>NC_063345.1:38198126-38306436 GCF_021869965.1 Rhincodon typus
ATCATTCAGGACTGAAATGAGGAGAAATTTGATTGTGACTATTTGGAATTATCTGCTTCATCAATGAATATATTTAGAGCTGAGATAGATAGACTGAGAAACCAAAAATCTATCAAATGGTATGGGAGTGGATGCAAAAGGGGAGTGGATGTCAAAGATCAGCCATAATTGCATTGAATAGCAGAACAGGCTTGAGGGGTTGAATGCATAACTCCTTACTTCCTATGTTGTCGTCAGTTAAGGAAAGTAAAAGCTAACAGGCAAATCTATCTATTACTATATGTTGTTTGACTCTCTGGGGTAAAATTTGGCCTTTGGCTGATTGACTGACAGAATGCACCTTGATTTGAAGCAGAAATTTCCTGACATGAGATGGTCATGGACACAATGGAAGAAACTTATCAAAGTCTCATTTTTACTCGAGAGGTAATGTTAACAAACTCAATTTGAGGCCATTTGCCCCGTTAATGCCAGGCAACAGAAATGAAAGTTTACCTCTTTGTATTGAAGTTTGGATAATCATGGCTCTTAATATATTTTGTTGCATTATTTTGGCGACAAGCTACAATGGGAGAGAGGACAGTTGTTATTACCCGCTTAGGTAGGTTGGGCAATGGTGGTGACTCAGAAGTTCCAGGGAGTAGCAAACAGGCTGTGAAAGCTTTACAGGTTGTAATTTGAGTATTATAGCTGTAGATAAAATTCTATTATTGAACCATGAAATATTTCTCAAGTAATAGTCACGTTATAGATGTAAAATGAGTAATCAAATGTAATTTACTTACATGGTATATCAGACAAGGAAAAAATGGTTGTGTGTCGTTTTTAACAGGATGGGTTTTCATGTATGATGTAGGGCAACTCCAGACTGCCAGTGCTTGATTGAGTGCATACCTGCTGATGCCAGGAATCTCAGGAGATGTTCCGGCAGTAGCGAGTGCTTCCAAGAATAGTATGATGGGTGCCATGGAGGCATGATACGTAGTTAATGAAGCGGGTTTGGCATGAAAGCATGGGAAAACTTGCTAGACCTCACGGAGATGGGGTGGCATGGTGGCTCAGTGGTTAGCATTGCAGCCTCACAGCACCAGGGACCCGGGTTCGATTCTAGCTTCAGGCGACTGTCTGTGTGGAGTTTGCACATTCTCCTCGTGTCTGCATGGGTTTCCTCTGGGGTCTCCGGTTTCCTTCCACAGTCCAAAGATGTGCAGGCTAGGTGGATTGGCCATGCTAAATTGCCCGTAGTGTTCAGGGGTGTGTGGGTTATAGGGGGATGGGTCTGGGTGGGATGCTCCAAGGGTTGGTGTGGGCTTGTTGGGCCGAAGGGCCTGTTTCCACACTTTAGGGATTCTAAATAAATAATTTAACTTCTAGCAGGGAATGAAGCACCTTCAAGTCACCCTCTACCATTGGTTAGGCTACTCTTGGAATACTGCATTCAATTCTGGTCTCCTTGCTAAAGGAAAGAGTTCAGAAAAGATTTACAAGGATGTTGCCAGCATTGGAGGGTTTGAGCTATAGCGAGAGGTTGGATAGGCTGGAGCTATTTTTTCTGGAGCATCTGAGGCTAACCTTATAGAGGTTTATAAAATCATGAGGGGCATGGATAGGGTGAATAGTTGAGGTATTTTCTCCAAGACCAGAGGGCATAGTTTTAAGGCGAGAGGGGAAAAATTTAAAAGGGACCTAAGGGGCAACTTTTTCACACAGAGGGTGGTGCGTGTATGGAATGAATTGCCAGAGAAGTGGTGGAGGCTGGTGCAATTATAATATTTAAAAGGTATCTGGATGGGAACATGAATAGGAAAAATTTACAGGTATACAGGCCAAATGCTGGAAAATGAGACTAGATTAATTTAGGATATCTGGTTGGTATGGACGAGTTCATTCAAAGGGTCTGTTTCCATGCTGTACATCTCTATAACTCGAGGTGACTGTTGAAGTGAGACTTCTGGAAAACTGCTGAACATTGTCTGTTTCAGGTTGAACCTAGCTGAATTACTGTAACATTAAGCATAACATGATTGAGTCCAGCAGTGTAATGGTATTATATAATCTTGTAGTGACTAAACATAGAATTATTTATCTCGAGTCGGGAAAGGTTAGGTATCAGATTAGATAAAAAGATCCTAAACCTTTTCTCTTTTTACATGGATACATGGAATTATGAGCAACATTCTGCACAATCTGAAGGCTTTGAATTTAGTTTCACAACTGTAGATGATATTTGTTAAAGCAGCACTATTACACAATGTAAATTGTATCATTTGTGATGCAGCATGATTTGCATCCCAGAATAACAAACAAATGAATAATTATCAATACCCAGTAGAAATCCTGTTGCAATAATTCACCATATTGTAAGCATTCATTGCAGCTGTGCACAAACCTTCCTCACATTAATATAACGGACCCATAATTTGTGTTGGAAAACATGTTGCTTCAAGAAGATTTAAACCTGTCTAGATCTTCCACCAGATTGATGATGGACCTTTTAAAATGGGTTTTCTTTCCAGAAATATGTAAGGCAACTTTTTTCAGTGATTTGTTTCCTGCAGTGATGTACAGCAAAGATTAGAGACCACCACTTTGTAATTGAAATAAAGAAATATTTAATACACATCTTTTATCATTTATTTACAGAAAATTCTGTTACATTAGTACGTGAATACATTTCCATATCAGCTTCTCATTACATATTATACATTACAGCTGATATCAAACAAAGAAGGGGAATTTGAAATTTCCACTTTCCCAAGTACTGTATTTATGGGATGGTCCTTGCTGGGACTGAACCAGCCTGAATTGACACAAGACATGTTATGAGCCTTGGCAGTAGTACATTAACGCAATGTAGAAGTGGTGCCTATGATAGAGTAGAAATCAGATGGTAGCTGCAAAGGTCTCTGGATGCTCTGATGTACACTGCAGATTGACCTGCAGTTCACCTTTTACCAAACAAAAAATGCAGCATACCTATTTGTAGTCAATGATCTGCTGTCACAGAAATGTGTTACTTTGAAACACCTGTTTCTGAAGATGTAATTTTGTTAGCAGCCCATTAGTAATGTAGAAAAACAGAGATGCAGGGATGTGAACTTACTACAGAAAAAAATACATTTTGTGGACATTTTTGTGAATGGCCATCCATCAAGAATCACTGGTTAAGTTGCCGTTACCAAGCACAAATGGACTGAGCTAAGGTGGTTCTTGCTGTCCTCATTGTATCAGAATATTGCAAGCAGGGTCCTACAATCAGCATAGGACCCTGATTTCCATTTTTAAACATTGCTTTCCTGATCCAGGGAGGCAGACTAACTCACCATTTACAGGCCACTTGAAAATTTAAGCAGTATGTTTTGGGTGTTAATGGGATGGCCAAGGTGCACAGCCCCATTTCTGACTGTCAGGTGGCAAGTGGTTAAAAAATCAACTGTAAAAAATTTGAAATAGTATCCTAAAAAGAGGAAATTTCTTGATTTTCAATCAAGATTTTTATGATTCCTCCACACAAGTCCTTTAATTATTAATCAAATTGACAATTTTGCCAAAGTAGTCCTCAAGATTTCTGGATGTTACACAAAGATTTAATAATGTATAATGGCTTTGAAAAAGACAAGTTGATGAGGGACAGAGTTCACCGTATTCTCATACTGCATAAGATTAATTTAAGATGAAGTTTATGTAATTGGTGTCATTCACTGAATCCCATTGTTGCTATGCTTTTGGATATTATTCATGGGAACTGCAATCTCGAAGCAAGACTTCCTAAGGTATTGTGGGAGATTGCTTCAATTCAGGCTTTTGATGGTTAACCACCCAAGCAGAATGGGACCAAATTTAAATGGTGAACTCACACCCCAATAATGGCAACTAAACAAACACTACTTTAGATGCTGGCATGACTAACTACAGCAAAGTCTTGAATCCACTGGTAAAAGCCAATGGCAGCAATGATTCTGGCTTCTCAGGGCCAGGTAAATTCAGTACTTTTTGTTTTTATTTTGAAGGTTGCTTGGGAGTCAGGAAAATCAAAGTACCCCTCTTGACTGTATATTAATAGCTAGTACTTGGCCTACCCTGGATTGCAACATCCCTGATCATTGAATTAACTGAACAAAACAGCCCCACTCACATTCACCTCTTTAGTGCTTCTACGAGCACCTGACTCATCCCACACAAACTTCAACTTCTCCCATTGACTTTGATGTCATTTCGACTGCCCAGGTGAGTGTTAATATAAGAGTATTAAAATGAGGCTTCTTATTCTAATGGGGCAGATGGATCACCTCCTGCTTTGACCTTTAATTTACACCTAAGGTTAAAATCAGGGTTCTCATGTAATCAACCTTGAACACCCCTTGTAGAAAGTCAGATCTCCATATAGACTCATACCATGCATTGTATGGTATGGTTTGGTTCAGGATCCTCACATGCTTTATCGCACTATGGAGATAAAAAGCAAGGAAAAACATACCAGAATCAGCAAAGCTACAGATCTTCATGGTGGTGAATAAATATAGTGCAAAAGACAATAGTATGCTATAGTATTGCAGCTTTATAACATGGAAACAACTCCTCACTTACAGCAAAGCATGACTGCATTTTGGAATTTTAATTCTGTTTGCACTATGCACAATATTAGAACAGTAGATAATGGAATGACTTGCAATGTGAATAAATGGGAATTTATTTCATCTACATAAACTACAATACAGCAGTTCCATGCGTTTCAAGATCTGGGCAGTTATAGACAGGTACAATTAGAAATGGGCGGTAATGGGATTTTGGTATGTTGTTGCGTTAGGTGGTGTACTTCATTTTTTTTATTTGACAGGAGCTTCCTGTGCAAATGTGTGTCCTGGATTGAATGCTGTGCATACTGTTTATCTACTTACGGTTATCCAAAGTCTGAGGATTATAAAATTACTGCACCATTATACACAAATATGTTAGCAATGCATCTTCCTATAAATATGTTTAAAAACATACAAAAACTATGTAAATTGGTAACTTAACGTACAATGTTTGAGTATTTTCAAAATATAGTTAAATATTGATTATCAATTGTTAAATTTGTCTTTTCAAGAATTATAATAACTCTAAGGAATCAAAATAAAATGAAGAGACCATGTGCTTATCCAGTGTCAACTGTGGTCATTTATGCACCATTTTGAACAGTTTAAATTCATAACAAGTTTGTTATTTTATCAAAATCTCCTAAGGAGATAGCGGTTTATTTGTGGCTTGTTAGATATTGGATTGGGTAATGATCTTCTAAAATATTGGTGCAAGTTAGCTTGGTTGGTAACAAGGTTGTTGTTAGATGTGATGTAAGTTAGTAACGCTCTAAAACTCCTGTATGAGAAGATTCACTGAGGGAAGGATCAAAGATTCCTCAAGAGACTGTGGTAAGTTGCAAACCCTTGAAATTGTCATTAAAAAACTTGAGTATGTCAGGAATGCTAGTACTAATTGTGATCTATGTATGTGAGTACCTGGTGTCATTATTTTACTCATGTTAGTTAATATAGCTCTAAATTATTTCCTTACTTCTTAGCTTCGGAAATGCCATTTAACACACTTGTTTGTCCCTACATTACCACTGTTTAAATTTAGGTGGCTTTTATTCTTCGATAGTATAGAACTCCTTAATCCCTGAATCTGTCCTGCCTGCTGCAACCTCAAAACTTATAAAATTTAAATGTGGAATTTCTAGCCACTACCTTGAGTAATTTTGTATTTAGAATTACTGTATAACTTTTGAGCTTTCCTTTGTTGTACCATAAGCTTTTATCAATTAACTAGAAAACAAACAAGCTTGCAAAACCATTGTAAGATAAAACTTGCCAGTGGCAGTAAGCCCTCTGCAAGGACTTTGTCACAAGATTCCATAAACTTTTTCAAAATCACTGGTTCAAATTCCTCAGGTTCTGAGGAAGGGACACCGGACCCGAAATGTTAACTCTGTTTTTTTCTTCACAGATGCTGCCAGACCTGCTGAGCTTTTCCAGCAACTTTGTTTTTGTTCTATGTTTTATGTCCTATTTAAATATTGGTAGGGATTGAGGTTATATTTTTAAAACACTGGTGTCATAAATGTTTAACCTTATTTGTTGACTGTCTCTCTCTGCCGAGTTTAAACAATAAACTGTTTTTGTGCACTAACTGACCTGCATTACTTCGAGTAGCTGGTATTGCCCTTTGGACAAAATTCCTGTGTGTGTGCCAGTATTTGCAGGGATGCCCAAACAGAGAACTTTCCAAACCATGGATAATGTCAGCTTGCTCAAGAGTATTCATTTTTATATTATTGAGTAGTGTGTATATTTACAAAATATATAAAATTTTAATTGAAAAGAAACACATTTTAACTTCACAGCTTTACATGTCAATGTATTTTGATTTTTCATCAAGACAACTACATAATTTCACAAATCTGCTTAGAGGGTGGTGAGAATATGGAATTCATTATCATTGGATTGGTTGAGGCAAGTAGCTTAGATGCATTTAAGGAAAAGTTAGACAAGTACAGAAGGGAAAAAGGAATAAATGAATATACTGAGCCAAATGCAGTAATGTGGATAGACTGTAAACATTGGAAAAGACACATTATACTAAATAGCTTGATCCTTCATATAAAATTGATGTGATTTTGAACATTGTAGATAAAGAAATGCTTCATAAGTTGGATTTTTATCACTAAACCTTTTTACATTTTATGGCAGGTTTTACCATTTGTTCTATTATTGGATTGCATTGGTAATTCTCTCCTAGCAGTTATCAAATGACCATCTTGGAATTATCCCTCTTGCTGAATAGGTGAATGTATCTGATACCTGAAGTTTGTAGTGTAGATTATTCTGCAAAGCAATGCCCTAATTTTAAGGCAGGACATTATAGTTATCTAAATTCCTGCAGTCATACTATATGGTCTGGACTTAAAGAAGTGGAGATTTGTATGATGAAAGCACATGCAATCGACAATACAAACAAAACCTCTAGCTTTATAGATTTGGGAAATTTGCGGGTAAATATAACATAAGTCATCCCGCAGAAGGGCAGACTTGGACGGTTTTGCACCCTGTCTGGTTGACTTCATCCAGTTGAAAAACTGGTACACTGATGACAAGACAGCACATTTCTCTTTTTCACAAAGTCATTGATAATTATGTTGGAATTCTACTTCTCTTAACATGACTACAATGAAACTTGGTCAATAATAACATTTGTACACATCTTAAAAATATCTCTGCATGCATTTGCATAATATACAATCATGTTCTAACACGTATTTGCATCAGTAATTTCCATTTTTATTTCAATGTGTGGTTCAATGTTGGAAACTTCTTATGTCAACTTGTAATGTTGTAATCTCCTTATTGATTGTAGTGATGTGATGCCTTAGTTTTGTGTCTCTCACCTCCTCAGCATGTATCGAAGAGAGATAGCTATGTTCTAGCTCCACTTCTCCACTTCCCAAATTGCCTTATATCTATTTAACTAAATGGTATCAAATAAAGTTTTTATTCAGAAACACATACAGATAAATGAGTTAAATTCGGCGAATAATAATTAAAAATCATAGATTAGCGTGCCCTTGCCAGTTATGCTCTGGTGTCTAATTCAACTTCACTTGAAGAGTACATTTGTTTTTAGTTCTCATTTGTAATGCCATGGGAGCTCATTAAGTATACTTTGAAATAGATTAATGTGACACCAAGCCATGTTTCATACATCAAACTCAACCTCTGCCTGCCCTTCTGCCTGACTCAGTGTCTGACAATTCGAACAGGATTGTGTATTTTTTGGCATGGTGGTTGACTGTTGTGTAACGTGTTTCTGTATATTGGTGCACTACGTTTTGTTACGAACATGGGAACATAGCAGCAGAGGTAGGTCAAATAAAAGTAAAATACTGCAGATGCTGAAAATATGAAATAAAAACAGAAAGGCACTGACAACTTAGCAGGTCTAACAGCACCTGTGGAAAGAGAAACAGAGTTAACATTTTGAGTCCAGTATGACTCTTTTGGAACTGAAAGCAGATGGAATTATATGCTGGTGACAGAAGAGCTAGTGAAACAGATTGTGAGGGTGCTCTAAGCAAAAGACATAGCCAGCGATAATAGTAGTAAAGGAGTGATAGATGTATAAACTAGTTGCAAATGTTCAATGAAATGAAAAGGAGAAAATTGGTCCATTCTGCTGAAAGCAAAGCCAACAAGATACAGCCAGTGGACGGTGGGGGATGTAAGAAGAAATAGAGTACAGAGGTCATTTTATGAAGTTGTGGAATTCAATAGTGAATTCTAGAGGCTGTAAAGTTCCTAAGTAGAAAATGAGATGTTGTTCATCCAGATTGCCTTAAGCTTCATTGGCAGACTGTAGCACACCCAGGATGGACATGTTAGCAAGGGAGCAAGATGATACATTGAAATGGCAAGCAACCAGAATGTCAAGGTCATTCCTATGGACAGAGTGGAGGCATAATGCAAAGTGATCACCAATCTGTGTTTGGTCCTGCCAATGTTAAGTAGATTGTTTTGTGTTCCTGGTGCAGATACATTTAGTTTCTCATAGATGGGGTTTTCTTACATGGTGTTTATGCAGTGTGAAGACATATGTTTTAAAATCTGAGCTCATGAATATTTTTAATTAAAACTTTGCACCACTTGTGCCTTGCAGAGGTCGTGAATTTGTACGGAGTAGACAGGAAATTCTGTAATCAGGCAGTGGTTAAAAAGCTGTTAATTAAAATAAAACTGATCAAATCCCTTAGAAATGAACAGTTGTTTGTGGGATCCCTTTGAAGGCTGGAAGCTTCTGGCACATTTTCAGCCTTTTCAAAGGATAAAGGGTTATGGTAGCAAAGTTAAGGACAGAACTCTCAATGTTTTGCGACTAAATGGAGCTTCCATAAAGGTAAGGTGGCACAGTTCTCACCTCTGTTTGATGGCTTTAAGATGAAAGTAAAGGTGGATGTGAGGTAGTTTGTCATATTTGACACATTGAGGAGCAGGAGCTTCACTGTCGCATGTCCAGGAAGAAGTGACAGCTAGGCTCTACGTTTCTACAGTACCTGTTTCACGTGGAAACAAGTAGAGGTGAGGGTAGATCATTTGAAGGGACCTGACTGAGTAAGATCGCTTAACAGTAATGCATATACTAGGTATAGGTATTAAAATTCAACGCCAATGTGTTTTACTTTTAAACCTATTTCATAATTCATACTGATATGTCAACTTCACACAGCTATACTGCTGTCATTTTTGATTCATACATATATCTCAAGATATGGTACACTTTCAAGTTTTCCTGAGAGCTTTCCACATCAATTCACGACAGCATAATCTACTTGCATGGTGACAGTTGCTAACACACAGGTGCAGTTTTTAATGCCCATTCACTGGGCTGTGTGGAAGGAGTTAATATCCCTGTTTTGGTCGTATAATATTCCAATCTGTCCACATTATATCTCTTATAGTAGATGTCTGAATTTCCTTTATATATACTATGTTGCTCCTCCCCTTACATGATGGCATTAACGACTATACCATTAGGAATCCTAACTGTAAATAAAGTTTCAGTGGTTGGGATGTGAGGTGCTGAATTTCTACAATATCAGTGTAGATTTTGTAATCAAAATAACAGCATGAACAAATAGTTGAAGAAGTGTTTCCAGCTTCAGAAATCAGTACTCAAAGATCCCCAGCCTCGTCCGTGCCTCACCTCTTGTTACTGACAACTACCTTACTCCAAGTCCATTAGAAGTTTTAAGCCAAGAAAATCGAGTGAATTCACATCTTGGTGGTTGCACAAACCAGGCAACTCATGTTGCCAGTTTGTTTAAATTTCACTTGCCATTTAATTCCATTGACTACATTGGAGGTAAAACTTGCTCATGCATATAATCAGGCAAATAGTGGGATCCTGCTTATTTTCAGTTCTTGTGCAAGACAAATTTTTCTATCATTAATCAAGTGAACAATGGGTTAACCATTTTTTAAAAATATTCATTGATGACATTTTGTGCAAAAATGGAGATAGCTTAACTGACTTCCAAATAAGAGGAATGAATGGAGAGAAGTTTGATACTTTTGTATGTACAGTAGAGTGAAAGTAGAGGCTCATTAGAATTTAAGACACAGATCATGAACTGGAAAGAATTTTGAGTTATCAAAATTTCATACAAAAGGACCGAATGGCTCTGCTGACAGGAACAAAATTATGCTTGGCTCAGTTGTATGTTTATTTGGCATCAACTAAACAATGGAAAAGTGCCAGCACTTTAGCAGATAAGAAAGAGTTTCATAGTAGCAACTAATCAGCTAAAATAATAGCAGTTCCTGTTTTGGCTGTGGGGTATCATAGTAACTTTTAGTTCTTTTGATATAACTTCTTTAATTTTGTTACATGTAAAATATTCTATAACCTGTATGAAGTGACTTTGCTTGAGACTAAAACAAATGTCTTCATTCTGGCTTTTATTTTGGTCTTTCTTTGATTTTCTGTTGAACATTCATGCTCTCAAAGTTGTAACTAAAACTGCAAACTTTAATCAATAATAATGAGCTTATGACTTTTCATTCAAAATATTGTAACAATGTCATTTATACCCTCAGGGAATATGCATTGTTCTATCATGTAATTATGGTAAAAAATTGATCTATGAGTTTCTACTACTAAATATTGCGTGAAATTAAACAAATGCGCAGAACATTTCAATTCCCAATATTCTCTTAAATAAATTGCTTTAGATATTTCTCATTATTTTGATGAGGAAATAATTCTGTAATCCTTTACTTAATAAAACTTGAGCAAACTCCAAATTTTTCACATGAAAGCCTCAATATTTAAACAACAAAATCTCTTAACTATGAGGCAACATAGAATGTGAACATTCTGACTTGTATGCATCATTTTATTCCACATAGTTTATTATAATAGAGTAAATTATAATGGAAATAAAGTCAGAAACCACAAGTTACAAGGAGATGAAAATATTTAGATTAGTGACTCTGGTTTAGACAGTCCTTTGGGCTTTTGTAGCTCTGAACAACCCAACAGCCCCCTTATACACTTAACTCGGTCACTTTTTTTTCTCTCTTTTGTCAATCTTTCTCTCTACTTATGCCTGGAACTGAATGGTTTCCTTCTTTTGTTGAAACATCTGAATTTAGTAATAACTTTGACATAAGAATGGGGATGAATTCCTGCAGGTTAAAAATGAAAGACAAGGTTGGCCTCTAAGCAGTAAGATAGAATAGAATAGACAGTTTTAGTGTGTTTAGGAGAAAGACTTAGCACATACATTCAAGTTAACAAAGACAGATAATGTGGGAACAAAACAGGAGGGAAGTGGTAAGATACTGTACACATGAATGACTGCTAAGCACAGGACACTGGAGTGTATTTAGACAGCTTCAGTTAACTTGTACACAAACAATGGGTGCATAGTTTTATGAGGTTATTTGTTCATTAATGTTTTAATTGAGTGAGTGAACGTGCTCACCACTGTAGTCACCGATGCTGATTGCTTTGTTAAATTATGTGCAGATGTCTTATTTGATGATTCCTCTGCTGCTCGGAGTAAAAATGTGTAGTTGATTACCACTTCCTCCACTTTTGAGAGGAGCTCTCTGCACTGCCTTTCCGATCGCACAATGGAAATCAAGTGCACAAAGGTCTCAATGAGACCACACAGCACTTGAAAGCTAGTTGAGATAACTGCAAGCATGCGTGTTGGACTTTTATCTACTGCTGCCACTCTCCTACATGCAGTTCGCAACTCTTTAAACTTCTGTGTGAGCATTTGCTTGTACTCATCCAGGTGAGACATATAAAGTTTAGGACCATAGTTTCCACGGTTCACTGTACACTGCCTTAAGATGGATAGCAGTTCACTAGTGTCTTCCTGGGCATCAATAAAACCAGCAGGTAACACATAGGCTCTGTTCCGCAAAGCATTAATTTTGTTTATATTACTATCAGCATCACTCAGTACTGCCTCCTGTGGTGCATTGTCCCCACTGCTGTTGGAAACATTTTTGTCTGACATTTGAGAAGGTTTAGCTAATGTTTCACTGAGTGTCACGGAACTGTCAGTCCGCAGATCTGGAAGAAGCTGCATTGGTACTGAATATGAAAGTTCGTCCTTATCACTGCTGTCATCAGCCACGTCGCAATTTCTATAATAAAAACAGTACCTAAAGGAGCAGCATCTGTTATTGTCAGGTATGTCTCCTTTGAGAAGTGGTACTGACTTTGAAGGTTTGAAATCCCCCTGAATGGAGAAAATTGCTGGAGCTCTTTGTTTCTCGTCTACATTGGAAATGCTTATGTGAGATGGGACATCAAACTGGGCTGGCTCCTGAGACTGGTTTTTAAGGACTTTTCTTATAAATTCACTCTCTTTATCCAAATTCTTGGATTTTTCTGTCTCGGATATCGCCATATTTGTGCCGTTTTCTGAACATTCTGATATTATTTCACTTACTTCTGCCTCAGACATTATGTTCGTGGCACTGTGGTGCCGCTCCAGTTTCTTGCCATGGGGCATTTTCAGGCACTCACCTCGTGCTATCATGCAAAATACACCAGGCTGCTGTTCAGATTTATAGTCACTGGACTCCAAACTTGAGGTCCGCCGCCGAATGGCCTTTTGTTTGGTATGGATATCGGGTGCAGAAGGGTCAACACTGATTTTGGGTTGCTTGTGAACACAAGGCCCTTTGGCTGTCTCTGATCTTTGTGATTCTAAAGAACTAGGAACTGATGGAAAACACATTGAGTTACAAGCCAATCCTCGACGTTTACAGTCACAACTACGACGTTGTTCTCGGGACAGTCCTGGAATGTTTCCAACTGGATTGCTTTTGATTTGACAAGGGCAATGCCCAGATGCTATGCGATACAAGTAATCCTCTGCAAATACATCAACTTTGGTTTTGGGCTTTAGTAATTCTTCAAGAAACTCGAGTTCATATTGTTTCACTTTTTGTAGTTGCTCCTGTCTCTCATCACTCTCTTTCTTATATCGTGCTGGGAAAGTAGCTGAGAAAAGGTTTTTAAAATTCAGCAAGGAACCTTTCTGTGACTTAGCTTTATCATGGATAAGAGACGCGCGTTGTTTAGCATCAAAGA
The DNA here is from genome assembly GCF_021869965.1 of Rhincodon typus. NCBI lineage: Eukaryota > Metazoa > Chordata > Chondrichthyes > Orectolobiformes > Rhincodontidae > Rhincodon > Rhincodon typus. Next base: position 38,211,273 of record NC_063345.1, read on the forward strand.
CATTTTCTGGAGATGATGTGACATGTGTCAAGGTAACACCACTCAGACTGGAAGGCTTGGAATACATTGGGATGCTAGTAGATTTTTCCGAGCTAATACTGGTTTTACAAGAACATATGTGACCCTGACGTTTCATCTTGTCAACAGTATCTTGCTGTGCTGCGTTGTTGTCTAATCGTGAAGTGCCAATAGGGTACCTGTAAGGACTGAGATAATATTCTCGATTTGGGGAGCCGGTTCTTTTGGATTGAGTTTCGTTGTCTGTTTTCACATGATCAATAATTTGACCGGCTGGTATATCCACCAAATCTATAAGATTTTTATTGAACAATGCTGAGATTTCCTTCCCTGTTGCTGGCTGATACTTCCTATTGTTTACTTTCACATATGTCACTTCATTGTTCTTTGGTGTGCAAGTATGGAAGACAGTTGTCCTGTGGCCGTGAGAATCTATTTGCTTTTGTGCAGCCTTCAGCAAATGACATTCACATGGTCTGGAGTTGCTTTGCATGCTTCTTTCATATTTCAAATACTCATTTTTTAAAGAATCACATTCAGCACAGATATCTGTATGCCCAGAAATTGGGGGAGGAGAGTTATCTGTTGAACCATAAATTAATGAATTTTCTTGTTGGGTTTCAGGCCTTGAGATTCTAGAACTATTATCGGAGTTTCTGCCATTCAACAACTTTTTAATACATGATCGGTCATGTTCTACATGAGTAAATGATTTGTCTGCACTCTGAATTGTTACCTCTTCAGGACAAGTTGGTTTCTTGGAAGAATCTTCCTTGGATTGAACAGTTTGTTGTTTAGACGTCTTTTCTTCGACTATTTTTGTACAATGAGGGCAGTTCTTTTGTAAAATAGTCTTCAAAATACCATTATCTGGCCTGTTTATGATTTCATTACAATGAGTGAATACCTGAGGTCTCATGTGAACTGTACAATATCCTGTCACTTGCCCAGGTTTGAATTGCATGGCCCCAGGCAAGGGACTCTGTTTTGTTGAAGCAGCTGCACTTAAAGTATTTGTTTCTTCACAATGTTTCTTTGGACAAGGAACTCCTCTGGAGGAAGGGTGGGCACAGCATCTAACAGCAGTCAGGGGCACATCCTTTTTCATAATTAGACCAGTTCTGTTCCCCTGATAAGTAAGTAAATGGTGCTGTTTAATTGCTGAAACCATTTCGGAGATGTCTGTCATTTCTGAAGAATTTGTTTCATGACCAGAATCCAGTGATGATTCTGGGGTCATAGCTGCCAATACAATCAAACCTGTGGATCACATAGAAAAGAAAAGTATTTTACAATAATCAAATAGCAAGTATTGAGCTTTATATATACTTCGTACACTGGATAGCAAGTGTATTATCTGAAGAAATACTAATTATTGTCATTATATTCTTTACTGAAAGTAGCTTCAACCTCTTTAGAAAATTGAGTGAGGTACTTAGGATACATTCCCGTTCCTCCTTTATGTTATATGTTATGAGAATTAGATAGGTTCAAGTGAGCAGATTACATGCATTTTTGTTAATTGTTTCATGGGACATTGTTGATAAGGCCACGTATTCATACATTTTACTATGGTTAGATGTCAACAGGTTTTCTTTTCACAAGAGAGTCATTGGCCACTGGAACAAGTTGCTGGTGTGTGCGATAAGTGCACTACAAATGTTGGTGAATTGTTGATAATGTCTTGATGAGTTCCTAATGGAGACTGATATCATCACCTACAAAGGGGAGAGCTACTGGGTGAAATGCCTCATAATCACTCATTTTCTGGAACTTGGTTTGATCATCTTTCCAAGTCAGAAAGAAATCATCAAAACTATTCTTTCATTTGAATTAACCTGTCTTTATTAATGTATATTCCCACCTCTTCCAGGAGATATGTGGCTGATAATGTATGAAAACATTGGAAATCATGATACTCAGATGCAGTAACTCTTTGGGGTAAGGTGCACTTCACATCTTTTTTTTTTACATATTCCTAGGTATTTTTATGTTTCAACATCATTTATAGTAGGTGCTGTCCGTGACTCAGTGATAGGTGCATAAGAGAAAACAACTGTAAGTTATATATTAATGTCTTACTCCAGATTCTTGAGCACGAAATCAAGGTTGACCCTAGAATGCAGTAGTGAGGGAGTACAGTATCATCTCGTGCCATCTTTGAGATGAAATGTAAAATTGAGGTCCTTGAGCCCTTTAAAGATGATGGAAGCAATCCCATGAAACAATGTTGAAAAGCAAGAGAATTTTTCCTGGCGTTTAGCCCAAACACACACACTATCTGATCATTGTCATCTACTACTTGTGGCAGGTGCTGTGCACTTGTTAACTGCTGTGTTTCCTGTGTTATGACAGTGATTTACACTGTAGAAGTCCCTAGTTGGTTGGAAAGCTCTTTTGGACTTCTTGGGGTCACGGAAAGACAAATATATTTTTACATAACTTGAGGTGTACTTTGTTTTCTAAAATTCACTCATTCCTCATTTCTACTTTTATTAACTGAATTGAACTGCTTTTGATTTGTGCAAGTTTCCATTATTGGTACAGACATGTCCTAATTTCAGCCACTCAGTTTTCCTCTCACATCATGCTGTGTGCAGTGACAACTGAAATATAATGCTTTCTCATAAGTGTTAAACCATGATGTGATGGACAAGTTCTAAATGCAAAACTCTTTAGTTGACCATCTACCTACATGTTGTCAATCCTGACAGTTCAGTCTTTGCAGGAAATAATCTACCCAATTTTAGCTGTGGGGATCAGGTGGTCCGGTAGACTATTTGCTGTCGATATTTTGACTTAGTATTTGTTCAGAGACAAGTGCAGACAGAGCACTGGCAACAACTTGAGACACATTGTCTGACCTGTGCACTGCCTAGGTGTTGCAGTATATACGTTGACCACTGAGTGAAGATGACTTCTGACGGTCTGCATTTTCCAGGGGACGTCACAACCCTAATTTTGGACCATTCAGGGTCCTTAACTGCCCATGTTTTTATCACATCCTCTAGTGCAACCTTCTGGCATGACGCCTCTTAATAGGATAAGAAACACAGAAGGGCCAATTAAGGGTGACAGGTGGGGTCTGAATGACACTGATCCAACTGGAAAACTAATAACAATACCAGGATGTTAGCCCCCAAAACAGAGGCACCCTGTTCCATGCATTCAAGTTAGAAATTAAAAGTTGGAGGGGAAGCACCTCCACAGACCTATTCATAAGTGGAGCTGTGGCTCATTGTCTTTCTCCATCTTTGGGGCATGGAGCCTCTGGAACCATTGGCAACTTGGTCTGGTACTGGAAGGCTGCCTTGATTGATCCAATAGCCTCTGTACATGGCACATGACAATTTAGACAAAACTACCTCTTATTGGGATTTCAATTGGACTAGTGGTTGCCCACCTTTTGGAGCAGGTAGCTGAATTGGTTCCCAGTCTGGTATTGGTGAGGGCCTGGGTGGCAGGAAATGTATTTGATGCTGTCCAAAAGTGTCACCTTCCTATTTTGACAGCCTCCCCATCTCTAATCCCACCTACATAGGACTAAGAAAATCCAGCCCAGATATGCAAACTAATTCCTCCCTATTTAATTACTAGATTTATCAAAATGATTTTTATTCTGTTGAACATAGTACTTTGGCATTTTGAAGATGTTACAGCTTTGTGACATTGTAGATGCTACAAGCTCTGAACAAGATTCAAATCTATGAGCTCTGCCACCTAGAAAGAAAAGGGCAGCTGGTGCATGGGAACACTTCTGCCTCCAAGTTCTCCTCCGGGTCATATACCATTTTGACTTGCAAGTATATTAACATTCTTTCAATGTTGCGGGGCGCAATTTCTGGAATTTCCTCCGTAAATGTACAGTGTAAAAATCCTCACCACATATAGTTCATATGACTCTTCACCACCACCTTTTGAAGGGTAATAAAGAATGGGTAATAAATGCAGGTCTAATCAGCCACGTCCATATCCAATAAAAGATTTTAAAAATTGTCGGCACAGCAAAAAGCTTTGTGGCCTAAAAGTTAGCCAACCCTGTATTGTGTTCTGTAATGAGCTAAGTGGATTGTGTATTCATAGGATACTGTAGTACCTGTTGCTGCACAGCTAGCTGATCTGAAAACAAAGCGACTGATCAGATTCCTTAATAGATATTTTGTTCTGTAGCCTTCTTTAGTCTTCAAAGTGCTCCTTTTACATTTTTGCAAAGTTACTCACACTTTCAGTCTTGCTGTAATTCTGTAATGCCCCACATACTTTATGTATCTCTGACTGTCGCATGCTTCTAGGGAGGATGGTGCAGTGTTGTGAGGATGTTGCTGAGTGACCTGTCTTGCTGCTTTTACACCATACTGGTAAGAGGAAGAAAGGGGATACAAGTGCATCAACAGACCACTGTCATGATGTCCTTGCAAGGTGGCACATTTTCCAGCAAACAGCATTCATTGATTCATTTGAAATAATTGCACAGTTAAGATACAATTTCAGTTGCACAAACCAGGAAGTGCATTTTTTGCAGCTTTCATGTCACCAGTGCTCTAAACTGATTTCCAACTGATGTCTTGTATTAATGTCTTCATGATGGAGTGAGCAGATTGGATTGCTGAGACTCTCCAACTATCTGTACTCTGTGCTCAAGTTGTAGGTTGAATCTTTTCTATATGGACAATAAAGATTTTATGTTGAATGGACATTTTGTACTGCATATTTCCAGTTAGTTTGACTCTTTTTGCTGTCTCAAGTCGGTGTACTGACAGCTATTACAATGGCTTGCTGGCCCAGATCCTGAAGAAAATATTAGCTGTTTGGCTGAGGCTTGGCTTTGTTTTGGGGTTTTGTCGTGAGCTGACCTAGAGTCCCTCTGTTCAAGATATGTCCTGAGTGAAGCTATGCAATTTTCTTTACTCAATTAGTGTCCCGCAAGCTCAGTCAGCCTGGTGAGGATGTCCACTTCCATTGGCTTACCTTGTAACTCATATGCTCTACTTGTCGCATTTTCTAATGACAAAACCAGTTGTAGTGCCTGTTTGAAGTCCAGTTGGGCTTCAGCTAGTTAGCTGCTTTTGCATGGTTACATCATTAATCCCACATATTAAATAGTGTCTCAGCATCTCATAAAGGGTTAAACCAAAGTCACATGCCTTTGCCAGTCATCTTAACTTCATTAAAAATTCTGTCACAGATTCCCCTGGTTCTTGAACTGTCAAGTAAAACTGATAGCATCTCAGAATTAGTGGAGGCTTGGTGTCATAATATTCCTTAACTATGTCCATCAATTCTTGAAAGTTTCTAGTATCTGGTGCCTTAGGAAACATTAAGCTCCTAATAACTGAAAAAGCTGCAGGTTCACAAGCTGTCAGAAGAATTATTCATTGCTTTTCATCTGCCCTAACATTGCTTGCCCATAAAAATAACACATTCTTTTTACATACTAGGTCCAGTCTTTGATGGCAGGATCAAACTAGTCAAGCTACCCAAATAATGGACATGACACCAGAAATGCTTACCCTAACACAAAGATTACTCTTGCAATCAAATTTCTTCAGGAGTGTATCTTTTTCTTTTATTGCCAATGAAATAACTCCATAGAGGCCTGCACCCAGTGCCTTTTATTTACACATGCATAGTACTTGATACTGGTCTGGCTTTCTCAGAGTGAGCAGAACTGCTGACACTCCTGTTTATATCTGTCAGTCAGGGCTCCCTCATTGGACCAGATTAACAGCCCCAATCAGGAAACTCAGATTCTATGAGATCCACCTGGCTGACCTCATTATAATCTCTACAGACCTTGAGCTAGTTAAGGTACCAGGCACATAAACTGCAGGAAAGGTAATTGTTTAATAACTTCTGTTACTGCAGAGTGTCTGCTTCTGATTTGCCAAAATATGTTGTTATATTCTCATGGGGACAGTAGCGAAGCATATTAATAGTCAACACAAAGCCTGCAACAGAAGGGCGCAGCTATGGCAGAGCCTCTTGATCTGCAGTACAACTGGAAGATGGAACAGATTGTGGAGAGGGCGAACTCTGCACAATTTTCTCTGCAAATGTGGAGTCACAAATTTCCGTGCTTCTTGACAGTGACATGGAGGCTGTATGGTAGGTCTATAAATACATTCAGCATCTTAATGTGTAAGGCCACCAGAGTTATGTTGTAAACCACCCAATCAAGATCCTTATTGGAGTACTCTAAAAATCTGCACTGTGACCTCACCCACTGCTCAGCTGGCAAGAAAACTGTCCTTTACTCCTGGCTTAGCTGCGGCCTACTTATGCCCGATGACTCACCACCTTCTATTTCAAACATGAACTTGCCTTCAAGATTTGCACAATATCTAATCTGAAATGCTCAAGTATTAGATCAAGTGATAGATGTTTTCATCAGTGTGATGCTGTTGCTCTCACTTTCTTGCTTCTTGGGCTGCTGTGGCTGAGCAGAAAGATGCCTGAAAGCAGGAGTGGAATGTGGGTATGAGAGTCAGGGATAGATTAGGAAATAAGAAGTTCATGGTCACACCATCAGCTTTTTCAGCATGTCTGATTACAGAATGAAGGTGAGCTGGGAGTTGAGTAAAGGCATTAAGGGGAAATGCACCAACATCATTTATGCTCTCAGTGATTCTGGATGACATTGGTTCCATAATATCCAATCCATTGTTGCAGAGAACAGTTTCTGCAAGAGGTGCAAATAATCTTGGTCCCCAGTGGTTTCATTCTGCTCTCTGCTACAATGTAGCACTTTGTTCTGTGAAAGACTGGGCAGAATGTTGTGTAGCACTGTGTATGATTTCCTTGCCATTGTTGAATAGCTGGAGACATGTGTAGGGAAAGCGAGGTGGGCCTGGTGGATCAGTAAGGCTGAGGCGGAGCATCTGGTTATTAGATTTCAAGTACCGGGAATGTTGCTGGTTGAGTGAGATGGATGTGTGGTGCCTTAAGCAGTATGAGAGGCTGGTGGAATAATACATTCAAAATAACAGGTGGAGATGCATTTATTGACATTGACTACCTTTGTGAGGTCAGTAGACATTTTGTTGCAGTATTGTCAGGTTCTTTGGACCAATCTTTGGGGATTGACTGATGTTCTGACTTCCTTCCAGATTCCTCAGGGCTCCTTAGCCTTTCACGGAACAAAGGTGTCTCTCATTGTGCACAACTCTTTTACCAAGGGGAAACAATGGCTTAGAGGTATTATAGCTGGACTATTAATTCAGATACCCAGGTAAGGTTCTGGGGATCCAGGTTCAAATCCCTCCACAGCAGATGGTGGAATTTGAACTCAATAAAAATCTGGAATCAAGAGTCTAATGATGATCATGAATCCATTGATGATTGTTGTGGGGAAAAACCCATCTGGCTCACTAATGTCCTTTAGGAAAGGAAACTGCCATCCTTACCTGATTTAGCCTACATGTGACTCCAGACCCACAACAATATGGTTGACTCTTAATCACCCTGTGGGCAATTAGGGGTGGGCAATAAATGCTGGCCTAGCCAGCAAAGCCTGCATCCCATTAAATAATATATATATAAAAAAATTAATGCCTCGAGTGTCATATATATCACCCTGGAATCCTCTCTTTTTCCGTATTTTGTTTTACATAGTTTCAGTTCCGGTAACTGACTGCAACCATAAGAAAAGCAGTTATCTTATTTGTGCAGTCCATTTCTGAAGAAGGGTCCTGACACGAAACGTCAACTTTCCTGCTCCTCTGATGCTGCCTGACCTGCTGTGTTCCTCCAGCTCCACACTGTATTGTCTCTGACTCCAGCATCTACAGTTCTTGCTAACTGTAGCTTAACTACATTCTGTCAGCACATCATTGTGCAGTCTCTGCTAAATGCAGAGATAGTGCATAAAGGATGCAGTAGCCAGGAACCCACTCACCCTCATGCTACAATCAGGTAAGTAATGTTGGAGGACTAATTTTGTGAACCAGCAAAGGCAGGTTACAAACTGTTAAAAATGAGGCAGATTAATTTCTAATCATCAATGAGAAAAGGGATGATGATGGAAAACACAAGTTAGCAGTAATAAGACAAGAAACAAAAACGTGGGTCTATGGGTGGTGTAAATGGCAACAACAGAATCATTGCCAACAGCTGTCTGAAAAAAATGAACTCAATGTTGTTCAGAAAATCTGTAAATTATGTTATTGAAAAATAATGTACTATTCTTCAAGTATCAGTTCAGCATCATTGGAACTGTGTAGGAGGCCAATGGTAGTGTGAGAATTAAAATGACAAGTTCATGTGGACTGAGCAGAGATGTCTGTCAAATCAATCATTCAATTTATGTTTTGCCTCACCAATTTAGGGGCGACGACATTATGAGTGAATATTGTGTGGTGTTACATTTGGAGGGAGTTTTTCGAGTCCTGGGCAATGGGAAGGGAAAATAAAAGAACAGCTGGGGCATTGAGGGCATGTTTTGGGTGATTGAGGAGTGGACTAAGCAGAGGAAACAGTCACTTTGGAATGCTGAAAAAGGAGCAGCAGGGAAGATGAGTGGTATCACATGACCGGCAGAAATGATGAGTAATCTGATTAATGTTGTTTCGTGAGGTCGAAGGTGAGAACAAAGGAATCCTATTGTGTGTTTTCTACGGACTGCTGGTTAGTCTACTGAATGCCAGTAATATCTGAGTGTAATGTCATTAATTTATTGCAAGTGACCTCCTACCTGAAGCTGCTAGGTGCTGAAGTTGCCCTTTCAGGCTTCCATCCAGGAAGTGACAACAACATTGTATTCAGCTATTAGTGCCTTATCTAAGCATTTAGTAATAGGACCCAAAAAGTGTGAATTATTCAATGTGAGGTAATTATATCTGAAATCGCATTTGTCTACACACAGACGTAAGATGCTAGAGGATTCCAACTCAAAGGAAAACAACATGCAGAGAGCTGCAACTTTGATTAGTTATTTGATGCTTTACTGCTGAGTGCAAAGTATTGCCCAAAAATTGTTTTTCTCGGTCTTCTTCTACAGCTCTGCTTCCCTAGATTCGCAAATACCCAAATAGCAGAGTGAACACAAATTTTTATTCCTTCTTGGGACAAAAGCACTGCTGGCTAGGCCAGAATTAATTGCTCATTCCTTGATACCAATGAGAAAGAAGTGAACAGTTACTTTCTTGAATCCATGTGGTGTGTATACACCCAGAATGCTGTTTGAAGGGAGTTCCAGGATTTTGACACACCAAAGGAATGGAAACGTTGCTCTAAGTCAGACAGGTGTGTGTTTTGGAGGGAAAATTACACGTGGTGGTGTTCCCGTGTATCTGCTGCCCTTGTCCTTCTCGGTGGAGAGGTCATGCATTTGGAAGTTCTGACAAAAAAGCCTTCCTGTTGCACTGTAGTACAAATCTTTGTTAGTATGGCTGCCATTGTGCCTTCATGGTGGAGGGAATGAATGTTGAACTGGTGGATATAGTGCCAATCAAGCTCACTCTTTGTAATCTAACCTTTTGAGTCAACTAGCTTGTTTTCATATAGAATAGTGACAAAGTTATAATATCAACTTCACTAAACAAGGTATGACTAGAAACAATGATATTTCATTACTAAAACTCCATTTGTTCATTCATCTATTTCACGTTAGTTTACCTAATGTCTTATATTGGTTGTATATTTTTCAATCTATCTTCCATGAAGACTGGAAATAATGTATATAAGATTATTGTAATAATAGGATTTTCATGTTACAATTATCAGTTAATGCTAACCTTTAACTAGAGATTGGGAAGTAAAAGTTTACTCCTTATCATAAGGGAACACATCTGCTTCCAGCACTGATCAGGTTCCAGAGTTCAAAGAGTAGCTGGTACAAAGTTGTAAAAGGGCACAAGTAAACTGTGTTTTCTTCATAGCCATTCTCATTCTTCAATGCAGTATTTTTCTTCAAGCTTCACAACTTCCTCAAACGACCCATTCATAGTTCTATGATGATTAACTCTGTTCATTGCCAGTGCAATGACTATCAATGTTTGTTTGACACTCTGATTAGTAATGGTTGGGCTTTCTGTATGATTACTGTTTAACAATGTTAACTATGAGCAGTAGACCTTCAATATATCTAACCTTCCAATGTTTATTTTGTTCCTTCATCATCTTTGGAAATTGAACAATCCAACTAGAATAGCCCGTAGCATGCTACCTGTCTAAATAAAAAAAAAGTTGGCTATTCAGTTAGTTGATGCAGGTGCATTCTCCAGGTTATTCTGAATTAGCTACATATTTAAGACTTCCTTTTAGTACATCCAATAAAATCATCCATTCCAGCCTTTATACTAAGGGGATTGGAGCACAGGAATAAATGGCCCTCAGGAATAAACAAGGAATAAATGCTACAGCTGTGCGAGGTTTTGTTGAGACCACATTTTGAATACTGCATACAGCTTTGATCTCCATATTAAAGGTTGGTCATACTTGTGTAGTACAACGGTTAGCGAAGGTTCATTACATTTGTCCTTGAGTGAAAGGGTTGTCCTATGATGAAAGCCTGAATAAATTGTGTTTATATTCTCTGGAATTTAGAAGAATGAATGACGATCTTATTGACACACACGAGACTGTGAAAGGCATTGATAGTGTGGATGCTGAGAGATTGTTTCTGCTTGATCAGGGTATCTAAAGCAGAAGGGCAGAGTCTCAGCATAAAAGGTTGATCATTTAGGACTGAAATGTGGAGAAATTATTTCACTTAAAGATATGGGAATCTTCAGAATTTCCTACTCTGGAAAGTTGTGAATGCTGCAACTTTGAATGTGTTTCGACCCAGGGATAGCCAGAAGTTTGATCCCTCAAGGAATCAAGGGATATGGAAAGTGGGTGGGAAATTGGTGTTGAAGGTAAAGATTAGCCATGATTGTTTTGAATGGAGGAGCAGGCCTGTCAGACAATATGGTCTACCCATATCGTATATCTTGTATTCCTTTGCAGGCATCAAAATGTACCTATCATTTAAATTCTAATTACACACTATTACTATATATAGCTAAGCAAAAGATACTTTCGTTCTGTATAGCGCTAACCAAAATTCCTTGATAGAAGAGAGCTGACATGCAGAAGTTCTACCCCAGATCCAAGGAAACCCCAATGGATAGCTTTGATGAATATCAGACAAATTGCACTGTAATTTACGGAAGAAAGAAACAAAGCTGCAGTCAAAAAGATTTTCATTAAAACTATTAGCAAATTCAGCAGAAAGGTTTTGCAAAGAGAATGATGTTAAGTTGATGTGATGAATTCACTGAAAAATTATACCATTTAAATGTCATTAACACCCAGATGCCAAATATTACTTGCAGCATTGTTTGCTGGGATCATGCAAACTTCACTGCATCTGTGGCCATTTGAAATTGCAACTTCCACTAGATGAAATAAGATTTGTCAGTGAAAATGCTCTCTGTAATGGATTTCAACCAAATGTCCTTGTTGAGGGGGAAACCCAACTGAGCTAGTGATAACACTGATATTTTTCAATGGTAAAGAAATTCATGGTCATTGCCTCAGATGGGCAAAGAGGATATTTTGGGAAAAATACTCTTCCTCAACATCTATTTTCCTTGTAAATGTCGCATGTAAATACATTTTGTAAGAATATTTGTAACTAAATCCTAAAACACATTAACAGCTTGGTGCATTGAAGCTGATGCTTGACAAAGCATAAGAAGAGTTTCATTACTTATTGCCAATTTTGTTAAACATATTGTTAAATAGTAAATTGTAATCTGAATGAAATGCAATTTTGAAACTTGAAAGCTTTGAAATTCAACCAAAATCTGATAATTGTGTTACCTGAACCTTCTTGCGGTTGACTACGAGGACACTCTTCAGCTGCAGCTAAAGCTTCCAGGGCTTGTAGTGTAGAAACCAGAGCATCATCCAGTTCCTGGGCCCGATGCCTGACAGTCCTTGTTTGAACACCATCAATTAGTGACACTGGAATGTCATTGAAGTGTATCTCACAAGGCTGTGGACCAGATGTTAGACTTTGATCGGTCCTTCGCTTAGAGTCATCTTCATCCGAACTATTATCCCTGAAACCTGGTGGAGGAGCAGCCAATGTAGGAAGTAGAAAATGGCATTCATCTCCTTCTTGTTCCTCGTCGCTTCCTGGCAGAGGGAGAGTTGTCAGGTCGACAATGTCATCCCGGTAATTGCAAGAATTTAAATATTTCTCTGTACTGTTTCCTTTGGGAATAACATTGCTTTTCTTTTTGACCTTACAAGCGTCACAAAGCAAGTCATCATGTTCCTTGATTACTATGGGAACAATCTTAGCACTATTCACTTTGGATAGTTGCATTGGGATTTTCGGATACATACAATTATGGTGATCGGTGGTGTAAGCAATTGCCATTTTCATCTGGCTGTCTAATGTATTGGCTCTTCCCCTGCTCAGAAATCCTTGCAACCCAGAACCATTCTTGTCAAAGTTGCTTTGCCCAGTTTTTGACGTTTTCGGCGTAGGGTCAGACTTTGTTCTTGGTCTTGACTCCTCAAAGAAGATGAGGTTTTCATTAATATCAATTTGATTTTCAAGTTCCTTTCTTTTTTCTTGCATTTGTAAAATGTGAAATCTTAACAGATTGGACTCTGGGGTGCTTACCATCAGGTTGCATAGAGTTTGAGACTCATTGTTGTGTGAGAGTTTGTGAGGACAACTCATACCTCTTCCCTCAGTTTTTAGTACAGGACCTGATGACGAAATAGCCCATTCTGGTTGCAGAATGTTTTGTATATTTCTGTGGTCTGTTAATGAAAAGGAAAAATATCATCATCTTCAATAATAAATTCTGCTTTCCTTGTCTGTTTGAAAAATATTTGACTCATCCTTCTGTTTGAGAAAGAAGAAGAGATGAGAATTTAACCCCTATTCCATCTGGCAGAATCTGGGCAGGTAGGCAGTAGAAATCAATTGAATGACTTTCCATGGCAACTTCATTGCATTCTTGTTGTAACTTTGGCAGGAGATTTGCTGAACTATTTCAATAAGTACTAAGACCTGAATGCATGTATTCAGATCCTAGCCTTACCACTGGTCCTCACCTTAGTCGGGAAATCCCAATCAGTGGAGGTTTTCCTTTCCCTTGCTAGGGCACAGGGGTAGTATGGGGTTAGTAATGATGTTACAACATCATTAAGATCTTGGTGTTAGATTGGAGATTGATACAATATGTGAAATGAGGGTTGAAGTTGGCCCTGTGAAGGGGGAAGGCATGTCCAGAAGAGGGAAGTGACCTAGAAAACCAAGAAAAGGACAATTTCTTTTCAGAATGTATTATATTTTGTACATTGGGAGTCAAAAGCTGGTGAAATATAGAGTTGGATTGAATTGCAAAACCTCTCTTTCAAATAAAAGTTTTAGGCAGTGGGTGACCAATTGAGTCTATTGCACTTTGGGTGCATGTTGGCCCCATGCAAATAAATTGTTCTTTCATTACCCTGCAAACATTGGTGAGGCCAATGCCAAGGGTACGATGCTAGCATAACTTTTTAGATTAAATCTTGCACATTTTGGGATTTTGTCTGCTGTACATAGGTTTCTACAAATCTCTGGGATTGCATTTTTTATGGCGCATTGTTCTACTGAGGATGACGTGCATTTCCCTAATATACATAGTTGGATTAAGAAGCAATATAATTTAGGAGGAATACTAATACTATATATTTCATATAAAAATGTATCTTAAAATACATCAGTGTATCCACGTCCAATATTTCCAAATACAATGTGACATATTTCACCATTATCAGAATGTCAACCTGAACTGAACCTCAGCTATGTCTTCAGACTAAAACTAATCGAGTGGCAGTTTTACATTTGAAAACACCAATTTGTACAGCATACTAATGCATGTGAAGGCATTACGTGTTCATATTGATAAGCAGTGCAATGTGTGTAGCAAACTCACTTCATTTTGCATTTTTTTATGAACTGCAATAAATATGGATGTCTGCACAATATTTCTGTGAATAATTTATCAACCATCAATGGCTCATATCCAAATATTTGCTATATGATTAAATTAAAGAGGCAGGACTTAAAAAATAAAAGAGAAAATCAGCAAAGTGACTGAATGTAAATAGGTTTAAAAATGTCAGCATTCTTATACATTCAATGTGGATTTGAGAAATTGATATTGATGGTAATGAAGCAATTCAGGACAGAAATTAGAAAAATAAACTTTTTACTTCAATGGTCACATAAAACTTGCAGGTAAAATAAATGTAGTTAACAATCATCATACATATCATTGTCTAATACTGTATCTGTAATCATTGTTACAATTTAATTTCAGTTTCAATCAATAATTTGGTTAAACGAGTTATGTGTACGATTGTCAAGCATTTTAATATTTCTCCTTTATTCTCTACAACGTTTGTATTTTCATAGAAACCATGGTCATTATTTAATATAGTCTAAATATCAACATGAAGCATATTAAAAGATTACAGTAGCAGCAACATATGTTCATTTATCATGCTCTGGGCTAGAATCAGACAGAGTATTGGGTATCAACTTTTTGAAGAATCAATTAGTTGACAGGTCTTCTATGGGAGAGAAGTCTGGATCAGGAATCATGTCATTAACAGAAGAATTAGATGTTTTGCCAATCTCCCCACATCTCTTATCTTCCACTTCACCCCTACCCCATGCCAAGGAACATTATGACAGTTTTATTGCAAGTACTTGGAACTGCATAGAAATTGGATGGTTCAAATTCATGTAGTAACCAGATTGACTGGGAAGCCAAAACACTAACCCAACTATTTTTAATCTAGAAGCATAATTTAAAGATGTATGTGAGGTGGCATTGTGCCACAGTTTGATATTGATGGGTAGGACAATCACCTGATGAAAAATGTATGAGTCTTGAATCATTCTGACAGCTGAGGCACAAAAATTGCCTTTTCCAAACAAAGGAGAAACTATGTCAGGGGTAGAACTTCAAACAAACCTCATGTCAAATGCCAATTAACTATCACACTACATTTTAACTTTCACTTGGTACTCTTGAACCTTAAGGTTGGGCACACTTGAGCTGAGGAATTACAATATTAGATTATTTTGTTCATTGGGGGGCTAACCTTTTACAAGTTTTATTCCCTTTCACTTCTTTTAATACAAATTTGATCATAGAATTCCTACAGTGTGGAAACAGGCCCTTTGCCCGAACAAGTCCACACAGACCCTCAGAGCACCCACCCAAACCCATCCCCCATAACCCACCTAATGTACGTACACTACGGGCAATTTAGCATGACCAATCGACCAATCCACCAATCCACCAATCCACCAAGCCTGTACATCTTTGGACTGTGGGAGGAAACCGAGCACCCGGAGGAAACCCATGCACATACGGGGAGAATGTGCAAACTCCACACAGTCGCCAGAGAGTGGAATTGAACCCAGGTCCCTGGCGCTGTGAGGCAGCGGTGATAACCACTGTGCCATGGGCTGCCCTAAAGGTGCAGTTAATTTTTGAAATTCTTGACTTGTACACAATTGACAACACTGTTGAGTTATTAATTGAACCATAATTATGTTAATGCCAAAAAATCATTAAAAGCTGCACTTTATGACAGTCAACTACTTAAAACAATTTGAATCATCTACATAGATTGCAGATTAATTGCTCTTAAAATACTGGGATTCACTTTAGTCTCATCAAATATTTACATGTCTAACCTGTAATGTGTAAAATTTTTCTACCTTGTTTTCATTGAACAAAAGAAGACCAATTGAATCCCTCAAAACACATTAAATGAAAATCATCCGCCTTTTTAAAATCTGTGATTAAAGTTAATATTGGACATTGCTTCTCTAAACCACTGGCAGAAAGATATGATTACAGTATAACACTTATAACACTTATACAGTATAACAAGGGATAAGGAATGTGTGTAGATGCATATTGTTAGATATATTGGAAATATTATTACAATCTGTGATTTTGTATCCTTTCCATAGTTATATGATTTTAACCCAGATTAGTGACTGGTCAAATTGTTGTTAGTTTAAAGTAAACAATTAAACTTGTTAGAATAGAGTTTTGCAACTGACATTTTTTTTAAAAAGTTGCTTTTTTATTTGGAAGTCAGTTTGTGAATCTTTGCATGTTGTATCACTCTACACTCAGACAATTATAGTTATTATATTCACATGATTCAGGATTTCCTATTCTTCTTGGTGGAAAATGTATTATGGCAGAGGTTCTAGACTAGACCGGCCTGCAAACCTAGGACAATTGCATGATGTTCACAACATGTGATATTCTGGTATAGAGGTACCAGCTTCATCTACAGTCCCTCGCTCTCTATCTGATGGAGTGAATGCAATCTGTCGGTTTTATGTATGTAATGCACAGTAGCAGCTGTACGCAAAACTGTGATATTGTAGCTTTGCAGGTAGCTAATGTTTCAAATAATCTTCAAGATATGACTCAACAGAACAACTATCTCTTTTTTAATATTTAATAAACCACAAAAAGCATCACGGTGGCAGCAAATGGGCTCGAAAAGCCAGTTGTGACAGCTCGGTTATGGCAGTAAAGGATGCTAAAGGCTGAAAAGGTGACAGTATTTTTTCCTAACAGCCAGCCATCAATCTGTTTAAATTCAGAGCTGAAGTTACAATGATAACCAAAGCTAAAGGCTACAAACTGTACAGAAGCACTGCAAGCTCTCTGCCTTTCTCTCTCTCTCTTTTAAAAGGAAAGTAACTGCTGATCCAATTTTTTAAAAAAGGCAATTTTAAATGGTCCCGATAGGACAGCTCCAAAGTGTTTCTAGAAGAAAATACAGCTTACTAACACTTAAAAAACTATTTTTCTACATTAAAAAGGCTTATATATCCAAACATTAGTCTAGTCTGCCATTTTCTTTTTCCAAATCAGCATAAAAATTAAAAACAAGTCCACATATTGTCATCCCTCCTTTTTTTGGCGCAAACATCATCTACAGGTAAAACCTGCCTCTAAAAGTCTGCAATTTTTAGAAGGGACAGTAACGTACAAGAAAAATACCATGATAAGCCAACAAAAAAAATATAACAGCGATACCGATTCTTACACTGGCATTTTAGTGAGCATAAAGCTAAACAAAAGAATGATAGAAAGCAAACATCTAACCATGGGCTGTCACATTTTCACATACTGCTAGAACTTCAGTTACTTAAGCAAAGAATCAATCTTTATGAAACACGATCACTGTCAAAGAACAACAGGCAATCAAACGTGTTCTCGCTTTGAGCACCAGAAGGTTCAGATGAATAAAATCCGCTGGTATTTCTGATGATGACTGCAAAGATATTGATCATTCTTTTCAGATTTTACAGAATTAATGTAAACTGAATTAATTCCAGGATACACAGGCTTGAGTTCATGTTTTATCTGGCTATTGTCAGAATGGCAATCAACCAATTTTTAGATGTTGATACAAAGGTACAGAGCGTGATTTCACCAAAGCTAGCTTGTGGAATGCTTCTGGAAGTGGTCATTGCCTCTATGCCCATCAAATCATTCAAAAAAAACATTCTGGATAAACCTAAAGGATATCCCTTTGACGCCCTACTAGAAGAATAATGAAAATTCAAAGCAATTGTGGGAGGCCAGTGGTATTGGCAAGTGCTTTGGTCTAGAACATCTATTGCAGCCATCGACAGGTACAGAGAAACATCAAAATCTTGCATCAAACGTGCTTTGCTCACTTAGAGGCAATGTCCAGTTATTTTATAACATATGGAAGTTATATTTTTCAAGAAGACATTGAGCTAAAAATGTGTAGGCATATCCCAGAGAAACACGAAGTACAACACAAATGTTCCATAACAGAATGTGAAGAACTGATAACCAAGCAACAATGCATAGAAGTTTCCACAGTTCTGACCATGGCACACAAACTTGAAAGTACTAGAAGTAAGTGCAACAGTATGCTTGCAGACCCCAGTCAGACAGTACACATAGTAAACCTGACACCACATAGAAACATCCAAAAATTTGAAACCTTGACCTCCATCCAAGTGATCTCTCCAAAAAGAAATGAACAACACAAACTATCTGCCAAGATTGACCGTGGTGCCACTGCATCTTACATAAGATGTACTCAGGAAACTAGCATAATGTGATGCAGTCTACACAAAATAAGTTAACTGTTTTCAAGTATATGCCATCATGTGCACTGGCACTATCCATCTTAAATGCCAATATGGATCACTGGGATGGTCATCTGAAACTCTTTCATGGTTGATTCTCTAAGACCTTTAATCATCAGTCTACCGACATGCATGGATCTACACATTATTACAAATCCAACAGGTACAACTCCAAAGATTCCAAATGTTAACATCAATCTCTTACACATTTGTTGCAGCAGCAAGCAAGTTGGATCAGGTGCAGCGGCTCAAAAAAGGTCATCAGCAGCCAGAAGGCATCCAACAGGACCCTAAGTTGGTATTCTCATTCTAGTCATTCAGAGACAATCTTATGACTGTCCAAAAAAGTATAATCTTCAAGAGCAAACAATTCATAATTCTGTTAACATTAACGTTGAGACGTGCTGGATCATAGGTGACATGGACGCAAACAAAAACGAAGAGACCAGTGCATGACGCCATATGTTGGTCCAGCATTAATAAAGCCATCACTGAACTAATCAAGTTGTGAGAAACATGTTAATTCCATCAACCTCAAAAATCAAAAGAACATCACCATCTATCCGGGATTCCTTCTGAATCATGGTGCATGATTGTGATGAATATTTTCCATGTTCAAGGATACAATTACATTCTGGTGACTGACTACTTAACTAAGTTCCCTTTAGCGTGATAAATCAAAAGTACCAATAGCACAACAGTTGTTGAAACACTGCCTGCCATATTCATTACTATGGTGTCCCTCAACAAATTGTGTCTGGCAATGACATATATTACACCAGTGAGTCCTTCCAAAACATGTACAAGAAATGGAATGTTCAACGTATTGCCTCTTCTTCTCATTACTCTCAATGGAATGGTCTTGTGGAATACATTGTTCATACCAAATAATCCATTATCATTAAATGTAAAGTGACTTGCCAAGATTTTTGGATAGTTATGTTAAATTTGTGTTACCCCTCTAGGCAATAATTTACTATATCCAGCAGCACCTCTGTTTGAGAAACAGATCTGCAGAGCTCTTTTTTGACTCTCACTACCAAACAACATGTGCACAACACATGGTTGGAAAGAGGGGAGAAAATAGTACAAGAACATACAGCCAGTCATTCAACCCAGAGCAGAACAAAGCATACCTGTTTCACATAAACAAATTGATTTATAGAAAGCTACCAGATCATTGTGTCCAGCCTAGATCATATGACTTTGTCATGAGAAATGGTCAAGACTTGTGAGGAAATAGACAACATATTCAAACTGCATATCATTAACTACCCACCACACAGGATCACTACTTGGATGCTGAAGATATCATGCCAGGCAAAATCCATCCATGTATGGTAAGTGATACATATCCATTTGCAGCAACAGAGCATGTCACAGAGTGAAACTACTTTACCATGTCATCATAATTGTATAAGGAACACATCTGGTCATGTTGTATGTCTGCTAAAGTGCAATCTGAATGTATAGAGGCAATTAGGAATATTTATCCTTGTACACATCCTTGTACATAAATATTTCATGGCATAGCTCCCAGACCAGACAGGCCTGTGTATCTGAGAGAGAGTTACATGACATCACAATGTCTAAGCTTTTGGTATAAAGATTCCCGTCTTATTTTCAGTCACCATGACTGTGTGATGGAGTCAGTCAATTGTGTGAAATGTACATTAATATCTAAGTGCAAAATCTAAGCTGTGTGTAAATCTGTGCTATCATATTCTTATAAATTATTAGTGTTGTAAATAAACTTCAAGATATCTTGATTCAACTGAACCCAGCAATCTATGCTGTATGTTACATGGTCTAACATATAGTAAACCACAAATGGCATCAGAAGACTTCACATCAAGCTGTGATTTGCTGCATGGAACTAGCTTATTTCCCTTTGACGGACATGTACGTTGGTGAATACAGGGTAGGTGCTTGCATTGTTTCTGTTTTAGGATAGAATTGTTTTGTGGTTCCTAGACTTCGAAACTTCATAGCAGTATTAACTGCCATTTGAATGAAGTGTTCCTGAGGGAAACTGCCGTGGCTCAGAAGAGGGCTTCAATTGAAGGCTGCAGAAATAGAACATTGATAGGTAAATTTTCTGGATAATTTTAATGGCTCATGCATCTACTTTCTGACCAGAAAATCCATGATGATCATAAAATGCCATATCTATCCATGCTTCGTGGGAACATTCTTGAGTGATAGGCTATCTGTCTAGTATTTTTGTTAAGCAGTACTAAAATTCTAGGGGGCAAGAACAATGAGGAAAAGTAAAATAATCCACTTGGCTAAAAATCAGAAATCTGGAAGTACTCAGTAGGTCTAGCAGCAGCTGTTAAGAGAGAAACCAACTGTTTCACAACATGATGGAATAGTATTCTCAGTGTGAAGATGGGACTTTATCTTCACAATTCTCACTAATATTGTCATGGACAGAGGCACCTATGACAGTCAGGCAGAGGTCAAGTCAGCTTTTCCCCCTTGCTGGTTCCACTGCTGATCCATTCCAACAGATAGATACTTCAGGGTTTGCTCAGTAGTAGCATTACTGAGTCACTCCTGGTGGTAGATTGTGAAGTCCTCCATCCAGAGTTCTTTTTGTGCCCTTGTTATCCTCAATGTTACTTCCAAGTGATGCTCATCATGAACGACTACTGATTCATTAGTTGAGGGAGGGCAATCGGTGGAAACCAGCAGGAAGCTTCCTTGCCCATGTCAGTACTGAAAAGAGGTTTATCTTTGATTGGAAATTCAATTATTTGAAGTGAGTCTTGATTTGAATGACTGTTTAGAATAGGCAGCCATTTGTGCCATTCAGTTTTTTGGCTGAACAATAGCGAGGTTCCAAATTTATGAGCTGCATGATCAACTTACTTGAGCAACTTTAAGCCTTTCAAAGCATATATACTATGATGCAATTACACTTTCCTAATTATAAAAATAACATGCAAGGTGTTGACAGGAGATATTATTTTAAGATTTTGTAATAAAGTGGATGCAATGAATGGATCAATGCAGAAATTGCTTTATTCTATCACAGTTTGCGACTGCTAAATAATAAGTTATCACTTTCAGTAAAAATTAAGGAAAAGAAACAGTTTGCCAGAATTAAATGTACCAGCCCATGTAATTTAGCACCTTACAAAGAACATGGCTCGCGGCTCAATTGCTGATTTATACTGTGATGGGGTTAGCAGGACAATGGGAAAACACCACATTTGATTAGAGAAGAAAAAGTCAGTGAAGAGTATCCAGCTTGGCTATTATTCTGTGTTCCCTGTTGGAAGGGTGCATGTATGAATAGCAGTACAGTGCTAGGCTCAGCTGTGAAGCACCCAACTGTGAAGTAGCCTGACAATGTTTACTGAGACAACAAGGTGCAGGGCTGGATGAACACAGCAGGCCAAGCAGCTGTCAGGTTCACTTAAAGAATAGCCACTTTGCAAGATATATCAGCGAGTGATTCAGTATTTTCTAGAGGGGTGGGGAGACATGAATCAGTCAAATGCTAAGACCTTAGCATAATCTTTCAGTGTACTTCCTTTCTGTTCCAAAAACTGAATTTATCTGTCTCACCAAAACTGTTTCCTCAAAAACTAGCTAAATGTAAATGCTAGTGAAGCAGTGTCAACATCTTAAGGCTTCAAGTTTGCCAGCATTGACAGAAAATGGGGTCAGCGTTACAGAGTTTTGGCAATGTGGGCAGTGGGGTGGTGTGGGGGATAGAACAGTTGCTTAAGTTGGTTAGCTTCAAACAGTAATTTGGGAATGTATTGCAGTTACATGGCAGTCTTGTACTCACTGCATCTCATTGGTGGGAATAAATGAATGAAATGCCTCTACTTATATGTCAACTTTCATGATGTCAGGACATTGAAAATACTTAATAGCCAAAGAAGTACTTTTTAAGAGTAGTCATTGTACTTGGATAATTTACAGAGTAGCCAATGTTTGATCAACAAGGTCCTATAAACAGCAATGTGTTCATAGTCAGGTAATCATTTTTAGTGATGTGGATTGAGTGATTGGACAGGACATGAAGCAGAACTGCTCTCCTTCAAAATAGTTCCATCCGATCTTTTAAAAAGAACAAAGAACAAAGAAAATTACAGCACAAGAACAGGCCCTTCAGCCCTCCAAGTCTGCGTGGATCCAGATCCTCTATCTAAACCTGTCGCCTATTTTCCAAGGATCTGTATCCCTCTGCTCCCTGCCCATTCATGTATCTGTCTAGATACATCTTAAATGATGCTATCGTGCCCACCTCTACCACCTCCGCTGGCAATGCGTTCCAGGCACCCAGCACCCTCTGCGTAAAGAACTTTCTATGCATATCTCCCTTAAACTTTTCCCCTCTCGCCTTGAAATCGTGACCCCTAGTAATTGAGTCCGCCACTCTGGGAAAAAGCTTCTTGCTATCCACCCTGTCTATACCTCTCATGATTTTGTAGACCTCAATCAGGTCCCCCCTCAACCTCGGTCTTTCTAATGTAAATAATCCCCCTCAACCTCTCTTCATAGCTAGCACCCTCCATACCAGGCAACCTCCTGGTGAACCTCCTCTGCACCCTCACCAAAGCATCCACATCCTTTTGGTAATGTGGCGACCAGAACTGTACGCAGTATTCCAAATGTGGTCAAACCAAAGTCCTATACAACTATAATATGACCTGCCAACTCGTGTACTCAATATCCCATCCGATGAATGAAAACATATTGTATGCCTTCTTGACCACTCTATTGACCTGTGTTGCCACCTTCAGGGTATAATGGACCTGAACACCCAGATCTCTCTGTGCATCAATTTTCCCCAGGGCTTTTCCATTTACCATATAGTTTGCTTTTGAATTGGATCTTCCAAAATGCATCACCTCGCATTTGCCTGGATTGAACTCCATCTGCCATTTCTCTGCCTAACTCTCCAATCTATCTCTATTCTGGTGCTATCTCTGACAGTCCCCTTCACTATCTGCTACTCCACCAATCTTAGTGTCATCTGCAAACTTGCTAATCAGACCATCTATTACCTTCTTCCAGATCATTTATGTATATCACAAACAACAGTGGTCCCAACACGGATCCCTGTGGCACGCCGCTGGTCACAGTTCTCCATTTTGACAAACTCCCTTCCACTATAACTCTCTGTCTCCTGTTGCCCAGCCAGTTCTCTATCCATCTAGCTAGTATACCCTGGACCCCATGCGACATCACTTTCTCCATCAGCCTACCATGGGGAACCTTATCAAACGCATTACTGAAGTCCATGTATATGACATCCACAGCCATTCCCTCATCTATCAACTTTGTCACTTCCTCAAAGAATTCTACCAAGTTGGTAAGACATGACCTTCCCTGCACAAAACCATGCTGCCTATCACTAATAAGCCCATTTTCTTCCAAATGTATCTTCTCCAGCAGCTTCCCCACCACTGACGTCAGGGTCACCGGTCTATAATTACCTGGATTATCCTTGCTACCCTTCGTAAACAAGGGGACAACATTAGCAATTCTCCAGTCCTCCGGGACCTCACCTGTGCTCAAGGAGTTTTACATTCATCTGAAATGGCAATCCAGGCATGGTTTCACACTCAGTTGAAAGACAGCACCTCAAATGGTATACCACACTCACAGTATAGCACTGGATTGTCAGTTTAGATTATGTACTGATGGTTCCAGAGTGGCGCTTGAACCCACAAATTACAGGCAAAGGGTATATTTGCTATAAACTGAGCAACTGTTGATAGCTTACTAGAATATGAAGCACTGTCTTTGAGAGAGGAGAGAGGATAACACCAAAACCAGGAAAAACCAGGTGGAAATGACTATTACGAGGGGGCATAATTTTAAGGTGATTGGAGGAAGGTAGAGGGGAGATGTCAGAGGTAGATTCTTTACACAGAGAGTGGTAGGAGTGTGGAATGCGCTGCTGGCAGTGGTAGTGTAGTTAGATACATTAGGGACATTTAAGCGACTCTTGGACAGGCACATGGATGATAGTAAAATGTATGGATTGCAGGGTAATTTGATCTTAGAGTAGGATAATAAGTTGGCACAATATCGTGGGCCAAAGGGCCTGTACTGTGCTGTACTGTTCTATGTTCTATGTTCTAAAATGAAAAGATGTAGCAACATTTTTCTATGACCATTGACTATAGATGTCAATCCAAAATGATACCTAGCCAGGTTTCTAAGATAACAATAATTTGGTGTGTTCCAGCTCCGACAGGGATTCCAGGTTGCTGTGATGGAAGTGGTTTATGCATTCTTGTTATAATCTAGAGCAATGGATTCTAATAGTAGAAGCTCCAACTTTGTTTCCATAATGTATTAAACCAGGAATCTCTCCTTTTCTTACCACCTGTCATTGGCAAGTGTTGGAAGATTTTGCTGTTTGGCTCCATTATGAACACACCTTCTTTGGCCATCAAGTCCAGCAAGAAATGGAACTTGTGGTTAGAGGTCTTAGTTCGAGGCAGGATGCTACCCATTGTACCACAAAGCTCATCACAACAAACAACTACTATTAATTATAACAGAGTTTAGTGTTGTATGTATTGTGGAACCAACCATTACCAACCAATAGTTTTGGTACAATCCTGTCACTAATCTTCTTTTATAGATAGTTCTTATATCAAAATTTTCAGAGATGTAGTATCTATGATTCTATGATGATTAGCTCTGAAGCAAATGGGACTGTAACCCAAGCCTCCTGGATCAGAGGTAGGAACACAACCACTGCACCACAAGAACCCTTTCAATCCTTTTTTCTACTCTCTTAAGACAACAAATGGTTAGACAGTCCTTAATGAGGCACTACAAGAAAAATGCAGTCAAACAGTTGACAGAAACATATAGAAAAGGAATGGAAATTTATTAAACCAAAGTAACATTGTCTGGAGTGACAATGCACCCCAGACCCTGTGGTGCCCACTGGTCTCTAACGGCCTCTATTGTGCTGGTGGACACCACATACTCCCTCTCAATGGACATCCGAGTGTGGATGTAACCATGAATAATCCTCTTGTTTTCTTCTTTTTATCGAGAGATGTTTCTACGCACCTCTGAACTTATTATAAACCATCCATGTTGTTTTACTTATATCCCCATCACTAAATCACCCGTGTTTCTAATTAAGCAGAAAAACATTACCAGCCCTGCCCTTCAACAAAGGTGAGGAAAAGTAAATATATAGGATGGGCTGAAGGGCTAAACTTGTTGAGGATATTTGACAGCTGCATGACCTCAAATGCGTCCTGTAAACATTCCTGTATGTGCTGAAGCCAGTATAATCAACATATTTTTCAGTTGTTGTTTTTTCTGTGCCTGGTTGTTTGTTACACCATATAAGAGACAGAATTTTGTTCCAAGTCATCAGACTTCACCTTGAACTGGGATTGCAAACGGTGCCAGGAACAACCTAAGCCTCCAGACCAGCCTTCGATCGAGTGGTCCCCGACGTGCAGGAGGACGTGAGGCTCGTTGCTTTCTTTTCCTTCCTTTTTTGTCTATTATTATTACTTAATAAATGTGTGTATTTACGCACATTGCTGTTGTCAAGCCTTCTCTTAGCTACATTTCACTGAATCTGAAAAGAACCACTCGGGTACACTGTGATCCAAGACATTTTTGGCGACGAGGATGTGATTTGGGAAAATGTGTAAGTGAAGGGAAGAACAACCTGATGCTCCAGAGTCCTTCTGTATTCCAGGGTGGAATGCAGCAGACTCTGAATTTGGGTCTGTAGCTAATATGTTAGCACAATTAGGACCCCCAAAAGGATGGAGGACAGTTATAACTGGAAAAAGAGAGAACTGGAGGTCAGGTTTCTGCACTGTGCAAGTGCACTGAACCCTGTAGAAGTGTTAACTCTTTGTGGTCTGGTTTGAATGCACCTTTGTTTGTTGGTTGCTAAATGTCATCCTGTACAATTTGTGTCTTTTTGTTCCCAAACTATCTGGGGATACTTTGAAGTCTTAGTTTGCATTTTGGGAATGTCTGGTAATTTGAAAGTGTGTTGTGTGCCTGCATCAGTGTGGGACATGTATGGTTAATGTAATGTCCTTTCAAGAAACTATCAGTGGTTGTGTAAAGCAAAAACAAAATCTGCAAAATGTTGATTCAAAAATTTGTTTCATAAAGCTTGGTAAAAATTTACCTTTTGGAGTTGGCTCTGTATTGTGTTTGGGCTTGGGTAAACTTTAATTCCAGAAATTACCATGTTTGGAATTTCATTTTCTGGCTAGACAGAACTTCCAAATATTGTTTTAACATGAATGAATCTTTAATGCTGGATGATAAAATTGACTCATTGTTAATATCCAAGTGATAGAGACATTGAAATGTTGAAAATGCAACTCCCTATGAATGAGAAGTTTAGGAAAGGCAAATTTAACAAAGGGTGGATTTTTCCTTCCTTCAAGGAGGAGGAAAGATGGATTATGTAATTATGTGCAGGAGTTTATGCCCCATCCCCCTTTTGAATCCGTAGTGGATTAATACTACTTAACCCATTCTGCTTGATGTGGAATGGATGGAGCATTTTTTTTAGAAATTGGAGACACTGAAGGCTGAACCCATTTGCAGAATTTCAACGTCGCAACACAGTGATGGATGAGGCACCCTCAACCCATCAAGCCATTCATCAATAACACATTTCAGTGATAGGGAAGTACTGTGGAAATATTAATTGTAGCAAGTGCCAAGAATCTCAAAACCACCAAGCCTGGATACACTTAAGCATATCATGATAAAAACTATATTAAGACTCACATGCCCTAGTATTCTAAAATATTTAAATGGAATGGTTACCTGAAAACTTAAAGGTATTTTGAGAAATGATAAAGTGCATGCAGACAGTCTCAGCAATTTCAATGCATATAAAAATAATTAGTAATTTTAAGGGAGTAAACAGAATATTGAATGTGGACAAATTTACATAGAGATATATCAAATAGCCAGAAAGAATTATCAAGTGGGTAACTTTAGAAAAAGAACAAACTAAATATGGTATGAATGAGTCAAACAGAAATGCTTGACTAATGTTTTAAAATATTATAAGATTATGTTCCATAGACTACAAATCTCTACAGATCTTTGGAATTAGATACGGTGGTAATAGTTAAGTCACAAATTTGGATGAGACTAAATAATTAAGGGTGGAGACAAAAAAAGAATTTAGAATAATGGGTTGAAGTGGCAATTCAGGTTAAAATGTTACAGTAATAAAAAGGAGGTTTAGATGAGAAGTGGATGGTGTAAAGGAGCAGCCCATGCAGGAGAACGCTCTGAACCAGGCAGAAGGCATCTCCGAGGTAGCTTAGGTTGTGGCAGGCTCTGGATCCTGAGGCTGATCTTGCATTCTGTGTGCACAGGCGGAAGAACACCACATACCTGAATGTCCTCTACCAGTGCACGATGTCTGGTCTGAGTATCACCATTTTCAGGTAATGAATGGCGTTGGCCATGAGCTGGACATCCTCCCGGTGCTGCACTTGCTGACTCCTGTGGTAACATCCAGCCCCAGGCCTCCACCAGCCAGCACATCCCCATCTCTGTCATCGCTTCAACCTCTGATGAAGGTGTGGATTCCTGTGCATTAATCCCAGCAGCAGGAAGATGTGATATGAATCGACCCATGTTTCAGACCTTGATTGGGTCCTTTGTAAAAGACAGCAAGTGTCCTGAGGGATATGCGCAGCCCCACATGGTTATACATAGGATCTGTATGTCATAATTACGGTTGTTATCTGGCAGAAGAAATCTGTCACCAGGACTCTCAATGTGGGAGGAGGTTTTATGTAAATGTATTGCTGTAGGGTCTGGAAGTGGAAATTTGCTACCTGGGTGCAGAGGCATATCAGCAACAGACAGCCCTCCTTAATGGGGAGACTTAGAATATCTGCGATAACCCAATTCATCATCTTGTCCCAGAAGAAGTTGACCCACACCCTCTAGATGCTTAATACAAAACTGGGGGAAGGGCCAAATGGGACAAGCTGGTACCGCAGCATGGGGGTCACCAATTGGTTTATGACCAGCACTCAGAACAATTATGTCTGGCACTCCAGACAAGCTGAAACACTTCAACAGACAGACACAGGACAGTGGTATCAATGGTACTGCACTGCCAACCTGAAGGTCATAAGCTCTAATTCCACCATATTAGATATTTTCCATTTGACCTGTTCAGTGATGTTATTACACACACTGAAGCAGGTGGTATTTGAACCTGAGCCTCCTGGTAGGGACATAACACTGTACCACAAGAGCCCTTTCAATCCTCCTTTCTACTCTTTTAAAATAACAAATGGTTAGACAGGCCCTGATGGAAAAAAAAATAATCACACAGTTGACAGAAACTTCTAAAAAATGAACGGAAACTTATTGAACGAAAATAACAATATCCGTGGTGCTGTTGCACATCATGTGCTTCCTTTCAATGAAGGGCCAAGTGCAGATGTAACTGCAAGCAATCATTCTCTCTATATTTCTTAATTTGGTTTAAATTTCAGCATCTGCTATGGTGGGATGCAAACCCATGTACTCAGAAAAATCAAATGCAGGGTTCTTGTTGAGTAGTCCAGTGATATCACTATCATTTACCAACTCTTTTTCCTAAGAGTTCTGAGATGCTATTACATACCTCTGGAGCAGGTGGGACTTGAACCCAGATGTCTTGGTTTAAGGGTAGGGACACAATCACTTCACCACAAGAGGGCCTACTACTACCTTCCTCATGATTAAGGCAATCAATAATAGTTTCATGGTCACCATCACTGAAACTAACTAAATCCTGTTTTCTATTTTGGGTTAATGGGCATATTTGGTTAACAGTTATAGAAGATGAACCACTAGTAAGTGTTAATGAAAAGAGGTACTTGTCTTACCAAAATGTAGTTTACTGCACGATAGAACAGGTACAATTTAGATTGGCTAATAGGAGATAATAGCTAAGACTATAAAAGATAATGATGACACGTCTGTCACCATTAGGATCTTGAGCTAAAATTCTCTTTTCGCCTCTCAAGAATGTAAGACATCTGGTTAGAGAAGCTTAATGCAGTCTCTAACATTTATATGTTCATCATCATGAATTCTGCTGATTGTTCGTTTGTGTAAGCCCTTCCCTTGCAACTGGTGACAGTATTTTTAAAGCAGTAAAATATATAAAGCTTAAATGCATTTGCCCTCTGGCACTTTTTTTTCTCCTAGGTCCAACAGATTTTCCAATATTGTTACCTTGCCGTGTTTAAGCAATGATGCCACCACTGTCACTGTGTGTACGTGCTTTGGCACCAACCACAACCTCCTAATAGTTGATGTAGAGTGCTTCAGTTAATCCTCCTGATCTAAGTTTTTAAAAAAAAGTTAAAAGCTATGAATAACCGCATTGGTTGCTTATTTAGACATAATAACTAAGACTATCAGGAGACATGGATGACAGATGTTTCCATCGGGATTTTGACCTTGGCTCCTCTTTACCCCTCACAAACTGTATGATATCATCAGATTGGGTGGGGCATAATGTAAACTCCAACATTAACCCTTCAAAAGTCATTAAATATTCCAGAGGAACGGGATTCAGGGCTATTTCACTCTACCACATCTATCTTGTATCATCATTTAACACTGTCACACTTGTACAGTACAAAAATGTCTACAATATAGATCAAAGTCCTTTAAGGATCTATTATTTTGTATGATGTAGTCAACTTGCACTCATAATTTGGGTGACTCGACTGTTTTAGACCTAAACACGTTAATGATCTAATCTTTGCAGACATATTGCATTTATACTGTGGCTGGATCTACTGCTGAGTTGTCAACTGAATCAACTGTTTTCAGCAATCTTGACAAGGAACACGGATGAATGAGTAAACAGCTACAAGTATTGCAAGCCTCTACTGTGGTTGACAAGATGATTTAAGCATTTGCAGTTGTAATTGATGATAACTCAGTCTTATGGAACAATTAAATCAAATAGATAAATAAAGGAGATAAATAAATAAATAAAAATCTCAGTTTGTGTGATTACATTTGAATTTAAGAGGGCAGAGTTTGGATTATTTAGTTTCATTTATTTAAATCATTGTGATAAATAACCACAGAAATCATGCTTATGAAAACTTTATCGGTAGGTGTGACTAGTCTGTAAAGTAACTTCAGTATTGAAACTGTTAATGTACCAACCATACCTGCCTTATTCACTTGTGGTTGAACTTTGGCACTACAGAATATCATCTTCTTTGCATCAATGAATAACCGGTAATAACCTGCTATCAAACAAGCGAAGTTTACAGCTTCTGTTGATTCCATCAGCAACACAATAGGCTGAAAAAGAAAGCGTCAAGATTAACGTTGCAAGTTGTCAACAGCGATTAGGATGGACTTAATAAAAATGGCCATGTTGCCAGCACAGCATTGGAAGGTATTTCAGGCAGCTTCTGAGTGCTGCATGGATAATTGCATTACACCGAGTGATATTGAGTTGTGTTGATCAATAAAGTCTGAGATTTAATTACTGGTTTTGACTGGGTTCAATCAATCCAGAGGTGCGGCAGTAGGATTCCTAAATATTTCTGAATCAACCTCTTCAGAGATGTTATTACACACCTCTGGAGAAGGTGGAACTTGAAACCAAGCATCAATCGAAGTTGTACAATTGATCGCATTGTCAGAGTAAACACGGAAATACACTGGCCATTGTTATTAAAATTGAAGGCTATTGAGTAATAACAAATGCAAAGTGTGTGTGTGTGGGTGGACAATGTATGAGAGTATGCTTAAGCCTGGATGGGTACTGGATATAACTTATCATTTGATTAGCTTGCCAATAGCTATTGACTGTGTTCATACATAACCAATGGCTGCATGGAAGAAGTGTTGAATAGTATGATGAAGAAAAATAGAAGTAAAACATTTTACATGGTGGTGGGCACATATGGCTAATTTTTGATAGGTATATTGAGACCAAGGATCTAAAGATATATATGGAGTTATCTGGGATCTTAGCCGCTTCATCAATATTGATAGATCAAGGAATATGAAAACAGTAGACTGATAAGGACAGATAGTCTGTCAAGTCTATCTCATTCAGCCAGGTTGTAAGATGGCAACATAACTTGTAAAACTCCCCACCTGCCTTCAACCATGTCAGAATGTGCTGCTTTACTGAAAGACTGGTGGCACTCGGGGCTATACCACTCGGGCCACAACAAAAGAATTTGTTTCCACTTCCAGGAAACAAATTGCCAGTTCAAGGGATACAGGCATCCACCACAGAAATATCTTGGCAATTGCTCCTCTATAACTAGATCACAATTGTTCTTTTTTAGTTATTATTTTCTTCAGAGGCCCAACCATAATCCTGACCTGGACTCTGGCCAACATTCATTTCTGCCTTTCAGAAGCCTGGTCGGTGTTCCTGGTTATAAAATGTCACAGATGAAATTCTGATCCAAACAGAGAAAAATTGTTACAGCACAGAAATGAATCATTTAGTCTAACAAGGTCTGTTTATTCTGCAGTAAGTAAAGCGTTCTAATCAGAAGGCATATGGGATATTTGTCTTTATTAGCTGAGGCATAGAGTTTAAGAGAATGGAGGTGATGCTTATACTGTATTAAATGTTGGTTAGTTCACAGCTAGACTATTGTGTGCAGTTCTGGAATCCATGTCATAGGAGGGATGTGTAGCCCTGGAGAGGGTCCATAGGAGATTTGCAAGAATGTTGCCTGGGCTGGAGAGTTTTAGTTATGAAGTGAGATTGAATTGAGGGGGGCAATGAGTGAGATGTATAACTTATGAGGGGCCTAGACAGGGTAGACAGGCAAGAACTTTTCCACTTAGTTGAGGGATCAATGAAAAGAGGCATAGATTTAAAGTAAGGGTCAAGAGGTTTAGAGGGAATGTGGGGAATTGTTTTTTTCAGCCAGAAGGTGGTGGGAATCTGGAATTTGCTGCCTGTAAGGGTGGTAGAGACAGAAACCCCCAAGACAATTATAAAGTATTTAGATGTACACTTGCAATGGGAAGGCATATAGGCTATAGGCCAAGAGCTGGAAAATGGGATTAGAATAGTTAGGTGGTTGTTTTTGACTGGTATAGACTAGATGGGCTGAAGACCCTTTTTTCAGTGCTGTAGCCCTCTGACTCTATGAACAACTTATTGTCTATGTCCTTTCTTCACCTTTTCTTACATCCACCTAACCTGATCTTGAACGATGCTGCCACAGTTCTGGCTGAGCTATAGTGACAGAAAGTCTGTGGAAATTCAGGGACATATAGTTTCTACATCAAACACTCAGTCTGGAATGGAATTCCTATAGCCTTACAATTATTCAACTTGAATAGGCATTAGCCCTTTTGTTTTAATGCAATAAGCATTCAGACAATTGAACTTACGGTCTTTGGACCATAAGACGGAGGAGCAGAAACAGGCCAGTCAGCCATTGAGTCTGCTCCAGCATTTAATGAAATCATTGCTGATCTGATAACCCTCAACTCCATTTTCCTGCTGTTTCCCCATATTCCCTTACTGATTAAACATCTATCTTAGTCTTGATTATACTTAACAACCCAGTCTCCAGAACTCTCTGTGGAATAGAATGCCACTATCCTCTGAAAGAAGAAATTTCTTCTCATTGCTGACTTAAAAGGGCAACCCTTAATTCTGAGATTATTCCCTCTGATCCTAGATTCTCCCACAAGGGAAAACAACATTTCCGCATCTAACCAGTGAAGTCCTGAAGAGTCTTTCATATTTCAATAAGTCTCCTCTCATTCTTTTAAACTCTGAGTACAGGCTCAACCTATTCAATCGCTCTTCATAAGGCAGTCCATATCCAGTATGAGCCCAGCAAACCTGCTCTGGATTGCTTCCAATGCCAGTATATCCTTCCCCTGATAAAGAGCCCAAAACTATTCACAGTATTTCAGCTGTGGTCTGACTAGTACCTTGTATGGTCTTGTTAAGACTTTCCTATTATTATGCACTATTCTGTTTGAAATGAAGGCCAATATTCCATTTACTTTCCCTATTGCCTGCTAAATTTGTCTGCTAGCTGTTTGAGATTTATGTATGAGGACTTACAGATTCCTCCTGCTGTAGCTTTTTGCAGTGTTTTTCCATTCAAATAATATTCTTCCTGCCAAAGTGCATAATCTCACATTTTTCCACATTTATATTCCATCTGCCAAGTTTTATTGTCTCCTTATTTAACCTATTTATATCCATCTGCAGACTCCTTGTGTCAAAGTTACCTCTTGTCTTCCCCCTCTACTTTTGTGTCATCCACAAACTTGACAATAACAAATTCACTTTGCTCATTCAAGTCAATACATTATATTGTAAATAACTGCAGAACAGCACTAACCCCTGTGGCACTCCACTCGATACAGGTTGCTATCTTGAAAATGCTCCCCTTATCCCAACTTTCTGACTTCTATTAGATTACCATATTCTCTATCCATGCTAAAGAGACAGCAAGGGGATTAGCACTGTTGCTTCACAGCACCAGGCACCCGGGTTCATTTTCACCCTCAGGTGAATGTCTGTTTGCACATTCTCCCTGTGTCTACGTTGGTTTCCTCTGGGTGCTCTGGTTTCCTCCGGGTGTCTAAAGATGCGTAGTCTTGGTGGATTTGCATGGTAAATGCAGGGTTATGGGGTCAGGATAGGATGCTCTTCGGAGGGTTGGTGTGGACTTGATGGGCCGAATGACCACCTTCTGCACAGTAGGAATTCTATACTACCTCCAACACCACAGGCTTTTATTTTATTAAGTTGCCTAACATGTGGGACCTTATCAAAAGTCTTCTGAAAATGTAAATATATTACATACATTACTTTTCCTTTATCTAACCTGCTTGTTACTTCCTCAAAAATTCTAATAAATTTGTCAGACATGATTTCCCCTTCAGGAAGCCATGCAGAATATGCTTGATCAAATTTTATACTTCAAAATCCACTGCTGTTACATCCTTAACATTTTTCCAAAACAGTTGTTCAGCTAGCATAATCTGTTGTTTTTTTGTCTCCTTCCCTTTTTAAATAAAAGTATTATATTGGCAGTTTCCCACTCCTCTGGAATTTTTCCAGTACCTAAGGATTGTTGGAAGATTACTACTAGTGCTTAAATTGTCTCTTTAACTACTCCCTTTAATATCTTAGGATGCATCCCAACATGTTCAGGGGACCTATCAGTCTTTAGCCCCATTAGTTTCCTTTGCACTTTTTCTTGAGTGGTATTTATTATATTTATTTCCTCCCCTCCTTTTTCCCTTGATTATTTAATATTTTTGGAATGCTACTAGATGTCTCCTAATGTGAAGACTGATGCAAGCTGTTTATTCAAGTCCTCTGCCATTTTCTGGTTCCCCATTGTTATTTCCCAGCTTTGTTCTCTAAAACACCTACATTAATTTTGGCTTCTCTCTTTCTTTTTATGTATTTAAATAAGCTTTTGCTGTTCTTCTTGACTTTACTTGCAGGTTTGCCCTCAAAGTTTATCTTCTCTGTTTTGTTGGTTGTCTTTTGTTAGTATTTAAAACTTTCCCAACTCTCTGGCTTACTCCTTGTAGTGATTGTAATGAGGTCAGCCAGGTGAACACCATAGAATATGTGTTCCCTGATTGGAGCTGGTAATCTGGTCCAATCAGGGAGCCCTGGCTGACAGATATAAACAGGAGTGTCAGACATCCTGACTTCTGAGAACTCTGAGGGAGCTGGATCAGTGTCAAGGACTTTCCATGTGTAAATAAAGGGTGACTCGGTGATAGGATACTGGCTTCTCTGGAGTTATTTCACTCCTAATATTTGCCACACTGTGTATCTTTTCTTTCAATTTGATGCTTACCTTAAATTCCATGGTTATCCGTAGTTCGCTTATTTCCTTCCTAGAATCCTTTATTCTCACTGGGGTGTACCTTTTCTGTGAATCGTGACTATTTTCTTAAATTTCTCCTATTTTTCCACAACTAAGTTGCTGCTGAACTTCTTTCCCAGTCCACTCCAGCCAGCTCTATCTTCATACCTTTGTAATTACCTTCAGACCTTTGTAACTACCTTCATTTGAGCTTAGCACAATTCTGACCCAAGTTCCTCCCTCTCAAATTGAATGCAAAATTCTACCATGTTATGGCCACTGTTTGTAGGGATCTTTTACTCTGACATAACTTCCTAAATTACACATTACTAGATCCAAAATAGCTTGATCCCTGGTTGGATCCACAAAATTGTTCTTGTAACTTTCCTGAATATAAATTCTTCCCTGTGGCTACTCTGACAAACTGACTAACCCAATTAATATGAAGATTAAAGTCACCCTAAATTCATGGACTGTCCTTTTTACATTCCCTCATTACCTCCTGATTTATATCAATGCTACCAAATAGCCCCTGTTAGGGGGACTGTAGACTACTCCAATTAGTGTCGTCTTCTCCTTGTAATTGCATACATAGATCCAGATGGATTCTACATCTTCGGATGTAAGATCATATTTTGCACTAATACCTATTCCGTCCTGTACTAACTATGCTATCCCACTACCCCCTTCCTTCCTGTATGTCCTTTTGAAAAGTCACTTCGCTTGAATAATTAGTTCCTAGCTTTGATCTCCTTCTAACTATGTCTCCATAATGGCTATTAGTTCATAACCATTTACCTGTAATTGTGTCGTCAGTTAATTTAATTTTCTTTCGAACACTATGTGTAAATGAGTAAAGAGCCTTAATTTTGCCTTTTTACTGTTCCTCCCACTCCCAGCCCTTGTCCTTATTTACTGCAATTTTTCTATGATTGTACATTTTGTTCCTTCCTGAACCACTCCGTGTATCATTATCCAAATAGCTGTCCTGTAATACTGTCTTATCCTCTTACTTTCTCATTCCCTACTAATTAGTTAAAGCCCTCTCAACAGCCCTTGTTATTTTATTCACCATTCTATTGATTTAAGGGGGACAGGGAAATTGTATTGTTCAGGGTATTAGCTTTTCACATATAGCAGAGGTCAATTTTCTTGTCACCACACGTTTGCACTAGGAGCTTTTGGTGGACGTTTACAAGTATAGTTAGGAGCTAGATATTTAGCAGATTGCTGAAGTGATAGATCCAAGACATTTCCATTTCTAATTCAATGTTATGCAGTTTGTAAAAGTCTGGCATTCCACGGAAACTCTTAGAAGCTCTTTTTTTTTGCTCCAAGCTGCTCTTGGTATTGGCTCAGCAATATGCAAAAGGTCAACATTCTGCACAATACAGTCTTCCTTTCCCCTTCCAATACATATTAAATTTTTCTGAAGTTGCCTGAAGGGCTGTAGTACCACAGTAACTCAAAACAGTGACAATGCTACAGTTATCAACAAGGAGGCTTTATAGCATTGCTTGGAAATGCTATTACTGGATTATTACAGTGGATAGAATTTATGACCATTTTAGATATTGGAGAGAGGATGGAACATTACATTTCCATAAATGTATTCCTACAATTGTCTAGATTTAATTTAGTAGACATTTCATTACAAATGTATTTTACTTTAATTTAATGGTACGCTGATTGTCTCCCTGGCAACAGTCTGACATTAAGTCAGCATAGTTGTTTGTTATTACATTTGATCCTGAGATGAGCTTCCTTCTCACATTCATACCATCATAAAGTCTGCCTATTTCACCAAAGTAATGATGTCTGACCTCTCTCATCTCAACTTATAGAATCACAGAATCCCTAGAGTGTGGAAACAGGCCATTCGGCCCAACTAGTCTACACCGCTCCTCCAAACAGCATCCCACCCAGACCCATGCCCCGACCCTTTCCCTGTAACCCGGTGTTTCCCATGTCTAATCCACCTAACTTATACACCCTGGATGCTACGGGCAATTTAGCATGGCCAGTCCATCTAACCTGCACATCTTTGGACTGTGGGAGGAAACAGCAACACCCGAAGGAAACCCATGCAGACACAGGGAGAACATGCAAACTCCACACAGACCGAGGGTGGAATCGAACCCAGGTCCCTGACACTGTGAGGCAGCAGCGCTAACCAGTGAGCCACCGTGCCACCCTAAACATATTTGTCATGACATCTGCTGCTGGAACCCTCATCATTTGTTTCCTCCTAGATGTGACAAGCCCACCACACGCTTGGTTGGTACGCCAAATTCTATCCTTCATATCCTTGAAACATGTAGAACTCTGCTTTCCATGTCTTAATTTGAAACAAGCCCTATCCCCTATCCACTGTGATCATTGACCTACATTAGCTCCTGGTCAAGCTTCTGAAGACATTTAACAGCAGCAATGTGGAATGTGCCGCAGATTGTCGATGCCAGATGCAAGCATTTGACCCCACTATGATCTCGAAGTGTTCCAGTATTTCCCCTCATAGTTTTCAGAAAGTAGTACCGTAACTTTCCTATTTTTATTATTCAAGTTTTAAACTTTTCATAAATTTAGCTGGGGCAGCTATGAAACTCTCTCTACATGTCATAGCGAATACATGTGGTTTATATGGACTTCAGTAAAGCTTTTGACAAGGTTCCACACAAAAGGCTGAAGAAAAAGCTAAGAGCCCACGGGGTCCAAGGGAAGTTGGCAACATGGATCCAAAATTAGTTCATAAATAATGTTCATAAACATAATTGGAAGCCTGTGACCAGCGATGTACCAAAAAGTTTGATGCCAGGACCCTTGCTGTTTGTTATCTTCATTAGTGACTTGGATGTGAATGCAGAAGGTAAAATTAGTAAGTCTGCAGTTAACATAAGAATTGGTAGTGTCATTGATACTGAGGAGGATGATCTGAGGCTACAGTCTGATATTGATCAGCTGGTAAATTGGGCAGAGCAAAGGTTTTTCGAATTTAATCCCAATAAGTACAGGGTGATGTACTTTGTAAGATCTAATAAGGGAAGGATATACACAGTGAATGGTAGGTCCCTAGAGAATACTGAGGAACAAAGGGACCTTGGTGTACAAGTTCATTGAATGTGTTGGTACAGATAGACCGGGTGGTGAAGAAGGCATGTGGGCAGCTTGCCTTCATTGGCCAGGGCGTAGAATATAGCAGCAAGGAAGTCATGTTACCACTTGATAAAACATTGGTTAGACCACAGATGGAATACTATGTGCAGTTCTGATCATCACACTGTCGGAAGAATAGAACGCAGAGGAGATTTACCAGAATATTGCCTGAGATGAAAATCTCTGTTATGAAGAGAGACTGGATAAGCTGCATTTGTTTTCCTTGGAGCAGAGGAGGCTGAGGGGGAATCTGAATGATGATTATGAGAGGCACAGACAGAGCAGATTGTGAGAATCTCTTCCTCATGAGAGATGTGTCTAAGACCAGAGGGCAGAAGTTTGAGGTGAGGAGCAAGTGGTTTAGAGGGAATATGAGAAAGCCATTTTTCACCCAGAGAGTGGCAGAAATATGGAATGTGTTGCCTGAAGGAGTGATGGAGGCAAATACTCTTGCAACATTTGAGAAGTACCTTGATGTGTGCTTAAAATGCCAAGACATAGTAGGCTATGAATCAAGTGCAGATATACGGGGTTAGTGTAGATTGGTGTTTGATGGTTGGTATGGACATGGTGGGCTGAAGGGCCTGTTTCTATGTGTATTACTCCATATTCAAATATAAGTAACCTCTAACAGACAAGAACAAAAGCAAGTTAAAGGTAAAGTTTACGAAAATTACTGATGCTGGTGCCCCAACCTTTTTAGGAGTGCTGGGAGTGGACAAGGGAGTGACGTTATTCTTAATAATTGTCCTGTTTTTATTGGCTAGCAGTATTCAAATGGTTGGTTGACATAGGGTAAGTTACCAGCCCTGGAAATAAGATTTTTCAACAAGCCTTCAGGTACAGGGCCAGTCCTTGTCAGGTGGCAGTGGTTGCTAGGCAGCTGTCTTCTTCAGATGGAAGATAGATCAGAAGTTAGAACACAGAACACAGAACATAGAACAGTACAGCACAGAATAGGCCCTTCGGCCCACCATGGCTGTGCCGATCATGGTGCCACTGTAAACTAATCTACCTGTACATGGTTCATATCCCTTTGTTCCCTGTCTGTTCATGTATCTGCCTAAATGCCTCTTAAACATTGCTAACATATCTTCTTCTAGTATCTGCCCTGGCAGTCTGTTCTAGGCACCTACCACTTTCCTCCCACATCTTTCTTTAATTTTTCCCCTCTCACCTTAAACCTAAGCCTCCTTGTATTCTGAGATAACAAGGTGTAGAGCTGGATGAACACAGCAGGCCAAGCAGCATCAGAGGAGCAGGAAGGCTGACATTTTGGGCCTAGACCCTTCATCAGAAATGGGGGAGGGGAAGGGGGTTCTGAAATAAATAGCGAGAGAGGGGGAGGCAGATAGAAGATGGATAGAGGAGAAGATAGGTGGAGAGGAGACAGACAGGTCAAAGAGGCGGGGATGGAGCCAGTAAAGGTGAGTGTAGGTGGGGAGTTAGGGAGGAGATAGGTCAGTCCGGGGAGGACGGACAGGTCAAGGGGGCGGGATGAGGTTAGTAGGTAGGAAATGGGGTTGGGGCTTGGGGTGGGAGGAGGGGATAGGTGGGAGGAAGGACAGGTTAGGGCGGCGGGGACGAGCTGGGCTGGTTTTGGGATGCGGTAGGGGGAGGGGAGATTTTGAAGCTTGTGAAGTCCACATTGATACCATTGGGCTGCAGGGTTCCCAAGTGTAATATGAGTTGCTGTTCCTGCAACCTTCGGGTAGTATCGTTGTGGCACTGCAGGAGGCCCAGGATGGACATGTCGTCTGAGGAATGGGAGGGGGAGTTGAAATGGTTCGCGACTGGGAGGTGCAGTTGTTTAGTGCGAACCGAGCGTAGGTGTTCTGCAAAGCGGTCCCCAAGCCTCCGCTTGGTTTCCCCGATGTACAGGAGGCCACAACGGGAACAGCGGATACAGTATACCACATTAGCAGATGTGCAGGTGAACATCTGTTTGATGTGGAAAGTCTTCTTGGGGCCTGGGATGGGGGTGAGGGGGGAGGTGTAGGGGCAGGTGTAGCACTTCCTGCGGTTGCAGGGACAAGTGCCGGGTGTGGTGGGGCTGGAGGGGAGTGTGGAGCGGACAAGGGAGTCCCAGAGAGAGTGGTCCCTCCGGAAAGCAGATAAGGGTGGGGAGGGAAAAATGTCTTTGTTGGTGGGGTCGGATTGCAGATGGTGGAAGTGTCGGAGGGTGATGCGTTGGATCCGGAGGTTGGTGGGGTGGTACGTGAGGATGAAGGGGATTCTGTTTTGGTTGTTATTGCGGGGAGGGGGTGTGAGGGATGAGTTGCGGGAAATGCGGGAGATACGGTCGAGGGCGTTCTCAACCACTGAGAGTGGGAAGTTGTGGTCCTTGAAAAATGAGGACATCTGAGATGTACGGGAGTGGAATGCCTCATCCTGGGAGCAGATGCGGCGGAGGCGAAGAAATTGGGAATCGGGGATGGCATTTTTGCAGGAAGGTGGGTGGGAGGAGGTGTATTCTAGGTAGCTGTGGGAGTCGGTGGGCTTGAAATGGATATCAGTTTCCAGGTGGTTGCCCGAGATGGAGACAGAGAGGTCCAGGAAGGAGAG
The DNA here is from genome assembly GCF_021869965.1 of Rhincodon typus. NCBI lineage: Eukaryota > Metazoa > Chordata > Chondrichthyes > Orectolobiformes > Rhincodontidae > Rhincodon > Rhincodon typus. The sequence goes on from NC_063345.1 coordinate 38,252,040, forward strand.
AGAGGTATTGGAGATGGTCCAGGTGAACTTAAGGTTGGGATGGAAGGTGTTGGTGAAGTGGATGAACTGTTCGAGCTCCTCGTGGGAGCACGAGGCAGCGCCGATACAGTCATCAATGTAACGGAGGAAGAGGTGGGGTTTAGGGCCAGTGTAGGTACGGAAGACGGATTGTTCCACATAACCTACGAAGAGGCAGGCATAGCTTGAGCCCATGCGGGTACCCATGGCCACCCCCGTTGTCTGTAGGAAGTGGGAGGAATTGAAAGAGAAGTTGTTTAGTGTGAGGACGAGTTCGGCTAAGCGGATGAGGGTGTCAGAGGACTGGTTGGGCCTGTGGGACAGGAAGAAGCAGAGGGCCTTTAGGCCATCTGTATGGGGAATGCAGGTGTATAGGGACTGGACGTCTATGGTAAAGATGAGGTGTTGGGGACCGGGGAATTGGAAGTTCTGGAGGAGGTGGAGGGCGTGGGTGGTGTCACGGACGTAGGTAGGAAGTTCCTGGACCAAGGGGGAGAAAATGGAGTCGAGATAGGTGGAGGTAAGTTCGGTGGGGCAGTAGCAGGCGGAGACAATGGGTTGACCAGGGTAGTCAGGTTTGTGGATTTTGGGAAGGAGATAGAAGCAGGCGGTGCGGGGTTGGGGAACGATGAGGTTGGAGGCTGTGGGTGGAAGGTCACCTGAGGTGATGAGGTTGTGGATGGTTTGGGAGATGATGGTTTGGTGGTCGGGGGTGGGGTCATGATCAAGGGGGCGGTAGGAGGAGGTGTTGGAGAGTTGGCGCCTGGCCTCGGCGATGTAGAGGTCAGTGCGCCATACTACAACTGCGCCTCCCTTGTCCGCGGGTTTTATGGTGACGTTGGGATTGGAGCGGAGGGAGCGGAGGGCTGCACGTTCTGCGGGGGAGAGGTAAAAGAGGTAGAAGAAGGGTCTAGGCCTGAAATGTCAGCCTTCCTGCTCCTCTGATGCTGCTTGGCCTGCTGTGTTCATCCAGCTCTACACCTTGTTATCTCAGATTCTCCAGCATCTGCAGTTCCTGCTATCTCCTTGTATTCTACTTTCTGCTCTGGGCAAAAGACTCAAACGATCCACCCATCCATGCCTCTCTTAATTTTATATACTTCTATCAAGTTTCCCCTCAGCCTCCGATACTCAAGTGAAAACAATCCAAGTTTGTCCAATCTCTCCTCAAGGCTCGTACACTCCAATCCAGGCAACATCCTGGTAAACCTCTTCTGCACTTTCTCCAAAGCCTGGATTCCCGTCCTATAGTGTGGCAACCAGATCTGCACACGATACTCCAAATGTGGCCTAACGAAAGTTTAAACAGCTGCAACATGACCTTCCAATTTTTATTCTCAATATCCCATATTGAGATATACATTGGTGTGCTCATCTAGGATTTGCACACTGACAAGGGTGACATTAGTATGCAGGGAGGTGCCATGATAATTGCTACCATCACTGTGGTCAGCATTGTTCTTGCACAGGGTCATAATCTTTGAACTCAAGCATGCCATATGCCTTATCGACTTGTGTTGCCACTTTTGGAAGCTTTGGATTTGGACTCCAAGATCCCTTTGTATATCAATGCTCCTAATAAGTCCTGCTATTTACTGTATACTTTCACCTTGCGTTTGATTTCGCAAAATGCATCACCCCACACTTGTCCAGATTAGTATGCCATGACTGTTGTTACAATCACTGTGGTCAGCATGGTTCTTGCACGGGGTCATAATCTTTGACTGATACATACATATCCTTGGGCAGATACACCTCCTGCTCGTGAAAGACAAGTTGTGCAGATACAGCAGAAGCACCAGTTTGTTAAGTTTGGTGAGATTAGCCAGTATAACATCAGCATTTGGAGTTCTACCCATGACAATGATAAGTAAACTGTCTGTGGTGTCTTGAATTTCCTCAGTGACTGGATCTGCCCTAGCTAACATACAACTCAAGGAAGTGTTCCATTCAGCTTTCTAAATGTTTATTGAAATCAGTGATGACCTCCCCTGCCTTTGCTCACCAACACATTCCTTGTGTTGAAGGACATCTCAATATGTTGGCCAAGTCGTAACCAGTAATTATTGGTACACTACCTAATTGAGTCTTAGACTTTATTTTGAGGGCTTTTAGTAAATTTGAATCTTCTCATTTATAGTTAATAATAGTGAATTGTTTGGTTTCAATGACAGCTTCCATCACCAATGGGCAATGATGGTGCTTCTCACCAACTGGACCAGCACCTAACACTGTTCTTTATGCCAACTGAGTTTGGATCATCACTCATAATTGCTATCCCTCATGCTGTGTTAATGCTGCACAATGAAACTGAAACATTAGGCTTGAGTAATCAGCATTTTTTTGCTCTTGCTTCCCAAGTGTTAAGAGTACGCCATTGTAGATGGTGTTATAATGTTCCATCTCACTTTAGCATGTTGTGTGGAATGTCAGGCAGTGTGAGTACAATTGAGCCGTGGAACTGCTGGTTTTTATCTGGGTAGGCAGTTTATCTGATATTGATATGAGGGCAGAATTTCTGCCTTGAATTAAAAAAAATGTCAAGTGTTGTATCCTCATTCTAATGCATGCCAAATAGTGATCTGTATCAATCAGTGCTGTTGTAGCTACAACTGTTGAGAGTGCTGTTCAGAGAGTCACATTTGGTGTTGATCATATCCAGTTAGTGACATTGCTCAGATCTTAGATGTTACCTGGACTCCTTACAGCATTGTTTGTTCTGAAAGAAGGTGTTAGTTACACAAAGCTCGTGGTAGCAGCAAAGCTCGAGTAATCTCTACTTATTCTCATTTATCTTTTCCTGGCAGGAGGGTCATTCCTCATAGCCTGTGACTTCCCTTCTGATGAAATCCCTTAGTAGATAAAGATGTTCTGAGTTATTTGATAGCCGTGTAAAGCTAATCTTAGAACTGTCCTTTCAATGTCATAATGCAGCACAGCATTGGAACATAGACATTCGTGAGGGTCTTAGTCCCAGTTTAACTTGAGAGGTGAATGGCCAGAATATATTCTGCATCATTTATGTTAGGATCTATCATCAAGACTAGTGAGTTCCTTACAGTGAAACCTACACACTGCTTACTTGTTTCTACTGAATTCTCCACTTTGCCAAATGAACAATTTTATAAGGGTATGGGCAATGTGGGCTATGGTGAGATTTGTGGCAAAATCAGATGAGAGTCTGGCAAGATTTATCTTGGCATCAAGAGTACCTCGCTGCATCTTTTATCGTTTTGCCGAGTGATGAAGTATGTCTTTTGTAGGCAGCAGCAAATTGCCAATTAAGGGATGGTTATCGATCCTTCAATGCCTTATTCATAGCACAACTCACCTCATTAAAATTCTGCTTCTTATCTTAACAAATGCACTGAACAAGATAGATGTTGAGAAATCTTGACATGGAGGTATGAGCAGGGAACTGGAGTCTTCAGCCTGTTGCTGGCTGAGACTAGCCTCCATGTTGCTAATCACCAAACAGCATCTCAGGGCAAGATCCATGGCCATGAGTCACCATCATCCCTCATCCACAGACATTGGCTTCCAACATTTGCCAAACCCTCACAACCATCAAGGCACACTTCTGATCCATTCGCATACGGTTCAACATGCATTGTACAGTGCATTGTCAACTAGCATTGAAAGGATACTGTAAGGACATTTGCACGCAGAAGGGCACCCAGCTCACAAATTGGACCATGTAGCATCTCTGTGCTGCTCACCTGCTCTCTTAGTACGCACCAGCATGTTTGCACCATCATGTCTTACTTTGTCTTATCTGCTGTGCCAATTAGCACAGTCATACAACTAGGCAGCTTGCCTTTCTGGTAGCAGTCCTCAGTCAAAGGGGTATACATCCTGCTGTATGGCAGTGTGTTATGTCAACCTCACACCAATTCCATTTGCCAGCGGCTTACCTGGCAAAAACACTAAATGTTCAGCAAGCTGTCATATCTCAAATCCATAGAGGGAGTAGTTCTCGCCAAAGTCCATTGAGGTATCCATCAGTCAGGGTAGGTCAAGGGCAACCTCAGATTCCAGTCCAGGGGATTGATCACAGTCAGGCATCCAACTGGAGTGTTCTTATGAGTTCAAGATTGGCATCTCTTCCCTTTTATTTTATTGATTTGCCTGGTGTGATAATTCTGTTCACTTGCTGAACAGTGACTCTAAGTTCTAAGCATCCAATGGATGTGGCACACTCAGACTTTGAGGAGGCGTTTCATAAAGTTCCCCTCAAGAAGCTAGTTAGAAAAATAAAAGCACTTGGATAGAATGTAATATACTGGCACGGATTGATAATAAGCTAACTGACAGAAAACAGAACAGGAATAAATAGGTCATTCTCGTATTGACAGACTACAACTAGTGAAGTTCAGTAGTGGGCTCCAATTATATTTAGGCTATATATATATTTGGAATATATACTATATATATGTATAAATATATATATATGATTTGAAGTTGGGGACTAGATGTAATGTTTTCAAATTTGTGAATGATACAAAACTAATTAGTGATGTGTGTTGTGAAGAAAATGTAAATTGGCTTCAGGCAGATTTAGACAGGTTGGTGAATAGGCAAGAACATGGCAAATGGAATATAACAGGAAACAATGTAAGATCATCCACTTTATTCGGAGAGTAGATCTGCAGAATAGTTCTTAAATGTTGAGATGTTGAAAGTGTAGATATTCAAAAAGACATAGGCGTCCTTATCGATAAGACACCAAAAGCTAATATGTAGATGCAGCAACCTATTTGGAAGATTAAGGGAATGTTAGCCTTTATTGCTAGAGGATTTGAGAACAGGAGTAGTGAAGTTTTGCTTCAAGTGTACAAGTTAGATTGCAACTGGAGAAATGTGTGCAGGTTTTGTCTTCTTATCCCTGGAAATATTACGATAGAAGGTTGACTAGACTTGTTCCAGGATGGCAAGTCTGTCCTATCAAGAGAGATTGGGCAAACTGGGGCTGTAATCTCTGGTGTATTGAAGAATGAGAAGTGATCTTATTGAAATTTATAATATACTTAAAGGGATAGACAGGCATTTGTAGGCAAGATGGTTCATCTGGTTGGGGAGTGCAGAACAAAGGAGCACAGTTTAAAAATAAGGGAATGTCACTTATGCCTGAGATGGGGAAAATTTTTACTCAGACAGCCATGAATCTTTGGAATTCTCTATAACAGACGGCTGTGGAAGTTCAGCCTTTGAGTATGTTTAAGGGAGATTTCTGATCACTAGATGTGTCTGGGTTTTTGGGGATGGGTTGGGTAAAAGGCATTGAAGTATTCGATTAGTCATGATCTATTGTTGGTGGGGAAGGGTCAAAGGGCTGAATTGCCTACTCTTGTTCCTAAGAGTGACTGCTATTTTCTTCCTTTGTGTTGTATGTAAGAAGTGTGCAGTGGAGCTGAAAATGGCTGTAACCACATCCTGAGTGTGCAGGGTAAGTATTTCACTCTGTGAGGGAAGGATTTCACTTTCAAGCAGCATTATACAGGTACTCTAAAAGTACAGAAGAAGGACAACTGCAAGCACTACATGCTCTTCGAACCTTTGGCATTAACTTGCTGTGTAGACTGCAAATCCTGTCCGAAAGCACTTTTGGCCACATCACGCAGCATCAGGAATCAGCCCCACTGTCGGCTATGATTTACAAGGAAAGCTTTGCAACCTGGAAACATTCATCCTATTTGGAATAGTTGCAAGGACCTTCCAAGTTCCTATATTATGCACATGGTGCAGCAGTTGCTCACGTCATAACACCTTGGACCATAAAACGTTAGGTTGTGCTATGAATGATTAGGCAGGACAAATATTCACTCATACACCTGATGATGAAAAGTAAACATTTATTGATGAATGTGTGAATGTATTTGTGATTCACCCGTGCCACTGGTGTGCCCTCAGAATGTTGTCTTCTTTCTTTTCCTCACTTGGTGTCTCAGTGTAGTCTCCGGGTCCATAACTGGGCAGATGGAGATGCCCTACAATGGAACTTGTCGGCTTTGGAGTTTTGGCCAGATGACCCCAAATATATTTGTATCTAAGGAGCCCAGACATGCTCAGCAGTGGGTGCTCTTGACTTTAATCTAGCAAATGTATTCCCCGCTCCCGCACCATGCCCCGCTGCCCCCCCTCCCCCCCCCCCACCCCCCAGCCCCCTGAAGTGTCAGAATCTGAGCTGGTTGGAGTTGGCTGGGGTGGGGTGCAAGAGGTTCGCCAGTGCTTTCTCTTAGGCATCTTTGTTTTCTCCTTCAGAGGTGGAGGAGAAGATGCCTTGCATTGCTAGCCTCCCTGGCCATTGACACTAATAATTTTTTAAATGTGGTGGTAATGGGAGAGTAATACAACAATGGACAATGTTTCTTACTTAGTTGACCAGATACGCAGGTTTTGATGTCTTCATCAGAGTGGACCTAGTCCTCACCAGTCAGGGCCAGGATCATCTCCTCATAGAGGGCATGGCATCAAATGTTGGGCACCCCACCACTGGCCTTGGCTCTCTTCACCCTAAAATGGGCAATTTCTCCTGGAATGAGGCCAAAGGAGGGATTGAGTGAGATTAGCTGGCAATGCTGTTAGTGCTGGTTCAGGTGGGGGAAAGGTGAGGTTTCCTGAAAATGTAGTCTGAACAGAGGCCATGCAAGATTAATAAGGCGAGAGGTTGGAGAACGAGAGAGAGAAGTTGTTAGATGCAATAGTGACAGTTGTAGACCAGGGACTTTGTGGAAAGATGACCGCAGTGGCTAAAATAGAGTGAGTGTGAGATAGAAAATGTTGGCACTTACCCTTGTGGAGCAGAGAAGGTCCATTGACTTTCTTCCCATATTGCTGGGCATTTCACCGAAATGTGGAGATAGCACTGATTCGGATGGCAACTTTGACCCAAGCTGGCAAGGTCTGCATGCTGTGGCTTCATAAGCTGGTCCCAGGGAAAGAGGACTACCCTCCTTCGTGTTATTCCGTCCACTAGAATTTCCAGGTCCCTGACTGCAAAGCACGGTGCCAATGTCTGCTGATGTGCCATGTCTGGGGCAAATTACTTGAAGTATGTAGGGCAACTGCAGTGCTGACTACAGACTACAGACTGCCAGTGCTTGATCGAGTGCATACCTGCTGGTGCCAGGAATCTCAGGAGATGTTCTGGCAGTTACAAGTGCTTCCAAGAATAGTATGATGGGTGCCATGGAGGCATGGTACGTAGGTAATGAAGCGGGTTTGGCATGAAAGCATGGGAAAACTTGCTAGGCCTCATGGAGATGGGGCAGCACGGCGGCTCAGTGGTTAGCACTGCAGCCTCACAGCACCAGGGACCTGGGTTCGATCCCACCCTCGGGTGACTGTCTGTGTGGAGTTTGCACATTCTCCCCATGTCTGCATGGGTTTCCTCTGGGTGCTCTGGTTTCCTCCCACAGTCCAAAGATGTGCAGACTAGGTGGATTGGCCATGCTAAATTGGCAATAGTATCCAGGGATGTGTAGATTAGGTGGGTTACAGGGGGGTGGGGCTGGGTGGAATGCTCTGAGGGTCGGTGTGGTCTTGTTGGGACAAAGGGCCTGCTTCCACACTGTAGGGATTCCATGATCTATGAGACAAACCCTGTATGAAACTAGCCAAAAATGACACCACTGAGGTTCAGTAAGATTCAAACCAAAGTCACACAACCATTCGGGAGAAAAGAAGTCTCCTGAAAGCACGCCTCCTAATTTTAAATTAGCATCCCCTAGGTCAGGACAGATCCACTGGAGGAAACATCACTTCCATGTCCACATTCTTAAGGCCATTCAGCATATATACACTTCAATCAATTCACTTCTCACTCTTGTAAAGACCAGTTGAAACAAGTCTAAAGAATAGGTTGCCAATAACTTTCTTGATTACGTGGCATGCCTGCATATTAGTGTTTTGTAGCTCTTGCACCTAAACGTCTAAATCCCTCTGCACCTCTGCAGTTTGTTTTTCCATTTAAACAATACAATGCCTTTCTTTATTTTCCTGGCAAAGTGAGCAACTTCACATATTCACACATCAGATTTTTGCTGACTCGCTGACTCATATCAATTACCTTGAATGTTTCTTAACTATGCAGCCATAATCTCTTCTAACACCTTTCACCGACAGGCTAACTGCCCTATAGTTTCCTGTTTTCTGCCTCCCTCTCTAACATTAAACATTCACCATGAGTTGCAGATGTGCTTCATGAGTGCCAGACCATGTCTACATGCTACATGATCTGTACATAGCAGGTCTGGCGACCAAACCACCTCTACGTCTGTCTGAAGATTGAGTCTGGGGCTGCAAAGTGCCCAGTTTCCTATGTCACCACTTTCCTATGTCACCAGTAGGAGGCACATCTGAGGAGTTACCAATGACGAGGCTGTGCACTGAACAGGACAGACTTACAGATTTGGCTACCTTTTTCATGTTGCAGCTAGCCGGTGGTGTGGGCTAAAAATAAGAAGCAAAGTAGCACATGATAGTGGGATGCATGTTAACTCTCCTCACCCACAGTGTGCATGGATCAAACAGTCCAGTTGAAGAACTTCATTACATTAAAGATGGTATATAGACATATATTGTTGTTCATGATTGTTCTGAAAAACCTATTGACCACGTCAATTCTAGTACAAAGTTTTGCTGAGTTTAAAACCAATAATTCAGCAAGAGTTGGGTAAGATAGCAATGGAACCATCAATTGAATGCTGGTTTTGTATTGTTGACATCAGAATTTATGACAAAATTATTTCTCAATATCATGAGTTAAATGTACAATTAAATGTTTACATTTTTTTCACGGGATGTGGTGTCACTGCTTGTTAGGAAATTTCAAAGGGCCATTAAAATTCAATCACATCAAACGTATGAAAATTTCTCTTTGCCCTGTCATTCTATACTTACTGAATACATTACTTTTGAAATGTTGTCAGAGTTTCCAAAGACACATAGAAGTGTAATAATTACATAGATAACAAATTGCAAAGCCATGGAAGCATTGAAATATAAGGCTGAGAACTTACATAACAGTCATTGGAGATTGAAAATATGTCAAATATCAAAGGGATAATGGGTGATGCAAATTTGATGCAGAATAATACATTGGTGTTAGATGAGCTGAAGTATATATAAAGGAGAGAGGTTAGGAGGTGAGCCAGGAGAATAGTGCAATATGCGCACATAGAACTGACATATGCAGTTATCAGGGTTTGAGCATGTTTGGGAATGCTGAGATAGGACCAGAGATGGATCGTACTATGGAAATGAATCAAGGTAGCTCTTATGTGAATATAAAGCTGCAAGCTGACTCTGTGTCACATAGAATAATGGGGTTCAATCTGAGATAGTGGCTGGTGAAGAGATTAAGAATCTGTGGAAAGTATATGCAATTTGTCGTGGCAGCTCAAAGCAGTATCTTTGTTCTTTCCATTATTTAACTGCAGAAAATTGTGACTGTTCCAAGACTGGGAGTCAGACAAAGAATCTGTTGTCAGAATTTGACAACAGCAATGGATTTGGTTGAACTATTACATTTTTGAAAGTACATTCTGTATACATTCTGTAGCTGAAAAACTCTCAGGTCTGTGGAAGCTAAGAATTTTAGCCACAACCTGTGGTTTTATACTAGACTTGAGACTTACCCTCAATGCATAATACATAGACTGTAAGACCATAAGATATAGAAGCAGAATTAGTCCATTGAACCCATTGAGTCTGCTCCACCAATCAATCATGGCTGATATGTTTTTCAAACCATTCTCCTGCCTTCTCCCCTTGATTCCATTACTAATCAAGAATCTATCTATCTCTGTCTTGAGGACATTCAATGACTTCTGTGACAGTGAGTTCCACAGATGAACTACTTTGTGGCTGAAGAAATTCCTCCTCTTCTCAGTTCTAAAAGATCATCCCTTAACTCTGCGGCTGTGCCCTTGGGTCCTGGTCTTTCCTACTAGTAGAAACATTTTCTCCAAGTCTATTCTATCCAGTAATCTGTAAGTCTCAAAGAGAAACCCTCTCATCTTTCTAAATTCCATTGAGTACAGACCCAGAGTCCTCAACTGCCTCCTGACATGACAAACCCTTCATCTCTGGGATCATTCTTGTAAACCTCCTCTGGAACCCCTCCAACGCCAGCACATCCTTACTTAGATATGGTAACCAAAACTGCTCACAATATTCCAAATGTGGTCTGACCAGAGTCTTATACAGCCTGAGCAGTATATCTCTGCTCCTTTATTTTAGTCTTCTTGAAATGGATGCTAATATTCAGATTTCCAAAGCCTTTCCTCCTTTAGAAAATAGTCTATTCCTCTACTCTTCCTGCCAAAATGCATAACGTCACACTTGCCCACATTGTATTCCATCTGCTAATTCTTTTGCCCACTCTCCTAGCCTGTCCAAGTCCTCCTGCAGGCTCTGGCTTCCTCAACACTACCTGTCCCTTCACCTAACTATGTGTCCTCTACAAACTTCGCAACAATGCTCTCAGTTTCTTTGTCCAGGTTGTTAGTGTATAATGTGAACAGTTTTGGTGCCAAAACTGATCCCTGCAGCATTCCATTAGTCACCAGTTGTCATCCTGAAAAATACTCCTTTATCTCTGCTTTCTTCCTTCTGCCAGTCAGCCAATCCTCTGTCAGTACCAGTACCTTGCCCCTAACACCATGGGCTCTTATTTAGCAGCCTCTTGTGCGGCACCTTGTCAAAGACCTTCTGGAATTCCAAATAGATCATATCTACTGGCTCTCCTATGTCTAATTTGCTCATTACCTCCTCGAAGAATTCTAACAGATTTGTCAGGCATGACCTCCCCTTGACAAAGCTGTCCTGACTCAGCCCTATTTTACTACGTACTTCCAGACACTCCACAATCTCATCCTTAATAACGGACTGTAAGAAATTACAATGACCGAGATCTGACTAACAGGCCTGTAATTTCCTGTCTTCTGCGCCCCTCACTTCCTAAATAGGTGGTAATTTTACAGTCTTCTGGGACCCTCTCTGACTCCAGTAATTCCTGAAAGATCACCACTGATGCCTCTACAATCCCAGTGGTCCGGATGATTTATCGACCTTCAGACCCTTCAGCTTCCCCAGCCCCTTCTCCTTAGTGATGGCAGCTACACTCACTTCTGTCCTGACCCTCTTGAAGTTCTAGTATGTTCCTTCTGTCTTCCACATGAACACTGATGCAAAGTACCTGTTCAATTCCCCTGTCTTTTTTTTTGTTCCCCACGACTATTTCTCCAGCTTCATTTTCCAGCTGTCCAATATTCACTCTTGCCTCTCTGTTACCTTTTACATATCTAAAAAAGCTCTTGAAATCTTGTTAGCTACTAGCTTACTTACATATGCCATCTTCTCACTCCAGAATTGCCTTTTTCGTTATCCTGTGCTGATTTTTAAAGACTTCCCAATTCTCTGGCTTCCCACTAAGCTTCACCACATTGCATGATTTTTCTTATGCTTTTATGCTGTCCCTGACTTCTCTTGTGAGCCATAGTTGTCTCAACCTCCACTTAGCATGTGTCCTTTTCCTTCTGATTAGTTTGTGCTGTGCCTCCCAAGTTACCCCAGGAAGACAGGGAAAGTTCCTGCATCAATGATCACCTGTTTATTATGCCTGTGCTCAGCTTATTAAGGTCTCAAAAGAAAATTAATTTGGTTTCAGCACTTGAATCACGAGAGTTGAATTCCTATTTACACTGAATTTAGGCCTATCTGCCCTATTGGTCCCTGTTTATTAAAAGAGATTATACATTTTGATTCAATAATTTCTCTAGAATTATCTCATACTGTTTTTGCATTTAGGCATTGCAGATATTCACATAAGCCCCCCATCTACATCCTGCAGTTCTGATAAAATATCACAATCTAAAATAGTAACTGTTCCTTTCTCCAGACATGCTGAGTATATCACCACTTTCTATTTTATTGTATTCTGAAGGTGTTTGTCAAAGAAACTATAATTGATGTTAGACTAAATAAGAACAATGCATATCTTACCAACTATTCTTTCTCAGGAGAATGAGAGGCAATGGAGGCTATGACCTGGTTTAGCTATTCAAAATGATTGTGATTAGGTGTACAATCTCACCTTCAAAGGGCAATCATCGAGGAATGAAAGAAAGAACAAACCCAGTGACGGAAGATGACCAGCCACCTTCTGTGAGACTGTAAACTTGCAGCAAGCAGGTATCATATTTTGTCCACAGAACTGTTATTTTTTCTTCGTCATATTTCAAGAATGATAGCAATATAAGAAAATTTGAAATAAGTACAAGTGGGGTCATAAAAGATCTTGAGTCTGTTGTGTCATTTAATAAGATCACAGTTCATCCTCTATCTCAACTCCACTGCTTCACCTGGTTCCCATTTCCCTAAATGCATCTAGTAACAGAAGCACAGTAGAAATGCATTAACACAGCAGCAATACAGAATACTAGGATATGGGAATATTTGTAATTTGGAAAGTATAAGAATAAATGTTCTGAATGCACACCACCAAGTTTACAATGAAATGCATTTGGTATACTTTTAAAGGCAATATTGCAAAATTGAGCACAGTAAAAACAGCATTTAAAATTAGGCAAAAGTGTATCTTGGCAACATTTCTGAACCATATGAATTTCTTTCTCATCTACTCCCAGGGAACACTGCAGAATAGTGTTTACTCTTTTTGATAACTACATCTACACTGCTTTAGTAGTCTTTGTGTTGCCCTTCAGAGATGTGTGTTTTTGTCTTAAGTACATTCTTTTCTGCACCTTTTGCTGCAGGACATCCAAACCTACTTCCTAAGAGATTGTTAATTGTCACATTTATATTGCTGCAGGCATTTTCCCTTTAAAAAATACACCTATATGCTGATGACAGTCATTTATAAATTATGATTGCTGAGAGTTCAGTGGTATTTGCAAAAAAAAATGAATCCCACATCATTGTGTGAAGCCAGCTCATTGCCTTCCAAGTGCATAGAATAGAAGATATAGTAGGAACTGCAGATGCTTTTCTGAAGAAGGGTCTAGGCCCGAAACGTCAGCCTTCCTGCTCCTCTGATGCTGCTTGGCCTGCTGTGTTCATCCAGCCCTACACCTTATTATCTAGCATAGAATAGAAGGCCCCCTTATTCACATACACATTTGACTTTCTGGCTATGATTTTAAAGTAAAACAAAATTACGTAGTCTCGTACCTTAGCTTCTGATATGGTTAGCTCAACCCGAGCTACATTCTCTTTCTCTCTGAACAACTGGATACGGCTCACTCGACCAAATTCTGCCAGAATGGTGGTGAGATTTGTTTTCAGGTCTATAACATGGCTGATGCCGTGTTGTGGTCCAACTAACAGCGTCATTTCTGATTGTTTTGCATCCTGTAAGGCAGTAAATTACACATTTCACTTTGCTGAATAAGTACACCACAAGAGTTCATGTTACAGTATAATGTAAAAAGCTTTCAGTAAACAATCTCATGGGATTTTTCACTTTAATGTTGATGACATTAACTTGATATATTCTGTTAGTAATATCAGCATACAAATGCATAAAGGTTTTGTATGAAATTCTCTGCTCTGTCAACTTAGCCATGAACTAATTTATTTTAAATTGCTTAATGCTACTGTTGAAATAACATGCCAGAACATCAAATGCTAACATTAAGAAGGTCATTTTCAGTTTGGACGCAGGTGTGAAATTGATCATTACTGATTGACTGCCTGTTAAAAATCTTGTCCAATTTCACTTTCCATTGACTACAATACTGTTCCAAAATAGTCAATTTTCTCCCCAGGATCCAAAGTGATAATGAATCCTGTGCTTGTCCACTTATAGAATCAACAATCATTTCTAGATTCTCAAATGTCTCTTACAAGTGTTGTGTGAAGAAAACGTAAAGACATTAAAAACAAAGAATAGGAAATTATTTTGAGCTGCGCCACTTTACTTTTTGTAATTTTGGGCATTTGGACCTTCCAGTGCATTCCAATTGCAGCTTCCATAGATCCTATTTAAACACAGGAAAAAGTTGTATTTGTGGAACCACATTTCTGAGCTTCAGGGTTTGGCAAATCACTTTACAGCCGATAGGTACATTTGAAGTTTAGTCTTTTTTTTAGTGTATGGAAGTACAAACAAAAGGAGCTTTTATCAGCTTGCTATAGAGCTGGATTGGTTCTGAGGAAATTTTGGGCTAAAATCTCAGAATTAGAACCCATATAAAGCAACAGCTCGCCATTAACTCCCTGCAAAGAGGGAGTGGGAGAAAGAACATTTGGATCTTCCAGTGCATTCCCATTGCAGCTTCCAGAGATTTCCATTTTGGAAATTAGATGCAAACTAATGTATTGGACTTACCTAGTGCAGGGTTTTATGACATGGAGTTTGTATTCAAATATGTCCAGCCATTTTACAGTGAGCGTGACTATTTTTGTCTTGGGAAGCATTGGAATAGGATAAACCTCCTCAATAGTACTCTGCCTTCCACACAATCACAGACCTTTCCTTCCATTCTTTTCTCTCAACCCTCTTTTCTGTACCTATGCACTTGCTTAAAACTTGTTACATTTCCACCCTTTTCTCATTCTGTCAAGAGATCACTAGCCTGCAACTCTTCTCTCCATAGATATTGCCTGTGTTGTCATTTCCAGCGTGAATGAGCCCATCATCCATACATGTAAATGATAAGCAGCGATTCAAGATTTCTCAGTTTCATGCACTTTTCTGTCTTTGATCGCTCCAATGATTCACTTTTCTCAGAAGATTTGGAGGCTTTGGGTCAAATTTGCCTACTGCCTATGTCTATTTTGAGCGGCGCTATTTTTGACCTTGCATTCACTATCAGTTTAACCCGGGGGAAGGTATGGCATCTCTGACGGCCACAACCTTATAGCAGTCACCTCTTAGCAGCATGGAACAAAGCAGAATCAGCAGCAATTGAAGAGGATGCCTCTCATTCGACATTACCTTCATGGAAAATACAGACTGATTAATTCTATGACTGCCTTGGTTTTTTCATCTTTCTCAAATGCTCTTTGTAGAATAGCATGAACTAATTAATGAATTGATGCTCATCACTCCCAGACTGCCAAGTAATTTGCTGGATGTTCCCTTGAAGAGGCGGCATGAGTCTTTCACTGTCTGTCCAGCTGGTACACAAAACCCTGATTCCTCAACAAGCAACCAGGTGACAGATCTATGATAGATACACAGGAAGTTATTATGTAGTAGTCATCCTTCAAAATTTGTCTCTATATCTTTCCCTGGAAGAATACTAGGTGTTTTGGGAATACTTCCTGTGTCTATAGACAAGGACCCTGCTCAAACTAGCCCCAACAGCAGTTTGGTCATTCCAGATGTGTCAGTCGGAGTTCTCAGACAACTCCAGGTTGTGTTCCAAAACTATCCAGTCTCTGCAACCTTGGTACATCCGATTTCAAAATGAGCTCCTGATCTCACATTTGTGCCATCATCAAGGCTGCCTATTTCTACCTTTGTAATATTTCTTGAGTTCGCCCTGAGTCAACTCATCTTCTGCTGAAATCCTCACCTTGTCTTTATTACCTGTAGATCCAACTATTCCAACACATCTCTCACATTCTATTATCTGTAAACTTGAGGTTGTCCAAGATGTGTTACCCCGTGCATTCACTTACAGCCAGTCCCATTCCACAATCATCCCTATGCTCTCGACTTTCAGCAACGCCTCAAGTTTTAAATTCTCAAACTTGTGTTCGGATCCCTCTTTGACCTTATTCCCTTTATGACTGTAACATCCATCATCAATTCAATGCCCCAAGATACCTGCTTCCCTCTAAGGCAAAGCTCCTTCTAATCTGCGTGACGGCTTGTACATGCAGTTGTTCCGATATTCTGTGCACGGCGATTGCTAACTTGCGGCTCCATCGGTTTGCTAAATACTTCCCTTGTGATTGTAATTTCACTAACTTCCTCTCTCCCTTCCACTTCTTGATTTGCAGCTATTTCTGGAATACTTTTAGTATCCTCTATAGTGAAGACGGACGCAAAATATTTGTTTTCATTTAAATTCTGAGGCGTGGTTCAACTGTGAACTACCTTGTACAGACTGGTGATAAAACATCTACTTCACTTAATGAGCAATGAGAAACGAAATAACATTCTTTTCAGAATCTTATAACTGGCACAAGTGCCCAAACCAATGACTCCAATCATTCAGATCAGACGTGTGTGTTAGATTTTTGAAACATTTGCACTACTCCTGATAGGGTTCCCATAGCTACACTGTTTTCTTTTTCAATTTCAACTTGAAAGTTAATATTGAATTTGATTCTCCACCAATTTAGACAGCACACGTCAGATTAATTTATAAGTTTTTCCCTCTGGTTCTTAATTATCTTCAATCCAGTTTCTCAAAATTCCTGATAATTTTAAGATAGTAAGGACTGCCAATGCTGGAGTCCGAGATAACACAGTGTGGAGCTGGAGGATGCTGCTTGGCCTCCTGATAATTTTGAATTGTTTTATTCAATCTTGCATTATCTTCTGTGCTCAAAAGAAAAAATAGCACACTCTATTCTCTCTGTATAACTTGAGTCTCTCAGCCCTGTACATCTCCTCTGTAGCCTCTCTAAGCCTTAATATCTTTCTTACAGTATAGTGCCTAGAATTGGTTACATTTCTGTCTAAGTTCAGCCAGTACTTTACACTTTTCTTGTTTTTTTTGTGCCTTTAGTATAAAGTCACGATCAAATATGCTTGGTTACAGTGACAACAAGGTGCAGGGCTGGATGAACACAACAGGCCAAGCAGCAAGATGCTGCTTGGCCTACTGTGTTCATCCAGCCCTGCACCTTGTTGTCTCGGATTCTCCAGCATCTGCAGTTCCTACTATCTCTGATTCAATGCTTGGTTACAGTGGTAGTTTTCATATGTATCTCACCTGCACTTTTCTCAACTCCACTGTTGCAAAATTATCAGGCAGCTTATCTGACATTCAATAATGTAGGTGCAGATATATCTTCCACTTAAATATGGCGAAAGCTGAAGTCATTGTTTTTGGTTTCTGCTCCAAACGCCATTCCCTCACTGTCAACTCCATCCCTCTGCTTGGTAATGGTCTGAGATGTGGTCAGTCTGTTTGCAACTTGAGGTGAGGTAAGAGTGACAGCCCTTGACATCAAGGCCACATTCAACTGAGTGTGACATCAAGAAGCCCTAGTAAAACTGGAATCAATGGATATCAAGGGGCAGACTCTCTGCTGGTTGCAGTCATAGCTGGCACATAGATGGTTGTGGTTGTTACAGGTCAGTCATCTCAGCTCCAGGATATCTCTGCAGGAGTTCCTCAGTGTAGTGTCTTACGCCCAACAATCTTCAGCTGCTTCACCAATGACCTTCCCTCCATCATAAGGTCAGAAGTGGGGATGTTCGCCGATAACTGTGCAATATTCAGCACCATTCACAACACCTCAGATACTTAAACAGTTCATGTGCAAATGCAACAAAACCCGGACAATATTCAGGCTTGGGCTGACAAGTGGGAAGTAACATTGATGCCAATCAAATTCAAGGCATGACCATCACCAATAAGAGACAATCTAACCATTGCCCCTTGACATTCAATGGTGTTACCATCACTGAATCCCCCTCTATCAACAATCTTGGGGTGACCGTTAACGAGCAACTCAACTGGACTTGCCACATAAACACAGTGGCTACAAGAGTAGGTCAGAGGCTAGGAATACTGCAGCGACTAACTCACCTCCTGACTCCCAAAGCCTGTCCACCTTCTTCAAGGCACAAGTCAAGAGTGTGATGGAATACTCCCCCACTTGCCTGGATGAGTGCAGCCCCAACAACACTCAAGAAGCTTGACACCATCCAGGACAAAGCAGCCTGCTTGATTAGCACCACATCCACAAGCATCCACTCCCTCCACCACCAATGCTCAGTAGCAGCAGTGTGTACTATCTACAAGATGCACTGCAGAGTTTACAGAAACTCAGTACCCATGGAGCAGTCGAACCAGGAACATTCCTTGTCACAATGGACATTTTGGCACTTTACACCAGCATCCCCCACATTGATGGCATCACTGCAACAGCCTCAGTACTCAATACCAATTTCCAGACACCATCCTACAACTCATCTGCTTCATCCTCGACCACAGCATCTTCATCTTCAACAACCAGCTCTTTATCCAGCCACACGGGATAGCCATGGAGACTGAACTTGCATCCCAATACACCAACATTTTCACGCATAAGTTTGAGCAAGACTTCTTTGCTGCATAGGACCTCCGACCAATGCTATACACCAGATATATCAAAGACATTTTCTTTCTTTGGACTCATGGTGAGATATCACTGAAATGACTACATGACCATATCAACTAGTTTCGTCCCACCATCACACTTACCATGGACTACTCTTCAGAATCAGTCTCATTCTTGGACACATGCATCTCTGTCAAGGTTGGTCACCTCAGTGCTTCACTCTACCACGAGTTCACAGATAACCTCACGATGCTTCACCTCTCTAGCTTCCACCCTAAACATGTTAAAGAAGCCACCCCCTACTGACAAGCACTGTACACAGGATCTTCTCAGATAAGGAGGAACGTGACAGAGACCTACAAATGCTGAAAGATGCCTTCATAAGAACGGGATATGATGCTCAACTCATCGATCACCAGTTCTGATGTGTCACAGCAAAAAAACCGCAACAACCTCCTCAGAAGACAGACACGGGATACGACTGATAGAGTACCCTTCATCATCCAGTACTTCCCCGGAGTGGAGAAATTATGCCATGTTCTTCACAGCCTTCAACATGTCATTGACGAAGACAAACATCTTCCAAGGCCATCCCTACGCCTCTACTTCTTGCCTTCAAACAACCGCCAAACCTCAAACAGACCATCATTCGCAGCAAACTACCCAGCCTTCAGGAGAACAATTGCCTCAATGGCTTTGCCCCTCCCTATTTATGCAATCTCTGCCTTTCCCTCAACCCTCCAACATATCTGCACTCGTCTAATTCTGGTTTCTTGCGCTCTCCTGAGTGTATTTGCTTCACCATTGATGGACATTCCTTTAGTTGCCTAGGCCCCAAAACTGTGAAATTCCACCTGCATATCCCGCCATCCTTTTATCCCACTTTCCCCCTTTTCAGCTTCTTTATAAATCATACTTTTTGACCATCTGACTAGTATCCATATGTGCATGTGTCATACCTTGATTTAAAGTGATTCTGTGAAATGCTTTAGGATGTTTTATTTCATTCGAGGCACTACATAAATATCAGTTGCTGTTATTGTTAAACAGCATTGATAAACTTGTCTTGTCACATTCCAAGACATGTTCATTGAATGCTTGGGTCTCTGTTCCTTCAATCCCTTTAAAATTGCACAACTTCGTTTATTTTCCCTCTCCTTAATTTTTTGTACCAAATGCACTGCTTCATATTTCTTTGCTTTATGCTTCATTTGCTATGTATCTTTCCATTTTGCCATTCTATGTCCCTTCTACTATTCTCCCCACAGTTCATTACACTTTCAAGATTTGTTTAATTTGCAAACTTTTAAGTTGCACTTCCTATATACAAGTCCAGGTCATTAACAAGCCAAAAAAGCAGTGGTAATGCACTACGATTTTAAAAATAAACTTATAATTTAGTTGGTTTTGCATCTGTGCTAAAACTGGCAATTTAATCCCAGGGGCTTCAATTCAGCTAACAAGTCTATTATGGAGCACTTTATCAAATGCTTTTGAATGTCCATATACAAATCAACTACCATTGTCAAATATCATCTTGAAGCATGAAAGCATACTGGACAGATGTAGCTTGGATTTACCAGATCTGTGATTGGCCATTATTACATTTACTATGTGCTTTTTCAAAAATATTTAATGTGTCTTCAAGTATCTCCATCATTGACATTGGACTGCTTGGCTTGCAGTGACTGGATATGAATCATTGTAGTATGACTTCCCCTTACTTCATTTGTAGGTCCAGGGGTCCACAGTGTTGACAGGGTATTTAGCAATTGGGAAATCACCAGTGAACCTGTTCCTATTATGACACAATATTCAGAAATACTCTCATCCATCTGTGCCCCATGAGCTCTATAAAATCTCCAACTGAGAACTGAGAACTCAGCAAAATATTTGAACAAGCCAGGGGACTTTCTTCTTCTGTATAGCTAAGCTGGCTCAACCAGATTGAGCTATCAAGAGCTGAACTGGAGTAGGCTTCTACTGTTATGTTGCTTACTGTCAGGAGTTAACAAATAAGTAGATGACATATTGGTAACATTACCAGTACAACAGAGTTAAAGAGTCCTCCTGGATACAATGGGAGTTCATTCAGGATCCGTAGGTACTGCAGTTTGGCTTGGGTCGCAGAGATCTGTATGAAACATAAAATACATCATTGTGGCTTTCAGGAAATTGTAACATGTCAGAAAATGTAACAATATAAAGAAGCCCATGCTAAGAAATTTACAGCGTCACTTATGATGGAATGAGTCTTTTTATTAACACTAAAACAAATAATAAGTTTAAAAAGCTCTAAACTTTATAACAATCATTCTGCAAACTAACTTAAATTGAATACAAAATGTTTTCAAGTTTAGTTCACAAAAAAGTATTCCAGGAAAATGTTTGCAAAAGCTTATTCTTCTTCATGCAGCATTGTCTTTAAATAAAATTAGATAGCAGACATATAACCTTTTAACAATTTATTTTCCAAATTTGAGTGTTACTGCCTCGGCGAGCATTTACTGTCCATGTTTAATTACCCTGGAGATGGTGGTAGTGAACTGTCTTCTTGAACCATTGCATTCCATGTTGTGCAGATAAATCTATTGTGCTTTGAGAGAGACAGTTCCAGGATTTTGACCCAATGATGGCAAAACAATGACAAAATAATTCCATGCCAGCTTGGTTCATGGCTTAGAGGGGAATTTGCAGTTGGTGGTATTTCTATACATCGGCAGCCCTTGTCCTTTTGGATGGTAGATGTTGTGGATTTGGAAGCTAGCGTCAAATTTGTTGAATTTCTGCCATTGTCTCTTGTAGATGATACACATTACTGCCATTGTGTGTTGGTGGTGGTGGGAGTGCATGTTGAAATTGTTAGATAGGGTGTCAATCAAGCAGGAACAAAAACAGAAGTTGCTGGAAAAGCTCAGCAGGTCTGGCAGCATCTGTGAAGAAAAAATCAGAGTTAATGTTTTGGGTCCAGTGTTCTGAGGAAGGGTCACTGACCCTTCGTTAACTATGACTTTTTCTTCACAGATGCTGCCAGATTTGCTGAGCTTTTCCAGCAACTTCTGTTTTCACTCCTGATTTACAGCATCCACAGTTCATTCAGTTTTTATTTTGTCAATTAAGCAGGTTGCTTTTCCTGGATGGTGTTGAGCTCCTTGAGTGTTGTCGAATCTATACTCCTCAAAGCATGTGGAAAGAATTCCACCACACTCTTGACTTGTGCCTTGTAGATGGTGGATAGGCTTTGAGGAGTCAGGAGGTGAGTTATTCATTGTGGAATTCCTAGCCTCTGACCTAATTTTGTAACCATGGTATTTAAGTGATTGGTTCTGTTTATTTTTTGGTCAATAGTAATCTCTAGGATGTTGATAATGGGGGAATTCAGAGATAGTAGAGCCTTTGAATATCTAGAGTGATGGTTGGGTTGTGTTTTGTTGGAGATGACCATTGCCTGGCACTTGTTCAGTCTGAATGTTACTTGTCACTTGTTAGTCCAAGTCTGGGTATTGTCTAGCCTCGGGAACACTTGCAGCAATGCCCTGCAGCTGAGATGGTTGAACACCAATAACCACTTTGTACTAGGTATGACTGTGATCAGTGGAGTGTTTTCCTGAAATTCCCATTCACTTCTCAGAATCTCTCAACTGTTCCATTGCAGAAGGAGGCTATTCAGCCCATTATGTCTGTATTGGTTCTTCGAATATGCAAGATGTCTAAGTTCCATTTTCTTGTCTTTTCCCATTAACCTTGCACATTGTTTCTATTCATCTATTGCTATCTTCAATGCCTTGTTTAAGCCTGCCACCACTGGAATTCCAGACTGTGACATTCCAGACCCTAACTACTCACTGTGTAAAAAGATTTTTCTCACACCACGTCAGTTTCTTTTGCAAATTATTTTAAAACTGCCTTCTCAATCTCAAATAACACAGTGTGGAGCTGGAGGAACACAGCAGGCCAGGCCGCATCAGAGGAGCAGGAAAGCTGATGTTTCGGGCCTAGACCCTTCTTCAGAAATTTAGCATAATCTCTTTGCTCTTGTACTCTATGCCCCTTTGAATAAAACCTAGAATACCATATACTTTATTAACTAATTTCTTCATCTGCCACCTTTAATAACTTAACGTATATACACACCGAGCTTTCTCTGCTCCTGCACACTCCCTTTTAGAGTAGCACTCTTTATTTCACAATAGAAACAGAAAGCACTGGAGATAGCTAACAGGTGTAGCAGCATCGGTGGAGAGAAAATCAGAGTTAGGGTTTCAAATTCAATTTGACCTTTCTTTCAGCATTCTGAAGAAGAGCCATATCAGGTGTATAATGTTAATTTTGTTTCTCTATCCACAGATGCTGTCTGACCTGCTGAGTTTCTCCAGCATTTTCCGTTTTTTTTTTCAGATTTCCAGCATCTGCAATATTTTGCTTTTTATTTGACCCATATTTTATACTGTGTCCTCATGTTCTTTCTTCCAAAATGTATCACCTCACCACACTTCTCTGCGCTGAACTTCATCTGGTACCTATCCACCAACTTGAATATCCTTTTGAAGTTGTACACTATCATTCTCACAGTTACAATGCTTCCAAGTTCTGTATTGTCCTCAAACTTTGAAATGTTCACCTTTTCACCAAGGTTGAGATCGTTATGTATCAGGAAAAGTAAGGGTGTGAATTCCAACCCATGGGAAACACCACTATGTATCTTCAACCCTGAAAAATATGCATTAACCATTAGTCTCCATTTCCTATCACTCAGCCAGTTTTGTATCTGTGTTGTCACTATCCGTTTTATTCCATGAGGTCTAACTTTGTTTACAAGTCTGTTGCGTGGCCTTGAATAAAATGCCTTTTGGAAATTCATGTCCACCACAGAAACAGTATTATCCTTATCAACCTTTTCTGTAGCACCTTCAAAAAACCCTAGCAAGCTAATTAAACATGATTTTTTTCTTAAGAACTCAATTCAGGCTCTCCTTGATTAACCCACATTTGTCCATGTGACTATTAATTCTAACCTAGTTATAGTTTTGGAAGTTTCTCCACCACAGACGTTCAACTACAAGCTAGTCAGTTTAAAGGCTCATTCTTACAAGCTGTTTTGAGCAAGGGTATTACTAATTTCTTGGATGCTGGAAATCTGAAACAAAGGCAGAACATACTGCAGAAACTCAGAAGGTTGACAGCATCTGTAGAGAGAAAAACAAAGTTAACGTTTCAAGCCCAGTGATCATCAGAATTGAAAAATTATGACCAGTTTTTCCACAATTCCCAATTACTTCTCTCACTTCCTTTAACATCTGTGGAATCTGGTGGTGTAAAGGCAGTATCGTTGGACTAGTAATCCAGAGGTTCTGGCAAAGGCTGTGAGGAACAAAAACAAAGCTGCTGGAAAAGCTCAGCAGTTCTGGCAACATCTGTGAAGGAAAATACAGAGTTAACGTTTTGGGTCCTGTGTTCTGAGGAAGGGTCACTGGACCCAAACGTTAACTCTGTTTTTTCCTTCACAGATGCTGCCAGACCTGCTGAGCTTTTCTAGCAACTGTGTTTTTGTTCCTGATTTACAGCATCTGCAGTTTTTCAGTTTTTAAAGGCTGTGAGGAATTGGGTCCAAATTGCAATTTGACAGCTGGAGAAATTTCAAGTCAATTAATAAAAAAATCAAGAATATAAAGCTAATTTCAGTAATCGTGAACATGAAATTATCATTAATTGTTGTAAAAACTCACTTATGTCCTTTTAAGAAGGAAATCCATCATTGTTTGCAAACCTGTACTGACAGTTTACCCAAAACCTCCCTCTAATCAAGTGTTTGAAATTTTCTCCTCTGTCATCAAGACTGGGTATCATCTGCTTTCTAGGTAAAGACAGTCATGAAGTGATAGTACAATACCTCAGTCATGTCCCTGCTTCCATGTCAAATCCCCATTCTGGTCCATAATCAACCCTACACCTCTTTTTCCTTTATTATTTCATGGGATGTGCGTGTCACTGGCAAGGTCAGCATTTGATGATCATCCCAAATTGTTCTTGAATGGATGGCTTCCTAGGCCATTTCAGAGAGCAGTTAAGATGCAAACACTTCTTTTCAAAGACAGTATATTTTCCTCTCTAAAGTACACTGGTGATTAGGATGGGTTTTTTTGCCCTAATTGTTGATATTTGTCATGGTCATCATTACTGAGACTAACTTTACATTTGAGATTTATTCATCAAATCCGGTGTCTCCAGTGCCTGGATGATGATTTCGGTAATGTTACCACTAAACCACTAGCTGCCCTTTATAAGCCTTCTAATATTTATTTGGCTACAGAAGATTTTGGCATTTCCTTTTCAATGAGCTGCCAATCTCTCCTTGCTTCTGTTATTTGTTTCTTTCCTCTCCCTTCTAAATACTATATATTTAGCTCAGTTTTCAATGATATTTTCTACCTGTAACCTGCTAGAAACTCACTTTCTTTTACCTTTACCTTAATTTCTATCACTATTTGTTTGCCATACCTTTTTCCTTTCTGAGGGAATATACCTTGACTGCACTTGAACTATCTTTTCTTTGAAGGTATCTCCTTGTTCAGCTATAGGTTTTTGCACCAATCTTTGGCTCCAGTCTATCTTGTCTTGTTCTAGTCTTGGCCCATTGAAGATAGCTCTTGCCTCATCAATTATTCTTACTCTGGATTGTTCAGTGTTCTTTCCACTATCATCCTAAACCATATGATACAATGATCATTGTACACTAAATGTTCCCTCACTGATACTTAATTGACTTGGCCCAATCATTCTCAAGAGCCAGGAGTAGCAGTACCTCCTTCCTCACTGGACTGGACACATACAGCTGTTTAAAAAAAAAATCTCCTGCACACAACCCAGGAACATCGCTATCCTTTGCACTACCACTTTCTCAGTCTACATTTGGATAATTAAACTCCTATTTTGCCACTCTTGGTATACAACTCCTTTTGACAAGTGCAAAATAAATATAGTATAGTAGAGTGATGTTAAAGTGGTTGGATCACGGCTTGAATTCTAATTATAGTTTTCTGATTGCTAGTGCCCAATTTGAAGACCTGTTTGTGATGCAAGATGAATGACTGATAAACACACACACATATCTAAATTATTTAGCTCTGAGTTTGAATTTGAACTTATGGCATATGGGTTTTGTGTACGTATGAAGGGTTTATGTGTAACTTTTAAGTATTTTTGTAGCCATGGTGATTCTTTAAAATAAAACACAGTTGAAGGGGAAGACTTTGTGGAGAGAAATGGGCATTTGTTTACATTGGGAGAACTTTAGGAGTGAACAGAATAAACGACTACAGGAACGTAGGAACAAGATTAGACCATTCAGCCGCTCAATCTTCTTCCATCATTTAATGGGATCATGGCTGACATGTGACCTAACTCCATATACCATTTGGCCCATATGCCTTAATATCGTCGGTTAATAAAAATATATCTACCTCTGATTTAAAATTAACAACTGATCCAACATCCACTGCCAATTGTGAAAGTGAGTTCCAAACTCTGCCACCCTTTGTGTGCAGAAGTACTTCCTAAAATCTCACCTGAATGGTCTGGACCTAATTCTCAGCTTACTGCGGTAGATGCCAGTTTAGAAGGTCAGGGATCGATATCTTTTTGATTAGGGGGCCACCCATTGTTTAGAAGCACAAGAGATTTTTATAAATTTCAGTTTGGGCGGTTTTGCAGCATACTTTTTGGCTGAGGTTGGATGTGTGAAGCAATGCTCCTGAGCAAGGGCAATATTGCTTAGAATTGTTAAAAATTGGTTACCTCAGTATAAGGAGTTTTGTAAAAGATCCAGACCAGAAGTGTTTGGTTAAAAACCTGAAGGTGTTATTTGAAGCCGAGAAAATTGAAGCTCAGTTGTATGAAGGCTCCAGGAAGAGGCTATCAGATTCTCAAAATTGGGAGTTGAAGCCACATTTAAATTAAAGCCCATGGGGTGATGGAAAAGGGAATTCTCTCTGTACGAGTACTGTGAAAGAGTTCCTTTGGGATTGATGGAATTATATTTTACATATTTGTTGAAATGTTTAATTGTGTGTTATATACAAATAGTTCGATCTATTCTATTTTATCTTCATTTCCAGTTTTATTCTGAATGCCAAATCTGCAGCCTTGTGTGCCTATGTTTCAGTGAGAGAAATATGATCTATCAAGTCAGATTTCAGTATGGGGTCTGACTGGACCAAAAAGAACATCAACTGGGATCATAATATATTGCATTATATCTCTTCCCTCTTTGTTCAATGAGTTTCCAGGCAACAAAACAGGGACAGGGGTCTTCCAAAGAGGGTATTTTGTTGCAATATTAAGGGTAGAGACATGTTATCATTTCTCTATATCTTTATGTTTTATGCTTAATGGAAGTTATTTCTTTTTCCATTCCTTTAGGAAAGAACTACAATGATACAACGGATTTTACAACCTTAAAACATCACAGAGCATTTTATAGCTGATAATGTACTTTTGATGCACTGTATTTGGCAAACACAACATCTGATTGTTGTTTCAGAGATAGTAGGAACTGCAGATGCTGGAGAATCTGAGATAACAAAGTGTAGAGCTGGATGAACACAGCAGGCAAAGCAGCATCAGAGGAGCAGGAAGGCTGACGTTTCGGGCCTTGACCCTTCTTCAGAAATGGGGGAGGGAAAGGGATTGCCCCCTTGACCTGTCCGTCCTCCCTGGACTGACCTATCTCCTCCCTACCTCTCCACCTACACTCACCTTTACTGGCTCCATCCCCACCTCTTTGACCAGTCTGTCTCCTCTCCACCTATCTTCTCCCATATCCATCTTCTATCGGCCGCCCCCTCTCTCCCTATTTATTTCAGAACCCCCTTCCCCTCCCCCATTTCTGAAGAAGGGTCTAGGCCCGAAACGTCAGCCTTCCTGCTCCTCTGATGCTGCTTGGCCTGCTGTGTTCATCCAGCTCTACACTTTGTTATCTGATTGCTGTGTTTGTGGTTCACTAAAACCACAAATAGAGCACAAGGTAGACTGAAGGTAAATTAGAACAGGCAATATTTTATTGTGCATCCTCTCAGCTTCACAGTCAGTCCTAAACGGACCCTTTAGCAGTCACCTCCAGGTCACCTGAGCCACACTCTTAAAGCAGCAACACTCACTCAACTATGTGCATAACACCCCTGCTCCTTTACTTTATCAATAACAATTATGACTGTTATACAAGCATTGTAGCTAATATATATAGTCAGTAATATATACAAAAAGAAACATGGAAAAAGAAAATGACCCTTCTGCATTTACATTGACATGATCAGTCTCTCGGTGGGATGGTGATTCCTAGGAAACTGTCTCCTCATCTCCGGAACATTTTCCAGTGTAGTCACCTGGGCTTCCAGCAGCTCCAGTTGTTCCACAGGTACATATCTGATTGGCTGGCCATTGTTGTCCTGTGACACTGCTGTCGTTTTCTCCCTGGGTTTGAACAACCCTGGCTCAGAGACACATGGCTCAGTTGATACCACTGATCCTATCTGGACTGGCTTGGTGTTCTGAGGAACCTCTTCCCCGCCTTGGTGAGGTGTGGCAACCAGCTGGACTGCGTGTCTCCTCCAGACCAGTTCATCCCTGGTATGCACCGTATATGACAATGGTCCCGTTTGAGCCACCACCACCACTGGGATCCATTTCTCCCCAGATGAATAATTCTGGGCCAATACAGTCTGTCCTTTTTTGGAATACACTTGACCTCATGGTTCCTGCTCTTCTGATCATCTGTCTTTCTTGATTTCACTCTACCACCTCTCTGGTCTCTTTTGGCCGCAGTAAGACAAATATGGTTCTCAACTGCTGGTTGAACATTAAGGACGAGGCGGCGAGGGTGCGGCGTGTTTATGCTGAGGAACGTGTTGAGTTGCCATCTTAGTGACCCGTCCCCTTGAGAGACCTTTAAGGCCCGCTTCAGGGTTTGTATGAATCGCCCTGCCTGATTGTTTGTCACAGGATGATACAGAGCAATCTCACACGTCTGACTCCATGATCATAGAATCCATACAGTGTGGAAGCAGGTCATCTGGCCCATTGAGTCCACACCAACCCTCTGAAGAGCATCCCACCCAAACCCATACCCCTCCTGGTATTCCTGTAACCCTGCATTTCCCAAGGCCAATCTACCTAGCCTGCACATCTTTGGTTTGTGGGAGGAAACTGGAGTGCCTACAGGAAACCCACGCACACATGGAGAGTTTGTGCAAACTCCACACAGACAGCTGCTCAAGTGTGGAATCAACCCCTGGTCCCTGGTGCTGTGAGGCAGCAGTGCTAACTACCGAGCCACTGTGCTGCCCTATTATTCAGGTGGTACTCAAATTCTTGTGCCACAAACTGTGGACCTTTGTCATCATTGCTGCTACTGATACTGACTTCATGACCGCCACCTCAGGCCAGTTGGAGTGGCTATCCACAATCACTAGTAACATCTGTCCCTCTGCTTGTCCCGCAAAATCGATGTGAATCTGCTGAGGTGATTCCTATGGGCAAAGGGGTGACAACGGTGGCACCTTCCTTACTAATGTGCAGGATTTGTGTGATCCCACTTTCTCCTGAATTTGGGAGTCCACATTCAGCCAGCAAAAGGGGCGCCTGGCTATTTCTTCGCATAACACTAGGGTTTCCTTGGTATACTTGTTCCAGCACCTCTCCTCTTAATGGGGAAGGAATAATAACTCTCATTCCCCACATTAAACACCTGTCTGATATAGATAACTCCCACCTCCTCAACAGTATGTAATTCTGGGCAGTTTCCATGACAAATCCTTTCCTCTTAGGATTCCACCTCTAGGCTCAAAAGCGGGTCATTCCAGGTGGCATTCCACACCTGACTTGCTGATACCGGTACCCTAGGAAAGGTAAATCATTTTCAGGTTCCAGTTGGGAACATCGTTATCTCCCGGTAGTAGTAAATTTGACAATTACTGTGCTTCTCCGACTATCTGTATCAGATTTCATATGGGTAGGCTAACAGAGCCAACGCCCATTTCTACAGGCATGCTGCCACATTGATGGTATTCCTGTATACGGCCAAAACTGGAGGTTAGCTGCCTGTGGTCTCTCAGCAGCACAAAGTGCCTGCTGTAAAGGGAAGGGTGAACTTCTCAACACCGAACATGATGCCCAATCCTTCCTTTTCCACTTGGGCATACTTCTCCTTTAACTTTGTGAGTGACCGCGATGTGAACTCAATGGACCTTTCCTTTCCATTAGGCAAGATATGTGACAGTACAGCATCAACCTCATAAAGCGAGGCATCACATGCCAACTGCGATAGCAACTTTAGATCAAAATAAGCCAACACTTCCAACCTTTGCGCAGCTTGTTTCACCTCGTAGTAAGTCTCCTTACATTCTTAGGCCCATTTCCCCAGTTGCCTTTTTCTCAGCAAGAGATGCAGGAGTTTTTAACACAGATGCCAGGTCAAACATGAACTTGCCATAGTAATTTACAAGTCCCAGGAATGATCTCAGTTGAGACACATTCTCTGATCTAGGGTCCTTCATGAAGGCCTCCACCATCTTGGGTGCCTTGTGTAGTCCCTCAACATTGAATACATGGCTGATGTTTTCTATGAAGTTTTTAAAAAACTCGTATTTCTCCCTTTTTACTTGAGGCTGTGTTCTTGTAACTTTTTTAGGGTGTCTTTTAGGTTTTTAAAATGATCCTCTTTGCAGGATCTAGTTAACACTGGACACCTGGTAATTCATTCAACATTTGGGTCCATGGCCCTCTGGGATTAGCGCTGATGTGATGCCAAAAGGCAGTTGCTTGTAGTGGGACAGTCCTGTGTGTCACTATTGTCAGCGGTGGCTGGGATTCCTTCACAACTCCCATCTGCAAATAAGCCTGTGATAGATCCATTTTTGAGGGTCACATTCCACTGAACAGGCCCTCAATGTGTGGAAGTGGGTATTGATCTGCATTCAGGGCTGGGTTGACTGTGATCTTAAAGTCACCACAAATCCTCATCACACCATCCCTTTTTAAGACTGGGACAATTGGAGTGGCTGATTTCCAAAGCTCCCAGGTTCACCAGCCATTCCAGTTCTGCCTCCACTTTAGGCCAGATGGTGTATAGTAACAGATGTGCCCTCAGACTCCTTGGAGGAGCATCCTGCTTCAACTGAAGTTTAATTTCTACTCCTTTCATTTCCCCTCAAGTTCCCTTAGGGGCATCCTTATACCTGTCCAAAATCTCTTCCAAACTCATTTCTAAGACCACCAGCCTATTAACCATGTCCCAATTAAACTAATTTCTGTAACCAGAGCATCTGAATAATGCAGGGTAGTCACTTTTCACTACATACAGAGGCAGTTTTGGCACACCAGTCTCTTAGCTGTACTTTTACCAGTGTACACTTGTTCCATGTAGGTCTGTGTAGTATAATCTTGGCAGGCTTCAATGGCAGTGCCTTTACTTTTTCCCTGTATATTGATTTGGGAATCAGAGACACTGCGGCACCCTCAGTCTCTTCTGTCTTCACTGTCTTCCTCTCTAATTTGGGAAGCACCCAGAATCGATCAGCTTCACCCTGTTCCAACAGAATGTTTAACCGAAACTCTGCTGAAACTGGACCTTCTGCTTCTGCCACAGACCCGGCTGACCCCCAGTCCACTCTCTGGCTGTTGGTATGTGCCTTATGTCTTGTCCTCTCAGTTGTCTCCTTTAGACACCCTTTCTCCTGTTTGATTTGTAGCCAGCAATTTCGGGCAATATGGTCCACTTGCTTACGCCTGTGGTACTGGGCTTCTCGGGTCCAACACGTTGTCTCCTTGTGGCCTCTCCTGCCATATCAGTGACATTCTACATTTGGTACTGTGCTCTGCTGAGATTCCCCTAGCCTATGCACCTGGGTGTTGTCACTCAACTGTGTGGTTTTGCTGATGGCCAACACCTTGAAATCTAGGCCTCTCCTTGTTAGTAGCTTTCTGTTGGATGGTTTCATGACAGAGGCTATAAACCAAACTATCCTGCAAGGCAACTTGGAGAAACCCTCTGAATTTGTAATGTTCCACTATCGTCTTTAAGGTGATCACAAATTGGGCAATGGACTCTCTTTTGTGCTGTACCTGTTTATCAAAATGGAAATGTTTTGCGATCATCTGTGGCTTTGGTACAAAGTACCTCCCAACACTTCACATCATTCTTGGTATGTCTTCTCTGTGGGTTTCTCTGGTTGTGCCAGACTCCTTAGAAACATGAAGGTCTTGCTCCTAATGGTACTGAAGAAAAGTGGTACCATTATATATTCAGCCACCTTGTTTGTCTTTAAATACACATCAAAACATTTGACGTACGGCGTCCAACATTCTATTGCTTCCATCGCTCCAAATGGTTCCATCAAATGGTTCAAATGGTTCCTTTGCTCCAAACTGGCCCACCATTTTGTTCTCCCACCAGCAGGAACTTTCCTGCCACTTGAGTCTAGTGGCTGCTCGCAGCCCGAGTCCCCTGGGTGAACGTTCTTTGTGCTAGCTGCCCGCTCACCGACTGTGTCAGCCTTCAGCTGCAACCCTAGGCCCCTCACAACCACTGCTCTCGGCCTGCTCCCTGGTGCGTACTGTTCTTCACCAATATCACCTGCAGCCCGAGATCCCTCATGACTGCTTCCCTCAACGTCACCTCCAGAATTCTGCGCCATTTTCAGAGTCTGGCAACGTCCTTCCTCCCCTCACACAGTTTGTGGCCTGAATCGAGTCCTCGTTGCCAGTTGTTGTTCTATTTCTGGTTCTAGTGAACCACAACACATGAGGTTCATGGAGGTTAACCTTGAACAAGGAATATTTTGTTGTGCATCCTGTCAGCTCCACGGTCAGTCCCAGACTGTCTCCTCTCGGTCCTGTTCTGGGTCACCTGACCTGAATCTCTTAAAGGGGCATCACACACTCAATGACATACATAACACTGAAATGCTCACAGCAATGTCACAAGTATGATAGATACAATCTGGACAGATGACTAGATTATCTTTTTTGCTGATGTTGGCTTCTAAATACTGCCAGGAAACCAGGAGAACTTCCCTGCTTTGCTTCAGATAACATTGTGGGATCTTTTAGACTGACCTAAGAGGTAGAAAGCAGAATGTCAGATTAACCTCTCATCCAAAAACAGCGTCTCCTAAACACAGTAATCCCTCCATACTGCACTGATATTATAGAATTATAGAATGCCTACAAGTGCAGAAAGAGGCTATTTGGCCTATCGAGTCTGCACTGACTCCCCCCTCACGAGCATCCCGCTCAGATTCCCCCCCCAACAACGTAACCCCATATTTACTCTGGCTAATCCACCTAGCCTGCACATCCCTGGACACTACGAGCAATTTAGCATGGCCTATCCATCTACCCTGCATATCTTTAGACTGTGAGATGAAACTGGAGCACTTGGAGGAAACTTACGCATATACGGGGAGAATGTGCAAACTCCACACAGACAGTTGCCCAAGACTGGAGTTGAACCCATGGCCCTGATGCAGTGCTAACCGCTGAGCCAATGGGTCACTGTGCCACCGAAAAATGTTTCGTAGATGACCAACTCAGCATCAGATTGGTGCTGGAACACAAACCTTTTAAGTCAGAGGCAAGAGTCTACTGCCACTAAGCAAAGGCTGTTACACTATGTGTAAAGCTGCTGGGAAATGAGCTATAAACAAGTATATACGTTTTTGCTGCCAACATTAATTGGGAGCAGTTAAGAAAGACAATGATTCAAACATACTAGTTATAAATGAACAAATCCCCAGCAGTGAGAAAGGAATGTACCGTGGGGAGTAACCCCTTTGCTCTCACCTTCAACCAATGACCTCATTAAGCTGCATGGCCGCACTGCCACTTGGAGGTTCTCTGTACACAAAGACACATTGACATCTGGTTCTGAAGTCACTGCCACACACAGACTTTGGAGGCAGGAAAAATTAGAGGGAATGTAACTGTCAACCTCTGTTTCTCCCTTTCCTTTGGCCAACCCCACAACCTCATTCAACCAACAGTTTCACATGAGTCCTGATTCTGGTGGCTGCTAGACATTTGGCCAGCAGCTACCATTCCTTTCCTGATGGCACTGCATGAAGTTAAGGACCGATTGGGCAGGGCCTCTTAAGTGGGCAGGATTCCCACTCGCATGGTTTTTGGTTCTGGATAAAAATCACAAAATGTCATTTAATATAGTGGGGTTTCACAATGGAGGCAACACCAAATTTTCCAGTTGCTGAGACCCTTGTCACCTAGATTAAATTTTATCCATATATCTCACTCTGGAACCGGATACACAGTACAGTAGGAGTCCATTAAATTTTACACAGATAATTATGTAAGGCAGCCTTACTGCATGATGGACTACTATTTTCTGTCACAAAAACAAAGTTGCTGGAAAAGCTCAGCAGGTCTGGCAGCATCTGTGAAGGAGAAAACAGAGTTAATGTTTCGGGTCTGGTGACCCTTCCTCAGAACTTCAGAGTAGTAAAGGCATGGAATGCCCTGCCTGCAACAGTAGTAGACTCGCCAACTTTAAGGGCATTTAAATGGTCATTGGATAAACATATGGATGATAATGGAATAGTGTAGGTTAGATGGGCTTCAGATTGGTTTCACAGGTCGGCGCAACATCGAGGGCTGAAGGGCCTGTACTGCGCTGTAATGTTCTATGTTCTATGTTCTAGATGCTGCCAGACCTGCTGAACTTTTCCAGCAACTTTGTTTTTGTTCCTGATTTACAGCATCCGCAGTTCTTTTGGTTTTGATTAATTATTTTCTGCCATATGTTTGTCAGCACGAGTGGGCTTTATCAACACACAGTATCTAAATTTAAGTAATTCTCATTAGAAATAATATATCCAACTTTTGCTGCTGAATCTTAGGAAAGAAGACGTGCCATTGTATGGGGTGCAGCACAGATGTTCCAGAATTATAGATCAGTGTAAATCATTACATTAGAAATGAGGCATTCTCATGAATTTAGAAGGATTATCGAATCAAAATATTTGCTGGGATTTGGTAAGATTTGATGCATTAAAACTGTTTCTTCCTGGTCAGGGAATATAGATTAAAAGTGCATAATCTGAAAGTTAGAGACAAATCAATTGGGAATGAAATCAAAATGCAAAATACAAGGATATCTCTGGTTTTGGGTCAATCGACATATTCAAGATTGGGCATGATAGATTTTTGTTGAGTAAAGATGGCAAGTCAAGTCATAATGGATCAAAGTTCTTCCACTCAGTAGATGTAGAAGATGTAGTTGATTGAACAGCAATTCAGAGAGAAATTTTTGCCCAGTCTGCTCTCCCAATTTAGCATTTATATGCATCCATTGCACACCTATTCTCCTGTCACACAGGAGTCCTGAATAGACCCTTTGATTTTGAATGCAAACATCCAATAAAGCTAACATAACATATTGTCTTCTTTTGAGAATCCTGCTAAGGTATAGCTTTTATTTGTTTTACCTTTTTGCCTGAAGGACCTGGGACTTGAGTTGCTTTGAGATGATGCGCAAGGATTTTCCGTTTGTGCTTTTCCTTTATGTACAGCAGAAGAGATGACGGTAAGAACATCTCTAGGCCCCATTCCTTCCTAGAAGATTCAACAAAGAAAAAAACTGAAGTATTGCATTCTTCATAGGTGAAGAAATAAAGAAATGGGATCTAAAAAATGGCAAGCAACTATTTTCTGACAGGGGCAACAAAGGAGTGGGGTGAACAAAAACACAAGTTTTTGTATACCAAGACTTTGTGCCTTCATATTATTCTGTTCACGTATTTTGAAAATTGTTGCTTTCCATCATTGGTGGAACACAATTGTGAAGACATGCTTAGGGCCGTTCACAGCACATCAATACAAAGGAATAAAAAAAAACATACAGAGCTAATATATAGAAACAAAGAAGATAGGAGGAGGAGGTGGCCATTTGGCCCTTCAATTCTGCTCTGCCATTCTTCACGATCATGATTGATCGTCCAACTCAATAGCCTAATCCTGCTTTCTCCAAATAACCTTTGATCCCATTTGCCCCAAGTGCTTTATCTCGTCACCTCTTGAATACATTCAATGTTTTAGCATCAGCTACTTCCTGTGGTAATGAATTCCACAGGCTCACCACTCTTTGGGTGAAGAAATGTCTCCTCATCTCTGTCCTAAATCGTCTACCCTGAATCCTCATACTGTGACCCCTGGTTCTGGACACACCCACCATCGGGAACATCTTAACTGCTTTATTGTAAAGTCTTCCTTTCTCTCATGTCTTGGGACATGAAAATAAAATGACATTCTTAGTCTATCTGGAATGTTGTTTGGGTGGGTGCAGAGAGTGTTTAGATAGAATTCAAAAAATCCATTCCCTGTTCTTCTTGCTGCCCGTCATAATTTTTGACCTATGTTGCTGCCAACAGATAATTTGCCCACTTGCAAACACAAAAGTGATTCTTTATGACTTAATTACAGCACTAACATTATTAGCAAAACCAACTGCAAAGGATATCATTGGGTTCTGTGAGCTTGACATCATTAAGGCCAGAAGCAATCGAAAATGAATAGGCTAGAGTTTTAATATTACAATTGATTGCAAAGCAAAATAAACACCATTTTTAAAGCAAAAGTAAAATATTGTGAATGATGGAAATCTGAAATAAAAACAAAGTACTGGTGAAATTCAGAAGGTCTGGCAGCATGTATGGAGAGAGAAACAGAGTTAATATTTTGAGTGCAATATGACTCTTCTTTGGAACTGTGGAGAGAGGTGGGAAAATAATGTGTTTTACTTTGTAGATAAAATGGTCAGGAGAAGTGGAACAAAACAAGGAAACAAGACACTGCTGGAGGGTGGGAGGGGGAAAAGTCAAGGGAAACAACATGGAGAACAGAGTCCATGGACTGAAGCTGTTGAACCTAATGTTCGGCACAGAGGTGGTAAAGTGTCCAAATAGAAAATGATGTGCTGTTCTTACAGCTTGCATTGGACTTGACTGAAACATTGTATCAGACTTCGGAGATAAATGTGAGCACGAGTGTGCTGCAGAAAAGAGGAAGAGGTGATTTTAATTATTTTACTATTCTCTTCTGTCCATAATAGAGATGGGTTTTTAATTTCCTTTCTTATTTTCTTTTCCCATTTAAAAATAGGTGATCGTGTGTTTTTCCCAAACCTTGTTCACCAGGTCCAATTTAAAAAAAGTTCACATCAATTTTTTTAACGTTAAAACAAAGTAGGTTGATGAATGTTTGAAAGGGTTGCAACATGTTATCACATAAACTCGTGTCCAAAGAAGAAACCAAGAGAAAGGAAAGAAGTTACAAATTATTTAAAATTAAAGATGCTGGCATTAATGTATGTGAAATAGCGGCCAGAAATTTTATTAGTTTCACTTGGCTGTGTGCAGAAGTTCCTTTCACAGGAGCTCAGATGTAGTCAAACTGCAGGTGAAGATGCAACCATTGTAAACTGGGAAGTGGTTCACTTTGCAAGTGAAAACAAAAGAATTCTATCCAGAAATCAGACCTTTGAGAAAGACTGAGATCAGAGGCAGGCAGTAGCTAAGATTAGACCTAGTTATGATGTGTTCTGTTCTGGCGTTACAATCAGATTGATGAAAGAAGTCAAAGATGTGTAATTAAAGCTGTTCAAAACCCAGCATTTTCAATGACGACTGGCACTTCATGTTGAGCCACTTTGGTTAACAATGTGGATTAGATAATTAAATCATCATCAAAACCTATTTGTTATCACCATCTCTAACACAATGTGTTTCAATTTAGTTTATTTGTTCTGAGCTGGCTGGTGTAAACATCTTATCTATGTTTTCTATGTGTTGGCTTGGCTGGAATGTCTCTACAATGCAAGGTGTGTGACATTCCAGGAGGATAATGAAAGCTTTTGTCTCCTGGTAACTACAGATAAGAATTTTCCAGAAATTGTGGTCAACTGGCATCATGTGATTAGTGGTAACCATGTTGTTAGTCCAGCAAAGTGATCATTTGAACAAGATAATTTAAAAAACATTCGGATTACCGTCTTCCTGAGTATTAACAGAGCAAGCTTGTGTACTGAAATGGCAAGTGACTGGAAGGTAGTAGACTAAGTGGACGTGTTCAGAAAGAAAAATAGGGGAGTATTGCCCATGGTGTCTTCTCATACAATTGTGTAACGTTTACCCTTTCACATCCTCCCTCCTCACTCTTCAAGACCCCAGTGATTTAATTGTACATCTTTCAATCTATTCTGTTGCATTTGCTGTTCTCATTGTAGTCTTCTCTATACTTGGGAGTCCAAATACAGACTTGTGACTGCTTTGTGGAACACCTTCACTCAGTCCACAAGCATAACTCTGACTTTTCAGAAACTCAAAACAAAAAATGCCTTGACCTTCCAGTGCCATTTTAATGCACCATTCATGCTAACATTTCTCTCTCAGGTCTGTTGTAGTGTTCAGCAGAATGAAGCCTAACACAAAGTTTAGGCACATTCATGCCTTTAGGACACAACTTTAAGTTCAACAAAGTCAGACCATGAATTTTTCCATCTATTTTGATTCCCCTACCTCACCGCCCATGCTACCCATGTCTATTTTTCATTTGGTTTTCATTCCAGCAGAGCTGACCTATTTTCTGTAATTAATACCTAGTATTAATGCCTACGCTACTTCTCCACAACCATTACTACCCTTTTGCTTTTGTCTTGTAACATCTGTGATCTCTAATCTCACTCACCCTCAGATCTTTCTCTGACTTTCTCCTCTTTATCTTTATCCACTGTATAAAATCCATCACTTTTTCACCTTTCTCTTCAGTTCTGAAGAAGAGTTATATTAGATGTGAAACATTAACTCTCTTTCTCTCTCCAAAGATGTTGCCAGAGTTGCTGATTTCTCCAGCAGTTTCTGCTTTAATTACCATTTGTTTAAATATATTTGGTCTATTACAATGACAATATGGTAAGGACTGTTACAGCTTTTCTTTCTACAACTTAAACCGTGTGCTCTAGTCACAGTGTTAATGGTGCAGATATGCACCTGAACTATGCAAATAAATTGATCCACGTTCGGCAAAGTGGGTATTTGGTTCCATTTCAGAAGCAACCGAAAGTGTCATTAATTTTGACCACATGATGCTGCCGGTGTAATTAAAAACATCCAAGTTCCGTTAGATTACTGTTTAATGTCTCCATGTACTTTGAAATAGCTGGAGACTGATCATTTAGCGATGATTAAGGCATATTCTGTTGTCTGATGAAATTCTTCAAAGTTTGAAAGTACATGGCTAATATATCTAAAATACATTACACTACATTTAGAAACAAAGCTTTTTATTTAGATTCATAACAAATAGAATTGTTGATCCCAATAAAATTCATTTCAGAAATATGTTTCTTACGAGAGAGTACAAGTTGCAGACCTGATAACTCTGGGTAGATTGGAGACAATCACTGCAAATATATTTCCACCTGTAAAATATTCATTCAGGATATATTCATACTTTCCAACAAGTGAACATTGAAATTATAATGTTTCAGCTGAAGAGAGAGAAGCGTTGACTTTAACACTCAGCCTGCCAGAATTAGAAAGCTGTTGAACTTCTTATCATATTTTTTGATATGTTGGTGTTTTTATAAGCCAGCATGAACCATCAATCAATGCAACCTGGTGTCCTGTTGGGTGAAGTCTTATCTGCAGATTTCTTTTCAGTTTATCCTGGTGGTCACAAGGAGGAGAATTGATCTAAATGATATTTGTTGTGGTTGTGTTCCTCCAGGATTCCCAAGAATGGACTGTTGCTAGCCTTGCATTTCCATCTTGCTGTGCCCCACTATTCCTTCCCTTCATTTCACAGTGTCAACTTTCAGCCACGTGCTCATTTCATGGGACACGACACTGGATGGCTGAGAGCCCAGGCTCACAAAAGAATTATGACAACAGAAGGTTCTGTTTTGGTAACTGGCATGTAGTAACCTTCCACTAAGGCAAGTCTGGAAAGCTGGAAAATTTCCTAACACAACCTTGCCGCAAAAATCTGGGCCAGAGGCACTCTTCTTACTCTTTACCCAGACTTCAGTGCAAACTACTTTTCACAGCACACTGGAAGTGGGGTCGGCACAGAAGGGGCAGCATGTGTATTTCTGAGAGGGTACTAGGAGTGGATCTCCTTTTAGTTCGAGTGCAACACTGCCCTAGTAGTTTATGTGGTTGTTATGGAGTGCTTTTTCTCCTCCATCAATGCATACTAATCTGTTTACCTATCCAGTGAAAGCAGTACAGTTTCTCCTTTACTGTCACTTCATGATGGAATCATTCTCCTATTCTGTGTTTCATATTGACATGTTTCTTTCTGCGTCCATTTAATTAAAGCTGTTATTCTCTTCTGCTTTGCTGCCACTTCTAGCTCCAATCTGATGTTATTTTGAGGGATTTAATGGTAAAATTGGAAGTTTTTGATTTTGCCAAACCATGCAACGAATTCTGCCCATAGTGACCAGGTTCACACACCTAGAGCAGCACCACAGAGGAGCTGGGAGGTAAATCGAGGGGCAGAGCCAAAGGCAATGTGACGCAGAGGGATTACTAGAAATAAGATTGATGTTTGTTCCTGAACACAGATAAAGAAATGATAGCCACAATGTGCTGATTTCTCATTCAGGCTATCTCCTCCCTTCTTGCTAAGAATTCTGATATGTCAGATATGCAATTATATATAGAAAATCTCAAATAAACTTTTCATTTTTTTTGTCTATGACTGCTGAAGGCAAGTTGCCTTGGCAAAAAACTCCATGAACCAGTTTGTTTCCAGCTACTCCATGTTACTCCTAGATTTTTCCATCACAGAAACAACTGACTGTCTCCTGGGCTTCCTTTTGGGTCAGACACTACCTTGTCCACTTTCCCTTGCCCTCTGGATTTTGAGCAGGCTACACTTTGTGATCTAACTCCTTACAGCGTGTTAGTGACAGCTTTAACCTTTAGACTGAGGGCTTTCTCATTGAATTTTTTTGAGGATGTGTGGATTTTTTTCATTCATATATAGATATTTGACTTTTGGGTTCTTTTGCTTGTCCTGCATTAGAAAAGCATCTTACTTCAATACCCTAACATCCAATGTCACACTGTGAAGCTTAGAAAAGAAACTTGCCTTTTATGTCTTTATTACGAATTATATTGAATATTCTGCTTCCTGCAAATTCTAGAAGATGTTATTGTAAAATGTTGGTCATCTTCACCATGTTAAAATAAACTTTTGATAAACAATCAAAGTTTCCAAAGCCAACTTAACCTAAAGGATTTATCTTATCAGAATCCTCAGTTGTCCCATGCTCAGCGACATAAATTTTACTGACTAAACTGTCAATCAGATCACTTACTCAATATTCCGTAGGTTTATTTTCTGATTGGTCCTTGCATTGGAGACGGTGATGTAGATATGCAGTGCAGTCAGTTGGAGCATTACATCATCTGCTAGATCACCACTGAATCGTTCTTTCATCACATCACTGCAGCTCTACAGAAGGAAAACAATGATTCTTGAGGTTAAACAGTAAATATTAAACAGAGTGGAGCTTCATAGATTTACACATTTTTCAGGTTCCCAATTTTTGTGATGTGTAAAGTTGAAGCCACAATCAGAACAGGCATGATCTTACTGAATGTAGTTGTGGGCTGAGGGGCAATAGGCCTACTCTTGCTCCTAAATTGTATGCTTGTATGGTTATTCTTGTCCCTCTTTATGAAAATGTTGAATCTTCTGGATATGGTTGCATTATGGTACCTTTCCCAAGTAAGCATTTCTCAAATATAAATCCAGACAGTGAGTCTTGCCTGGCTGCCTGCCAGGGCAAGGCATTTCAGTCGTATCTGGGTTCACACATGCACACCAGCTGTAAATGAACAATAAATAGGAGCAGGAACTTGAGCTATTTTTTTCTATCACTAATCTGTGATGTTGAAGTGAGCCATAGCAAATTATATCACTGATGCAGCTGAAGTTCCCAACTCAGCACAGTACAGTTTAAACATGGGAGATTTCCTGACTTGCAAGACCTACTACCACATCAAAGCGTGCTTTTTCCCATTCACGTCATTGAAGAACCATTGCAATGAGCCTTTTATACCAATCATTTGACATCATCTCTATTCAGAACACG
This sequence comes from Rhincodon typus, assembly GCF_021869965.1. Lineage (NCBI taxonomy): Eukaryota > Metazoa > Chordata > Chondrichthyes > Orectolobiformes > Rhincodontidae > Rhincodon > Rhincodon typus. The sequence goes on from NC_063345.1 coordinate 38,293,477, forward strand.
TTCAGCTGTATGAGTATATTTGGTACGATAGACATCAGATATATGCTATTTGTCATACAGTCACTGAGATGTTTCTTTCTTAATGCCCACTGTAGCCAAAATCTAGAGGACAGCATCTCCTGGCTCCCTTTAATATCTATCTAAGCATAGTGAGAGATAATCTTTAAGTCTTCTTTTCCAATGAGCTGTCTGGAAATGGCCAGTAGTTGTTCACAGCTTGCTGGCTTGATGAAAATGAAGCTCAACTCTTAATATCACATGCATATTGATGCTACCCAAGGCACAGGGATCATTCCTATATGTCTGTTTTTGCCCATGCTTAAGATTCTAGACACCAATGTGTAAGGTCACAATGAACGCTGCCACATGTTGGACTGTCAATCAGATGGTATTTATTTCGAGAGGACTAGAATATGAAAGCAAGGATGTACTTCTGAGGCTTTATAAGGCTCTGGTCAGATCATTTAGAATGAAATACGATGTGGGAAATTGTGAGGTCATGAGCTTTGGTAAGAAGAATAGAGGCGTAGACTATTTTCTAAATGGGGAGAAAATTCAGAAATCTGAAGTTCAAAGGGACATGGGAGTCCTAGTCCAGGATTCTCTTAAGGTAAACCTGCAGGTCGAGTTGGTTGTTAGAAAGGCAAATACAATGTTGGCATTTAGTTTGAGAGGATTAGAATATAAAAGCAGGGATGTACTTCCAAGGCTTTTAAGGCTCTGGTCAGACCACATTTAGAATATTGTGAGCGATTTTGGGCCCCATATCTTAGGAAGGATATACTGGCCCTGGAGTAGGTCCAAAGGAGGTTCATGAGGTTGATCCCAGGAGTAAAAGGCTTAACATATGAGGAATGTTTGAGGACTCTGGGTCTATACACAATTTCGTTTAGAAGGATGATGGAGAGCTACTTGAAACTTACAGAATATTGAAAGGCCTGGATAGAGTGGATGTTAGTAGGCGAGACTAGGAACTGAGGGCACAGTCTTAGAGTAAAGGGAAGACCTTTTGGAACGGAGATAAGGAGAAACTTCTTCAGCCAGAGAGTGGTGAATCTATGGAATTCATTGCTACAGAGGGCTGTGGAGGCCAGGTCATTGAGTATATTTAAGACAGAGATAGATAGGTTCTTGATTGTTAAAGGGATCAAAGGTTACGGGGAGAAAGCTGGAGAATGGGGTTGAGAAACTTATCAGCCATGATTGAATGATGGAGCAGAATCGATGGGCCAAATGGCCTAATTTCTGCTCCTATGTCTTATGGTCCTACCTGTGGAGGAGTTACCTCTGCATGACTCACTTCCTTAAAGGAGTGAAAATTTGATTTGGGCGCATAGCTACTGCTTAGCACATTTCAAGACATGAATGAATGACTTTGGGTAAGAAAATTGATTTAGGTTAAAAATAATCAATTACTATTTGTTTCTGCGGAGCAATTTCAGAAGCTTTATGTTTTAGCATTTAGTTGGGAAAACAGAAAGCTATTTATTCTCAAGCAGACATGCAAATATTATCCTAGAATCGTTATTTTAAGAAATCTTAAATCAGTAAGATATCAAATAAAACTGTATTAATATATTAGCTTTCAGATGTTAATACAATACAACATTGATTTCAAGAGATTTCCAAGCAAGATGTGCCTAAGTAGGAAAAAGATTTCCAATTCATCAGCAAAATTTACTCTACCACTCAAATATCAATTAATTGTAGTCATTTCCAAAATTTAAAAAATGGTATGTTGTAAATATGGTGCCAGTTCACTCAGTTGGCTAGATTGTTTCAAAAAATGTCAAGAGTGTGAGTTCAATTCCTGGTCCAGCTGCAGTAGTCATAGGGTCTACCTCCTTGCCCTCTTCCTGAGAGTGAAGGAAGTGGCAAACCATTACAAATAAAAAAAAAACTGCCACTGCCACAATGTGATACAAGATAAAGTGCCAAGGACCTGCTTTTGGACAGAGCACATATAAATACTGCGAATGTAGACCAATCTCCTAGAAATTCTTCTTATTGTATAAGTTGTATTATTCAGGTTGGGAAGAGATGCATCATGATATTGATGTAATTGTCGTGACTGTAATAAAAGGTAGAATGGTGTTTGCTATAATCGATAATTAGTTACTTTAGATAAGTACTTTTCGAGGCACTTGAGAAGGAATTGCTTTATTAGAGGGCAGGAGATACTAATGCAATGAAAATGAGTGAACCTATCAATGTAGTTTACTGAGATAGTAGGAACTGCAGATGCTGGAGAATCTGAGACAACAAGGTGCAGAGCTGGATGAACACAGCAGGCCAAGCAGCATCATAGGAGCAGGAAGGCTGACGTTTCGGGCCGAGACCCTTCATCAGAAATGGGGGAGGGGAAGGGGGTTCTGAAATAAATAGGGAGAGAGGGGGAGGCGGATAGAAGATGGATAAAGGAGAAGATAGGTGGAGAGGAAACAGACAGGTCAAAGAGGCAGGGATGGAGCCAGTAAAGGTGAGTGTAAGTGGGGAGGTAGGGAGGAGATAGGTCAGTCCAGGGAGGACGGACAGGTCAAGGGGGCGGGATGAGGTTAGTAGGTAGGAGATGGGGGTGCGGCTTGAGGTGGGAGGAGGGGATAGGTGGGAGGAAGAACAGGTTAGGGAAGTGGGGACGAGCTGGGCTGGTTTTGGGATGCGGTAGGGGGAGGGGAGATTTTGAAGCTTGTGAAATCCACATTGATGCACAATGTAGTTTACCTGTTTAGTGTTTTACTGTAGGGAATTGTAAAACAGGATGTTATATCCATATAAAATTGGAAAGGTAGTTACTCAATATAGGAGCTGAGTGTGGCAGTAAATGCATTGATTATTCACAAATTCAATATGCGCTGTAAAAATATTATGTATTCGAGTGCAGTAGCCCTGATCAATGGAGCACGAACAGATAACTCAAAAATGCAGCTCTCATGCAGCCTCGTTGTGACTACCTGCTTATAACCACTAAAGTGTGATATGTTTAGGTAAAAGGATTTCTTCTCTTTGTAAAACTATCTCCAGATACCTATTAAATACACTCAAGTTATTACCTCAAGAAGAGAGTAAGATCTCCTCCGAGTCAATATTCAAGCAAATAGATGTGCCCATTCAGATCAGAATGTCATACAAGTGAACTACATTAGTTTCTAGCTGTGACTGTTTTAGTGCCTAGGACTACATGTCAGAATTTATTACTAAAAGTAAATGCAGACCAGAACCTCTCTCGAGCAATACTTCTTAAAATTCTGCTGCAAGTATTGTGTACTGTAGGTAGAATTCTTGCCAAAGCAGAAATTCATACCTGCAATATGCAATAGCTGACATTATTGAAAGCAAACAGTAACATTTGGGAAAAAGGGTGAAAAAGAGTAATGAGTTAGCAGTATCAGTAAGGCATTTTATCACAGTGCAAACACATACAGATGTTCTAGGGTACCCATATCAATGTGTTATAGAAGTAAGAAATAGAATGGGACTCAAATCTTCACTATGTTTCTCTATTTACAGAGTTGACAAACCTGTTGAGTTTTTAACCAGCATTTTCTATTTTTATTTCAGATCTTAAGCATTTGCATATTTTTTTCATTTATTTGATGAATGCCTTTGAGTCTCAATTTGGAATTTGCTCACATTTTCTGTTTTTAAATGAGTGTTAACTTTTAGCTTTACTTCAAACATCCATCAATCCTTCACCTTTTAGGCAGTGAAGTGGTGGTCTTGTAAGTAAAACAGGAGGTCATCCATCAAAATTCTATCCCAAAAATAATTACCATAACTTGCCTCTTAAACCCCACTGAACTGCCTGCTAGATGCTGTATTTAAATAAAATAGGAAAGTGCAGCCAAGTGTCCTTGAGATTTCCTTACATTTACATTCACTTACCACATCATAAAATTATTCTTAGTATAAAGTTAGTGAATCTGAGTCTGTATAATAGCTTCCCTGAAGAGAGAATTTAGGGAGGTGAACACAGTGTGCAATTCTGCAATGCTGTTTTAGTTGGGATAACATGTACAACGTTCTGCCATTTTTGAAGAATTTACTGAAAGAAAGAACATTCACCTCCTTCTCAGTGGTTGTATTCCCTCAAGTGTGGGATGCTATTTGTGTTAAATCTGAGGATATAATGGCTCATTTTAAAGCCTTATAAACTTCATTCCTGGATAGGTTTCATTCCCTGAATGTTCGGGTGTTGAGATATGCAGGCCATTTCAATCTGTCTCTTAATATAAACTACCTTAGAAGTAGACAAAATATGCTTATTCTCAGACAATTCAACTTATCCACAGGGCTCAAAAAGGCAAAGTGATAGTGATGCTATATTGGTTTCATTTTTGGTTTTGGAAACCAGGAAGAGAGACTGTAGAATTGCTCAATGGCCCCTTGGGCATAGCAGGTGTGGAACAGATGATCAGGATTCTAAAGTACCATTTTTGGTGCGTGGACAGTTAGTGTGACTCCTGTGGTGTGGTACAGAAAGAATGTTCAGAATTTTATTGGACTGCTGCATCAGCAATAAGTTGGTCAGTACAAAATGAATGGGACATTCAAGCACAGAAGGTAATGAGAGAGAAGGGGCTGCTCATGGCAAACAGTGCCAGGGAAAGTTCTGGGTCTAAGAATATTATTTGGGGTCTGAATGACGTAGGCTATGGTGAGATTTGTGTCAGAATCAGGCAAGAATTCTCAGTCAGGGAGCTGCAAAGACGTGTCTGCTGATCATTTAGGAGGGTGGCAGCGAGTGGCAACACTGGATTGCTGAAGCTTGTCCGGGTGCACAGTAGTTGTTCAAAGATGGCTTGGGTGCAAGGGCTGATGGTCTTTTGGCAGATATGTGCTGAGCAGTCAGTTGTTCTGAGGAACGATGCACAGTAAGAAGTTCCATCATTGGAACCAAAAGTGGCAGTGATCACACTTTAGTCAGAAAGGGGTCTGGGGAACTGCCACTGGATCCACCCTGAAATTAAGGATGGCAACTATCCATGACAATGATGGCCACTGCTGTGTCTCCAACTCCAGTGGGAAGCTGCTCCAGAGTCTGCCACCCTTGATGTAAGCTAAGTAGGATCAAGGAATGCTGGAGCCAGGCATGCATGCTCCTGCAATTGACAGGGGGTATGACAGAGGAAGGAACGCTGTGAAGCACCAGCAGGGCTGTTGCCACATGGGACTCCTTTGTGGGAGCAACCACACCCCAGGAAACAGCTGGGAGGTTGCCAGGTTTTACTGGGAAGTCTCCCCATTTAAGAGGTGAGATAAAATGCCTATAGAGTTTGGAAGTGATCCTTAATTGGCCACTTAAAAATCTCAACTGGATTCCTAGGAGTAGCCCATCTGCCAACTTTCTCACCTTTGCAAAATGGATTAACAGCAGAAGGATGTCAGTCAATTACCTTCTTATGCCATTTTGCCAGCCTATCTGTCTTCCAGCCTACTACTGAAGTGCCAAAAAGATTTCTGAAGAAGGATCCAGACCCAAAACGTCAGCTTTCCTGCTCATCTGATGCTGCTTGGCCTGCTGTGTTCATCCAGCTTTACACCTTGTTATCTCTAAAAAGATTTTGCTGTCATTTTAACAAAGTTAGAGCTGCAATAGCATGTCTCAGAGAACAACTTTTGGATTTCCACATATAACTACCCATTTCCACTTGCCATAATATTTATGCTTAAATTTAGAGTGAGTAGAATGAATGTTAACAGAATATTGTGGTTCTTTATCTTTGCCACAGTTTTGTAAAATAATTCACTATTCCAGTTCTGCTTTTCTTAAATCTTTATGCATATTCATCTCTATTTCATCTCCAATTTGTCATTTGTAAAGGACCCGAATGAATTGTATCATTTTGCTTCATATTCCTTAATTTTATCAATATGGAGCCTTCTTTGTGCAATCAAATAAAATATGCTTGTGTTCTGATGCTTTGACAGAACTCTTTCATAATACTTTTGCATCATCTATTTGTTTCAGTTCTCTTACTCTTGAATAAGGGTCCCAACCCGAAACGTCAACTTTTCTGCTTCTCTGATACTGCCTGGCCTGCTGTGTTCCTCCAGCTCCACAATATGTTATCTCTGACTCCAGCATCTGCAGTTCTTACCATCTCTTCATTACTTTCTAGTTGTCCATTCCCATGCACGTGAAATAATATAAAATTAGGTTCTCAGGAATCTTACCAAATTTATCATTGAGATAGAGGTGGAAACAGTAGAAACTTTTCTTTGGGAAATTAAATGGCTAGATTTGTTCTTTAATAGATAAGGGTTATAGAAGGACTTAATATGTTAATTCAGATGATTTTTCTCACTGAAACTTTCTTACTAATGAATGCATGCCTGCTGTCTACAATTTCACTGATCCGTCCTCCCTGTAATCTCTGAACTCCCATTCCCTAACTGTGCTTACCTGAGCATAGAGATAGTCAAATGCCACAGGATCTCTCCTCAGCAGGTCCACTGGATCCTTTGGAAAGAAAGTAATTCTCAGGATACATTTCATGGTGTGAAAGTGACTGCGCTGCACAACCTAAATGAGTCACAACAAAAACTGATGAGTGCATTTGAGTCTCAATAGAAATGTTAAAGTCAAACAATTCACACTTTATAATAAAAGCAAGTTAGCCAATTCATAAGATTGCTATTTAAAAATTATACATAAATACAAAGAATGTAGTTTGTATTAGCTTATGTCAGTTTAGTCTGTTTATGCTCTGCAGATGTATAATAACATACATGTTGAATTTTGGCATTTACATTAGACTAGATATTTGTAGGATGTTTGGTGATTTTATTATTTACACATTGCATTTTCACCACTATCACATAGAGTCCTTGCTGCTGATAGTTTAACTGTTTAACTGCTAACTGTAAGCACCCTACAGCAAATACTGTATGTTCAACTGATATCAATTGACCAGAAACTTGCTCATAACTTAGCCAAATTTGTGTAAGGTTGGGACAACTATGCGTAGAAGGATCATAATGGTGGCTAAAGTAAGAAAGGGAAATATCACAGAAGTGCAAAATGAGGAGTACTTTCTGATAGGTAAGGCATATTTCTGGGACAAGTAGAGTAGCATCACTCTGCACCACTACAAACATCTGAAGAATAGTATAGGGAAAGCTTTACTCTGTATTTTAATCATAAAACTACTGAACTGGGCGTGCTTCATATGAATATTAGAAATCAGGCTTGATATCAATGAGTGAAGATTTAAATTTTTCTGCAAACCAGCAGAGCTAATCACCCACGTGTTATAAAGCCCACACAATAGATTTTGGAATGCACATAAATAAATCACTTAGGAGCAGGAGTAGGCCATTTGATCTCTCATGTTTGCTCTGTAAGATCATGGCTGATTAATTGTAATCACAAGTCACATTCCCACCTATCCCACATAATCCATCAATCCCTTGCTAATCAAGAATCTATCCACCTCTATTCTAAAAACATTCAAAAACTCTGCTTCCACTGCCTTTTCAGGAAGAGAGTTCCAAAGACTAACGTTCCATATGTGAGAAAAAAATACACCTCATCTCTATTTTAAATGGGAAAACTTTTAGGTTAACCAGTGACCCCTAGTTTTAGATTCTCCTGTAAAAGGGAACATCATCTCCACATCTACACTGTCAAGACCCCTCAGAATCTTACATGTTTCAATCAGGTCACTTCTTACTCTCCTAAACTCCAGCAAATACAAACCTAACCTGCAAACTTTCTTAACAAAACAATCTGTCCATTTTATGTATTCATCTGATAAACCTTCTCTAAGTTGCTTCCAAGGCATTTACATCCATCAATATTAGACAAGCTGACCAATACTGTGCAAAATACCACAGATGTGGTCTCTCCAATGTTTTGGATAACTGAAGCACAGCCTCCCTATTTTTGAATTCAATTCTCTTCATCATAAATAGTAACATTATTTAAGCTTTCCTAATTGCTTCTTGATTTTGCACATTAGCATTTGTGTTTCATGCTGGACAACACTTAGATTGCTCTGAATCTCAAAGCTCCACAATCTCTCACTATTTAGACAATAAGCTTATATTTTTATTCTTCTTGCTGAAATGGAAAATATTATATTTTTGCATAGCATTCTCTGTTTGTCAGATCTTTGCTCACTTATTTAATTTATCTTTATCTTTTGTGGCCTTCTTGTTTCTTCACAACTTACTTTTCTACCTATCTTTGTCATAGGATTACAGCGTCATACAGCATGGAAACAGACCCTTCAGTTCAACCAGTCCATGCCAACCATAATCCCAAAATAAACCAACTCCCACCTGCCTTCACTTGGTCCATACCCTTCCAAACATTTATTATTCACTTACTTATCCAGATGTCTTTTAAATGTTGTAACTGTACCCACATCCACCACTTCCTCTGGAAGTTCACTCCACACGGGAAGCAGTCTCTGTGTAAAGAAGTTGCCCCCATGTCTTTTTTAAAACTTTCTCCTCTCACCTTAAAAATATAGAATATAGAACAGTACAGCACAGTACAGGCCCTTCGGCCCACGATGTTGTGCCGAACTTTTACCTGAAACCTAAGGTCTATCTAACCTCCACCCCTACCTTATACTATCATCCATATGCCTATCTAATAGCTGCTTAAATGCCACTAATGAGGCCGACTCCACTACCCTCTCCGGCAATGCATTCCACACTCCTACCACTCTCTGAGTAAAGAACCTACCTCTGACGTCTCCCCTGTATCTACCTCCACTCACTTCAAAACTATGCCCCCTCGTAATAGCTACTGCCACCCGAGGAAAAAGTCTCTGGTTGTCCACTCTATCTAGACTTCTGATCATTTTGTACACCTCTATCAAGTCCCTTCTCATTCTTCGTGATTCTAAAGAGAAAAGCCCAAGCTTTCTCAACCTTTCCTCACAAGACCTTCCCTCCATTCCACACAACATCCTGGTAAATATCCTCTGCACCTTTTCCAACGCTTCCACATCTTTCCTGTAATGAGGTGACCAGAACTGGACACAATATTTCAGATGTGGCTGAACCAGGCTTTTGTATAGCTGGAGCATAACTTCACGGCTCTTGAACTCAATCCCTCTATTAATGAAAGCTAACACACCATACGCCTTCTTAACAACTCTATCCACCTGGGTGGCAGCTTTCAGGGAACTGTGGACATGAACCCCTAGATCCCTCTGCTCCTCCACACTGCCAAGAATCTTTCCGTTGTCCCTGTATTCTGCTTTCGAGTTTGTCCTTCCAAAATGAATCACCTCACACGTTTCAGGGTTAAACTCCATCTGCCACTTCTCAGCCCAGCTCTGCATCCTATCAATGTCCCTTGTAACCTAGAACAGCCCTCCGCACCATCCACAACTCGACCCACCTTTGTATCATTTGCGAACTTACTAATCCACCCTTCCACTCCTTCATCCAAATCATTTACAAAAATCACAAATGGAAGAGGACCCAGAACAGATCCTTGTGGTACATCACTCGTAACTGAGCACCATGTTGAATATTTTCCGTCCGCCTGCTAATCTTGAAATCCTCCATCCGAGGGAAAAGACACCTGCCATTCATTTTTTCCAGAGTCTACAATATTTTGAAAAATTAAAAAGAATGCATCAACTATCTCACTTGTCACTTCTTTTAGACTGAAATCTATTAGGACCTAAGCACTTGCCAGCCCTCAGCCCCAACAATTTATTCAGTACCACTTCTCTTTTGAGTACAATTTTCCTAAGTTCATTCTTCCATCCCTTCTACATAGCTGCTTCTAGGATGCTCCTCGTATCCTTTATATTGAACACTGAAGAAACATATCTCTTCAATTCATCTGTCATCTCCTTAGTTTCCATTATCAATCCTCCAGATTCACTTCTTATAAGTCTAATTCTCACATTGTCAACAGTTTTCCTTTTTAATTATTTATAGAAATACCTGGTATTTATTTTTATATTTCCGGCTGGCTTTTACTTGTAGCCCAACGTTTCCCTCTCCTTTAATCAATCTTTGCAGTTTTTTACATTTGGTCCAATCTTTTGACCTATCACCTTTGCACAATTGCGAATAGTTTGTAGGTCAATCCTCTTCAGTTTAAAGGTGATTTCGATAAGTATTTTGCTTTTTCTTTAAGTTTGATACTATCTTTAACCTTTCTAGTTAACCATCCATTTGAAATTTTTCTTTCTATTCAGAATTTATCTTTTCTGTGAATTCTGAAATTTCCCCTTAAATATTTGCCACTGTATCTCTATTGACTTATACTTCAACCCAACTTGTCACTATCACCAGTTCTGCTTTCACACCCTAATAATTGCACTTATTTCAGTTTTAAAAAATAAATAGTCTCGGATCCACTCCTCTATCCCTCAAACTGCATGCAAAATTCAATCATATTTATGGCCACTGTTACCCAGGTCCGCCTTCATTATGAGATCATTTATGGATCCTATCACATTGCATAGTGTCAGGTCTAGAATAGCCTGCTCTCTGGCTACAAAACATGCTCCTCTAACTGGTTGCCCGAAACATTTTATAAACTCTCGTCTGGACTACCTTTGTTCATCAGCGTTTTCCAGGTGATTTATGAAGATTTAAATTTCCCATGCTTATTGCCATGCCTTTCTGTCAAATTCCCACTATTTCTTCTATGCTCCCCTTTAGGCAGGACAATACAGTCCTCCCACAGGTGACTTCTTGCTTTTATCATTTCTCATCTCTACCCAAACTGATTCCTGATTTCCTGAACTTAGGTCCCTCACTGTTGTGTTATTATAATTATTAACCATCAGAGCCATCCGCAGCCTTTTCTTAGCTGCCTGTCCTTCTTAAGTATTTTGAGCCTTTCAAGATTCAGGTCTCAATCCATTTCAACCTGCACCCATGTCTTGGTAATGGCTACCAGATTCCACTTATTTTTTTCTACTTGTGTTTTCAATTCATCCATTTGTTTGGATGCTACTACATTCAGTTGCAGTGTCTGTTATTTTATCCTTTTATTCTTTTAATCTTTAATCTTATCTGTTTGATTTGCATTCTCTATTGCTCCCTGTCATAGTCTATTTATAATTTCCGTACTCATACCTTTCTCTTGTGTCTTTTCTCTATACTTTGATTTGCCACACCTTCCTAAATTTGATCTTTTGCTTAGGTGACAAAATTGAAAATCATACCAATCCTGACATTTGTGACTGTGGTTTCTATTGAAGAGCATATAAAATCTTAAAAAAAGACTATTTCAGACATAAAAGAGGTACCATCACAGATTTCACCACAAATTCTTGCACTGGAAAATAGCTTAGCACGGTTATTAAACACATTCACTCCTAATGACATTATGGATCTACCTAAACCAAATAAATTGTAGCAGTTCACAAAAACATACCACCATCACCACCTCAAGGGCATCTACGAATGGGCAATATATGTTAAATCAGCTAGTGATGCCCACATCCCATGAATGAAGACAAAATAAACATGAAAGTCACAGTAGTATCTTACCTGGCATGAACTACAATAAAGATATGCACTGGCTTCTCTCTTATAGTGCTTGTCTTGATGAATGTGTTGATGTGCATGTTTCAGAACATTTAGTGGAAAGTCTTTTTTTAAAATAACAAAGATGTCTTTTATTTAAAATAAAATGTTTCTGATTTGGTAAGGAACCAGTGCAACTTGAAATAGCAGTGTTATGGACAGTAGGTCAGGAGTTTGTACTCATGATTTTGTGATAGCACTCTGTTCTCAATCTGAGCTGTGCTGTCATGAAAAGCACTGAATGGACATCATAACCTTCTCCAAGAGAAGCAGTAACATTTGCACAGACACATGATTGTGAGTCTGTTATACTTCTTGACATCTGACTCAGACAGTGGTATTGGGCACCAGCCTTATTAGGCACACTAGGTCCATGATCTGAGTTAACTGAGGCAACATTGGTCCAGACTGGTATGGTGAGGTATCACTGGTTCTGGGGAACAGGATGTTTTGCCTGTGCTTGTCCTTTCCATGAGGACTCCAGGTCCCTGATCACAAAGTGGGTAACAAATTTCCTCGATCTGCCATGTTTGGGGCAAATGTCAGGAATCATACAGAACAAGTCCACGCTGACAGCCCTTCTCTGGGTGCACATTAAGGGTTTTAAAGAAGGCACAATTACCAGGGGTGCTGGCCAATTTTAGGATATCCAGGCAGTGGCGAGTTGTTGCAGGAACAGTGTGTGGTAAGATGGACACAGAAAGAGGACATGGAGGTGGGGTAGGTAGTTAATGAGGTTAGTTTGGTCAGATACAGTGAGAAAACTTGCTAGGCGTTAGAATGAAAAACTCTCTGAAAATCTTGACACAACTGGTACTTGGCCAAAAAAAACATAAAATTCAACATATATATTTGTCTCCCTGTAGCTGAAAATATTTCTGGAGCTTCATCAGAAAGTAGAAGCTTATTATTCTTGATGAGGAAATAGATTTCTGGATCTGGATCTATAACAAGTTCATAGGCGGCATTGTGGGACTCCAGGCTAGATGGTAAATTTGTTTACTTCCTTATGCATTTCGAAGCTTTTTTCCAAAGTTCAGCCTTATTTTGCAGGAGATTATCTTTATAGTAAGTTTTTGCTTTTCTATTGTGGTCTGCTCCCAACATAAGAGAAGACTTTTATTCTTTTTTCTGTGAATATAAGGTGTGTAACATACACTATCATTTATTTCAGAGTTTGGAATTTGAACTAGTGGCAAGTTGGCTTTGGGCTGCATGTAAAAAAGGCTAATAACATATTAAACTTGTTAATCTTTTTGTATACATGATTCTAAGGAAGTATATGTCAGAGGGCAGGAGACTGGGGGTCTCCCGGAGTGTTAATAGGAATTTGATAGTATTGTAAGAGTCTAACAATTGGAGAAAGCAATCATTGAAAGGTATTGGATAACACAATGTGGGGCTGGAGGAGCACAGCAGGCCAGGCAGCATCAGAGGAACAGGAAA
>NC_063345.1:38346436-38381434 GCF_021869965.1 Rhincodon typus
TGATGCTGCTTGGCCTGCTGTGTTCATCCAGCCCTGCACCTTGTTGTCATGGATAAGCTCGGGTTGTTTTCTTTGGAGCAGACAAAGTTGAGGGGGGGAACGTAATAGAGGTGTATAAGATTATGAGGCACGGACACGGTGGATAGAAAGCAGCTGCTCCCCCAACCCCGGTTGAAGGGACAATACAATGGGGCATAATTTTCAGGTGAAAGGCAAGAGGTTTACAGGAGGCTTGAGAAAATATTGTCTTACCCAGTGGATGGTAGGGGTCGGGAATTCACTGGATTGGAGGGGAGTTGAGACGGGTAATCTAAAAACTTTTAAAAAGTAATTGGATGAGCACTTGAATTGTCATCATTCAAGGCCAAGCACCTAGTGTGGAAAGTAGGACGAGTGTAGCTTTGGTATAGTTTTGGCAGTATACTCAATGGCTGAAGGGCTTCCTCCATACTGTGTAACTTTATGATTCTATGATGTTGGCATATTAAATTGGCATTATGGGACAGTACCAAAGTAATGGATGCAAATTATGTCCTGCACTCAGGAAAATATATTCTTAGAAATTTCACAGAAATTATCCTAAATAGGGTCCACTGCACAGTTTCACTTCCAAAAGAGTATTACAGCATTTTGGAAAAAAGAATAATCTTAACTTGTTATCCTGCTGAGAGAATGAGAAGAAATTGAGAAGATTTCTCTCTTTCCATACATTACAAGCAATGATACAAAATAATAGATACAACTCAATTAAAAATATCACTGGGATTCTCATATCTTGCAAATTTCATATCCTGATTATATCATATTCTTTGGCCTTAATCATTGGATTGTTATTGGATTCAAATGTAATAAAAGGATCATGCATGACTTTTCAGTCTCTCAAACAGCAGCAGTCAAAGCAGTACATGACATTTGTCTGTAACAATGAATAGTTATTACAAATATACTTGGGTTAAAACAATTACGGTTGACGGAATAATAACTGAAAATGACTTCTTTTACCTGTTTCAGTTGAAGTGCTCAATTTCTTTTCTTACATTTGTATGTTGTCTGTCTCTTTGTTAACTGTCTGTTTGTTTCACTCTGTTTCAGTCTCTTGACTGTATCGCTTCCTCTTGGTGTTCCTTATGTAACAGACCTACTTCCATTGGTAGTCAGGAGAAGCTGCCCTCAAGTCTGCTTGCTTGCAATGCCCCTCAAATGAAAATTGAAGTCACCTAGCAACGCAGCAGCTATAGGCAGCGTTAAAGTGAAACATCTTTGATAAGCACTGCCCTGTTGGAATCTAAATTCAGCTGCAATAGATTGATGGAAAAAGCGACTGTTGTATTTTACCAATCTTCCGATGAGCTAGTGTTTGTTAAGATGTGCTAGTGGTTTATTATCACTCCGTGTTCTGTGTAAATTTTCATGGCATTGTGAATAGAGGGAGTTATTTCAATTGTAGAAAATAACTCCAATAGCTTTTTCTATTATTATGTCTTCCTGTTTCAACATTGATTTGAATTATTTTTCTTTTCAATATTTTACAACACGATTCAGAACTTTTAGAGTCATAGAGTCAAACAGCACAGAAACAGACCCTTTGGTCCAATCAGTGCATTTATTTGTAGAAGATAAATCTAATAGCTTTTTCTATTATTAAATCTTCCTGTTTCAACACTGATTTTGAATTATTTTTCTTTTCAATATTTTACACCACAATTCAGAACTTTTAGAGTCATAGAGTTATACAGCACAGAAACAGATCCTTCGGTCCAATCAGTCCATGTCAATTCCAAATTAAATTAGCCCCACCTGCCTGTGCTTGGCCCATATCCTCTCAAACATTTCTTATTCATGTACTTATCCAAATGTCTTTAACTGTTGTAACTATAACCATATCCACCACTTCCTCTGATAGTTCATTCCGTACACAAACCACTTTCTGTGTAAAAATAATTGGCCCCAGATGATTTCTAAATTTTTCTCCTCTCACCTTAAAAATATGCCCCTAGTCATGAAATCACCCGCCAGAGGGTAAAGACACCTGCCATTCACCTTATCTATACCCCTCATGATTTTATAAATGTCTGTAAGGTTACCCCTCAACCTCCTACCCTCCAGTGAAAATAGTCCCAGCCTCTCCAGCCTCTCCTTATCACTCAAATCCTCCATTCCCAGCAACATCCTGGTAAATCTCTTCTGAATCCTCTGCAGCTTAATAATATCCTTCCTATAACAGGGTGGCCAGAACAGGATGCAGGATTCTGGAAGAGGTCTCATCAAGGTCCTGAACAACCTCAACATGACAACCTAATGCCAGTACTCAAAGGTCTGAGCAATGAAGGCATGCATGCTAACCACCTTCTTAACCACCCTGTCTACCAAAAACACAACTTTCGAAGAACTATGTACTTGAACCTCTAGGTCTCTGTTCGACATTACCCAAGGCCCTACTTTTAATTGTATGTGTCCTGCCTTTGTTTTACCAAAATGCAGCACCTCGCATTTATCCAAATTAAACTCCATCTGCCACTCCTAATGGAGCACGATATTTTTGTAACCTTAGATAACTTCTTCACTGTCTACTGTACCACCAATTTTGGTGTCATCCGCAAACTTACTAACTATTCCTTCTACATTCTCATTTAAATCATTTGTATAAATGACAAACAAAAGTGGACCCAGCAGTGATCCCTGTGAAACACCGCTGGTGATAGGCCTGCAGTCTGAAAAATAACACTCCACCACCACTCTCTGTCTCCTGCCGTTAAGCCAATTAGCAAGGACTTGCCATCCAGAGTTATTTGCAGTGCGTTTATACTTGGTAGACATCTCCGTGTGATTTATTCTCAAGCTTTCCATGGAGAAAATCTGTGAGCCCTCTTTGATTTAGCCCCTATCATGAACTGAGAAGGGGAGGGAATACGACCTATTTTCTTCCCAATTGTTATTGTATAATCTAGCTGAAGGCACCTTAAAGGAAGATGCTAAGATCAAATTCTGGTTCTACAATATATAGATAGAAAGATAATTCCATTCAATCAGTACACCTCAAATAATACACCCCACTTTGTGAGCTATTCTCTTTAGAGTATGTTATCCAATTTGGAAAGCATTGAACTTTGTCAATAATTCTGTGCACAACACATCACATTACATAACATAACCCTACAATTTGTTTCACAATCAGATAATGGATCAACACTTAATCACTTTTCACTCATTTTGCTGTTGTTTATAAATTCAAGGTACAACTGTCACCTTGAACAAATCTGAACTAAATAAAGAAATACCTTGTTTTTAATTGAAAAGCAGTTCAGCTAATTTATCCAACACTAATGTAATTAAAGTGTTGATTTTTTTTCCTGCATAACCAGATGTGAGCCATAGCTTTTACTTAATAGCAAACTGGTCTCTCGTTCGTAAATACCCCTCAAAAGCCAGATTACAAAAACAAGGATTAAAAGTGTAGTGCAGCACTCAAGGAGCATTGCATTATTAGATGCTGTCCATTTAAATTAAATATTTGGGAAGGGGTATTTGGGAGCAGTCATGTGAGACAAATTTAGAAAGTTAACAAGAAAGGATATCATTACTTATAAACCAGAGTATTGACATGGGTACTAATAACAAAGTCTAAGAAGAAGAGGCAGAATACATATGTGTGTGAGCAACCCAGCAATTCGGGTTGAGTGGGGAAAAATAGCAAAGAAGACAGAATTAAAATCTCTTATCTGAATGCTCACAGCACTCATAACAAGATGGATGAAATGCTTGCACAAACAGAAATAAACAGGTATGATATGATAGCAATTGCGGAGATGTGTTTACAAAATGATCAAGGTTGTGAACTTATTAGTCAAGAATATTTGACATTTTAGAAGGGTAGGAAGAAAGGAAAGAAAAGAAAGAAAAAGTGGAGAAGCTCAGTAAATAAAGAATGAGACTAGAGCTGTCTGAAGAAATGATTTTGGCTCACAAGATCAAGATGTAGAATCATTGTGGGTAGACATCAAAAATAGCATAGGAAAACTATCACTGGTGGGAACATTTATTAGCCCCTAATAATAGTTCCACTGTCGAGCAGAATATATATCAGAAACAATGGGGACTCGTAAGAAAGGAAATGCAATGATCATGGGCAATTTTAATCTTCACATAGATTGTACAAATCAAATTGCCAAATGCAACCTTGAGGACGAATTCAAAGAGTTCATTTAGGCTAGTTTCTTAGAATAATACATCCTGGAAGCAACCAGAGATCAGGCTATTTTCAATCTGGTAATGTGAAATGAGATTTGATTAAACAATCTCAAGGTAAAGGATCTTCTAGACGAGTGATCATGACCTGATAAAATTTGACATTCAGGTTGAGGGTGAGAATCCTGGGTCTGAATCCATGTCTTAAACTTTAATAAAGGCAACCACAAAGGTATGAATACAGTGTTGGCTAAAGGGGACTAGGAAAGCAGGTTAAAAGATAAAACGGTCAATAAGCAGCGGCAGAGATTTAAGGAGATAGTTCAAAGATTTCAACAAAGGTATATTTGAGAAATAAATAATCCATGAAGAAAGATGTTCTACCTGTAGCTCACTAAGGAAGTTACAGATGCTGTGAAGATTAGTGGTAGACGAGAAGATTTGGAAGGTTTTACAAATTAGCAAAGGCTAACTACAAAAGGGGATAGATTAGAATATACCAGTAAACTACCAAAAAATGTAAAATGCATAGCTGGAATAAAGGATGGCAAGGTCCATGGAACTGATTGCTTGCATCCTAGTGCCTTAAAAGCATTGATTTCAGAGAGTGGATGCGCTTACTGTATTCTTTCCGGAAAGGAGCACTGGATTTAAAACCTATATCTGTAGCACTTGCATTCAAGTAAAGAGGGAGACAGAAAGGAAAGCTAGTAATGGCTATCATCTGTCATTGAGAAAATGCTGCCATTCATTATGTAAGTAGTAGCAGGATATAAAATAATCACAACTCTGTTTGATTAAGTGAAAAGGAAATGATATCGACAGATTGTTTACAGGTCTTTGAAGTTGTAGCAAGTAAGGCACTTAAAGGGGAACCAGACGATGTTCTGTATGTGGATTTCTATTGGACAGTATGGTGCTATACAAGGTAAAAGATATTAGGGTGAGATATTGGCACAGGTAGAGGATTTGCTAACTGACAAGAAAGTTATGATAAATTTATCAGTTTCAAGTTGGCAAACTGTAACAACTAGGATGCTATAGGGATCAGTGATGGAGCCTCAAAAAGTTACATTCTCTACAAAGGGCTTTTCTGAAGGAACCAAGTGTATTAAAGTGAATTCACCAACAGTATACAGGGAGGCAGGAGGACAAGATTCTGCAAACGGATACAGGTTAGTTAAGTGAACGTAAATTTGTCAGATGGACTATGATGTGGGAACATGTGATGTTGTTCACTTCGATGGAAAGAATAAAAAGCAGAACTCTATTTAAATAGAGATTGACTGCAGAAAACCGTTGTTAAGAATGATTTGGGTGTCCTTGTACACGAATGACAAAATGATAGCATGCAGGCACATCAAGTAATAAAGAAGGCAGTTGAAATGGACTTTATTTTAAGGGGAATGGAGTATAAAAGAAGTGAAGGCTTGTTACAGCTGGACATTGCATTGGTGAGACCACACCTGGAATATTGCATATTACGTTGGTATCCTTATTTAAAACAACAATATGACTGCATTGAGGAAGCTCTGAATTGGTTCACTAAGTTGATTCTTGGGACGAAGGAACTGTCTTATAAGAAAACATTCACCAGGTTAGTCTTATACCCATTGGTGTAAAAAAGGAGTGGCTATATAAGATTCTGAAGGTGTCTTAACAGGGTTGATGCTGAGAGGATATCTTTCCTCATGGATAAGTCTGGCACTTGGAGGCAAAGTTATCAGAATAAGGGGTTTCCCATTTTAGATGAAGATGTGCTGAAATTTTTTTTTCTCACATTATTCTTATCTTTGCAATTCTCTCTCCTAGCAAACAGCGGAGTCTCCATAATTGAAAATTTCATTGCCCAGTGGACAGATTTTGGATCCACAACTAAGTCAAAGTATGGGGACAAGCACAATACTAGAGTTAGGGCCACAATCAGATCAACGATGATCTTAGTGAATGGTGGAATGGGTTTGAGGCACTGAAATGACATATTCCCATTCTGATTTCTTATGTTCTTTCAGATAAGATGTAAACTGAAACTCCAAATGCCTGCTTGGATGGATGCAAAAGATCCCAGAGCACTATTTTGAAGGAGAGCAAGAGAGTTATCCCTGGTGTCCTGACCAATATTTATCTCTCAAACAACATTACAAAGACTTGATTTACTCATTATCACATGACTGTTTGTTGAGCTCAAGTGCTGTGTTTCCTACATTACAACAGTGACTACATTTCAAAAAGTACTTCCTTGGCAGGAAACAGACCCTTCGGTCCAACTTGTTCATGCTGACCAGATATCCTAAATAAATCTACTTCCCATTTGTCAGCATTTGGCTCATAGCCATCTAAACCCTTCCTATTCATATACCCATCCAGATACCTTTTAAATGTTGTAATTGTACCAGTTTCCACCACTTCCTCTGGCAGCTCATTCCATACGCATCACCCTCTGCGTGTAATAGTTGTCCCTTACGTCCCTTTTAAATCTTTCCCCTCTCACTTTATACATATGCTTTCTAGTTTTGCACTCCCCCACCTTGGCTATTCACCCTATCCATGCCCCTTATGATTTTATAAACCTCTATAAAGTCACCCCTCAGCCTCCGATTCTCCAGGGAAAATAGTCCCAGCCTATTCAGCCTCTCCCTAAAGCTCAAAGCCTCAAACCCTGGCAACATACTTGTAAATCTTTTCTGAACCCTTTAAAGTTTCACAACATTTTTCCTATAGCAGGGAGACCAGAATTGCACACGGTATTTGTAAAGTGGCCTAACTAATGTCCTGTACAGCTGCAACATGACCTCGCAATTCTAACACTCAATGCACTGACCAATAAAGGCAAGCATACCAAATGCCTTCTTCACTATCCTGTCTACCTGCGACTCCACTTTCAAAGAACTATGAACCTGCACTCCAAGGTCTCTTTGTTCAGCATTATTTCCCAGGACCTTACTATTAATTATATGAGACGCGCCCTGATTTGCTTTTCCAAAATGCAGCATCTCACATTTATCTAAATTAAACTCCATCTGCCAACCCTCAGCCCACTGGCCCATCTGATCAAGACCTCATTGTGCTCTGAGGTAAGCTTCTTTACTGTCCACTACACCTCCAATTTTAACGTCAATTGCAAACTTACTAAATATACCTGCTATGTTCACATCCAAATCATTTATATAAATGACAAAAAGCAGTGGATCCAGCACCGATCCTTGTGGCACACCGCTGGTCACAGGTCTCTAGTCTGAAAAGCAAGCCTCCACCACTACCTCCGTCTTCTACCTTTGAGCCAGTTCTGTATCCAAATAGCTAGTTCTCCCTGTATTCAATGTGATCTGACCTTGCTAACCAGACTACCATGGAGAACCTTATCGAGCACCTTACTGAAGTCCATTTAGGTCACGTCCTCCGCTCTGCCCTTATCAATCTTCTTCGTTACTTCTTCCCACGCACAAAGCCATGTTGACTATCCCTAATCAGTCCTTGCCTTTCCAAATACATGTAAATCCTGTCCCTCAGGAAACTCTCCAAAAACTTGCCCACCACCAATATCAGGCTCACCCATCTATAGTTCCCTGGCTTTTCCTTACCACCTTTCTTAAGTAGTTGACACCATCTTAGCCATCTTCCAATCTTCCAGTATCTCACCTGTGGGCCATCGATGATACAAATATCTCAGCAAGGGGCTCAGCAATGACCTCCCTAGCTTCTCAAAGAGTTTTAGCGTATAAATACAAATCTATTTCTTTTCTTATTTTTTGTAGTCCCATCACTTTCAAATCTTAGTAGATTGAAATATATTCCGTCAATGTTCGATCGTTAACCAATCTTCACACTTTTGGCAACTGCTCAGCTAAGCTCCTGTTGTTTCTTTCTCCAAAGTCATTGTTACCCTTTTAGGATTTCATTTGAATGAACAGTCCACAGATCTGTAGTAGTGCTAGACTTAGAGACAAATTAAAAAGGAAGTATATTTTATCAATAACAATAAGATGTTAAATGAAACAATAAAGGAAAACAAGGAATAACTTAATGATGTGATGTACAAAATGTACAGTGCAATTTTAAAGGCATTTTTTTCTTCTATGGAATGGTTTATATTGAATGTTAAATGGTAGCTGGCAGGCTTTCTTCACTTCAGCTTGAGCGGATACCTTTTCTCATGTCACCTCTGAGATCAACATTCCTGACTGGATCCATGGCTTTGCAGCATTCTTCCAGCACCACCATAATTGTTTATGGCAGAAGTGATAGATGAAGCAACAATGGAAGATTTATATCCTAAAAATCCAGTGGTAAACAGATTTTGGATTGACAACATTCAGATAATTCATGGTGACTTTTATTAGAATCAGTCTTCTTAAAAAAACTGAATTTAAGTTCTTATTGTCACCATGGTGAGACTGCAAATCCAGCAACATAATCGGGACTCTATAAGCACTGCTAACAATTATTGACTGTCCCCATAAATTTGCTTTATAAAAATACATTGCTTTCCATCAAAGTCTCCAATCCTTTTATTTTTGAAGGTCATTTGTAGCCATCACACATCAATCCAAAAACTGTCTCTTACATCAAACAATTGTCAGCCTGAGTGATAGGCCATCTAGTCTTGTATGATAACAACATATTCTCATGATTTAGTGTGCTGGTTTTCATCTTTTGCAGTGATTTTAGTGCATTTTATCTGGAATGCATATTTTTTGTTTCAAATCTCCCCGGTAGATTTGTTTCTTGCAAAGTAGTGGGCTTAAAATTCTAAGCACTCTTTAGCAAAGAAACCGAACATAAGAACCTTCTCACATTTCAAATCAGAAGACACAGAATAGAAAAGCAAAGGTCATATGATGATTCTGTACACTTTCAAATATATAATCCAACCAAAGAAACAGATACAATTCAGCAGACCTTGAGAGTATATTTTCCTCCTTTCCTTGGTTCTTATGTGATTATGACAAGCTTTTAAATATCTGCTGATCAAAATGAATGCCAGCACTTATTTTGTTTTCATTAAATTCATTCTTTCAAGAGCAATATCAGCAAAAAGAATCCTGTCTCTCTATTGTTGCTGTTTTTACATCTTATGTCACTTAAATTCATACTTAGCATGTAAAACTGAGGCAAAAGCTTTTATGTAGCCGTTAAATAGGCAAAGCTTAATTGCAAGGCAGTCAAAAGATTTTGCTTGAGCGGATACCTTTACTCAGCTCACCTCTGAGATCAACATTCCTGACTGGATCCAGTTACTGGGGCTAGATTTTATGGCTTTGCAGCATGTTTGAAAGTGGGTGGATTTTCTAAATTTCAGCTAATGGTCCATCCACTATCTTGATGCTGACCTCCATCCTATCTTCTATTTTGCAGTGGAAGCACCAGTTAACCAGCTTGCTCTTGAGGCTTTTGAGCACCTTAGGTGGTCAATTAGTGTTTCATCTCAGTCCTGCTGGACTGTCTACAGCAGATACCTCAAGGTGCTGGAGCAGTACCACGAACGCTGTCTGCTCAAGATCCTGCGAATCTGCTGGGAAGAAAGATGCACCAACACCAACATCCTTGACCAGGCCAACATCCCCACATTAAGCCACTGACCACCCTTGATCAGCTACTATGGGCTGGGCATGCCATCTGCATGACCGACAAGAGACTCCCCTAGCAGGTGCTCTACTCCCAGCAGGCAAGCTCCCGGTGGGCAGAGAAAGTTCTTCAGTGATACTCTCAATGCCTCACTGGTGAAGTGCAGCATTCCCACAGACACCTGGGAATCACTGACCCAAGACCGTCCAATGTGGAGGAGGAGTAACTGCGTTAAGCACTTTGAGGCCTGTCATTGGGCAAAGGTGGATGTCAGACGAAAACAGCATAAGGTGTGCAATGTCACACCAACGCCCCACCCACCCCTTCCCGTGACCACCTTCTACCCCAAGTCTAACAGAGCCTGTGGAAGCCACATCGGTTGGTATAGCTACCTATAGACTCACCGTGAGAATGGAACAGAGTCATCCTGCTCCACGAGGGACCACAATGATGATGACGACCACAATTTTATCCACGACAGGCTAAGCCTGGCAGATTTTACATGGGCTCATGTCAGGCAAAAAAAAGGTTTCTCCTCCTTAGGGGTCATTTGTGTCCATCAAAGGCAACTCCCAAGGTCATATGCCTTCTTTAATAACAACCCCAACAGCTTTATAAATACTGCATGCCATATCTGTCATTCCCCCTCACTATGGTGTGTCAGACAGGGCCTGCTAACATCTTGGGCATCTCTGAAGTCTGGCACCATAACCTCCTTTTGTTTGGGGACAGCCTGTAGTCGTAGCACTGGCCACTGCATGAAGCTGGCACTATTGGCACTACAATGCCAGGAGGTCTCCAAGTAAGCAGGCTATGACTGACTTTTTGGTTCTGGGAGACAGGGATTATGGTGCCCCTCCAGCCTTCCTGGCTGGACTGAACTCCTTCATTTAATTGACAGCATATGCTGCCCTTAAACATGGGTAGCTTGATTACATATGGGTAAAAAAAATATAAATGCCAATATGTTTTTGCCAAAAGCTCACTTAAGAGAATTAAAGTAAATTTATATGCTTGAAAGCAGTACTGTATGAATGGTGCATTTGTGAGCACTAGGGGAATTCTTTACTGTGCAGAAGACTGATGTTGGCAACTGCATTTGATGAGATATGCCATTGAAAGTTAGACTGTATGAAGACAACAAGGTGTAGAGCTGGATGAACACAGCAGGCCAAGCAGCATCATAGAAGCAGGAAGGCCAGCCAGGCAGCATCGGAGGAGCAGGAAGGTTGACGTTTCGGGTCAGGACCCTTCTTCAGAAATGAGGAGGGGAAAGGGAGACAGTATCACCCTTGTCCTCACATATCACTCCACCAGCCTCCGCATCTAGCATATCATTCTCCGCCACTTCCGCCACCTACAATCTGACCCCACGACCAAAGAGATATTTTCCTCTCCACCCCATCTGCCTTTCATAGGGACCGCTCACTGCATGACTCCCTCGTCTGCTCCATACTCCTCACTAACCCCACCACACCCAGCACCATTCCCTGCAACCACAGGAAGTGCTACACCTGTCCCTACAGCACCCCACCTCACCTCCATTCACGGCTCAAAGCAAACCTTTCATATCAGACAGGAGTTCATTTGTACATCCGCCAACTTGGTCTACTGCATCCGCTGCTCCCGATGTGGCCTCCTCTACATCGGTGAGACCAAATGCAGACTCGGAGACTGTTTGTAGAGCATCTGCACTCTGTATGCGACAAAAGACAACACCTTCTAGTCACCAACTATTTTAACTCCCCCTCCCACTCCTGGGTAACATGTCCATCCTGGACCTCCTCCAGTGCCACAATGACAAGACACACAAACTGGAGGAGCAATATCTCATATTCTGCCTCAGGAGCCTACAGCCTGATGGCCGAAACATGGAATTCACTAGTGTTAAAATCTCTCCACCCCCGGCCTCAGCCCATGTCCAAGCCTCCCTCTCATCCCTGCCTCCTTGACCTGACACAACCTGTCCATCTTCTCTCCCACCTAGCTGCCCCACCCATCCCACTGACCAATCCCCACCATTCCCTACCTGCACTCATCAATCACCATCCCACCTACCTTCCCTAGCCCCACCCCTCCTCTCTCTATTTATTTCCCAGCTCCCTTACCCCTCCCCCTTTCTGAAGAAGCATCCCAACCGAAACGTCAACTTGCCTGCTCCTCTGATGCTGCCTGGCCTGCTGTGTTGCTCCAGCTCCATACTGTGTCATAGCTGACATCAATCGCTGAGTTGGTAGAATAAGGCTGACATCAAAAGTGAAGCTGTTTGTAGAAGACTGACAGGAACTGGGCAAGGGGAAGAGGGCACACATTGGGAGTGCAAGTTAACATGGGTGATGCAACAGCATACTCTGCACCAGCACAATCCTGCAATGATTCCTTTTCAACAATAACTGTTATCTGTGTTGACCTTGTCCTTCTTTCATAAGTCTCATCGCTGTTCGAACTGGAAATTTAGCATATCCATTATTTTCATTCTCTCTGTGCGATCTTGTTTGATTTTAAATATGGATCTTTGATTATGTTTTCATGGTTGGAACATTTCTTTAATAAGCAATTTTTCTTTATCTGTTTGCAAATTTCTTCACACATATATCGAGCTGTCAGCAAAACAAAGATCTATGTTAATAATGGAAGAAACCGCTTAGCATTTTGTTCACCATATTATTAAATTTTTAATTGCTATTAACACTACAAATGTCAGTTTTGTCTATTAATACCTGCGTCTGGATCATTATTGCTGTATCAGATAAAACATCCCGTGGGACATAAAGGATCACACCACTTTACACTTGTACTCTATGCCCCTACTCATGCCGAGAATTTTGTATGCTTCTTTTAATCACATTCTCACCTTCAGTGATTTTTGCACAAAAATCTACAGGTACCTCTTCATCACCCATTAGAATTGTACCTTCTCATTTATATTGCCAATATTCATGCTTCCTAGAAAATATACCACCATCTCACATTTCAGTGCTTTTAAGGTCACCTGCCTATCCATGTCCTCCTCCAGTCATATGCTGACATCTTCATATTTCATTAAACTTTCTAAATTTGATCATTAAAATTTAAATTGTGCCCTTTACATCAAATTCAAGTAATTGTTGTAAGTCAAGAAAAGCAGTGATCCTACTGTTAATGATCTCTGTACAGAACTACTAAAAGAAATTTAAACATCCGTTCATATTTCAAAATCAGCAAGAACATTTACATTTGCTTGGTAGGCTATGAAAAAGAATTCAATTGTGTTTATCAACAAAATTTGAAGAATAGATGTGTTGTTGAAATGTGACAGCATTGTCCAGAGCTAATATTGAGATCAAATAGTGAACATCAACCTAGTGAAGGGTCAATCAGACACGTTTGAAGTGAAGAGAAAAGCAAGACAAAGCTGTGGACTGTCGGCAAAATTATTCAATCTGTACACAGCTCTCAAATTTAAATCATTAAGTGTACTTTTTGTCACAGAAATTAGTCATAAACATAATAAGCTGTGTTACATTGCTGATACGCTACTTGAAGATTCACAAGAGACAGAGCTGGCACTTCCTTGAGGAGAATGAGGCAGCAGCCGCAACACAGCTACATGGCCAGCAAAAGTAGAATACTGAACTTTAAATGAAACCATTGGCTAGGTAGCTCTGCACTTAACGGAGTCAGGGCAGTG
Source organism: Rhincodon typus (assembly GCF_021869965.1). Taxonomy (NCBI): domain Eukaryota; kingdom Metazoa; phylum Chordata; class Chondrichthyes; order Orectolobiformes; family Rhincodontidae; genus Rhincodon; species Rhincodon typus. The sequence continues at coordinate 38,359,857 of NC_063345.1, forward strand.
TTCAGTAAGATTATCCTCCTTTTCTGATTCTTCACTGTCTCTGCTGAATAACAGTCCCTGCTTCTTGCCAGCTGGTATGGAACTGCAGGCAACAACAGCGAACAGCAGCAATGAGGTTAGTATAAGCGTCATTTTCCCTGGCACCACCACCACATGTATTTGCATCTTCACAATCATGTTCTTTGTGTTAATGGTGTGTATAAATGTTCTTGCTCCATCCAATCATTTCCCCCCCTCCTGTTTAGGTTGTTTCAGGCTTGCTGCAGTGTTCCAGTGAAGCTTGACACAAGCTCATTTTCCGCTTGGGGACCCTGCAGCCCTCTGGACTCAAGACTGAGTTCAATAATTTGAGGGCCTAAACTCTCCCTCATCCTAGCCCCCTACCCCACACACCAGGCCTTGTTATCACATAGCCTGCCATTACACACTGTCTTTTCTTAGTCACTAACAGTCCCCATTAATAGCTATTCATCCTCCTCGCCAGATCGTTATCAATTCCTTTGTCTATCCAACTGCTCTTCCCTTTCTTTGGGCTCTATCCTATCGTTTACTCCCTACCCCATTCTCCTCCCTATTTTCAAATATAAACCAACGTTTTCCCAGCCACCATCAGTTCTGAGGAAGGGTCACCGGACTTGAAATGTTAACTCTGATTTTTACTTCATAGATGCTGCCAGACCTGTTGAGCTTCCAACAATTTCTGTTAATGCTGTTCGGGAGGGTTTAAACTAATTCAACAGGGGGATGGGAACCTGAATTGTAGCTCCAGTGTACAGGAGGTTGAGAGTAGTGAGGTCATAAATAAGGTTTCAAGGTCGCAGGAGTGTACCGGCAGGCAGGAAGGTGGTTTGAAGTGTGTCTACTTCAACGCCAGGAGCATCCGGAATAAGGTGAGTGAACTTGCAGCATGGGTTGGTACCTGGACTTCGATGTTGTGGCCATTTTGGAGACATAGATAGAGCAGGGACAGGAATGGTTGTTGCAGGTTCCGGGGTTTAGATGTTTCAGTAAGATCAGGGAAGGTTGTAAAAGAGGGGGAGGTGTGGCATTGTTAGTCAAGGACAGTATTATGGTGGCAGAAAGGATGTTTGATGACAACTCGTCTACTGAGGTAGTATGGGCTGAGGTTAGAACCAGGAAAGGAGAGGTCACCCTGTTGGGAGTTTTCTATAGGCCTCCGAAAAGTTCCAGAGATGTAGAGGAAAAGATTGCAAAGATGATTCTGGATAGGAGCGAAAGTAACAGGGTAGTTGTTATGGGGGACTTTAACTTTCCAAATATTGACTGGAAACGTTATAGTTTGAGTACTTCAGATGGGTCAGTTTTTGTCCAATGTGTGCAGGAGGGTTTCCTGACACAGTATGTAGATAGGCCAACAAGAGGCGAGGCCACATTGGATTTGGTACTGGGTAATGAACCAGGCCAGGTGTTAGATTTGGAGGTAGGTGAGCACTTTGGTGATAGTGACCACAATTCGGTTACGTTTACTTTAGCGATGGAAAGGGATCGGTATATACCGCAGGGCAAGAGTTATAGCTGGGGGAAAGGCAATTATGAGGCGATGAGGCAAGATTTAGGATGCATAGGATGGAGAAGGAAACTGCAGGGGCTGGGCTCAATTGAAATGTGGAGCTTCTTCAAGGAACAGCTACTGCGTGTCCTTGAGAAGTATGTACCTGTCAGGCAGGGAGGAAGTGGTCCAGCGAGGGAACCGTGGTTTACTAAAGAAGTTGAATCTCTTGTCAAGAGGAAGGAGGAGGCTTATGTAGAGATGAGGCGTGAAGGCTCAGTTAGGGCGCTTGAGAGTTGCAAGTTAGCCAGGAAGGACCTAAAGAGAGAGCTAAGAAGAGCCAGGAGGGGACATGAGAAGTCTTTAGCAGGTAGGATCAAGGAAAACCCTAAAGCTTTCTGTAGGTATGTCAGGAATAAAAGAATGACTAGAGTAAGATTGGGGCCGGTCAAGGACAGTAGTGGGAAGTTGTGCGTGGAGTCCGAAGAGATAGGAGAGGTGCTAAATGAATATTTTTCGTCAGTATTCACACAGGAAAAAGACAATGTAGTCGAGGAGAATACTGAGATACAGTCTTTTAGACTAGACGGGATTGAGGTTCATAAGGAGGAGGTGTTAGCAATTCTGGAAGGTGTGAAAATAGATAAGTCCCCTGGGCCAGATGGGATTTATCCTAGGATTCTCTGGGAAGCTAGGGAGGAGATTGCAGAGCCTTTGGCTTTGATCTTTATGTCGTCATTGTCTTCAGGAATAGTGCCAGAAGACTGGAGAATAGCAAATGTTGTCCCCTTGTTCAAGAAGGGGAATAGAGACAACCCTAGTAATTATAGACCAGTGAGCCTTACTTTGGTTGTGGGTAAAGTGTTGGAAAGGATTATAAGAGATAGGATTCATAATCATCTAGAAAGGAATAATTTGATTAGGGATAGTCAACATGGTTTTGTGAAGGGTAGGTCGTGCCTCACAAACCTTATTGAGTTCTTTGAGAAGGTGACCAAACAGGTCGATGAGGGTAAAGCGGTTGATGTGGTGTATTTGGATTTCAGTAAAGCGTTTGATAAGGTTCCCCATGGTAGGCTATTGCAGAAAAGGCATGGGATTGAGGGTGATTTAGCGGTTTGGATCAGAAATTGGCTAGCTGTAAGAAGACAGAGGATGGTGGTTGATGGGAAATGTTCATCCTGGAGTTCAGTTACTCGTGGTATAACTCAAGGATCTGTTTTCAGGCCACTGCTGTTGGTCATTTTTATAAATGACCTGGATGAGGGCGTAGAAGGATGGGTTAGTAAATTTGCGGATGACACCAAAGTTGGTGGAGTTGTGGATAGTGCGGAAGGATGTTGCAGGTTACACAGGGACATAGATAAGCTGCAGAGCTGGGCTGAGAGGTGGCAAATGGAGTTTAATGCAGAAAAGTGTGAGGTGATTCACTTTGGAAGGAGTAACAGGAATACAGAGTACTGGGCTAATGGTAAGATTCTTGGTAGTGTGGATGAGCAGAAAGATCTCGGTATCCATGTGCATAGATCACTGAAAGTTGCCACCCAGGTTGATAGCGTTGTTAAGAAGGCGTACAGTATGTTAGGTTTTATTGGTAGAGGGATTGAGTTTCGGAGCCATGAGGTCATGTTGCAGCTGTACAAAACTCTGGTGCGGCCGCACTTGGAGTATTGCGTACAGTTCTGGTCACCGCATTATAGGAAGGATGTGGAAGCATTGGAAAGGGTGCAGAGGAGATTTACCAGAATGTTGCCTGGTATGGAGGGAAGGTCTTATGAGGAAAGGCTGAGGGTCTTGAGGCTGTTTTCGTTAGAGAGAAGAAGGTTAAGAGGTGGATTCTGATGAAGGGTCTCGGCCCGAAACGTCAGCCTCTCTGCTCCTATGATGCTGCTTGGCCTGCTGTGTTCATCCAGCCCTGCACCTTGTTGTCAAGGTTAAGAGGTGACTTGATAGAGACATACAAGATGATTAGAGGATTAGATAGGGTGGACAGTGGGAGCCTTTTTCCTCGGATGGTGATGGCTAGCACGAGGGGACATAGCTTTAAATTGAGGGGTGATAGATATAGGACAGATGTCAGAGGTAGGTTCTTTACTCAGAGAGTAGTAAGGGCGTGGAATGCCCTGCCTGCAAAAATAGTAGACTCGCCCACTTTAAGGGCATTTAAATGGTTATTGGATAAACATGTGGATGATAATGGAATGGTTTAGGTTAGATGGGCTTCAGATTGGTTTCACAGGTCGGCGCAACATCGAGGGCCGAAGGGCCTGTACTGCGCTGTAATGTTCTATGTTCTATGTTCTAAAGTTCTATAAACCTGCAGCATAACTTGTCTATCTTTATACTCAATGCCCTTTCCAATGAAGGCAAGCGTGCCATAGACTCTTTTTACTACTGTATATACCTGCGCAGCTACCTTCAGTGATTTGTAGACCTGCACACCAAGATCCCTCTGCATATCAATACTCCTAAGGGTTCTGTCATTTTGTACTTGACCTTCCAAAATGGATCACCTCATATTTGTCCGGATTAAACTCCATCTGCCATTTTTCTGCCCATACCTCCACTGATCTATAGCCTGCTGTATCCTTTGACAATCCTCCGCATTATATACAACTCCACCAATCTTTATACCATCAACTTATTAATTAGACCAGCTGCATTTTTCTCCAAAACATTTATGTAGACCACGAACAGCAGAGCTTCCAGCACCGATCCCTGTGGAACACCGCTAGTATCAACCCTCCATTCCGAAAAGCATCCTTCCACTGCAATCTTTTGTCTCCTATGACTAAGCCAATTCTGCATCCATCTTGTCAGCTTGCCCCGATACCATGTGACTTCACCTTTTGTACCAGTCTGCCATAGAAACCTTGTCAAAGGTTTTACTGAAGTCCACGTAGACAACATCATCTGCTTTTCCCTCATCAATCATCTTTGTCACCTCCTCAAAAAACACGATCAAGTAAGTAAGGCACGACCTCCGCCTTATGCTGTCTGTTGATAATAAGTTCATTTGCTTTTAAATGCATGTAGATCTTGTCCCTCAGAACTTTTTCCAATAATTTCCCTGCCACCAATGTGAGGCTCACAGGCCTGTAATTTCCTGGATTATCCCTGCTATCCTTCTTTAACAATGGGACAACATTAGCTATTCTTCAGGCCTCTGGGACCTTAGCTATGTCCCAAGAAGATACAAAAATGTCTTTCAATGTTCCAGCAATTTGTTCCTTGCCACCCTCAATATTCTGGGATAGATCCTATCAGGACTGGGGAATTATCTATCTTTAAACGTTTTAAGATGCTCAACACCGCTTTGTTTTTAATAGCAACTTAGTTTAGAAATTCCACACTCCCTTCCCTGAGCTCATCAACCACCAATTCCTTCTCTTTTGTGACTACTGACACAAAGTATTTGTTTAGGACCTCACCTACCTCTTCTGATTGCACACATAGATTCCCTCCTTTTTCCTTTAGCGGGTCAACCCTTTCCCTGGCTACTCTCTTGCTTTGTATATATGTATGAAAAGCCTTAGGATTCTACTTAATCCTGTTTGCTAATGAATTTTCGTGACCCTTTTTAGCCCTCCTAATTCCTTGTTTAAGTTCTTTCCTATTTTCCTTATATACTTCAAGGCTTCGTCAGTTCCCATCCTCCTAGGTATTATGTATGCTTCCTTTTTCTTTTTGACCAAGGTCATAACATCCCTGGTCATTCAAGGTTCACGTAACTTACCATAGCTGTCCTTCATTCTCACAGGAACATGCTGCTCTTGAACTCTTACCAACTGCCAATTGAAATACTCCCTTGTTTCTGATGTGGATTTACTCTCAAACAGCTACCAGCTGCTTGAAAAATTCTCCAGCTCCTGCCTAATATTGTTTTAGTTCGCCTTCTCATAATTTAACACCTTCACCTGAGGACTACAGTTAACCCTGTCCATGAATAGCTTAAAACTCACGGAATTATGGTCACTGCTGCCAAAATGGTACCCCACTTAAACTTTCCTCACCTGGCTGGGCTTATTTCCCAAAACTAGGTCTCCCAAAACTAGATCCAGTATAACGCCTTCCATGGTTGGACTGTTTACATACTTTATCAAGAAACCGTCCTGAATGGTCCTTACGAATATTGCCCCAATAGGGGAAGTTAAAATCATCCACCACAGCAACACTGCTGCTTTTACATCTTTCCAAAATCTGTCTACATATTCTTTCTTCTACCTCCCGTTGGCTGTTGAGAGGCCTGTGGTATACCCCCAGCATTGTGATTTCACCTTTCCTACTCTACCCATATTGCCTTGCTGGACAAGTCTTCTGATCTATCCTCCCTCAGTACAGCTGTGAGATAGAGATAGTAGGAACTGCAGGTGCTGGAGAATCTGAGATAACAAGGTGTAGAGCTGGATGAACACAGCAGGCCAAGCAGCATCATAGGAGCAGGAAAGAAGAAGGGTCTAGGCCCGAAACGTCAGCTTTCCTGCTCCTATGATGCTGCTTGGCCTGCTGTGTTCATCCAGCTCTACGCCTTGTTATCACAGCTGTGAGATACTCCTTTACCAGTAATGCAACTCCCCTCACCCCTTTGTATCATACCTGAATCATCTAAATCCTGGGACATTCAGCTGCCAGTCTTCATAGAATCCCTACAGTGTGGAGACAGGCCATTCGGCCCAACAAGTCCACACTGACCCACCAACGAGCATTCCAACTAGAATCACCACCCCCCAAACCTTTCCCTGTAACCCTGCTTTTCCCAAAGCTAATCCACCCAACCTACACATCTCTGGACACTGTGGGCAATTTAGCATGGCCAATCCACCTAACCTGCACATCTTTGAATTGTGGGAGGAAACCGGACCTCCTGGGGGAAATCCACGCAGATTGTGCAAACTCCACAGAGATAGTTGCTCAAGGCTGGAATTGAACCTGGGTCCCTGATGCTAGGAGGCAGCAGTGCAAACCACTGAGACTCTGTGTCCCTCTTTCAGTGAAGTCTCCGTAATTGGAATAATATCAGAGTTCCAAGTACTAATCAAAGCTCTAAGTTCATCTACCTTGTCCATTATACTTCTTGCATTGAAACACATGCATTTCAGAACACTTCCCCATCTCTTTTCAGCAGTGTTTCCCTGCCTGTTCTTGTTTTTAGTAATGTTTGCCTTGGTTTCTATCTCTCCTCCAATTTCTCCATCTACTGCCCTACTCCCCTGGTTCCCATGCACCTGCCACACTAGCTTAAACCCTCCCCAACCACTTTACCAAGTATCGCCCCAAGGACATCAGTCCTGGTCCTTCCCAGGTGTAAACCGTCCAGTTTGTATAGGTCCCTCATAACCGGTCCCAATGCTCCACGAATCTGAAAGCCTCCCTCTCACATCATCTTTTCAGCCATGTGTTCATCATATATATCATGTTGTTTCAACTCTGACTAGCTCGTGGCACTGGATTTGAGGTCCAATATTTCACCTTTCTTCTGAGTCCTCTATATTTTGCTTTTAGGACCTCATCCCATTTTTTTAACCTATGTTGTTAGTACCAATGAGTACTACAGCTCACTGGCTGTTTGACCACCACCTCCAGAATGTCTTGCAGCTGCTGCGTGACATCCAGGACCCTCGCACCAGGGAGGCAACACACCATCCTGGACTTCTGTTTGCGGCCACAGAAATGCCTATCTATTCCTCTTACAATTGAATCCCCTATAACTGTAGCATTTAAATGCCTATTTCTCCCTCCCTCTGCAGCAGAGCCAACCATAGTGCCATGAATTTGGCTGCTGCTGTTATCCCCTGAGAGGCCATTCCCCTCAACAGTATCCAAAATGGTATATCTGCTTTGCAGGGGAATAGCCACAGGATATTCCTGCACTGCTTGCTTAGACCCTCCTGCTCTGCCTGGTAATCACCCATTCCCTTCCTGCTTGTGCAGTTGGACTCTGCATTGTGACCACGTCTCTGCACGTGCTATCCCTGATTCTCTCTGCCTTGCGAATGCTCGACAGTGTCCCAGATGCTGCGCCAACTCCAAAATACAGGCTTCCAGGAGCTGCAGCTGGAGACACTTCTTGCACACATGCAGGTCCCAAGCACCAGAAATGTGCCCGGCTTCCCACATTGAGCAAGAGCAGCAGACTTGGATTTCCTGTTTTCTTCACTTGTGTGCTGTTGCTACTGTCTTTTTTTTATTTGTGCATGGAATATAGGTGTCAAGTGTTTATTGTCCAGGGGGCAACTAAGAGTCAACTACATTGCTGCAGTCTGGACTCACATGTAGACCAAATCATGCAAGGACAGCAGATTTCCTTCCTAAAGGATATTAGTGAAACAGATGGGTTTTTACATTGTCGCCATTAGGCTAGCTTTTCATTCATGTTTTTAAAATTAAATTGAAATTTCACCAAGGTAGAATTTGAATGCATGTGTCCAGAACACCAACCTGGGGTTCTGGGATTACTAGTCCAGTGACATTATCACTATGCCAATATCTCCGCTCTTGTGTATTTCTCCCCTATAAATTGTTTTCTGCCCTCTGATGTGCATGCTGTTAAAAGGTTTCTTTTTTATGTTGTGTAGGCTAAACTTCTTGAATCTCACTTTGGCTGCTGTGGTCCCTCGGGCCCTATCATTGCAAGCCTAATCAGTTACCCTTATGTCTAATCACTCTGGAGGATAAAATTGTAGGTAATTGGGTTAATTGCAGTGGGAAAACCTCTCACACCTGCTCTGCTGCAGGCATTGAGATCAAAGTCAATACCTGGTAAATTGTAGCTCAGAGGATAAACCTGCAAAGACTTGAAACTGAGATGACTGTTTTGCTTTCTGAGTCACAAGTTGAATTCGAGTTTGAGGAACATCTAAATGTAGAAGATGGATTAGATGAAGGAGTCTAATAGGAAGATTAAAATTTGAAAGGATGTGAGTCTGTTGCCAATGTGTCCAGTTCAAATGAAGGTGACCCTGCTACTTGGCCAAATGTAGTGATTGTTTAGGAGAGATCATGGTGAAACACAGGGCAGAACAATTCAAATAAGTTTGGTTTCCCTGTACATCACTCTCAACAAATCATCACAAAGGGATACTTGCCAATGAAATTGAAATGTACTATCAGTGGCTACAGTAATCCAGATCAAAGGGCTTCATGTTTTGCTTCATTGCAAGCTCTTCAGTGGTAATGCATCATCCTCTTAATCTGATATAAATTTGAAGGATTGGAAAAACATGCCTGTAATCCTAGCAGTGAGAGGAACACTGCAGATTTGGAGAATTTTTCAAAGTTGAAAAAATTTGAACTGTGATTGACAACACAAAAAAAATGAAGAAAATATGTAACTCATTAAACAAGTATCAACAACAAATCTTAGAATAATTGATTGCTTTAGTGAGAGTTCTTGTTTTCAAAATCTGGGGAATTGATGAAAAAGCACACTTCTGTAATGCGGACTTCTTGAAGTTTGTAGAATATCTAGTTTGTTTGATCCACTTACGGATGAGCATCTTCATGAGATAAAAGACAATGAGAAATGTGTACATTAAGTTGGGAAAGAATGAACTCATTCAGATGTGATCCAACAACAGGAAAGATAAAAAATACCGATCATGCTGCCAACTACATATGAACGTATAGACATACAAAGTAGGAGGATGAGTAGGACATTCAACCCCTCTAGTCTGCTTTTCCATTCAATATGATCACAGCTGATCTGATTGTGACCTCAACTCTACTTTCCTACATGCCCAGAATAATTATAGATCCTTGACTGACAAGGGAGTCAATCTACTTTTTTGTTAACGTATTTAATGATTCTGCCTCCACTGCTGTCTGTGGATGCGAGTTCTGAAGTTCATGATTCTGAGAGAAAAACAAATCTTTCTCACCTCCATTTGAAATGGGAGACTTCTTTATTAAAACTGTATGCCAAAAGTTCTAGTTTATCCTGTAGCAGAAGGAGATATGAATACATTAATGGTGACATGTAGGTGAAGATACTAACTCTGACATCATTGGAGCATGAAACAAGTAGAAAGAAGCATGTAATGGAGCAGGAGAAAAAATACTGTACCAGAAAGCTGTGTTCAGTAACTTATATCCATAAGTGTAAATGAAGAGTTTACAGTACTGACGAGAGTGAGAGAGCCTTACTGTGGGATAAGCATAAATTAGGAGTGCCAGGGCTCAGACAGTGGCAGTCTAGTAAGTCAAAACAGTCTCTAAGATTGAAAATGCAGACATTCCACACTCCAGTGAACCAAGAGAGTATAAAACCCATGGGGGGTGGGTGGGGGGGTGCAATCAGCAAGCAAGAGTCTTTGTGACAAAGAGATCTAATATCAATTATAATAATTTGGGAATTTGGATTTAAAAAAACTAAAGGTAGCTGGGTTTTGCCTTCAGTTCTGTAAAGGTATAACTATGAACTATTTGAAATCTTTGACTCATCTACATTGAGAGAGTAAGCAGCTAAATTAAAGGCAGAAATAAAAATAGGATAGGAGGGAGACATGAAATCGATACCTTCACTAGAATTGGCTAAGATTCAGTTGGAAATGAAAGAACCAACCTTTATTTAGACAACAAGAGAGAAAACCTTATTGAAAAGAAAAGATCAAAGAGAAAGGCAGGAGAAAATAAAACCTTGAATTAGAGAGTGAGGGGAGAGGAAAACAAAGGGAAATGGAAACAGTTAAAAATCTTGATGACCATGAGAGAGAAAAGCTTAGAATAAAGGAAGAAAGAACAGGTTCAGGGGATGATTCTGATTCCAGTGAGAGATCTTATACAATTAATAATCTCTGTTTAGTGCCTAAATTTACAGAGAATGAAGTGGAAAGACATTTCACCTCATTTGAAAAGGTGGCTGGGAAGATGAAGTCGCCAAAGTGTGTTTGTAACTTAATGTTACAGAATGTTTTGACCATTAAAGTGATCAATATGTTTACCAGTTTGTCAGAAGAACAATCTGCAAATTATGTAACTGTTAAAAGAGTGATACTCAGTACTCATGAGCTTGTTCCTGAAATTTATCAATTAAATTCAGGATTTTGAGAAAGAAATCAAATCCGACATACATAGTAACTTTAAGAGAAAAAATAGATAAATAGTATGGTATCAGGAGTTTGATCACTGTAGTTAGAGAAGCATTTCAAGAGTGTGAAGGAAATTATGATTGTGAAAGAATTCAAAAATTGTATTCCAGTAAATTTAAAGATTATTTAGAGGAGTGTCAAGTTTCAAAGAAGCAGCTGAGAAACAGCAGTTCTGGCAGACACTTATGATATCTTAGACAAATTATTATTTGTGGGGAAATGATCATATGGGAATTAACAAGAAAATTGGAAGAAACAATCAGAATTATGCCAGAATAGTAAGGAGAAAAGCCAGAATACAAAAGATACATAAAGAAAACAATCTGTTTCATTTTAATAAGACTGGACATACAAAAGCCAAATGTTTGAAGTTAAATGGGAGACCAATTGCAGTAAAAGGAATACTTTAAAAATCCTCAGAAAATGGTACATCAGGAAAGAAAATGAGTATTAAAACTATAGCCATAGTACAAGTGGAACATGTTCCATTGGAATATGTTAGGCAGGAAAAAAATGACTCAGGAGAGTTAAGAAAATTCTTCTTTGATTATTGATAAAGAGAACTGGACTAACTGAAGTTTTAAATGTTTCAAAAGGAGACGTATTTCCAGATGTTCTAATGAGGAGGTAAATCAATAAAGATATTGAGAGACACTGGAGCTTATCAGCTATTGAAGTGTTTGATATTACAAAATGTCTTTCAGAGTGGTTCATGAAGGAAGATATATTGTTTGGAGGTATACATGGAGGTTACAAACTGTCTCATTATACACTCAGTAAATGGAGAAATTACAGTCAGAGTGGTATAAAAATTGTTATAGAAGGAATTGATTTTATCTTGGCTGCTGTGATCATAAGCTAGAGGAGCAGAATTAGGCCTTTTGGCCCATGGAATCTGCTCCGCCATTCAATCATGGCTGATATATTTCTCAAACTCATTCTCCTGCCTTTTCCGTATAACCCTTGATACCGTAACTAAACAGGAACCTATCTATCTCTGTCTATCAACGAGTTGGCATCCAGAGCCTTCTCCAGCAATGAGTCCCACTGATTAACCATATTCTGACTGAAAAAATTCATTGTCATCTCAGTTCTAAAGTGTTGCCCCTTCACTCTGAGGCTGTGCCATATCTCTCCTGCTAGTGGAAACATCTTCTCCATGTCCACTCTATCCAGGCCTCTCAGTATTCGGTAAGTTTCAACAAGATCCCCTCCTTATTGTTGTAAGTTCCATTGATTAGAGACCTAGAGTCCTCAATCATTCCTCATATGAAAAGCCCTTCATTGCTGGGATCATTCTTGTAAGCCTCCTGTGGACCCTTTCCAACACGAGCACATTCTTCCTTAGATACAGGGCCTAAAACTGCTCACAATAATCCAAAAGTGGTCTGAGCAGAGCCTTCAGCAGTACATCACTGTATTTGTATTCTAGCCTGTTGAAATGAATGCTAACATTGTATTTGCCTTCCTAACTGCCAATTGAACCTGTACGTTAACATTAAGGGAACCCTAAACTGGGATTCCTAAGTCCCTTTGTGTTCAAACTTCTGAAGTCTTTCCCTATTTAGAAAATAGTCTATGCCTCTATTCTTCCTACCAAAGTACATAACCTCATACTTTCCCACATTGTATACCATCTGCCATTTCTTTGCCCATTCTCTTAGTCTGCTCAAGTTCTTCTGCAGTCTCCCCACTTTGTCAACATTATCTGTCCCTCCACCTATCTTTGCGTCATCTGCAAACTTAGCAACGATGGCCTCAGTTTCTTCGTCCATGGGTTATTGTATAATATGTACAGTTGTGGTCCCAAACTGACCCCAACTGAACTCCGTTAGTCATTAGCTACCATCCTGGAAAACACTACTCTCTGCCTTCTGCCAGTCAACCAATCCTCTATCTTTGCCAGTTCCTTGCCCCTAACATTATGGTCTCTTATCTTATTTAGCAGACTCCTGTGTGGCACCTTGTGAAAAGCCTTCTGGAAGTCCAAATAGATCATGTTTACTGGATCTCCTTTGTCTAACTTGCTCATTACCTCCTTATAGAATTTTAACAGATTTGTCAGGCTTGACCTCGCATTTATGAAACCAAGCCGACTCAGCCCTATTTTGCTATGCACTTCCAAGTCCTCTGCAATCTCATCCTTAATAAATAATTCTGAAATCTTATCAACGACTGAGGTCAGGCTAAGTGGCCCTTAGTCTCCTGTCTTCTTTCTCCCTCTCTTCTTAAACAGGGGTGTTACATTAACCATTTTCCAATCCTCTCGGATCCTCCCTGACTCCAGTGATTCCACCAATAAGGCCTCTACAATACCCTCAGCTATGTCCTCCAGAACTCTGTGGCGTAGTCCAACTGGTCCGGGTGATTTATCCACTGGTAGACCTTTCAGATTCCCCAGCACCTTCGCCTTAGTGATAGCCACTGCACTCACCTCTGTCCCCTGACTTTCTTGAAGTTCTCATAAGCTGCTGGTGTCTTCCACTGTGAAAACTGATGTAAACAACCTATTCAGTTCCTCTGTTATTTCTTTGTTCTCCATTACTACTTCTCCAGCCCAATTTTCCAGCGGTCTAATGCCCACTCTTGCCTCTTTCTTAGCTTTTATATATATTCAAAAAATCTCTTGTAATCTTCTTTTCTTTTAAATAACTACCTACCATACCCTCATATTTCTTCTTCTCCACTCTTATTGCTTGTTTTAAAAGGCTTCCCAATCCTCTGGCTTCTCAATAGTCTTGACCACATTCTATGGTTTTTCTTTTGCTTTTATGTTGTCTCTGACTTCCCTTGTCAGCCATTGTTGCCTCGTCCTCCCCTTATTATGTTTCTTCTTCCTTGGGATGAATTTCTGCTAAACCTCTCAAATTACCCCAAAAAACTCCTGCCATTGCTGCTCCACTGTCTTCCTGCTAGGCTCCTCTTCCAATCAACTTTGGCCAGCTCCTGTCTCATGTCTTTGCAGTTATCTTTACTTAATTTGTAATTCTGTTACATGTTATCCAGCTTCTCTCTCTCTCATTGCAGGGTGCATTCTACCATATTATGGTCACTGCGTACTAGGGGTCCCTTCACCTTCAATTCCCTAATCAAGCCTGCCTCACTACACACCGGCAAATCCAGAATTGCCTGTTCCCTAGTGGGTTCTACCACAAGTTGCTCTGAAAAAACCCATCTTGTAGATATTCCATGGATTCCTTTTCTTGGGATCAGCTACCAACCTGATTTTCCCAGTCTACCTGATTTTGAACTCCCCCATGATTATTGAAATAGTGTCTTTCGTACATGCTTTCTCTTTCTCCTGATTTATTTTCTGCCCCACATCCTGACTACTGCTAGGAGGCCTGTACACAACTCCCATCAGGATCTTTTTCTCCTTTGCGCTTCCTCAACCAACACATTCTATGCCTTCCTACTCCTCCTAGCTGAAGGTGGTGGAACAATCAATGGAAGTAACAGAAACTGAAATGTTAAAGGAAGCACATTGTGGATTGTTTCCTGAATGGGTTTTAACTACATTTCAGGACTGTAGAATTAAACAGTAAAGAGAATATTTGAAAAACAAAGATGACAAGCTCTGTAGTTCGGGTTGTGGGTGAGGTTGTTGACTTGCTCACTGAGCTGGCTTGTTTTCGTTCAGAGATTTTTTCACCATGCAAGGTGAAGCTTCATTGGAGGGTTCACTGATGATGTCACCGAGCATAGTGATAAAACTTCTGAATGAAAACAAGCCAGCTCAGCGAGCAAGTCAACAACCTCAAACAAAGATGACTTAGAAATTCAGTTATCTAACATCATTTTCAAAAATCAAATAAAAAGGATGAAGGGAAAGAGAATAAGGCTGAATGTTTAGCCCATTTTTGATTGAACTGCAATAGATAGTACTCTTTCAATTCAGGATCCAAAATACAGCCTATTCAGAAATTGAAGCAAAACCAGTACCTGAGTGTTATTATTTAGAATGTTAACAAGAAAATGGAAACAAATTACCAGCCAACGAGGAATGGGGAGTATTAGGAAAACACTAGCTGAAATACTAAAACTTCTATTGACCAGGATTATATAAAGACATGGCAAAATGTCTGACGTGCCATGTGGATCAGATACTGGGGAAACCCCAACCGTAAATTAAATATACACCTTTAATTCTGATATAAGCTTTTAAAGAGTCATTTAGCAGTGTCTTAATATACTGTCTAGGATGCCTCATGAAAACCTAGAGTGAGAGCCAGTAGCTTTTGATACTTTAATTATGGCAAGGTTACCTAATGCAGTGCTTTTGGGATAAATTGATAAATTTTGGGATAAAAAGAGTAGACATGGAAAACTGAGTTCAATTTTTTTTACAAGGTGTGGATTACTTAAAAGAAATGCAGTCAAATCAAGATTTAAAATTTATGTCACAGATATTCAAATAAATAATAAATCATTTGGAAATTAGTTAAATTAAACCTTCAGCCTATCATCCACAATCTCAAGGAAAATTAGAAAGATGGCATCAAACATTAAAGACTGTGTCTAGAACTCACTGTCAGGCATGTATAATGATTAGAATAAAGGAATTCCCTTGTTACTACAGAAGGCCCATGAGTCCACAGCATTCAGTTCATTTGAACTGATGTGCAGACATGAGGTGATTAGATCCTTTAAAATAATTAAGAAGACACTAATAAACCAAAGTTCAGATACTTCCAACCTACGTAGCAAGTTTTACAGGGAAACTATCCAAAGTATCATGTCTGAAAAGCATTTGAAAAGTAATCGAGAATGAAAGCTAGAGCTGATTAAAAGGTCAACATTCAGAAATTTGTTGCTGAAGACAAGGTATTGGTATTATAATCTGCTTCAGCGGACAATTAGAATCAAGGTTCACTGGCCATTATCAAATCAGAAATATGAGTTATGTAGTAAATACTCCAGACAGAAGGAAAAATCAATGTGTGTATTTTTAATTTTTAAAGCAAAGTTATGACAAGGAGGTTAGTCAAGAGTTAAATATATATACAGTGGTAAAAGAAACAGGGAGTGCAACATAAGTAACAGAACAATTTGAGAATGAATCAGAAATTGAAAATGCTAGAGTTGATCCTCCAGGAATTACATTAGATAAGATGGAGATGCTTAAAAAGTTAGGTGGAATATTATGCCATTTTCCAGAAAACTGTCGAAGTCTGTTATAATTTGTATCAGGTTCATGAATAGGCATTCAGACATGAATGAATGTCTGAATGCCTATTCATGAATCTGATACAAATTATAACAGACTTTGACAGTTTTCTGGAAAATGAATGTCTGAATAGGCAAGGATAAATGTCTTTTGCTGTACATGATGTTAATGTAGGGAGTGTGTTAACCATAAAACAACATTCCTTACAGACTCAAATCAAAGAAATTAACTCAAGCGAGGGAGGAAATTAGGAACGTGGTGGACAATTGCATTATTCAACTGGGCGGTACTGTCTGGAGTTCACCTATTGTGATGGTGCTCCGATCAAATGAATCACAAAAGCAAGTTATTGTTTACTGCAATGTCAACACTGTATCAAAGGTGTTTTCACATCTGATTCTACAATCAGAAACTTGTGTGCATGATTTGTTACAAAAAATGACCCGTTAAATATCTATCGTCAAGTTGTATTGATTAACATAGGCAAAGAGACACTGGATATGTAAAACTGGATAGAATTTATCAATGTAAAGTCATTGTGTTCAGAATGAAAATATACATGTAACTTTTCAATGGTTAACTGACACCACATATGAACATTAGAACAACAGTAGATAGATTCTTGATTACGAAGGGGATGAACAATTACTGGGGATATGTAGGAATTGTTCAGGTTAAAAACAGATCAACCATGATCTTATTGAATGGTGGAGCAGGCTGGAAGTGCCGTGTGATCCACTGCTTTTCCTTGTTCAAATACTCATATGTGATAAGGACATAACAAACCTGTAAGGCGGTATACACATATAGGTTGAGTGGGCAAAAACTTACCATATGAATTTAATGCAAGATAAAATGAGGTCATGCACTTTAGTAGGAAGAACTAAAATATAGACTTTTAAATAGAGAGACTCCAAAAAAGTGCAGTACAGAGAGATGTAGGTACTCTTGTGCAAAATGTTAGCATGCACGTGCAACAATTAAGAAGGCAAATAGAATGAAGGGGTTGACTTAATAAGAATGGATAAATGGGTTAGGTCTTTATTCATTGCAGTTCAGAAGATTGAGGGGTGATCTTATTCAAGAAGCTGAGGGAGCTTGATAGAGCAGATATTGAAAAGATGTTTCCACTATTTGGGGAATCTTGCAATATGGGGACATATTTATAGGATAAGGGGACACTTATTTAAAACTGAGAAGCAAAGGAATTTCTACTCCCAGAGGGTAGTCATTGTCTATAATTCTCTACTTCAGAGAGGTGTGGAATCTAGAACACTAAAAGTATTTAAAAACGGGGTAGAGATAATTTTGAAATATCAGGGAGTTCAGGACTATGAAGAGGTGGCATGAAAGGGGAGTTGAGGCCTGGAGCCCATCATTTTTGATCCTTTAAAATGGTGGGGGAGGCTTGAGGGACCAAATGATTCACTGCAGCTCTTGTTTCTTATGGTTTTTAGATTCTCATAGAACAGGGAGTCAATTGCTTGAGCAGGTGGACCAGAGACTGCTGAGACTGAGGACTGAGAGCACAGGAGGTTGCAGAATAAGTGTGAGTTATCTAGGCTTTCTTTTAGCAGTTTAAATATCGATTATTCAAATTATTTTGGAGCGGCAGGGGCAGGTATGGATGTGCAATGCTAAAGGCTTATCCCAGGGGCCAGTAGAAAACCTTGCACTGGCCCTGAGGAGACGTCCTACAATGTGTCGTAAATGAAGTAAAATAAACAAAATCAAATATGGATTGAGTATGAACATCAAAAAGATAGAAACAATGGTAGTTAAAAGAAATAATTGGAAGAAACTGGAGTGAAGATTGAAATGGAAGATGCCACACTGGAACTAGTAGATACATTTGTGTAGTTAGAACAAATGATAACTGGAGATGGTAGATAGATTCCAAAGTCAAAGAAGAATGGAGATGGCCAGAAATAATTTTATAAAGATAAACGACATGTTAACAATGAGAAAACTCAAGCATATAACAAGGAAATGCTCATAATAATGTTATATTCTATCCATTTTCCTGTATCCTTCAAAAATCCAACAATTGGTAAAAATGTGTAGAGGAAGAAAGACCTTTGAAATGTGGATGTCAAGATAAATGCTTAATATTTGATATCCATATCATGAGATGAATGAATAAGTAACAAAAGCCAAATACTGACAGTGCTGGAAATAAAAAATAACTCAGCAAGTCTAGAAACATCTGTGGAGAAAGCAAGAAAGTTGACATTTCAAGTCCGTATGAATCAAAAGACTATAGGTTCAGATTCCAATCCAGAGACACTTGTGAAAAAAAAAAGTCATTTATGAGATGTGGGTTTTGTTCATTTCCCTAGTTGCTCTGGAGAAAGTGGTGATGAGCAGCCTTTTGGAAGCACTGCAGTCCTTGGGATGTAGGGACATTTACAATGCTGTTAGAGGGAGTTCCAGGAATTTAATCCAGTGACAGTGAAGGAATGGCAATATAGTTCCACATCAGGATGGTGAGTGACTTGGATGCAAACTTTCAGGCAGTGGTGTTCCTATGAATCTACTGCCCTTGTCCTTCAAGGTTTGAAAAGTGCCGTAGGTGAAGCCTGGGTGAGTTACTGAAGTGCATTCTTTGTGATGGCACACCTCTGAGGTGCTCTTGTAGCCACAGCATCTGCATGGCTACTTTAGTTTATTTTCTGTCCAATGGTAACTTCCAGGACGTTAATAATACAGGTTTCAGTTATAGTAATGCCATTGATTGACGAGGGACAAGGTTAGATTCTCCTTTGTAGGAAATGGCTATTGCCTGGCAATTGTGTGGCACGAAAGTTACTTGCCACTGATCAACCCAACTTGAGCACAGAAATTTAGGTTGGCACTTCAGCACAGTACTGAAGGTGTGCTGTATTGTTCAAGGCTCTTTTCTTAATAAAATATTGAACAGATACCCTATTTTCTCCCTCAGATGGATGTAAAAGATTTGATGTAAGAAAAGGTGTCATGGTTAATGTTTATTCCTTCATTAACATCCCCAGAAGAAATTATCCAGTCGACAAGGGATTGCAAGGGATTTTTGTGAACAAATTTCTGAGGATGGTGATGGTATTCTCACTGGTCTCGAAATGCAGAGACCTAGGTAATGTTCTGGGGACTCGGGTTCGAATCCTACCATGGTAGGATATGAATTCGATAAAAAACTTGGAATTAGATTTGAATGATAACTGTAAAACCATTGTGGATTGTCATGCAAACCCATCTGGCACACTACAGTCTTTAAGGGAAGAAATCTACCATCCTTACCCGGTCAGGCATACGTGTGGCTCCAAACCCAACCCAATGTGGTTGACTCTTAACCAGTCTATGAAATCACTGGAAAACTTCAACAATGTGTGAAACCGGATGGGCAACATTCCAGTTGGTTCTACCATATGACATTGACTAAGGCTCTAGAAATGGCAACAGCAAGCTGTTGACCCTGCAATGTCCTCCTTACTAACAATTGGGGGCTAGTGCCAAAACTGGGAGAGCTGTCTCACTGATTAGTCAAGAAACAACCTGATATAGTCATAATCACAGACTCATTCCTTCCAGACAATGTACTAGATAACATTGACAACATCCCCATTGGGAAGGCAAAATTGGGAGAGTCTAGGACCAGAAGGCATAATCTCAGAAAAGGGTGTTGCACATTTAAAACAGAGATGAGGAGGAATTTCTTCTTTCAGAGGGTTGTGAATCTGTGGAATTCTTTAGCACAGAGGGCTGTTGAGGCTGAGTCATTAAATATTCCAGGCCAAGATAGGTTTTTAATCATTAGGGGAATCAAGGATTATGGAGAAAAGGCAGGAAAGTGGAACTGAGGATTCCTCATTGAATGGTGGAGCAGATCAATGGGTTGAATGGCCTACTTCTACTCCTGTCTCATGGTCTTATAGGTGGAAACATACAGTCATGAGGGGGCTGTCCTGGGAGTCCACAACCTAGAGTTAGGATCTCATGAAGTCTCATGCCATCAGGTCAAAATGGGCAAGGGAACCTCCTGCTGATTACCGCATACTGTCCTGCACCCTTGCTCTCAACAGATGAATCATTACTGTTGAATGGCACATTGATTAAGCTCTGATGGTGGCAAGGGCACTGGAGTACTTCAATATCTGCCAGCAGAAGTGGCTCAGCAGCATCATTAATGACTGAGTACTGGTCAAGTACTGTCGGACATTGCTGCTAGCCTTGGTTTCTGGTAGGTAGTGAAGGAACCAAGAAAATAAAAAAAAACATACTTATCCTCACCTTCACCAATCTGTCTGTTGCAGATGCTTCTGTCTATAACAGTATTGGGAGAAGTGACCACTACATGGTATCAGTAGTGTCAAAGTCCCACTTCAAATTGAGAATACTGTCAGTTGTGTTCTATAGCATTATCACCATGCTAAATGACTTAGAAAAGATCTAGACACTCAAGAGTGGGCAACCATGAAGTGCCGTGTAAAAACTGAAAGAACTGCGAATGCTGTAAATCAGGAACAAAAACAAAGTTGCTGGAAAAGCTCAGCAGGTCTGGCAGCATTTGTGAAGAAAAAAATGAGAGTTAACGTTTCGGGTCCAGTGACCCCTCCTCAGAACTGACCTACTCTCTGTTATATGGTCAGAAGTAGCGATATTTGCTGATGACTACACAATATTCAGCACCATGACTACACAATATTCATTCATGACTCCTCAGTTACTGTAGCGATCCATGTCTAAATGTAACAAGATTTGGACAATATCCGTGTTTGGGCTGACAAGTGGCTCGTAACATTCATGCCATACGAGTGCCAGCTAATGACCATCTCCAACGAGAGAAAATCTAACCACTTCCCCTTGACATTCAATGGCATTACTACCACTGAATTCTCCCACTATAATATTCCTGGGCTTTACCATTGACCAGAAACTGAACTAGACTAGCCACATAAATACAGTGGCTATAAGATCAGGTCAGAGGCTAGAAATCCTGCAATGATAACTCACCTCCTGACTCCCCATCTCCATCTACAAAGCACAAGTCAGGAGTTTAATGGAATACTCCCCACTTGCTTGGATGAGTGCAGCTCCAATAACACTCAGGAACCCTGACAACATCCAGGACAAAGCAGCCTGCTTGATAAGCACTATATCTACAAACATTCAATCCCTCTACCAATGGAGCAGCAATGTGTACGATTTCCAAGACATACTGCAGAAATTCTCCAAGGCTCCTCAGATAGCACCTTCCAAAGCCATGACCACTACCATCTAGAAGAACAAGGGCAGCAGATATATAGGAACACCATCAACTGCAAGTTCCCCTCTAACCCACTCAACATCCTGAGTTGGAAATATACTGCCATTCCTTCAGTGTCATTGGCCAAGGAACTCCCTCCATAATGGCATTGTGGGAGTACCAACACCACATGGACTGAATCAGTTCAAGAAGGCAGCTCACCGCCATATTCTCAAAGGCAACTAGGGCAATAAATGCTGGTCTAGCCAGTGACAACCACATCCTATGAATGGTTTTTTAAAAAATGGCTATTGTGTTTGCTATATAACAACAGTGGCCACACATCAAATCCGAAACATTAACTCTGCTTTCTGTCCACAGATTCTGACAGACATGCTGAATTTTTCTAGCAATTTCTGATTTTGTATCCAATCACTTCATTGGATGTATTTCAGAGATAGTAGGAACTGCAGATGCTGGAGAATCTGAGAAAACAAGGTGTAGAGCTGGATGAACACAGCAGGCCAAGCAGCATCAGAGGAGCAGGAAGGCTGACGTTTCGGGCCTAGACCCTTCTTCAGAAAGGGTCTAGGC
>NC_063345.1:38381834-38435473 GCF_021869965.1 Rhincodon typus
GAAGGGTCCAGACCCAAAACTTCAGCTTTCCTGCTCCTCTGATGCTGCCTGGCCTGCTGTGTTCATCCAGCTCTACACCTTGTTATCTCTGGTATTTAAATTGTGTTGTGTTTGTCCATTCGACATAAACATAAATGATCATATGACATAGGTTGGTTAAAACGACAGTGTGGATTCTTTATTTGAATATGAGACAGTATGCATACAATGTTAACTGGGAGACTAGAATATATATCTGACTTCAACTGTTGCTGCAACAGACTGAGTAGAATCATGGGACAACTACATTACACTATACAATTTTACTCATGTTCTTCTTGGTGGTAGAGATTATTCGTTTGGAAGGTGTTAGGCAATTTGCTGCAGTGCTTTTTCAAGATGATACATGCGAGTACACTAATGGTGAAGGAAGTGAAAGTTTGAGGTGGTGGGGGTGTGACTGTTAAGCAGATTGCTTTAACTTAAATGTAAAGATCCTGGAGTGTTCTCACAGCTTCACTCATCCAGGGAAATAGAGATTATGTCATCCTACTCTTTATTTGTGCCTTGTAGATAGTAGTCAGGCTTTAAGAACTCAGGAGGTCAGTCACTAGCCACAGAATTCCAAATATTTGGCCTGCATTTGAAGCCACAATATTAATGTGACTTGTTTAGTTAGGTCTCTGGACTATGGTAAGGCCTCCATGATGTTTATGGTAAGGGATTCAGTGATGGTAATGCCATTGAACATCAAGGGGAGACGGTGAGATTCTCTGTTGTTTGAGGTGTTCCTTGCTTGGTATTTGTGTGAGCATAGAGTTTTCTTTCAAAATAGTACATTGTTCTTGTCTTGCTGTATGAAAGCATAGATTGCTTCATTATCTGAGGAGTTACTTGTAGAACTGAGTACTCAAATGGTCAGCAAATAACCCTTTCTCTGATAATGGTGGTAAATTAATTGATTAAGCAGCTGATGATGGTTGGGCTGCTGAAGAGCTCCTGCATCAGGATTCTGGTGTTGAATTGATTGACCTGCAACAACTATAACTATTCTGCTTTGTGCTAGGTACAACTCTAAATAATGGAAACATTTGCCTTTGCCTCATGTGGACTTCCATTTTACAAGGGCTACATGATGTTAAACTTGTCCACTTGCTGCCTTGCTGTCAAATGCAGTTACTCTTTAACTCTGGTTGGCTGTGTAAAGGGCTCGAGAGGATAAAGGAGGGTGAAGAGGGATAGTCCACTTCAGTCACAGAGGATCCCAGTTGTGACTTTACTTAGTCTGTGAAAGCAGGGTAAATCTGAATGGAGAGATTCACATGAACTCACTGGAAAGATGTGACATCAAACAGATAAATTCCTATTTTGATTGAATCATATCTGGGATGTGATTCACTTGATCAAGAAGTTAGGATAATACTGAAAGTGATATTGAACAATTAAATTATGGAATGTTTAGCTTTATGGAAAATGATGCCCTTGCACAAAAAAAACTAATAAATTCGAAGGATGAAGAAAATAAAGAGCATATAGAATAGTTCGTGATCTCAGGACATTTATTTTGATGTGTTGTCACAGTTGTAACGAAGAATATGTGGCTGCCAATTTATGCTAAATTCCACAAACAGCAATGTGATAATGACCAGGTGATCATTTCTAGTCATGTTGTTTGAGAGATAAATATTGGCTAGGACACTTTGCAACTCTTCTTTGCATAGTGCCATGAGATCTTGTGTATCCATCTGAGAGGGCAAATAATGCCTAGCTTAAAGTCTTTTTTGAAATGCAACATTTCTTCAATAATGCAGCACTGTGGTGTCAACCTGGATCATGTGCTTAATCAAGTCTAAGGAGTGGAGCTTAAACTGACAATCATCTGACTCTGAAGCAAGTGTGCTGCCACTAAGCTAAAGTTACAAAGGCTACTTAAATTTAAATATAACCATGTTGGAAAGTTTGATAATAAAGTACATTGTAATTCATTGAAAAAAAGAGAAAAGGAAATGGTATGACCCACTGGAATTAAGTTGTGAGACAATAAGAAAGCATTTGAGGACTGATACTGAAAATGAGTGCTCCAAATGAGGAGTGATGTTGACAAGGAATGCAGCTTGTGAAACTGAATGCCTGGGATGCTTCCTGTGAACATCGTCTGTCAGTGGAAACCCTAAATCGCAGAATCAATGTCTTGGTCTATTGGAATTCAATACAATACAAGCAAACCAGAGGGGATTGAGACCACTGGGACAGTAAATAATGGGAATGAATGAAAAATTGTTTGGTCCATTAGAATTCTTCACAATCTAGACTGAAGACTGTTTAGTATGAGGTAAATGAATGGGAGTTCTGCTTTTAGACAAAAAAGAACAATAGAATTTGTAACAGATTCAATGGGGTCACTAAATGTCATGCTTTATTAAGTTAATATCCATACATGTGATTAGTGACAGCATGTATATTAGAAGCAAGTATTTTTCTGCAGCAAAAGGCATTTTAGATTAATTTTAGAAATTCTTCCTCATCTTTGTCCTAACAGGGCAGCCTATTACTCCAACGTTATGCTGTCTGGTCCTAGAATCTGCCACAAGGGGAACCAATCTCAATTTCTACCCTGTCAAGTCCCCTAAGTATGTTGTGTATTTTAACAAGATTGTCTCCCAATCTTCTAAACTGCAATGAGTACAGGCCCAGCCTGCTTGAGCTCTCCTTATAAGAAAATTTTTCCATACATGGGATCAACATAGTGAACCTTTTCTGACTGCCTCCAATGTCACAGTATTTTTCCTTAGATAAGGGACCAAAACTGTTCAGAGTATTCCAGGCATGGTCTAATTTTTGCCTTGTATAGTTTTTTGCAAAACCTTGTTACTTTTATGCTGTATTTCCTTTGAAACAAAGGTCAGAAGTCACATGACACCAGGTTACAGTCCAACAGGTTTATTTAAAATCATCTGATATTACACGTCAGCTGATGACGGAGCAGCGCTCCAAAAGCCTGTAATTTCACATTGTTCACCCCAGTCCAACACCAGCAATAACACCTTTGAAATAAAGGCCAATATTCCATTTGCCTTCTCTATTATCTATTGAACATGTGTGCTAGCTTTATGAGGTTTCTGTACAATGATTCTCAAATCCCTCTATATTGCAGCTTCCTGCAGTTTTCCTAAACTTAAATAATATTCAGCTCTTCTTTTCTTCCTACCAAAGTGTAAAACCTCACATTTTCTCACATTTTGTGAGTTTTTACCCATTTGCTTAACCTGTCTTTAATCCTCTGCAGACTCTTGGATCATCAACACTAATTATCTGCCTACCTATTATTTTGTCATTTTCAGACTTGGTGATAATACCTTATTTCATCCAAGTCATTAATATATTTTGTAAATAATTGCGGCCACAGCACTGATCCCTGGGCATTCCAAAAGTTGCAGGTTGCCATCCTGAAAATGCCCCCTTTTCCCAAACTCTCTATTTTCTTTTAGTCAGCTAATCCTCTATTCATGCTAAAGTATAATTGCTAACATCATGGGCTGTTATCTTATTATGTAGTCTTACATGTGCTATTTTATTGAAAGCTTTTTGGAAATCTAAATATATTACATTTACTGGTTCCCCTTTATCTATACTGTCTGTTATCTCTTCAGAGAATCCTGATAAATTTGTAAAGCATAATTGCTCTTTTATGAGGTCATGCTTTCTCTGCTTAATTATATTATGTATTTCTAAATGTCCTGCTATTACATCCTTTATAGTAGATCCTAACATTTTCACTGTATTAGATGTTAAACTAACTGGCCTATAGTTGCTTGCTTTTGCCTCTCATTTTTGAATAAAAGTGTTGCATCGGCAGTTTTCCAATTCTTTATGATTTTTCCCGAATCCAAGAGTCCTTGGAAGATTGCTACAAGTGGATCTGTTATCTCTGTACCTACTTCCTTTAATATCCTAGGATGCAACCCATCGATCCATGGACATATTGGTTTTTAGCACCATTAGTTTCCCTACTACTTTATATTTGGTGATAGTAATCATAATTATTTTTTCTCCTCCTTTTGCCCCTTGATTATTTAGTATTTTTGGAATGTTATTGGTGTCTTTTACCCTGAAATCTGATGCAAAGTATTGATTCAACTTCTTTGTTTCCTATTACTATTTCACAAGCCTTATTCTTTAAGGTGCCTATGTTCACTTTGGCCTTTCTTTTTCCTTCATATATATTTAAAGAAGCTCTTGCAATCTGTTTTTAGTGCTACTTGCAAGTTTATCCTCAAAGATTACTTTCTCCTTCTTTGTTTATTTCGTCTTTATTTGTTCTTTAAAACCTTCCCAATCCTCTGGTTGACCACAAATCAATGCCACATTGCATATTTTTTCTTTCAGTTTGATACTACTGTTAACTTCCTTGGTTAAACAGGGTTGGTTTATCCCTTTCTAAAAATCCTTCTCATTGGGATATATCTTATTGTGAGCCATGAGCTATTTTCTTAAACATCTACCATTGTTCCTCAACCATCTTTTCTGCTGAACCCAGTCCACTCCAGCTAACTCTGCTTTCATTCTTTTGTCAGTATTTGGGTTTAACACATTTGTTTGTGACTCACTTTTTAAACCCTCAAAATGAATGCTAAATTATATCATGTTATGCTCACTGTTTCCTGGTAGATTTTTTACTCTGAGATCATTTATTAAACCTGCTTCATTACACATTATCACAGATCCAAAAATGGAACATGACATTATTATACTCATTCTAACTTGTGACTAAATGAGCTGATTATTAACAAAACGAGCTACATAGTTCATGTTAATGCCTGATAAAAATTTTTGCAAAGAAATGCTGGGATACAATTTCAAGTTGCTGCTTGAGTCTAAAACTAATTTACAAATCAGCAACTGCACAATCTATATTTCCACTGAAAAGATTGCCAATATTTATTTCCAACTGAAAATATCAATCATTCATTTTCTGTAACCAGTGCTGATCTGCAAAACTATTTTTACACTTAGATTGCAAATATGCCATCAATCTAAGCTTCTTTAATCCTTTGAAAAATGACCTACAATTTCTGGACTAGAATAAATATTTAACTAACTTTTTTCTTATATAGTCCAAAATCATAATAACCATGAAGAAATGTGCTGCAGCTTGTTTCAGAGAATAAATGATGGTTGTGAGTACTTGACCAACAGAAGTAGAAACATTGTCCATGCTACCAGATTACAATGAACACCTATAAACACCGTTTGTCTTGAATGCAATAAAATCTGTGATTTACTGCCTACCTCCAATGTATCAAAAAATTATACAAAACAGCAGAATTGTAACTTTTGCTCAGCTATTTTTGTTTGATTGTAACCTGCAGTTTTTCAATTTATTAATCTCATGTTAAACTTATGGTTTTATCTGCTCTTCCCCTTCCAAAAATCTGCTTGAGGTAAACTGCCCTTCAGTGAATTTGTCAAAAAAGCCATTCACCACAGAACACACCAATAATTTTTTGTGTGTCTGTGTGTGTGTGTGTGTGTGTGTGTGTCTAAGTGTGCCTTGTGACTCCTGACCAAATCTGTGCTAGTCTTGCTTGAACTTAGCAGCACACAAATTTGTTGCTGGTACATCATTCTCATAAGTGTAGCAAAAAGAAATGTTACCATGTGTCTGGCTGCCTCAAATCTCAGTAGGATTCCAAACAGTGTTCTGCAGATTGTATGCAATGCAACCAGTTTGCTCTTCTTAAAGACAGTCTGTCCTTCATACAGGCAAGCAGCGACTGATGATTTGCTCTCCGGGTGAGGAGGCAGAAACAAACTCCGCCATATCTCGAAATTCATCACAACACTGCCAAAAATACTTCAGAGATCTTCCAGGTGCTTTACAAAGCATAAGTTGTTAAAAATACACCTCAGTTACAAGTAGAATGTCTGACTTTTTAGATATTGCTAGTGTTGTTCCTTTTTTGCAGCTAAATGTCTCATCTTTAATAAATGATGAAAAATTCATGCAATAGACCTATGTGGTCCATATTTAGACAACTGGCACCACATTGTCCAGTAAGATTGTGTAACTTCAGGACAGCAAACGTTCAGTTGCTTTTGGTCCACTCATGTATGCGTTTTTCTTAACATAGCTTGCTGTCCATGCTGTGTCTGACATGGCTACAGATGCAATAGGTAGTCCAAGAAGTGTATTGCTTTCCATAATGTCCGCAAGATGAAATTTTCATTCTTTGACCTTGAATGAATTGCATTTGTGCAGATCTTGGCCACACAACATCTATATACATGAAACTTTCAGCAAGAATCATTCAAGACTGGAATTTCTGTCAAAAATGTATTCTTCCTAACACAGGGCCAATGCAATCAAAGATAGATGCTGCGAATTGCCCTTGAGACTTGGTGCGGAAGACAGCAGAAAGGGCAGATAATCGGGTGTTTGGCGGTATTTGTCCCTTTCCGCCATCTTATAATTGAAGTTTATGGTGGGAAGTGCCATGTTTGACTTTCCTGACTTGCCACCAATTAAAGCCCTTAGTTGGTCAATGGACAACACCTTATGCTTCCTGCAAATACATCAGCTCTAGATGAGTCAAGAACCAGCTGGTCCACCTGACTGGATAAATCAGTGAGTGGAGTCTGTCAGTTTAAAGGGGTGGCAATGGAACCTGTGACCTGCTCTTATTTGTGCAAGATTAAAGGATTTGACCAAGGGCAAGGAGGTGCCCAGTGAGAGCTACACCCTGCCCTCACTTTTGAACCCCCTTTCACCCCTTTAAAAAAGAAAACTCAGGCATATGTAGGGTTTAGGAAACTGAAGACAGACAGAGCCCTCAAAAAATATAAGGAAAACAGAAAAGAACTTAAACAAGGAGTTAGGAAGGCTAAAAGGGGCTATAAAATGTCTTTGGCAAACAGGATTAAGAACAATCCCAAGACATTGTATATGTATATAAGAAGCAAGAAGGTAGCCAGGGGAAGAGTTGGTCCACTCAAGGACAAAGGAGCAAATTTAGGTGTATAGCCAGAGGATGTGGTGAGGCCTTTAACCAAGGTGAAGAGCAAAGTGGATGGTGAGTCCAGAAAGAGGTACATTGATATTCTAGGGCATGTTGAAATAAAAAAGGAGGTGATGATGGGTGTTTTGAAAAACATTAAGGTAGACAAGTCCCCAGAACCTGATGGGATCTATCCCAGAATATTGAGGGAAGCGAGGGAGGAAGGGGCCTTGTGTGAATCTTTGTATTCTCTTTCATCACAATGTCCCAGATGACTGGAGAATAGCCAATGTTATTCCTTTGTTTAAGAAGGGCAACTGAGATAATCCTAGAAATTACAGGCCAGTAATCCTTATGTCAGTGGTAGGGGCATTACTGGAGAAGATTCCGAGCAGCGAAATTTACTGACATTTGGAAAAGCGTGGACTTATTAGCAACAGGCAGTATGCCTTTATGTGGGGAAAGTTGTGACTCACAAACTTGATTGCATTTTTTGAGGAAGTGACAGAGATGATCGATGAGGGTAGGGCAGTGGATGTTATCTACATGGACTTTAGCAAGGCGTTTAACAAGGTCCCTCATGGCAGGCTGATACAGAACATGAAGTCATGTGGGATCTGCAATGAGCTGATAAGATGAATACAGAACTGACTTGATCATTGAAGATAAAGAAAAGAACTGGAAGGGTATTTTTTTGACTGGAGATCAATGATCAGGTGATCTGCAGGGATCAGTGCTAGGACCCCTTCCTTCTGAGGAAGGGTCACTCAACCGGAAATGTTAATTCTGATTTCTCTCCACAGATGTTTCCAGACCTGTTGAGCTTATCCAGCAATTTCTATTTTTGTCTCTGGAACCCCTGTATTTTATATGTATATTATATAAAATATATATTTTATGATTTGGAGGAGAATGCAGGTTGTCTGATTAGTAGAATTGTAGATGACACAAAGATTGGGACAGCTGCGAACAGTGAGTAGGATTGCCAAAGAATATAGCATGTTATAGTTAGGTTGGAGCCTCAGGCAGTGAAATGGCAGATTGAATTTATTCTGGACAAGTGTGAGTTGATGTATTTTGGAAGATATCATGCAGATGGAAAATATACAGTTGATGGTCTGCCTTAGAAACCTCAGCAGCATCAACATACAATGGGATCTAGAGACTACAGTTCCACAGTTCCCTGAAAGTGGCAACACAAATGAAGAGGTGGTAAAGGAGGCACATGGCATGCTTGGCTACGTTGATCAGGGTACAGAGTATAAAAATTGGCAAGCCATGTTGCAACTGTATAGACCTTTTGTTAGACCACATTTGGAATATGCGTTCAGTTTTGGTCGTCATACCACCAGAAGGATGTGGAAGCTTTGGAGAAGATAGGGGAACGGTTAACCAGGATGCTACCTAGTTTGGAGGGTGTTAATTATGAGGAGAGATTGGACAAACTTGGTTCTTTTTCACTTGATTGTTGAAGGATGAGGGACAGCCTGATAGAAATATACAAAATTATGAAAGGCATGGATAGAACAGACAGTTGGAGTAATTTTTTTCCCCAGTGTAGAATTGTCAATTAATAGGGAACATAGGTTTAAGGTAAAAGAGGGAAAGTTTAAAGGAGGTGTGACAGACATTTTTTTTTCCACATAGAGAGTGGTCGATGCTTGGAATGCGCTGCCAGAGAAGGTGGTAGAGGCAGATACAATAGCAAAGTTTAACAGGCATTTTGACAGATACATAATAGGCAGAAAATAGAGGAATACAGACAGGAGAGAGGCGAAGGCTTTTAGTTTAAAATGGCATCATGTGTAGACGCAGTCTTGTGGGCTGAAGTGCCTGGTCCTATGCTGTACTGTTCTTTGTTGTTTGTGGATGATCATTGCCTGAAACTCATATGGTGTAAAGTTTACTTGCCACTTGTCAGCCCAAACCTTGACTTGTCCAGGTTGCTATAATTGGACACAGACTGCTTCAATATCTAAGGTGTCACAAATAGTGCTGTACATTTGCAATCATCTGCTGAAGTCCCCTCATTTGACCTTAAGATGGAGGGAAGTTTACTGATGATGTGGCTGAAAATGTCTGGGCTCAGGACACTACCCTGAGGACCTCCTGCAGCGATGGCCTGGAGCTGAGATGACTGACCTCCAACAACCATAACCATCTTCCTTTATGCCATGTATAACTCCAACCAGCAAACAGTTTGCCCCCTGATTCCCATTGACTCTGGTTTTGCTTGGGCTCCTTGGTGCACACTCAGCCAAATACAGCCTTGATATTAAGGGCTGTCACTCTTGCCTCACCTGAGGAATTTAGCTGTTTGTCCACGTTTGAACCAAAGCTACAACGAGGTCAGGAACTGAATGGCCCTGTCAGAATCCAAGCTGGGCATGACTGAGCAGGTGTTGCTTGATAGCACTTTTAAGACATCTCCACTTTTAAGACTTTTTCTGACAATTAAGAATAGTCTAAATAAAAACTGAAATAACTGTGGATGCTGTAAATCAGGAACAAAAACAGAAGTAGCTGGAAAAGGTCAGCAGGTCTGGCAGCATCTATGAAGAAAATGTTTCAGGTCCGGTGAACCTTCCTTGTTCTGAGGACAAACCTGGGCAATCTTCCACATTGTAAGCTGAATGCCAGTGTTGTAACTGTACTGAAAAGTTTTGCTACGAGTACAGCACGTTGGAAAACATATCTTCAGTACTATTGCCGAAATGTGAAGGGCCATAGTCTTTGTGGTATCAAGTATCACCAGCTGTTTCCTGATATTACATGGAGTGAATAGAATTGGCTGAAGACTGGCATCTCTCAGGCTGGGAATCTTCAGAGAAGGCCAAGATGGATCATCCATGAGGCACTTCTAACTGAAGATTGTTGAAATGTTTCAGCCTCATCATTTGCACTGATGTGTTAGACTCCCCCATCATTGAAGCTGGGGATATTTATGGAACATCCTCTTCGAGTAAATTGCTCCTGGCATGCCCTCCTGAGCTCATCATTGGACCAGGGTTGATTGCCTTGCTGGATGGTAATGATAAAGCGGGTATAAACCAGACCATGAAGTTACAAATTGTGTTGGAGCAAATTCTGCTACTGTTGATGGCCCATGGCCTTTTACATTGCACATTCTTGATCTGCGAAATCTGTTCTAAGCCTATCCTATTTAACATGGGAGGAGTGTCATACAACACGATGGAGGGTATTTTCAATGTGAAGACCAGATTTTGATTTCACAAGGATTGTGCAGTAGTCACAGTTGTACCAATACTGTCATGGACAGATGTGTCTGTGGCGGGCAGATTGATGAGAATGAGGTCAAATATGTTTCTTTCTCTTATTGGTTCCCTCTCCACCTGCTGCAGGCCCAGTCTAGCAGTTATGTCCTATAGGACTCAACCAACTTAATTTATAGTGGTTCTGCTGAGCTACCCTTCATATCAGACATTGAAGTCCATCACCAAAACTACATTCTGTACGCTTACCACCTTTAGTGCTTCCTGTAATTGGTGTTAAAAATGGGAGAGTACAGATTTATTAGGAGGAGAAGGTTTACTGATCAACAGAATGTTTCCTGAGGTTCTGAGGAAGGGTCACCGGACCCAAAACGTTAACTCTGTTTTTTCCTTCACAGATGCTGCCAGACCTGCTGAGCTTCTCCAGCAACTTTGGTTTTGTTCCTGATTTACAGGATCCACAGTTCTTTTGGTTTTTATTTAGAATGTTTCCTTGTTCATGTTTGACCTGATGCTCTGAAACTTCATGGGGTCAAGAGTCAACGTTGAGGACTCCCAGAGCACTTGCTCTTGCCTGCATACTACTGTGTAAAGTGGAACAGGACATACCAGGGATGATGATGTATAAAATATTATGCTTAAGGTATAATTCTGTGAGTATGATTATGTCAACCTATTGATTGATCTGTGAGACAGTTCTTTCAATTTTGGTACAAGCCCTGAGATGTTTGTTTGGATGTTTTGGTAGGGTCAACAGGATTGGATTTGCTTGAATTGATTCCATGGTACCCCCTTGGTTTCATTCCTAATTTGAGGCTTTTTAACCAGCTCATTTCAGAGGCAATCACATTTCTGTGGATCTGAAATCACATGCAGGCCATGGAAGGTAGAGATGGCAGCCCCTGAAGGACATTAGTGAACCAGATGGGTTCTCTTGACAATCAACAATGGTTTCTTTGTTATAATTAGACTTCTAGTTAAATTCTAGAATTTTATTGAATTCAAATTCTGCTATGTGCTGTGCTGTGCTTACCAGGACATTAGCTGGGTCACTGGATTACTCATCCAGCAACAATACCTCCGCAACATCGTCACCCCTTGTTTCTCCCGCAGTTTCTGTTTTTATATTAGAAGAACAAAATTTGTTTGTTTCACTTTTTGTTGAAAATATTTCCTTGCTGATGCTTTAAACTGTCTGATCTGAAATTGGTTGCAATAGGATTTTATAATTATTAATTTATTAGAGAGCTGAACTGATACTTTTTGTTTTTTTATATTAAATAAGGGACAGTATGCGTTAAGGAGTGACTGCAAGGAAAGGAACTAATTAGGATTCAATATCAGAAGTCACAAGACCAACTTTCATGTGAACTTCAAGATTATGGGAATGTGTGAATTAGGAGCTGAAATAGGCCATTCATGAAGACCATGGTGGATACTTCTGTGTTTTGAATTCCACATTCTTATCTACCACCAACAACCTTTAATTCCTTTGTGTAACAATCCACAACCACCCGAAAAACATTCAAGTACTCTACGCCTTCTGAGGCAGAGAGTTTCAAAGTCACACAATTCTCTGAGAGAAAACATTTCTCCTCATATCTATCCTAAAAGCTTGAGCTCTGATTTGAAGCAGTGCCCCGAAGCTGTGGACTATAATTTTGAAATATTCCATTGCATTGGTAATGTCAGATAATATGATCTGAAGATCCTGAGCTACGACAGGACATTAACAAGAAGTTACCTAGTACTTCTTTCAAGCAGCTGTTTTTTTGTGGGACAGTTATCACATTAATTTGCCATTGGGATCAACAAATCTAAGCCAAATCCTGCATTTAATCACACAGATATTTCAGCATGAAGTCACTGGATAGCCATGAACAGAAGGACTGCTGGGTGAATGCACCCTTCCCCCCCACCCCCCCGACCTGTTTAGGGGCACTGAGGCAATTATACAGGCTAATTACTTCCTTAGGAATATCTGTCATCACAGCATGGACACAGGATCAAATCTCAGATCGGTCCTTGCCTATATAGCTCAGTTCCAGATTAGTTAGTATAATTAATAAGTGAATTCATTGGGGAAACACATTAATAACTTTAAAAGAAAGCACGGCTAATTTTTGTTCTTCTATTTTTCTAAAGTTGCTTGAAAATGACCACCCAGAGCTTTCCCAATATCCTAAATCTATTTATTGAGTGTTTAATTGAACCATCATGATCTCAGGCTTAATTTAGTTGATTGCAGCCTTGGCAAGAATAAGGATACCTAAGTGCACTTGGGCTAGAAAAGAATAAGCCTTGCTCCTCATTCTATTTTCTATTCATTCATAGGACGTAGGCATCACTGAGTGAACATTTACTGTTTATTTCTAATAGCTCTTAGGAGTAAAGATGTTTTACTTCACTAGAGCTTGGCAAGATCACACTTGGAGCATTATGTGCAACTTTGGTTTCCTTACGTAAGCAAAGCTATCCTTGCAATAAAAGGAATGAAACAAACATCCACCAAACTTATTCCTGGGATGAAGGGATTGTCCTAAGAGGAAAGGTTAAGTAAATTAGAACTTCATTCTCTGGAGTTTGGTGGAATGAGAACTGATTTATTTCTAACATACAAAATTCTTACAGGAGCCAACATAAGTAGGTGCAGGAATCCCTGGTCAGGGATCTAGAACAGGAGATACCATCTCAGAATAAGAGGTAGGGCTAAGATGATGAAGAGCCTCTTCATTCAGATGGTGGTGAATCTCTGGGATTCTCTGCCCCTAAGGATGTGAGGCTTAGTTGTTGAGTTTGACTTGAATTGATCAATTTCTACATATTAAAAACATTAATGGACCCAGGGATAGTGCAGGAAAATGATTTTGAAGTAAAAGATCAGTCATGATCTAATTGAATGGTGGAACAGGATTGAAAGGCTGCTTGGGCTACTCCTACTCTTTATTTAAAAAACAATCTTGCCTTACATAGAAAGTGAGCTATTCTTTTGACTGCCACAAAGTGGGTTGCTAGGACCTAACAGAATGAAGTGTCAATCACATTGTTGTGGAATTGGAGTCATACATAAGGCTGACTTTCTTCCCTAAACAATGTTAGTTAACCAGTTGTGTTTTTACAACAATGCTGTAGTTCTATGGTTATCATTCTTATTCCAGATTTTGTTTAACTAATTGAATTTAAATTGCCATTACTATGGTTATAGTCAAACTCATGTAGTTAGATCCTTTATCCAGGTGGCTGAATTACAAGTCCAATAACACACTGTTCCTCTCAATGACTCCTCTTGCAACTTCACAAGTGTGGATGTTTGTGATGTAAGGGTTGGTTTTCTGAAAAAGGGTCTAGGCCCGAAACGTCAGCCTTCCTGCTCCTCTGATTCTGCTTGGCCTGCTGTGTTCATCCAGCTCTACAACTTGTTATCTCTGGTCACTATTGTAATGGGCTTTGTGATGAAATGGCCTGTCAGCATTCACTTCCAAAGTTCACACATTAATAGTTATACATTGAAACTGGAATAAGTCAGCTATGGCACTGCATTTCAGCAAGGAGTCAATACATTAGGTCAGCAGGGATGAAAACAAATTGATGGAAGTTACTGAGCGTAATACATGAACATTAAAATATGAAGACTCAGCATTTGAGTTCCATTATTTAATTTCACATCTGAGTTATCTTTCAACAAACATCAATGGAACAATTTTTTAGCGAATGGCAGGAACAGAGCAGTTGCCTTTTCAAGTAGATCATATTTCCAAATTTGATAAAATTCTATTATATTCTGTAAAGTATCTCAAACCATGTTAACTTAAGTCCATTGATGGAAATATTAGGGAAAATATGAAAACGGTCAAAGTTTCTATTAACAATGGGGAGGACAAGTTGGAGCCTGGCAGTGGTTTTCTCTTGATAGACTACCATAGTAATATTCACTGAGTTCACTCATCAGCAGTTGCCAATTGAATGGAGTACTTGAGAGCAGCTATTCATTACGTAATCACACTGAATCATGAATCAGCATTTTTGGGAGAAGGGGGAGGCTAGTCAAGCACGAAGAACACATTGTAAAAATAATTTCAAGTCATTAATACAGTTTAACTGAATGAGGAGAGGAATGAGTAAATCTTCATTATTAGCTAAGGATGTAGGCCAGATAAAGATTGATCAAACACTTGAGCATAATAAAGGACTCTCAAAAACTTTTAATGTCTCACCTGGTGACACAGCTCGCACTATCACAGGTTTCTCACCACCAGCGATAAATCCAAATCCATAGACAGGGTCTCGTTTAATCTTTACTTGTCGGGTGGCTAAGGCAGCTAAGTGGTCACATTCCATGTCATTGAGGGATACGGCTGGCATCACATGACTGTAAATGAAAGGTTATTGGTTTTAGATTCCTTTAAAGATTGAATATTTTGCTATGTCCAGTTGAAAAAAGTAATTCAGGTCCCCTCTGTTTAAGCCACCTTCATTCCATTGCAACAAATATTTTCTTTTTTTTTTAGCATGTAGTCATCATGCTTCAATTTCAACAAAAGAATTAAGAAGCCAATTACAAAGTTTTCTGCAGTGAAAGAAAAGTTAATTTTATTACCTATGAGGCCCGAGAACAGGTAATAAAAATGTGCCTCAAACATACGTAAATACAGGTAATAAATTTAAAAGGGGCAGAGTGACTGGTACAGACAGGAAAAATTAAGGCTACATCGCTTAAAAATTCTGAGTTCTGGAGAAGAATAATTTTGAACTTGAACATTTAACTCTTTTTTAATCTGTTCAGATGCTGCCAGACCAGTTGAGTTTCTCCAGGATTTCAATTCTTATTTCAGACTTTTTTTAATTCACTTGTGGGACGCAGCTTTCACGGGCTGAGCCAGCATTTATTGCTCATCCCTAGTTACCCTTGAGAAGATAGTGGTCAGTTGCCTTCTTGAATTGCTGCAGTCCCTGCACTGTAGGTTGATCCACAATGCCCTTAGGGAGGGAATGAAGGAACGGTGATATATTTCCAAGTCAGGTTGGTGAGTGGCTTGGAGCAGAACTTGCAGGTAGCAGTTCCCCTGTATCGGCTGCCCTTGTCCTAAATGGAAGTGATTATGGGTTTGGAAGGAGCAGACAATTGGCAAATTTTCAGCATCTGCAGCACTTTGCTTCAATTAAGATTTCTTAATTAAGACAGCCATTGATTAATTATTGACTAGTACCCTCAGCAGTGGTGAAGTTTGTAGATACCTTTGAGTTTTCAATGAAATTTGCTTTTTCACTGAATACTGTTTTTGAGTTAATGTGATGGAAACAGGAAGGGAGGGAAAGGGAGAGATTGGAAACAGGGAGGACAGGAGATAGCGAAAAAGGGAGGAGAAAGAGAGAGAGTAGTCCAGCTCTTGTCAGTACTAATTCGTTTTTACATCTCTCTGCTCAGCTGATGAAAAGAGCTACTGAAGTATGTATGTATATATGAAGTGTATAATGCTAAGTCTGACTTCACTGTTTTTCCAAACTAATTAACTGGCAACGAGATTTTTTCTTCTTTCAATATGTAAAATTATCATTCAAATGAGAATTAAAACTGGAGATGTAAATTTCTTGATGCTAACTGATGTCAATGTCCTTAGATAAACTAATTTCAGTGCAGCTGGTTTTTGTTAATTCCACATGGGTCTCTTGAACTTGCTTCAAACTATGGTCAGGTCATTTTAGGCTATATTGTCCGTTTTGAAAGTGATTTTAGACTATGAAAGTTGGTTGGTATGACAATCACGTGATGGAAATTGATAGTCCATATTTACCACTATTGTAACACAGGGAGCTTATATCCCCTAGATTTTTCCAAACTGCCGTACCTGAATATGGAAGTACCTGTCAGAAAGATTAGTGACTATGGTTAGTGCTGGCTCCAATTTTTCCAAATTTGTTTCGGAGATATGAATGCCCACTAGTTACAGCTAATTATATCCAATATTAAGAACTGATGACCATTCAGATATACAAACATTTTCCAATGTTTATATTACTTCAAGTTGTCCACCTGCTCAGAAGCATGCAGAACTGTTAAGGTTGCAGGTAATGGAAATGGATTTTAAAAATGGCACAATAAAATCATAGTAGCAACTTAATACTATGTGTGAATTTTTTTGCTATTTATTTTGTTTATTTGCTACCTCCACTTAGTTGTTTAGCCCATCATTTTTCTATGTTTGCAATAAATGTGTTACTGAATGGAAATTGCTCTTTCACTTTTGATTTTTAAATGAAGACTAAGAGTAAGAGAGTGTTATGTAGGCCAGGATGCAACACAGACACTTACCAGCGTCCTGCAATAACAAAGTCAAAGGCTTATCTAATTGGTAAAGATTATTTAAACTGAATTCATAGTCTCAGTTGCAGTTATATAGCTATACTGTTTGTTAGAAGAGCCATAGCAGCTGACACTACCCATTGTATAATATTCAAGTTTATGTTAAAATGGTCTTCTTCCACCTCCAAGGAATGACCAAACTGTCTTGTACTGGTATTGGCAGGCAAACATGGAAGTAGGTCATTCAGCCCATCAAATTTGCTCTGCCATTCAATGAGATCATGGCTAATCTGAGAATCCTCAACTCTCACTTTTCCCATAATCCTTGTTTCCCTTACTCAGCCCTGACTATTTTTAATGAGCCGGTTTCGGCAGCCTTCTGTGGCAAAGAATTCTACAGATTTGTTTCACTCTGAGAAAAGAAATGCCCATTATCTATGCTGTAAGTGTGCGGTCCCTTATTCTGAGATTATATCCTCGAGTCCAAGACTCTCTTACAAAGGGAAACAACTTCTCTGCAATACCCCTGTTAGTACCCCTAAGAATATTGCATGGTTCAGTAGGTTTATCTCTCATTCTCCTAAGTTCCAATGAGTACAGGCACACGTTACTTGATCTCTCCTCATAAGACAATAACTCCATAACCAGGATCAAGCTAATGAACCTTCTATAGACTGCCTCAAAAATCAGTACATCTTTTCTTAGATGAGGTGCCTAAAACTATTCACTATGTCTGACTCTTGCCTTGTACAGATTTAACAAAACCTCCCCACTTTTATATTCTACTTGCAACTGAAATGCCCGCCTGCTGAACTTAGACACTAACATTCTGTGATTCACACACGAGGACTCACAAATCTCTTTTCTATAGCTTTCAGCAGTCTTTCTCCACTTAAATAATATTCTGCTCCTCTATTCTTCTTACCAAAGGCCATAACCTCACATTTGCCCACATTATATCAGCCAAGTTTTTGCCCATTTGTTTTAACTGTCTATATCCCTCTGTGCTCTTTGTTTCACCTCACTGCTTGCATTCCCATCTATTTTTGTGTCATCTGCAAACTTACTATATTCAATTTCCTCATCCAAGCGAATAACAGGTACAGGGAGTTCTGTTGCCAGTGCGTGTTCTGCAAAGTGAATTGGCTATAAAGCAATTGACGAATAGGGAAATGCTATTTCTAAAATGCAAACTTGTGTTGATTATAACGTGATTCCATTGGGTAGGCATTCTGCTGTCAGGAGCTCTTTGCTAATGATACCTACAGTATACTTGTACAGTGCTGTGATTCTAAGAGTCCTAGAGAAAGTCTCCCTGTCAACCTTCATTAAAACTGAAAAGAAAGAAGCCAGCAGGTCTGTTATCAGGAAAAGTACGGTGTAGGGGAGAGTGAAAAACAGTATATTTAGCTTATCTTGAAAGGAAACACAAGATGAACTTACAACAGGAGGCTCCAGCAGCCTATTTAAGTAATTAGTCAGATCATGATTGACTTATGTTCCAACTAATTTTCCCACCTTTACTCTATATCCCTTGATACCCTTGTGGTGTGGTCATAAGATCGCTGAAGGAGTCTGAGTTGCTATGGAAACATCCACGTATGTATATGTTACAGTCTGGAACTATGGATAGTGATAGTGGAGTCTCCAATATTCTTTTGGTCACGTGGCTGACCAGGAATCTCCCCCAATTTTACAGTCTGCTATTGGCAGTGTTGGAAGAACTTACCGATTGATACTCAATCTTTTTAGTCACATTGTGAACACATCTTCCCTGGCCATTGAGTTCTGAGGCAGGACCTGAACCTAGATCTTCTTGCTTACAAACACTTACACCTTTCACAACCTCAGGATGTTACAAAGAACTTGACAGCCACTGAAGTATTTTTGAATTGCAGTCATTGTAAAAAATACAGCAGATAATTTTCACACAACACTGTCCCACAAGCAACAATGTGATAATGACCAGGCAATCTGTCATTGTATTGCTGACTTAGGGATAAGTATTGACCAGGACAGCTGGGTAACTGTCCTGCACTTTTTGGAAATAGTGAGGACAGTTGCGTCAATCCAAGAAGGAGCTGCGAAGCTGTTTTTTTGGTGGTATGCCCCAACCCCGTTTTTCCCATCGGCCCAGTTATAGCGTAATTTTCTATAACATGTTGTTGTGCTGGAATGAAACTATTGCGATATAGCAGAATCCCCTGTACTGAAAATAATTGTGACTCCAGTTCTGACCACTGTGGCACTCCACTAGTTACAGGTTGCCATTCTGAAAATGTCACCTTTCTCCCAAATCTCTATCATTTATTAGTTAGCCAATCCTTTATTCATGTTAATATACAACCTCCAACACCATAAGCTCTTATCTTATTAAGTAGCTTAATGCGTGTACCTTATCAAATGCCTTCTGAAAATCCAAATGTACTACAACCACTGTTTTCCCTTTATCTATCATACTTATTTCCTCCTCAAAGAATTCTAATAAATTTATCATGCATAATTTCCCCTTCATAAAGTCTTAGTCTTCTTGAGAAGCTACAGAGAAATGGTAAGTGTCAGGAGGTATGTTGACAGGTGACTGGTTGAGGGGTTAGGTGCCTGGCTGGTATAGTTGTTAAGCGGGTAGAGTGGTAGGTGGGCGGGTAAAAGTATAGGGTGGCAGTTGGCTGAGGGCATGGTGTAAGTTAGGGGCTAGTCAAATCTGGTTGGGGGTATTACTGGGATGCATGATCAAGTTTGGGGTAAATGAGTTGGATTGAGGGAGGGAAGGTCATGGGTGCAGTTGGGTGGTTTGACCAGCGTAAATACTTGGATTGGGACAATGGTAGAGGTGTAAGGAATCAGAGGGTCCAGTGGGGAGTCAGTGAGGTGGGGGAGATCAATTGTATAGTTACTCAAAAGTTACAACTGGTTTTAATTTTCTCAAAGATTCCTAGGTAACTATCCATGTAAACAAATCAGAACCTTTTGAAGCTCCAAAGTCTTCAATTCTAACTCAGAGTTGAGTAATTACCTCAGTTTAAACTTTGTGGGCAATTTCTGTGTAGTCATTTCACCGAGACATCTGAAGGATTCCAAAGTTTCTCTTGTGGAATACAACTTATCTCTGAGGATCAGTGGACTACAAGATCCAGGCCATTATAGACTGGGAATGGGTCAAAGCTGTGAGGAATGAAACCTCTCTGCCCTTGAGTTCAGAAAAGTCTAATTAATTTTTTAGGCAACAACAATGACTTGAAAGTTACAGAGTACTTGTAGGTAGGAAAAGCTTAATCAGTAGAAATAAGCACAACAATGCTAAATTACTGCTGGGAATTCTCAATTAAGTTTCATTTTCCCCAGTGAAATACTGCAGCACTCATAATGCATCTTTTGGCAGATTCTAACTGATTAAAAGCCAAGCACATCACTCCATTTTATTTTGATAATTCATTGCAATCAGTGTAGAATGATTACATACTGTTGAGTTCAGTATTTTTTATTCAAGTCAGTGCTTCTCACACTCTTTGAATGCTCTCTTCTTAACAACATACACTTTTGACATTCATCTTTTGGAAACTAATGCACTGCTTTTACCTTGATTAATGGAGCAAGACTTAACAAAAAAGGTCTAACTGAGTTGCCTACAAATGACAAACTTTATGAGCTAATAAATGGCACAAAGATCTGAATGGATGAGGGAACCAACTTGCTTATAAAGCAGTTTTGAAGCCATTTAATACTGTCCAATCTTGCAATTCTGACTTATATCCATGTTACAGAGGTAGTAGGAACTGCCGATGCTGGAGAATCTGAGATAACACAGTGTAGAGCTGGATGAACACAGCAGGCCAAGCAGCATCACAGGAGCAGGAAAGCTGACGTTTCGGGTCGAGACCCTTCTTCACAAATGGGTGAGGGGAAGGGGATTCTGAAATAAATAGGGAGAGAGGGGGAGGCAGATAGAAGATGGATAAAGGAGAAGATAGGTGGAGAGGAGACAGACAGGTCACAGAGGCGGGGTTGGAGCCAGTGAAGGTGAATGTAGGTGGGGAGTTAGGGAGGGGATAGGTCGGTCCAGGGAGGACGGACAGGTCAAGGAGGCGGGATGAGGTCAGTGGGTAGGAGATGGGGGTGGGGCTTGAGGTGGGAGGAATGGTTAGGGAGGCGGGGACTAGCTGGGCTGGTTTTGGGATGCGGTCGGGGGAGGGGAGATTTTGAAGCTTGTGAAGTCCACATTAATACCCTTGGGCTGCATGGTTCCCAAGCAAAATATGAGATGCTGTTCCTGCAGCTTTCGGGTGGCGTCATTGTGGCAATGCAGGAGGCCCAGGATGGACATGTTGTCCAAGGAGTGGGAGGGGGAGTTGAAATGGTTCGCGACTGGGAGGTGCAGTTGTTTGTTGCGAACTGAGCGTAGGTGTTCCGCAAAGCGGTCCCCAAGCCTCCGCTTGGTTTCCCCGATGTAGAGGAGGCCACAACGGGAACAGCGGATACAGTATACCATATTAGCAGATGTGCAGGTGAACATCTGTTTGATGTGGAAGGTCTTCTTAGGGCCTGGCATAGGGGTGAGTGGGGAGGTGTAGGGGCAGGTGTAGTACTTGCCTCGGTTGCAGGGAAAAGTGCCAGGGGTGGTGGGGCTGGAGGGGATTGTGGAGCGGAGGAGGGAGTCACGGAGAGAGTGGTCCCTCCAGAAAGCAGATAAGAGTGGGGAGGGAAAAATGTCTTTGGTAGTGGGGTCAGATTGCAGATGGCGGAAATGTCGGAGGATGATGCGTTGGATTCGGAGGTTGGTGGGGTGGTACGTGAGGACGAGGGGGATTTTGTTTTGGTTGTTATTGCGGGTAGGGTGTGTGAGGGACGAGTTGCGGGAAATGCGGGAGACACGGTCGAGGGCATTTTCAGGGATACAAATACAGATGCGGAAAATACAGATACAGAAAAGAATGTGACAGAGGCGAAGGAATTGGGAATAGGGGATGGCCTTTTTCCTGCAAAATTCCTTAGCCTTCGCCTCATCTGCTCCCGAGATGAAGCATTCCACTCCCAGACATCCCAGATGTCCTCTTTTTTCAAGGACTGCAACTTCCCCTCCACAGTGGTCGAAAATGCCCTCGACCGTGTCTCCCGCATTTCCCGCAACTCATCCATCACACCCCCCTCCCCGCAATAACAACCAAAACAAAATCC
Source organism: Rhincodon typus (assembly GCF_021869965.1). NCBI lineage: Eukaryota > Metazoa > Chordata > Chondrichthyes > Orectolobiformes > Rhincodontidae > Rhincodon > Rhincodon typus. The sequence continues at coordinate 38,403,518 of NC_063345.1, forward strand.
CCCTCGTCCTCACGTACCACCCCACCAACCTCCGAATCCAACGCATCATCCTCCGACATTTCCGCCATCTGCAATCTGACCCCACTACCAAAGACATTTTTCCCTCCCCACTCTTATCTGCTTTCTGGAGGGACCACTCTCTCCGTGACTCCCTCCTCCGCTCCACAATCCCCTCCAGCCCCACCACCCCTGGCACTTTTCCCTGCAACCGAGGCAAGTACTACACCTGCCCCTACACCTCCCCACTCACCCCTATGCCAGGCCCTAAGAAGACCTTCCACATCAAACAGATGTTCACCTGCACATCTGCTAATATGGTATACTGTATCCGCTGTTCCCGTTGTGGCCTCCTCTACATCGGGGAAACCAAGCGGAGGCTTGGGGACCGCTTTGCGGAACACCTACGCTCAGTTCGCAACAAACAACTGCACCTCCCAGTCGCGAACCATTTCAACTCCCCCTCCCACTCCTTGGACAACATGTCCATCCTGGGCCTCCTGCATTGCCACAATGACGCCACCCGAAAGCTGCAGGAACAGCATCTCATATTTTGCTTGGGAACCGTGCAGCCCAAGGGTATCAATGTGGACTTCACAAGCTTCAAAATCTCCCCTCCCCCGACCGCATCCCAAAACCAGCCCAGCTAGTCCCCGCCACCCTAACCATTCCTCCCACCTCAAGCCCCACCCCCATCTCCTACCCACTAACCTCATCCCGCCTCCTTGACCTGTCCGTCCTCCCTGGACCGACCTATCCCCTCCCTAACTCCCCACCTACATTCACCTTCACTGGCTCCAACCCCGCCTCTGTGACCTGTCTGTCTCCTCTCCACCTATCTTCTCCTTTATCCATCTTCTATCCGCCTCCCCCTCTCTCCCTATTTATTTCAGAGTCCCCTTCCCCTCCCCCATTCCTGAAGAAGGGTCTCGACCCGAAATGTCAGCTTTCCTGCTCCTCTGATGCTGCTTGGCCTGCTGTGTTCATCCAGCTCTACACCGTGTTATCTCTTATACCCATGTTATATTCCATTGTTTCATCTACAGACGTTCAGAGAGTTTTCATGTAATTCTGAAAAACGAAATAGGTGAACGTTAGTCTCACTTACATATATTATTTGGGGTGCTATAGTTCAGTGGTAGTGTCCCTATCTCTGGACTAGACTTCTAGGTTTGACTCCCACGCTAGGACTTGTTGTCCATGGAAGATGTATTTGTAACTTTTCTAAACAGATTGATCAATCTTTAACGTGTAAATGTTTCCAGTATGATTGATGTCAACAAACAAGTGTGTGAGAGTTTCCCAGTCATCCTGCATACTAATAAGTGTGAATCAATCCAATGGATGTCCATACACAATCCTCCACAGCAAGAATTGAGGAACAGATAGGCATTTGTGCGTGACAAATTGTATTCTAAATTTGACAGGTGTCTTATCTGATAATTATTTTTTGGATCAGTTGGTAAATAACAAATGGTGAGACACTTTTGAGTTGTGTTTTACCAGTTGTACTGTAACTGGCATTTATCAATGTTTTGATATTAAGCAGTTATGCATATTTAATGTATTTGGTTAAACTTATTCATAAGCAATGAGGAGGATATGCAAACTAATTGTCACATTCCACATTAGTTGAAGTATTCTCTTTTAATTTACAAATGTGTTTTATTGCACGTGTAAGAGATCAGAGATGTTATTCTAAATTGCTACATTTTGATTCACTTACTGTGCCATAGCTTTTTCAAGCCCAGGTTTTGTATACATTTGTGACTGAACTCAGCCTGTACACTAAACGATTGCAGACCAAGCGTGATGCTTTATTCCAACACTTTGCTTAACTCTAAGGTTTGCATAGAATGTAAGTTGAAATCTGCACAGGTCCTGAAATTTGATTTTCAAGAGTGGAAGATGGTACCCAACAATAGAGATCAGCCATCCTAAACAAGCAGGCCAAGGCTCCAGGTAGCAAAGGAGGTACACAGTTAGAGTGTGGTACAGAGGACCTGGATTCAGTTCAGGAAACACTTCAATTCCTGTTGACAGCTGGCAACTTGAGTGCCGTGCAAGTCCCAGCTTGTAGCCATCAAACTCTTACCTCTTTCTGATGCCAGTGGAGGAGGAAACCCCATAAATCTGCAGGGTGGCTGCAGTCTAGGAGATAGCTGAAGCTGAATTCCAGAGGTGGTATGGACAGGTAGTGGGAGTCCTTTTCTGCCTTGAGTTCTATATCTCAGAATTTGAATCAAAGACGACTTCCATGGAATCATCCATTCCATGCTAATACATGGAGGCAATCAATAACGCCAACACAATATATGGGGAATTTAAAGCATTGATCAGCTGGATGCAGAGATCATTCAACTGCGTGTGGAAATACAGCTAAATGCTTTCCCGGACATGACTAGTAATGAAGCATATTTGGATCCTTTTCCGGAGACGGAAAAGAAAGTTAGGGATCATGGCACTGGAGACCCTCTTCGATTTGGCCCCAAATCATGGACTGAGCCCTTGGCTCCTCTGTCTGAGCTACACATGCCTCTTCTTGTCCTCATGAAGGACGCCTCTCCACAGATGCAGGTGGAAAGATCTAATGGCAAGGACCTCACAAGGCCTCACAACCCAGAGAATGTTGGCTATGGGTCCCACACTCCTGTCACTGCAACTTGTATTTATTGAAATGGAATTATTTATTATTGTGGTCTGCTATCTGTCAAAGAGTGTGTTCTGATCCAATGTTAAATAACTATTGGGAATGTTAAAGAGCTCACTTAGTGTCAGCGCTCTTCATGTTAGGGTGCGAGGCATGATGCTTTCTCCTCTTGGAGCTGCTTGATATGGTTTTCTGTAAAAATGATCCTGGGCCTCAACAGTGCACCCGCTATATGTGAAATGTGCCTGCATAACAGTACGATGACTATCTCTACAAAGCTAGACTATAGAAAACGGTACCATTCAGGTTATTTCACTGGCATGCTCCTTCAGACACTCAGCATCTTTCCCCTTCTGCTCCACCGAGGAAATCATGCGCTCACCATCACCTCTGGCATCAGATCCACTCTTCTCTGAAGCACCATGTTGTGTAGGGCACAGCAGACCACCAAGAGAGCCTTGACAGCAATACTGGAGAATACCACGGTGCGTTCAAAGCACCAGAAATGCATTTTGAGCAGGCACATAGCCTACTTCATGGTAGCCCTGATAGTCAAATTACAATGATTGTATTTCTTTTGTGCCTCTGGGGTGGGGTTCTGAACTGATGTCATTAAACATGACCTTAGAAGATATTCCTTGTCAGTCAGACACCATCTACAGAGCCTGCCCAGTGGCTAAAGTGTTGGGGCAATTGAGACTCTTAAAATGGAAATTCATGGTAGTGCTCAGGTTCTGAGCTCAAACTTGAATGATCCTTTCATATTGATCACAAACCAGCCGGATGTTGAATGAATAGAATTCCATCCAGTTTACATATGCACCTTGATAATCTGAGGAAACATAGATTGTCAGTTATATGCAGTCTATCGCATCCTGCATTTTAGGAAATCCTGTCAGGAAGGTGAAAATGACAGTCTCTGCTCTTATGTTGCTGCTTCTATCTGGAACCTAATGTTATCTGATTTCTTCTCACATAAAACATTCTTTACCTCTCCAATGCACTCAATTGATAAATTTTTATGGGCTAACCTTAAGAGTTTTGATTAAATATCAGTTTTGCTGAGTTTGTTGAAGAGCTCCTCTCCGCAAGGCTTAGTGGGTTTTCTTACTGTATCTTACCAAATACACCTCATTAACTACTGATCCCATCCCTATGGCACCCCTATGTCTGATTCCAGCCGCAATCTACTACTTACCGTACCCCGAATAGCTCGCTACTGCCACATGTTCCTACAAGAACCTGCATCCCTGACACCAACGCCATCTTTAAAAGGCCATTGTGCACCTGGACATACACCGTCAGTCTGGAGCTGCCCTGACATTTGCCCCAGATGTAGAAGATGAGGGAATGTCAGTTTTGCAGGCAGTGATCTGGGGTTCCTAGTGGAAAGGGCGATACAGAGATGGACATCATCCACCCCAGAACCAGCAGAACAGACCACAACAGCAGTCTGGTCTGAGGTTGCACCAGGTTAGTGCGATCGCAGCCATCTGAAGAAATGCCCAGCTTTGAAGGAAGAAGGTCAATTACCTTCTTGACTCCACCAACGTAAGTGCAACCTCACACTCTATCTCTGCTACTGTATCCACCAACGGTTTATGTTCTATCCCTCTCATTATTGCCTGCAACTCCTTCCCTCACCCAATGTCACCAACCACAACCCCTAACTCTGCATGTCCTCCACTGCCAAGTCACTCCTTTTGGATACCTCCTCACCTGCATGACAAGTAACATCTCTGCCAGCCACTTTCATCTTTCATCATACCTGCCCCACTCTCATACCAGGAGGAAGGCAGCCCAAAATAGGGCAGACAGAGTCAATACTGGCAGTGGGTTGACCAACATTCAACTCACCTCTTAAGAGGAGAGGATCCTGATCCTTACAGTCCTAAGTGGCTGAGTGACAGTGGTCAAATTCCTGTATTTCCTTGACTTACTGTGCTTGGAGCCCCTGACTGAAGCCTGTCCCCCTTCAGTTGAATGAGGATTTCTGACAACTGTGACAAACGTCTTGGCTTTATGTCTGCACTAAACAGCAGGGAAATACAGCTGTACTGGGAGCCTGGTAACTCTGGCTAATGAACATGGTGCAAAAGGGCAAGGCAAGGCAAGCGGGGATGCTGTCAGCATCCAGATAGGCTGAAAGTGAGTGAGTGCTAAGAGGCCAAATGAACAGGCTGGAGATGTAGACTGGTCCAGTCCATAAGCTGGGTGTGTCCCCTTGCAGGAGCATTACAATGTTAGTTGCAATTCAATCCTGAGGTGCAGCACCGAAGTGCAGATGTGCCCTGTAAGTGGATTGGAAATGTGCCATGTGGGTTCTTTGAGTCTGATGCATGTTGGATGCCAATGCTTATGGACATGGGGTGCATGAGGCTGGTGCCCATGGCTCATGTCTCATGTCTTGAGATGTTAGTGCCTGGTATCCAACCAGGTCGTCCTCTGGAGCAAGTGGCAAGCTGCAATTGCCAAGTGCCAGTCCCATTTCCATGGCAATCACAGTTAATGCCTAGTTTGCTTGCAGCAGATGGTGGGATTAAAAGTCACATATTAATGGGACAGATTTGCATTTACTAAGATCATTAATAAACAATAATCCCCTTTAGTAGACAGCTCATTGCTGCCTGACTCGACACCCAGAATGTATTTGTTTTATTAATGTCCTGAAAGAATTCAGATTGAAGTTGCATTTGCTCCACCCAAACTGATGAGCCAAACAGTCTTTGGGCAAAGAAAAGAAATTAGTCTTTCACGAAGCCCCAAGGGAGGCATACATGACATACCTCGCTCTTGATAGTCGTTATTATGCCTAATTAATTAATACTAATTTTACCTATTGCTATTATGCACCAAACTATACCTTGTGTAAGACAAGTGCTTTTCTTGTTAAGACTCTATAAGGGTCTATTCTCTACCACTGATAATTAGACAGACCCTTAGATTCAGCAGAAGTCCCACTTGGTCAGGTTGGTTACAATATATCTAAAAAAAGAAAGATATGGGGGTGGGAGCAGTGGCAGTGTCCTTACCTCAAATCCAGGAAGCCTGTGTCCAAGTCCCACCCACTTCAGACACATGTGATTACATCTCTGAATATGTTGATTAGAAAACATTTAAAAACTAAAGAATAGGACTTTCATGATGCAGTGGTAGTAGCCCTACCTCTAGGCCAGGAGGCCTGGATTCAACTCACATCTATCCTGGAGGTCTGTCATACATGTCTGAATAGCATGATTCGAAATATCTAATAAGGAAGGATGAGGACTCTTGTGATGCAGGTGGCAGTGTCCCTACCTCTGGGACAGAATGTATGGGCTCATGCTGCACCTGTTCCAGAGATGTAGCATCGTATATCTGAACGGGTTCATTTAAAATTAACAAAAAGGAAGTTTATTCCCCACTAAAGGGAGTTGGTTAGGAAGAGGACAAAGCAGACCCAAGTTTATATTTTGTTTAGAAAGATTGATGGCAGCAAACTACTTCAGCTACAAGCCACCATTGGTTGGTAAGGAGAGAATGATGATATGGTAACTAGCAATGCAGATTCAAATTCCATTTGATGCTGAAGAAAAGAAAAATGAAGACAAGTGACTTTACCAATTTAAGAACATTTCCACTTTAAGAAGACACAGGCAGTCAGTCAGCAACTGAAATTGGCAGTCAGCTGCAGTTGTTGGAGCAACAGGAGGGTGCGAAAAACACCCCAGAAAAAGGAATCTAACAGAAAAAAAAAATTCATCAATTTTCAGACTTTTTTTAAAAACTGGATACTTGGGACTTCATCTTCAGTTGAAAGATTTATCAAGACTGTAAACAAAATGCTTTGTTTTAGAAACTGAACAAGAGGATGTGCTTTGTGCTTAGGCCTTTATCTGGAAGTGGAGAAAAACTCCATCTTAACTGCAAAAAGTTAGGAAAGCCCGCTAGAGTTTGGGAATCACTGTTTTGATCATTAAAATATTTGGGAAAGCTCTTTGCAAGTAGTACAGAGATTCAGTATTTCCATTTAGTATAATTTTAAAGTGAAAAAAAGTACCACAATACAGTATTCATAGTTAACAGAATTTAAAGATTTACTGAAAGAATATCATAGTGCATTGCTGTAACATAGTCTAAATTCTGATGACTTTAAGACTGCAGGATCTAAAATGAGAAACAGCTATGGATGCTGGAGATCTGAAACAAAAAGAGAAATTGCCAAGAAACTCAGCAAGTCTGGCAGCATCTGTGAGGAGAAAGCAGACTTTGCTTTCTGCACTTCTGCATAACTCTGTTTCTCCCGACAGATGCTGCCAGACATGCTGAGTTTTGCCAGAATTTAAAAAGACATTGATTTAATATAAGAATACCAAATAGAAGGCAGTAGATTTCAAACAGTACTGAGGTGCTACAGATTGTAGCGCTTCCAAAAAATAACAGACAGGATAGTGGAGAGGACAAATGAAGTTCAATACAGAGAAGTTTGAGGTTGTGCAAATTGGCACAAAGAACATGGAGAGACAGTATAAAGGATACTATTCTAAAGGGTGTGCAGGAGTAGAGAAATCTGGGTGTATATGTACCTAAGTCATTAAAAGTGGCAGGAAACATAGATTTAACTCATAATAAAACAGATTATATTCTAGGCATCATTAATAGGAGGCAAAGAGTACAAGAGTAGGGAGGTTGTGATTAACTTATACACTGGTTAGACCTCAGCTGGATTATTATGTACAGTTCTTGGCTTTACGGAACAGGAAGGAGATGAATGCATTGGAGACAGTGCATGGTTGTGAGAATGATTTTAGGGAAGAGACACTTCAGTTAAGAGGAAAGACTGGAGAAGTTGGGATTGCTTTCCTTAGAGATGAAAAGGCTAAGAGGAGATTCAATTGAAGTTTTCAAAATCATGAGGGGGTTAGACAGAGTGGACAGCAAGAGACTATTTCCACGCATAAACAGATAGGGAACTGATGCGTTTTGAAGTGTTTTGCAAAAGAAATAAAAGCAAAGTGGGAATTTTTTTTATTGACTCAGCAAGGAGTTAGGGTCTGGAATATGTTGCCTGGAAATGTGGCTGAGGCAGGTTCAATCAAAGCATTCAAGAAGGCATTGGATGATTGTTTAAGTAAAAACAAGGTGCATGATTATAAGGGAAAAAATGGGAAGATTGGCACCATGCTAAACTGTTCAAAGAACCAATGCTGACACAATGGGCTGAATGGCTTCCTTGTACATCTCTGAGACTGTTTAACATTTAAATCATTTATAAGTTGACACTCATATCAGTGAGAGATAGTAGGAACTGCAGATGCTGGAGAATCCGAGACAACAAGGTGCAGGGCTGGATGTGAGACTGTTTTATCAGATAATATGTATTTGATGATATTATATGATGAAATTTTAATATACTCCATAGTTTATTGTTCTTCTAATCTGCATTAAGTAGTGTCTCTTATTAGTTAATTTTGCTTAATAAGTTAGAATTGCCATACTACTTGTTGCTTGTTTTGATTACTGGTAACCCTTAGTGAGTTAATACTCCTTTATCAAATAGTCTTCCCATATCAATGAGCATTCCTTGATCAGTTGGTATTTCTTTTTCAGTTAATTATTCTTTTCCTTTGAACACTTTTCCATCCTACCTGCCTTGTTGTTTGTGTCCATCTTGATCTTGTGCCATCACCAGTATGGAAAGTTTGAAAAGTCTTTTGGATTTTTTGGTAGATCCTCACAACTGCCAGACATGGACCTGAGGCTGAATGAAATAGGTATCATATAGACTGTACTCCTGAATAACATGCAGTCAAGAGACAGGTGTGCTTTGAACGAATAACTCTCTGGAACAGCTTTGGATTTAGAGTACTTGCAAATTTCAGCATTATGTCAATAATCCATATCTTTGCATTTCTGTGCATAGCATTTCAAACACAATGTTGAATGACTTTTTATCTCCCTGCCCCTGCTATATAAAAAGAAATCCATATTGCAAAAACATTTATGGAATTTAAAATATAACAGTTAATTAATAAATGATACAGTAATAATGAAATATTATGATGCCCTGGTTCAATCAATTCCGTGTGAGCAGTGAAAATTCTGTTCTGGAGCTATGTAGCAGTGTGGGTCTGCCTTCCAATTGTGGAATTTTCTGATTGTGGTAAGGTGGTCAGCAGTTACCACAGGAAATGTGCAACACTTCTGCTTGGAAGTGGTAGCTGGCAATGCATGACCATGTGACGGCCAGCTAATTAGTTATGCATAATTGAGCAGCAGAGTGAATAATATGGCAGGCAGACAGGAAGATGACACTATTAGCTCTTGGGTCGAATGGTGCCCAACTGTAAGGCCACCCAGACTGCCATTCATTTCCTGCAAATCAACGTCATTTGTCTCTTCAAGCAAACATCAGGGTTACTATTGAACCTTTGATTTTTGCCCCCAGTCCTTAGCTATGTCTTGATAGAGCAGACAAAGAGTGGCTCCAGAGTATAACAATGCCTCGCTGCAGGTTCTCTTCCAGGCTGACCAGGAAAGACAAAAGGTCCTGTTTCGTACGTTCGGCAGAAGGAAGGCTTCTTTCCTGAACAAGGCAGATTAGACACAGGTCGCAACACAGGTTAACACCTATCGAGCCAACTCCAGAACCTGGTGCAGTGCTAAAAGATAATAAATGATTTACTACACTGAGTCAGGGTAAGCGAAACTATGTTGTCACTGCAAAGTGACACTTGTAACAGCATCAGGCAGTGTAAGTGTGCGAGTGCAGAGGTTACTCAGATAATCTTGAGACAGTTCTTGGTATCTTCCACTGAATGGATACTGTATTCCCAGTTAACAGTCAATGGTCATTTATTGATCCTATATGCTGGACTATTTCAAAGAAAATGTCTTCGTTATTTATACATTTACTATGTGCTTTCCAATGTATTACCTTACACTTATCCACATTAAAATCTATCCATTTGTTTAAATAGTCCAGGTCTTTAATGAATGCTGTTTATTTTTCTCACATGTGTTACCCAGTGTTATAATTGTGAACCATCAGTTACTTTTAGAATATTAAATGATACATTTTCCTCCAGATCACTTGTGAAAACTGTTACCTGAAGAAAAAAATTGTGGAGTGGAGGTAATAGTTCCACTTGTATATTTGCATGTTTCATTTTTACAGAACCTCGATTTTTCACTTAGTGATGTATTTACATTCAGCTAATACAAAGCACAGCACTGAGATTGAAATGCCTAGCTAGTCAATGTTCACATTGTATTTCTGTTATGTTTAATGTGGAATGCTTCAGTGAGGTTTTGTCCCTCCACACTCAAATTGTACAAATTGGAACTTTGGAAATTCTGCAGCTGGAGCTGTCAACATCATCCTATTCTCTGGAACTAACACTCCGAAGAATGAAAACCATCTAAGTGGAGATTTCTATCAGACATTTTTCACAAAAATGGTCAGATCAAACTTCTAGTACTTTTTTTTAGTTTACTTTGTTGTATTGAATATCCTAAGATACATTTGAATATAGGAACAGGGGTGGGCATTCTACTCCTCAAACTTATTCCAACATGGCTATAATGTAACTTAAATACATCAATCTGCTTTGGTTCCATAACCCTTAACACAATGTCAGCATGTAAAACACAAAAATAATTTATGCATTAATAATAGGCAAGGCAATAAGTAAGGAAACTAGAACTTACTGAAGATTAAGGAGGAAATCCATCTATAGAAGTGGAAGATATTGATATGGTTCTCAGTTAAGGCTTTTTGTGTGTCTTCATAGAAGAAAGGACAACACAGAGATTATAGATAAGAAGGAGGAGTTTGAAATATCAGATATTATAAACAGAGTGAGAGAGGAAATATTAAAGCATCTACCAATTTTAAGCGCAGTTAAAATGCCATTCCTGGATGAAATGTATCATTGTCTGTTAAGAGAAACAAGGGAAGAAATATTGGAGACCTCTACTATTATTTTCCATCCTTTCTGGGTAAAGGTAGAGGGTTTTAATATTATACCAATGTTTAAGACAGAAAAGGTTAGTGTGAGTAATTGCAGGTCATTTAGAATAATTTTGGTGGTATGCAAATCATTGGGAAAAGTTCTGAGGAATGGTATTACACACTTAGAAGGATAACAATTAATTAAGGATAATCAACATAGATTTGTAAAGAGAAGATCATCTATGACTAACTTGATAAAATTTTTTGAGAAGATAACTTGGAGGGTTGAAGAAATTAATTAGCATATTTAATGCAGTATAAATGGATTTTAGCAAGATTTTTGATGAGGTCCCACATGACAGACTGGTCATAAATGCCCATCGGATGCAAGGGAAAGGAAAAATAAATCCAAAGTTACCTCAGTGGTGGGAAGCAAAAGATAATAGCTGACTTGTATTTTTGTGACTGGAATCCTTCAGTGTGTTGTCCCTTGGTGTTTGTGGTGCAATTTAAACTTGAATTTAGAAAGCATGATTGTGAGCATACATACATAGAAACACATGTATGAGGATCAGAAGTAAGCTACTGTACCATTCACACAGGACATGGCTGATCTGCTTACTGCACAGTCTTACCTGCTGTTAATGATCTTTCACCTTTTCACCCCTTGCTATCAATGAAGATGTTTCCACATTGTACAAAATGGCTGTATGGTTAATGGTGAGGAAGAAATGATACATTGCAGAGAGCTATCAATGCATTAGTCAGGTGGGCAGAAGAGTGGAAAATGGAATTCTGAGAAGTGTGAGGTAATGCATTTGGGGAGAGCAAACAAGGTAAGCAAGTACTTAATAAATTGGAAGATACAGAGATGTGCAGAGGAATAAAGGGGCCTCGGTGTGTATGTTCACTGCAAGCTACAGGACAGATAAACTTTTCTTAGCAGAGATTTCAAGTAGTTGATAGATTGAGGGAAAGTTGAGGAAGAATTATTTTACACCCTGAGGATGGTGGTTGTCTGGAACTCACTGCTGATAAACATGGTAGATGAAGGAACCTTTGTTACATTTACGTGCTTGCACATTCACAACAGCCTAACAGCTGGAAAGTGGGATTACGCTGGATTGTTCTTTCTTGGTTCACTGGCATGAACTCTCAGCTATAAATTCTATGATTCTATAGTGCGGTCAGAGTCATGTAAGTTCATGGACATTTGAGTTCTGGAAAGGGAGGAAAGAAATGAAAAGTTAAAACATTTATGTGCATGGCACAATACATCAAGCGGTGGGCGACAAAGAGGACTCATTTCACTTAATCTAGTGCATGTATTGCTAGATTATCAAATGGTGCAAGCTGGTATCCTGAGTGGCTATTAATGTGGGAACAGTTATCAACTCTAGGTTCTTAATATATTTAGTTGCTACTCAGTTAGTCAGAATTCATTAGAGAAAAATATGGGTGAGTTCTGTAAGTGGTTAATATTACAGTGAAGAGGAGAACAGGTTGTAGCAGCACCGGCAGCAGGTTAGCTTTAAACAAGGTAGTGATTATCTGACAACGTGCTGTAAAATACAAGTGAAAGATATTATACTTCACTCAATCTTCAAATTTTGTATAATATCTCAATGAATAAATACTTTACAAAATGATAACAACAAATGTGACTGAAGAATTTTACGATATTGCATTTTTGAGAAATAGTATGCAGGCTGTTACAATGCAACAACTAACCTCAAAAGCATCAGGTTCTGTGACCTTCACTGAAGATTTCCTGCCCCAATCCAAGGTACTCTCACACTCATTAATGAACCAGTTCCACAGTCTTGATGAATCACATTGCATATCCCAAAATATTTTGTTACATCATTTTGAAAAAATAATTTTATTCAAAGCTTCATCTGTCTCTTACAATGCCATATGTTATCTTGCTAAAATCCTTGCAAGCTTCTCTCGCATCGACATCAATGCAGAGAGAAACAGGAGCAGCAGAGAGCCACGTACTTCAGAAAGCAGCTTATGGTTCAGACTGCATAATGAAGACTTGTATATAAGCTCTCAATCTTACACTGTGGACCAGATATGCTGGAGTGCAACAGAAACTGGATGAGACAGTTCTTTCAGTTGTAAACAATATTCAGCATCACCTGTCGTGAACAATTACTTTTAACATACATCTTGTCAAATACCACAGTGTATGTCATATTAACAAAACTGTCAAGTTGACAGCACAACAATGTTCACTCCTCATTTAGATATGCTTACATGCACCCTCTTTACATACATCTTCATTAATAAATCTGATACAAAATTAAACTACCTGTCTGTTCCTCTTGTACTTGCACTGCAAAATTGGAGGTGGAATTTTAAATCCTTTTTATGAAAGGCCAATGTTCAAATGACTTGCTTTGGTCACCAAGTAACGTTTCTCCTCCTGGACATCCAAGTGAGTTTCTATGTTGTTATATTGGCTTGTTAGGCTGGATTGCAAATTGAACACAAATCAGACAGACACAGCAAACACTTGTCTCATTACATAGTAACTTTCGTTGTCAATTTCTGTTCTTTAATTAATTTGATTTTTTATAAAATTTTATTAATTTATTGGAAGTGTTCTCCAAAGAGGGTAGAAAAGCAACTATAATTATTTTTATAACTGTTCTGAACTCCTGTTGCACTTTAGATTGCAATGAAGATGCTGAAAAGCAACTGTGTTGTACATGTTGTGCTATCCTATTTTAGTACCAGAGATGGTCTAACACAAGGAGCGAAGGGGAAGGAGACATAGTACATATAACAAGAAGTCAAATTTAGGGATTATTTTAAAGTGTATTTTCCATTTATTGCTAAAATGAAACTGTCCATTTTCCTGTAAATGTTTGCAATATACAGTGATGGATTGCCTCAGATTTACCTGTCTTACTGAAGTTAAAGATTGTGGTCTTATATTCCACCAGCCTGTACACAATTAGAAGTTATAATCTATAGTAGTCCAGGCAAGTCCCATCTGATTCAGAGATGTGTCATAACATCTCCCTGAATAGGTTGATTGGGAAATATATAATAGGAGTCCAAGGGTAGGTGATGGCCTAGTAGTATTATCACTGGACTATTAATTCAAAGACCCAGATAGTGTTCCAAGAATCCAGGTTCAAATCCCAACATGGCAGATTGTAGAATTTGATTCCAATTTTAAAAAATAAATCTCGTGATGCAATGGTAGAGTCCCTGCATCTGGCCAGAAAGTCTGGGTTTCTGGGTTCAAATTCCATGTCCTCCAGAGGTTTGTAATATACAACACTGAATGGGTTGATTGGGAAATATAGTACTGCAGTACAGGGCAGTGGCAGCACTTGTTTGTGACATTGTTAGATGTTCTAGCCTTGAAATGAAAGACCAAAGCTTGTTAGTGTGTGGGAAGTTGTATCTCACTAACTTGATTGAGTTCTTTGAAGAAGTAACAAAGAGGATTGATGGGGGCAGAGCAGTGGACGTGATCGATATGGACTTCAGTAAGGCATTCAACAAAATTCCTCATGGTAGACTGGTTAGCAAGGTTAGATCACACAGAATAGAGGGAGAACTAGCTGTTTGGATACAGAATTGGCTCAAAGGTAGAAGACAGAGGGGGGTGGAAGGTTGCTTTTCAGACCAGAGGCCTGTGACCAGCAGTGTGCCACAAGGATTGGTGCTGAGTCCATTGCTTTACATCATTTATATAAATGATTTGGATGTGAACATAGCAGGTATGTTTAGTAAGTTTGCAGATGATACCAAAATTGGAGATGTAGTGGACAGTGAAGATCTTCAGAACACAACAGGATCTTGATCAGATGGGCCAATGGGCCGAGGAGTGGCAGATGGAGTTTCATTTAGATAAATGTGAGGTGCTGCATTTTGGAAAGGCAAATCAGGGCAGGACTTATACACTTAATGGTAAGGTCCTGGCGAGTGTTGCTGAACAAAGAGACCTTGGAGTACAGGTTCAAATTTCTTTGAAAGTGGGGTCGTTGATAGACAGGATAGTGAAGAAGGTGTTTGGTATGCTTGCCTTTATTCATCAGTGCATTGAATATAGGAGTTGGTAGGCCACTATTGGAATACTGCATACAATTCTGGTCTCCCTGCTATAGGAAGGATGTTGTGAAACTTGAAAGGGTTCAGAAAAGATTGACAAGGATGTTGCCAAGGTTGGAGGGTTTGAGTTACAGGGAGAAGCTGAATAGGCTGGGACTATAATGCCGGAGGATGAGATGTGACCTTATAGAGATTTATAAAATCATGAGGTGCATGCATAGGGTAAATAGACATGGTCTTTTACCAGGGTTAGGAGTCCAAAACTAGACAGCATAGGTTTAAGGTGAGAGGGGAAAGATTTAAAAGGGATCTAAGGGGCAACTTTTTTACGTAGAGGGTGGTGTGTGTAAGGAATGAGCTGCCGGAGGAAGCGGTGTAGGCTGGTAGAATTACAACATTTAAAAGGCATGAATAGGAAGGATTTAGAGGGATATGGGCCAAATGATGGCAAATGGGACTAGATTTATTTGGGATGTCTGGTTGGCATGGACGAGTTGGACTGAAGGATCTGTTTCCATGCTGTATATCTCTATGACTCTTGACTATCTGCAAGTTTCAATGTCTCAGGTGGGTAATAAACATTCCAAGACATTAATTGAAGGAAAGGAGGGAATTCTTTTGATATCACAGCCAGCAGTTCATCTCATCTTTGGTTGTATGGTCTTACTCCTTGCAAATTATTGCCATTTTTGCCTACATTAAAAATAGCTGCTGCATGTCACACACAGAATATACACGCTAAAAGAAGGAGATTTGGTATAACAAAACCAATTTAGTTACAATGTAATGTTGAAGCAAAAATCAGATTTATGCGTAAATAATTTTACAGGCTTAAAGAAAATATTTCTCGAGACAACAGGAATATTTATTGATCTCAACTAAAGGCTACAATAACTGCTCTAAGAGAAGTCAAAAAGGGCATTGGAGAGGGTGATGGATAGCTGTGGTAGCAATTAAAGGTATTTGTCACCTACGTTTGGAGTCAGAACGTCATCAAGGACAGTATATAATCATTGAGTAAGCCTCAGAACAGATCCAAGAAATGGCAGAGTTTGCCAATGGATGCTTCATGTCACTGTCAGCTGCAGAAGAGATGCTGAGTTACTAATAGTACATTGTGGAGTTTGATGTTAAATCTGCAAATGTTAAAGCAAATGCTGATATAATGCTAGCAAAAATGAAGGATTTCAAGATAGGTTGAGCTATTCTTCTTGTCAATATCATTCAAAGATTCTCAAAGTTATGAGGCTGCGCTCTCACTTCCATTCCCCAGATATTTGGCAGCCCAATGAGGTATTGGATTGTTTTGAAGGATCACACCTGTGGCACCAATATTTTAAATATCAGTGATCAGGACCTAGAAATCATAAGCACATTGGCTTCTGTTCTAGGCTAGGCTTCTAGAAAGGATCATTAAAGATATGTAAACCTTCCAGAAAATTGGGGCAGAACCTTATAGGGTTCTGAGTGACATCAGTGATTTTTTGCCCAAGTCTGACAAGGCCACCTCAATGTTGGGAGCATCTTACACCATCTGTTCTTGCATTTGAAAAGTGGTGTGGTGAATTTCTTGCAAAGTGGTAGCGAGTTGCCAATAAAGGCAGATTACTGCTAGTTAAGCTCCTTTGTCAATGCCCCAACTCATCTCATTAAAATTCAGCTTTCTATCTTACTAAAATTACCAAACAAGCTAGACAACCAGAAACCTTGACATGGAAACCAGAGCAATTACCTGGCAAACTGCTTGCTCCGAAGGACCTCAATATTGGACACTAGGCATCAACATCTCAGGGCATCCTCCATTGACACCAGCCACACTCACCCCTCATCCTTGGATATTGGCATTTGCTATATGCCAGCCTGTAACAACCCACATGGTACATTTCAGATCCACTTAAAGGGGGTTTCTGCAGTTTATTGCTAAACCTTGGGTTGCACCGGCAACTATCACTGTAATGCTGCAGCAAGAGCTCAGGAAGACGCATTCAGTCTGGGCGGCACGGTGGCTCAGTGGTTAGCACTGTTGCCTCACAGCACCAGGGACCTGGGTTCAATTCCACCCTCAGGCGACTGTCTGCGTGGAGTTTGCACATTCTCCCTGTGTCTGTGAGGGTTTCCTCCTGGTGCTCCAGCTTCCTCCCACAGTCCAAAGATGTGCAAGCTAGGTAGATTGGCCATGATAAATTGCCCATAGTGTTCAGGGATGCCTAGATTAGGGGGATGGTTCTGGATGGGATGCTCTGAGGATCGGTGTGGACTTGTGGGGCTGAAGGGCCTGTTTCCACACTGTAGGGATTCTAATGATTCATGGACTGGACAAGGCTGCACTGCCAGGCTATTTGCTCACTATCATAGTGCTCAGTCACTCTGATGGCTATAGCATCACTGCCTTGCATTATCTTGCTTTGTCTTTGTGCACTTTGTTCCCTCAGCCAGAGCTACTAGGCTCATATTACTTCTACCTGGCTGTGAAGCACAGTCTTAAAGGCAGGAAGCTTGACATAGTTGTCAGCAGTCCTCAGTCAAGTCAAGAGCCTTCAGTCAGGGCCCCTAGCACAGTAATTTTAGGACAACCTTGAATACCAGTAGAAGAGCTTGGAAACAGTCTGTCAGCTGCCTGGCGTGGTCAGAGTCAGAACTGTCTTCACATAAGCGGTGAGGAGCCACATGTCAGGCAGCACACTTGACTCTTGACTGCCCTATTGGGGTCTGTTTTAATCCTGGAATGAAAGTGAGGCAGGTATCACAGGAGATGAAAGTGAGTGGCACTGATTTTACTTTCAGTGTGGGTGTGGAGGTGTCCCAAGTGAGTGATTAGGCAGCACAACGTGCTTTCAGAGTTTAGTGGTGTCAGGGGTTGGGGTGGGTGAGAGTGAGTAGGGAAGGTGTTGCAGGCAATAGAGACAGTGGTAGAGCATGAGCCTTGGTGGGAAGTGATACAGTAGCAGAGGCAGAGTGAGTGTGAGGTATCAGAGAGAAGATTTGGCACTTCGACTGGCAGAGTGGAGGTCATTGACTTTCTTCTTACAATGCTGGTCATTCCTCCAGAAAATCATGGCAGCTCTAACCCAGGTTGCAACCTTAGACAAGGCTGGCATGGTCTTATATTATGGACTCCATTGCTGGTCCTGCCGGAGGATGAAGTCCCATCTGTGCGCCACCCCATTCAGTAGGACCTTAAAGACCCACACTGGGGTGCTGATTTACCCCTGCCTATCATGTATGGGGCAAATATCAGGAGCCATGCAGGGCAGCTCCAGGCTTTGTTCAGCTCCAGTGTTTGTTGAGTTGTACAATTTTAAAGGCGGCACAGGTGCCAGGGAATTCTGGTAAGTACCAGGATATCCCAGCAATGGCAGACTGTTCTGGGATTGTTGCATGATAAGCTGGGCTGGAATTGGACAATGGGGGTGCTGTAAGGGTTGGGTAGGTAGTTAATGAGGGGAGTTTGGTGAGGTATGGTGAGAAAACTCATTCAGCCTCTTGGTGAAAAACCCTCCAAAAATGTGACACAATCTTAGACCAGGCTGGCATGGTCTTATATTAAGAGAGTGGGCCAGTGTTTGAGTGGAAATGTTGAGGCCTTTACTCGAGAGGTTTTGACGTGAGTAGGGATAAAAGTAAGAGCAGGTAAGGTCTCTTTAACTCTATTTTCTTTCTGTCTCGACTGAAGGCAGTGGGGCTGGGAATTAAGACAGTGGCATGCTTCTCTTGCAGGATGTGGGAGATCAGGGACATTTCCAGCTTCCCTGGTGCTACACCTTAAGAAGTGCACCCAGCTGCATCTTCAGACAGACTATGTTAGGGAGCTGGAGCTGGATGCACTCAGGATCATTAAGGATGCTGAGAACATCATTGATAAGAGCTATAGTGAAGTGGTCACTCCTAAGGTACAGGCTGCAGGTAGCTGGGTGACCATGAGAAGAGGTAAGGGGCGAAGGCATATAGCGCAGGGTTCCCCTGTGGCCATTCCCCTCATTAATATGTATACCACTTGGGATACTGTTGGGGGGTGTGGCCTTTCAGGGGCTAACAGCAGCAGTCAAGTCAGTCGCACTGTGACCGGCTCTGAGGCTCAGAGAGAAAGGGTGCAGTCAGACAGAGTGATACTGAAAGGAGACACAGTTGTGAGGGGGGCAGACAGGAGATCCTGTGGCTGTAGAAGAGACACCAGGATGGTGTGTTGCCTCCCAGGTGCCAGGGTCAATGATGTCTCTGAGCAGTTGCAGAACATTCTGAAGGGGGAGGGTGAACAGCCAGAAGTCATTGTGTACATTGGTGCAAATGACATAGATAGACAAAGGGATGGGGTTCTGCGAAATGAGTATAGGGAGTTAGGTTGGAAGTTAAGAAGCAGGACCTCAAGGGTAGTGATCTCCAGATTACTCCCACTGCCACACGCCAGTGAGAATAGAAATAGAAAGATAGGCCAGATGAATGTGTGGCTGAGGAGCTGGTGTAGGGGCCAGGGTTTTCAGTTCTTGAATCATTGGGATCTCTTCTGGGGTAGAGGCGACCTGTACAAGAGGGACGGGTTGCACTTGAACTGGAGGGGGTCCAATATCCTTGCAGCTACTGTTACCCAGAAGAGTTTAAACTAGTTTTGCAGGGAGATGGGACTCTGAATAAGGGAGGGGCCATCGAGAAGTCAGGGGAAAATACATTAGCCATTGAGAGCAAGTTTACTATTCAGGATAGCCAGGGACACTGTAAAGGGAGGGAGAAGGCTTCTGGTTTAAAGTGCATTTATTTCAATGCATGAGGCCTGACTGGCAAGGCAGATGAGCTCAGAGCATGGAATGGCTCTGGGGACTGGGATATTATGGCCATAACAGAAACATGGCTGAGAGAAGGACAGGACTGGCAGCTCAATGTTCCAGGATACAGAAGCTGCAGGCCTGACAGAAGTACAAGTAAGCAAGGAGGGGAAGTGGTCCTTTTGATAAGGGAGGACATAACAACAATGCTTAGAGAGGATATTCTGAAGGGGTCATCAAATTAGGCCATATGGTTAGAACTTAGAAACAAGAAGGGATGGTCACTCTGTCGGGACTGTATTATAGACCCCCAAATAGCCAGCAGGTACTAAAGGAGCAGATTTGTAGAGAGAATGCAGATACCTATAGGAATATTAGAGTAGTACTGGTTGAAGATTTTAATTTCCCTGTATTGACTGGGCCAGCCAAAGTGTAAAAGGCCCAGACGGGGTGGAATTTGTCAAATGTATCCATGAAAGTTTCCTAAATCAATAGGTAGTGGGCCCTACTCGGGAGGGTGCAATAGGACCTCTTTGGAAATGAGATTGGGCAAATGACTGAAGTGTCATTCGGAGAGCACTTTGGGTCCAGTGACCATTACTCTCTTAGCTTTAACATAGTTATGGAAAAAGATAGGACAGGTGCACAGGTTAAGGTGCTGAACTGGAGCAGGGCCAATTTTGGGGCCATTAGGCAGGATCTAGCAGAGGTCTATTGGGTGAGTCTGTTTGGAAGAAAAGGAATGACTGGCAAATGGGAGACTTTTAGAAGTATGATATCAAAACTCCAGGGACAGTATGTCTTGTTAGGGTGAAGGGAAAAGCTGGCAGTTTAGGGATCCCTGGCTAACAAGGAATATTGAGGCTCTGGTCAGGAAAAAGAAGAAGGCAGAAGAAGGCATACATTGGGTTTAAGCTATCGGGCTCAAGTGAATCCCGAGATGACTCTAAAACGTGTAGGAGCACACTTAAGAGGGGAATCAGAAGAGCAAAAAAAAGGATCTGGCAGATAAGGTTAAAAATAATCCCAAGAGGTTTTATAGCTATATAAGAGTAAAAGGGTGGCCATAGAAAGAATAGATCCCCTTAAAGATCAGCTGGCCGTCTATGCGTGGAGCCACAGGAGATGGGGGAGATTTTTAATGAATATTTCTCCTCAGTGTTTACTGAGGAGAGAATCATGGATGCTAAGACAATAAAGGAAAGAAGTGAGGATGTTTTGGACTGCATACATTTTACCAGAGAGGAGGTATTTGCAGCCTTAAAGCACATTAAGGTGGGTTAATCCCCTGGGCCTGATCAAGTCCATCCTCAGACATTGTGGGAGTCTGGGGAAGAAATTGTAGAGGCTCTTGTAGAGATTTTTGCTTCATCTTTAGCTAAATGAAGTTCTGGAAAACTGGAGGGTGGCTAATGTTGTTACATTGTTTAAGAAAGGTAGCAAAGACAAGCCAGGGAACTACAGGTCACTGAGCCTGACAGTGGTTGGTGAGTTATTGGAGAGGATACTGAGAGACAGGATCAACCAACATTTGAATAGTCAAGGTCTGATTAGGGATAGTCAGCATGGGTTTGTGCGTGGGAGGTTATGTTTGACAAATCTTTTAGAGTTTTTCGAAGAGTTAACCATGACGATGAATGAGGGTTGGGCAGTGGATATTGTCTGTATGGACTTTAGTAAGGCCTTTGACTAGGGCTTGGACGGCAGGCTAGTCATGAAGGTTAGGTCTCATGGGATCCAGGGAGAGCTAGCTAATTGGATTCAAAATTGGCTTGATGGTAGGGAGCAGAGGGTGATGGTTGAAGGTTGTTTCTTGGACTGGAAGCCTGTGAGTAGTGGTGTGTCACAGGGGTCGGTGCTGGTACCTTTGTTATTTGTTATTTTTATAAATGATCTGCAAGTGAATGTACGAGGCATGATTAGTAAGTTTGTGGATGATACAAAATTAGGAGGTATTGTTGATAGTGAGGAACGTTATCAAAAATTACAGATGAATCTTGATCAGATGGGGAAGTGGGCTGAAGATTGGCAAATGCAAGTCAATACAGGTAAGTGTGAGGTGTTGCATTTTGTAAAGACAAACCAAGGTAGGACTTATACAATAAATGTTAAGGTCCTGAGGAGTGTTGTGGAGCAGAGGAGCCTAGGAGTACAAGTATATAGTTTGTTGAAAGTGGCGTCACAGGTGGACAGGGTGGTGAAGAAGGCATTTAGCATGCTGGCCTTCATTGGTTGAGGCACTGAGTGTAGGAGTTGGGACATTATGTTGCAGTTGTATAAATCATTGGTGACGCTACACTTGGAGTATTGTGTACAGTTTTGGTTATCCTGTTATAGGAAAGACATAATTAAACTGGAAAGTATGCAGAGAAGATTTACGAGGATGTTGCCAGGATTAGTAGGCCTGAGTTATAGGGAGAGGTTGGGAGGGATTTGATTTTATTCCTTGGAACGTAGGAGAATGAAGGGTTAACTTACTGAGTTGTATAAAATCATGAGGGGCATAGAAAGGATGAATGCATATAGTCTTTTTCCCAGGCATGGGGAATTGAAAACTAGAGGGCATTGGTTTAAGGTGAAAGTGGATATATTTAAGAGGGACCTGAGAGGCAACTTCCTCACACAGGTGCATATATGGAATGGGCTGCTGGAGGAAGTGGTTGATGCAGGTACAATAGCAACATTTAAAAAAAAAATTTGGATAGGGACATGGATGAGGAAGGTTTGGAGGGATATGGAACAAATGCAGGATTTTGGAACTAGCTGAGTGGGCACCATGGTCAGCACGGACCAGATTGGGCTGAAGGGCCTGTTTCCATGCTGTATTACTCTATGACTCTATAATTAGCACTTAGCCAAAACAAGTAAGATTCAGACTCATGATTATTGGAGAGAATCATGTAGTTTCTGGTAAAAAATGCCAAGTGGCAGCCACTGAGTTGAATTTTGGAAACGTAATATGGCTGGCAGTCAGGCTGACACTGTATAACTTTACGTTCAAAATCCTTTGATGAGGTGTCGCACAATGGCTTTGTAATAAAATTGAGCTGCGTGGGATTGGTGGGCACATGTTGTGTCAGATAAGGAATTGATAATATTCTCAAAGACAGTTGATAGATGGTTGATATCGATGGTAATTTAAATAAAAAATTTGGGGGAGCAGACTCCATAAATATCCCCTTCACAATGCTGGGGAGCCCAGTTTATCAATACAAAAGTTAAGGCTGAAGCATTTGCAACAATCTTCAGCCTGAAGTGGACGATCCATCTCAGCCTCCACAAGAGGTGATGTGGAGGTGCCGGTGTTGGACTGGGGTAGACAAGGTCAGAAATCACATGACATCAGTTTTTAGTCCAACAGGTTTATTTGAAAACACAAGCTTTCAGAGCGTCGTCCCTTTTTCAGGTGTCATGTGATTTCTGACCTTGTCCACTAGAGGTCTCCAGCATCATAGATTCCCTTCTCAGCCAATTCGATTCACTCCAATGTGATATCAAGCAATGGCTGGAGGCACTAAACACTGAAAAGGCTATGGACCTTGAAACACTCCTGCAGTAGTACTGAAACTGTGTGTTTTAGAGCTTGCCACATGTTTAGTCAAGCTGTTCTAGTATAATGACAAGACTGGCATTCACTCGACTATGTGAAATATTTCCTAGATGTATCCTGTACACAGAAAGGTAGGAGAAATCTATCCTAACCAATTACTGTCCCATCAGTCTATTCTTGATCATCATGTGATCAACAATAACCTACTCACTGACACTCAGTTTGTGGTCCGTCAGACCACTCAGCTCCCGACCTCAATACAGCCTTGGATCAAACATGCACAAAACAGCTAAATTCAGAAGTGAGGTGAGAATAACGACACTTGACATCGAGACCACTAGTAACATGAGTGTGGCACCAATGAATCCCAATGAAGCTAGAGCCAATGGAAATCAGGGGGAAATCTCTCTACTGGTTGAACTCATTCCTGGTGCAAATAAAAGATGTTTGTGCGAGTTGGAGTTCAGTTATCTCAGCTCCACTACATCTCTGCCTGAGTTCCTCAGGTTGGCTTTCACCCAACCATCTTCAGCAGCTTCATCAATGACCTTCCCTCACAATTAGTGATGATGTTTGCCCAATGATTGCACAATGTTCAATAGTATTCGCAACTCCTCAGATACCGAAACAATCCATGTCCAAATGCAGCAAGACATGTACAATATCCAGGAAGTGGGCTGCACAGTGGCAAGCAACATTCATTCCACATAAGCATCAGGCTGTGACCATCTCAAACAGGAGATAATATAACGACAGCTTCTTGACATTGAATTCTTCATTATCAAAATCCTAGAGGTTTCCATTGATCAGAAACTGAACTGGACCAGTCAGAGAAATACTGTGCCTACAAAAGTAGGTCAGAGGCTAGAAATCCTGCTACAAGTAACTCACCTCCTAACTACCCAAAACCTGTCTAACATCTACAAGGCACATGTCAACAGTTGATGGAACACTTCCACTAACATGTTGAATACAGCTGCTATAATATTCACGAAGCTTGACACCACCCAGGACAAATCATTCTGCCTGACTGGCACCATATTCACAAACATTCACTCCCTCCATCACCAATGCTCAGTAGCAGCAGTATGTACTATTTACAAGAAGTGCTGCTGAAAACACCAAGGCTCTTTAGACAGCATCTTCCAACCCTATAAACATTACTGTCTAACAGGACAACAGTGGCAAATATATGGGAACACCATCACCTGCAAGTTCCCCTCCAAACCACTTATCATCCTGACTTGGAAATATATTCCCAAATCTTCATTGTTGCTGGGTCGAAATCCTGGAATTGCCTCCTTCATGGCATTGTGGGTATATCTAACAGCAAATGGACTGCAGGAGTTTTAGAAAGCAGCTCAGCACCCCTTCTACACGGCAACTAGATTTAGCAATAAATGTTTGCCCAGCCAGTGACGCCCACATCCCATGAATGAATAAAATGGATATGTGTTTGACAATCATTTGCACAAAGGCATTGGGGAACTGTTTGCAAGTTGGAAAATGAAACAAATATTTGTGTAGGCATTAATCATGAGCTTAGAAAAGAAAAATGGATAACAGTACGATCATACTATAATGAAGCAATAGGCTCTTGTCAGGCAGATGGCATTTAACTTAGATAAATGTAATGATATGCATGGTGATGGAGTCAATACTAAGTCTGTGTACAGAATACAGGGTTGTAAGTTTAAGGCTAAACTGTAGAAGAGAAATCTACAAGTTTCTTTTGTTTAACAGCTGATGTTATAAGCAAACTAAAATTAGAGCTTGTTAGCTTCTCCTGATACATGAAACAAGCACAATGGAAAGGAGGACTGCTGAATAAAAGCAGAATGCCTTTAAAATGATATTTGGAGTCCATCAATAGCAGGGAAGAACTGATGCAAGATTTGATGCCGTATATTATGAGGATAAGTGAGTTATCGGGGAACTGAAGTGAGGTCAATGGATTCTTTTTCATCCATAAGGATGTGCAATCACATGAAATTACAAAAAAACTTCTGGATCATTAATTCATTCGCTAAAGGCTATTGCTATTCATACAAATTGTTTCTATAGTCTACTGCCAATGTTGGTTAAGTCCAGTGTTTGCCAACAGGTCCTTGTGCCTGAAAATATTTGACATCTGACTTAACAGGTGTGGTAAGGACTTATCTGCATGGAGGTTGGACAATGTTGTAGAGTTGTTTGCACATTTTAAAGGCTTTAATAAAACAGCTTTATGGAAGGAATTATACTGTATTTCACCACTTTGCAAACAATACAGAGGCTGGCATGTCTTGTATTTATTCGAGTTGTTTAAAATGTGAGGGAAGAGGAGGAAAGGTATGGCTCTGGATAACAGTCAACCCATCTCAAGCGACCCTTCTGAATAAAGTGAGTAGGATCCTCTTTGAGACATTTCTATTCAAAAGCATAACCGTGGTTCCTTTCTTAAAAAGAGATTAATTTTAGTCAGCCCAAATTTAATCAGGCAGCAATGAGTTCTGCCACCTGCTTAACCACATGTTTCAGCTTTGAACTTGGGCATTCACTGTAACCAGTAGTTGGACTATGGCCATTATCTTTTAAGCATCAGGCTCCTTTTAAACATCAAGTGTCTGACATGAGTAGTATCACTGTTTGCTCTGCATGCTACAGTGAAGAATGTCACAGAAATAACATTTTCTAGGCGCCATGAATTCATCAACTTCGCAATGGATGCTGTACAGCAGGAGGTGAGAGGAGTTGCTTGATATATTCTCAGGCGCAATGGGTGGTCCACTGCACTCATATAGAAGTAAGGCACCAGGAGCAGGCCCATTTAGCCCGTTGGGCCTGCTGTGCCATTTAATAAAATCATGTCTGAACAAACACTTCATGCCTTTTACTCATGCTATCTGCATAACCCATTATGCCATCAATTTTTACTTTGATCATACTCATCAACTGAGCTCCAACAGCCCTCTGTGGTAGAGAATTCTAAAGGTTCACAACTATCTAAGTAATTATATTTCTCTTCATCTCAGATCTAAATGACAACTCCTTGTTTTCAAATTGTGCCTCCAGGTTCTAGACTCCTCAACCAGGGGAAACATCTTACTCGCAGCTAATTGATCTGTCCTTTTAAGAATTTTGTAAGTTTCAATGAGATCATCCTTCCATCTTTCAAACTCCAGAGAATACAAGCCCAAGTTTGTCCAGTTTTTCTTCACAGGACAGTATCACCACCCTGGGAGCAAGTCTGGTGAACCAACATTGCACTCTGTCTATGGTAATATTATCTTTCCTGAGATAAAGAGGCCAAACTGCATACAATATTCCAGGTGATTCTATATAGTTGAAAGAAGACTTCACTACCTACTACATCACTGGCCCAAAACCATACAAAGTGGAGGAGGAGCATCTGGGAATGCTCAAACACCTCGAGAATTGACACCTGAAAAAGCGGAGGACGGGTGAAAACAGTGTAACGAGCGCACTGCCACACCAATGCACTACCCTCCCCTTACTGCAACCATCTTCTGCCTCAAGTGTAACAGAGCCTTAGGAAACCACATCAGTCTGTACAGCCACATACGAGTGTGGAAGAGTCATCCATGTCTGTGAAGGACAGCCAACAATAACTTCTGTACACAAATCCTCTTGCCATAAAGGCTAACATTCCATTAGCCTTTTAATTTTTTTCCCCCCAGTCCAGATCAGGTGATTTCTGCCTCATGCATTCATAATTTCACTTATTCAAATTTAATACCCTTGCTTCAGATTCATCTGCCTCACTTCAAACATAAAGTAATATTCTTTCCTGTTGTGGTTACATTGCCCTGTGTGCTTCCCTAAAAGACCAAGTCCTGCATTACCAAAGGAAAGGATTCCATTCCTGAACTATCTAAATGTATGCATTTTGGGGACATCAAATTATGTGGACCTATACCTGGTATCCTGGCAGTAGTCACAATGCCTTTGTTCTTCAACAGTCAACAATACTTTCTGTCTTCTACTCAAACTATGAGGTGTCAAGCTGATTGCTTGTAGACAAGAATTGTCCCTTAAATGACTGGCTTAGGATTCCTGTTATTAACCTGGATACAGAGTCACACCATGAAACAATAGGAATTATGCAGAACCAGGATCTTATAAAGAGGCCACCATACTTCTGAATCAAAGGTTCCAATGTCTCCACAACATAAGAAATTGAAACAGGAATATGCCATATGGTTTTATGAGCCTGTTCTGCCATTCAGTAAGATAATGGGTGATCATTGACATCAATTTTCCTACTGATTTCTTTAATGCTTGATTTCCCTGAATCTGAAATCTATGTATCTCAGTGTTAAATATACTCACGAACTGAGCTTCCAAAACCCCTTGGGGTCAAAATCCTCCTGAGGATTCACAAACCTCTAAGTGAAGTAATTTGTCTTAAATTATTGATCCCTTATCCAAATACTATGATCACCAATTGTGGAATCTCCATTCAGGAGAAACCATGCTCTTCATACCCATCCTATCAAGCCCCCTCGGAATCTATAAATAAATGTCAAGATGTGTTTTATACACTGCATTTTGTACAACATTTCCTTGAAAACGAATAATGTGTTAGAGTCACTAAAAAAATAAGTTGACAAGAAAAAGGAAGACATAAATCAGGAAGCTAGTGCTTCAAAGCAACTGCCATTTGCCAGAGTTCTCAACAGTTGCGTATGAACATGTACAAGATTCTCTAAGGTTTTGGAGTAGATTTGTGGCTCGGATTGTGGGTGTTGAGATTGGTTGGCTCTCCAAGCTGGTTTGTTGTATCGCAGGCGTTTCGTTACCATGCTGGATAACATCCTCAGTGCAGCCTCCGATGAAGCGTCGGTGTGTTTTCCCGCCTGGTTTT
Organism: Rhincodon typus; assembly: GCF_021869965.1. NCBI lineage: Eukaryota > Metazoa > Chordata > Chondrichthyes > Orectolobiformes > Rhincodontidae > Rhincodon > Rhincodon typus. The sequence goes on from NC_063345.1 coordinate 38,431,346, forward strand.
TAAACTCTGGGGTCCGCTGAGCTGGATTGCCTCACTTCTGGTTTTCCTTTCATAGTGGAATGTATATGGGGTCAAGTTCAATGTGTTTATTAATAGCATGCTTCGTGGAATGCCAGGCTTCTAGGAATTCTCGTGCCTGTCTCTGCCTAGCTTGTCCAATGGCACAACACCAAACTCCTGGGACAAGCTAGGCAGAGACAGGCACGAGAATTCCTAGAAGCCTGGCATTCCACGAAGCATGCTATTAATAAACACATTGAACTTGACCCCATATACATTCCACTACGAAGGAAAACCAGAAGTGAGGCAATCCAGCTCAGCGGACCCCAGAGTTTAAAAACCAGGCGGGAAAACACACCGACGCTTCATCGGAGGCTGCACTGAGGATGTTACCCAGCATGGTAACGAAACGCCTGCGATACAACAAACCAGCTCGGAGAGCCAACCAACCTCAATGTACAAGATTGTTTGGACTTGTCCAAAAGAGAAAACACTGGGCAAAAGCTTGTAGGGGATGAGTGAGGTGCACTATGGTGAGATTTGTTGCTAAGTTGGACAAGAAATCTGGCAAGATCCATCTTGATGTAGAGAGCATCTTGCTCCATCTTTTAGACATTTCATAAGCAGTGTAGTGAGTTTCTTGTGAGCCATAATTAAGCAAGAGTGTTGTCTGGTAAACACCTTGTTGACAGCCCAGCTCACCTCATTACAAAACAACTACACCACTGGCATCTCTCCATTAATGTGAAAAATTGCCCAAGTGTATCCTGTACTCAAAAAGCAGGGCAAATCCAACCTGGCCAATTACTGCTCCATCTGTCTACTTTCAATCGTCAATAAAGTGATGGAAGGTGCGATCAAGTAGCATCTGCTCAGCAATAACCTGCTCATTGACACCCAGTTTGGGTTTTGCCAGTACCACTCAGCACATTGCAGCCTTGGTTCAAACACGACCAAAAAGCTGAAACACAGAAGAGATAGTAAGAACTGCCGATGCTGGAGTCTGAGATAACACAATGTGGAGCCGGAAGTGAGGTCAGAGTGACAGCGTTTGACATCAAGGCTACATTCGACCGGGTGTGGCATCCAGGAGCCCTAGCAAAACTGGAATCAATGGGTATCAAGGGGGAAATTCTCTGCTGGTTGGAGACACAACCTGGCCATAGGAAGATGGTTATGCTTGTTGGAGGTAAGTCACCTCAACTCCAAGATACTCTGCAGGAGTTCCTCAGGGTATTGTCCTAGACCAAACTATCTTCAGCTGCTTCATCACCGATCTTCTCTCCATCATAAGGTCAGAAATGGGGATACTTGCTGATGAGAGTGGCATGGTGGCTCAGTGGTTAACATTGCTGCCTCAGTGCCAGGGACCCAGATTTGATTCCAGCCTCAGGCAACTGTCTGTGTGGAGTTTGCACATTCTCCCGGAGTCTGTGTGGGTTTCCTTTGGGTGGTCTGGTTTCCTCTCACAGTCCAAATATGTGCAGGTTAGGTGGATTGGCCATTGGAAATACGGGGTTACAGGGATACAGTAGGGAGATGGGTCTGGGTGGGATGCTCTTTGGAGGGTTAGTGTGGACTCGATGGACTGAACGGCCTGCTTCCACACTGTAGGGATTCACAAAAAAGACAGCATGATATTCATTTGTGACTCGTCAGATACTGAGCCAGTCCATGTTCAAATGGACACAACTCCGCCCACCGCCGACGCAACTCCGCCCACCGCCGACGCAACTCCGCCCACCGCCGACGCCGACACAACTCCGCCCACTGCCAACACCGATGTCACTCCGCCCACCACTGAGGCCAACGCAACTCTGCCCACCCCCACCGTCGACGTCGCTCTGCCCATCGCCTCCACAGCCAGCAGCTCCAGAGGAGACTGTAGCACCCAGCTCTGCCAGGTCTTCACCATCCTCCCGAGACCTCCCCCTTCCTGAGGACGAATGGTCAGTCCTCAGTAAAGGGCTCACCTTTGTCCCCCTCCACCCAAACATCAACGAATACCGCTCACGCTTGGACGTTCAACAGTTTTTCCGCCGCCTCCGCCTCTGCGCTTACTTCTTTAACCGTGAGCCTAACCCTCCCCTTACTGACCCCTTCTCCTGCCTCCAACACACCCCCTCCTCCTGGACACCACCCCAAGGCCTCCTACCCTCCCTCAACCTCTTCATCTCCAACTGCCGTCGTGAAATCAATTGCCTCAACCTCTCCACCCCTCTCACCCACTCCAACCTCTCCCCCGCAGAACGTGCAGCCCTCCGCTCCCATCCCAACCTCACTATAAAACCCGCAGACAAGGGAGGCGCAGTTGTAGTATGGTGCACTGACCTCTACATCACCGAGGCCAGGCGCCAACTTTCCGACACCTCCTCCTAGCGCCCCCTTGATCATGATCCCACCCCCGACCACCAAAACATCATCTCCCAGACCATCCATAACCTCATCACCTCAGGTGACCTCCCACCCACAGCCTCCAACTCCATTCTTCCCCAACCCCGCACCGCCCGCTTCTATCTCCTTGCCAATATCCACAAACTTGAATGCCCTGGTCGACCCATTGTCTCCGCCTGCTCCTGCCCCACCGAACTGATCTCCAACTATCTCGACTCCATTTTCTCCCCCTTGGTCCAGGAACTCCCTACCTACGTCTGTGACACCACCCACGCCCTCCACCTCCTCCAGAAATTCCAATTCCCCGGTCCCCAACACCTCATCTTTACCATGGATGTCCAGTCCCTATACACCTGCATTCCCCATGCAGATGGCCTAAAGGCCCTCCAATTCTTCCTGTCCCGCAGGCCCGACCAGTCCCCCTCCACTGACACCCTCATGCGCTTAGCCAAACTCGTCCTCACCCTCAACAACTTCTCTTTCAATTCCTCCCACTTCCGACAGACAAAGTGGGTGGCCATGGGTACCTGCATGGGCCCAAGCTATGCCTGCCTCTTTGTAGGTTATGTGGAACAATCCCTCTTCCGTAGCTACACTGGCCCTAAACCCCACCTCTTCCTCCGTTACATTGATGACTGTATCGGCGCCGCCTCGTGCTCCCACAAGGAGCTCGAACAGTTCATCCACTTCATCAACACCTTCCACCCCAACCTTAAGTTCACCTGGACCATCTGATACCTCTCTCTCCTTTCTGGACCTCTCTGTTTCCATCTCTGGCAACCACCTGGAAACCGATATCCATTTCAAGCCCACCGACTCCCACAGCTACCTAGAATACACCTTCTCCCACCCACCTTCCTGCAAAAATGCCATCCCCTAGTCCCAATTCCTTCACCTCCGCCGCATCTGCTCCCAGGATGAGGCATTCCACTCCTGTACATCTCAGATGTCCTCGTTTTTCAAGGACTGCAACTTTCCCCACTCAGTTGTCGAGAACGCCCTCGACCGTGTCTCCCACATTTCCCACAACTCATCCCTCACACCCCCTCCCCGCAATAACAACCAAAACAGAATCCCCCTCATCCTCACGTACCACCCCACCAACCTCCAGATCCAACGCATCATCCTCCGACACTTCCGCCATCTGCAATCCAACCCCTCCACCAAAGACATTTTTCCCTCCCCACTCTTATCTGCTTTCCGGAGGGACCACTCTCTCCAGGACTCCCTTGTCCGTTCCACACTCCCCTCCAGCCCCACCACACCTGGCACTTTTCCCTGCAACCGCAGGAAGTGCTACACCTGCCCGTACACCTCCCCCCTCACCCCCATCCCAGGCCCCAAGAAGACTTTCCACATCAAGCAGATATTCACCTGCACATCTGCTAATGTGGTATACTGCATCCGCTGTACCCAGTGTGGCCTCCTTTACATCGGGGAAACCAAGCAGAGGCTTGGGGACCGCTTTGCAGAACACCTATGCTCGGTTCGCACTAAACAACTGCACCTCCCAGTCGCGAACCATTTCAACTCCCCCTCCCATTCCTCAGACGACATGTCCATCCTAGGCCTCCTGCAGTGCCACAACGATGCTACCCGAAGGTTGCAGGAACAGCACCTCATATTCCGCTTGGGAACCCTGCAGCCCAATGGTATCAATGTGGACTTCACAAGCTTCAAAATCTCTCCTCCCCCTACCGCATCCCAAAACCAGCCCAGCTTGTCCCCGCCTCC
>NC_063345.1:38435573-38450059 GCF_021869965.1 Rhincodon typus
CTCCTACCTACTAACCTCATCCCGCCCCCTTGACCTGTCCGTCCTCCCTGGACTGACCTATCTCCTCCCTACCTCCCCACCTACACTTACTTTACTGGCTCCATTCCCGCCTCTTTGACCTGTCTGTCTCCTCTCCACCTATCGTCTCCTCTATCCATCTTCTATCCGTCTCCCCCTCTCTCCCTATTTATTTCTGAACCCCCTTCCCCTCCCTCATTTCTGAAGAGTCTAGGCCCAAAACGTCAGCTTTCCTGCTCCTCTGATGCTGCTTGGCCTGCTGTGTTCATCCAGCTCTACACCTTGTTATCTCTCTCATGTTCAAATGTAACTAGATCTGGACAATATATAGGCTTAGGTTGAAAGGAGCAAGTAACATCTGTGCCACATGAATACCAGGCAATGACCATCTCCAATAACTGAAAATCTAAACATTGCCTCTTGACATTCAATGGTGTTACTATCACTGAATCTCCTACTATCAGCATCCTGGGGATTACCATTGACCAGAAACTGAACTGGACTCGCCATATAAATACAGTTACAGCTACAAGAGTAGGTCAGAGGCTAGGAATACTGCAGTGAGTAACTCATCTCCAGTCTCCCCAAAGACATAAGTCAGGAGTGTGATGGATTACTCACCACTTGCCTGAATGAGTGCAGCTCCAACAATACTCAAGAAGCTTGACACCATCCAGGATAATGATTGTCACCACATCCACAAACATCCACTCCTCCATGACAGACAGTGTAGAGCAGCAATGTGTACCATCCAAAAGATGCACTGCAGAAATTCACCAAGACTTCTTAGACAGCACCTTCTGAACTCACAATCACTTTCAACTAGAAGGACCAGCGTAGCAGATACATGGAAACATCACCACCTTCAAGTTCCCCTCCCAACCACTAATCATCCTGACTTGGAAATATATTGTATACCTCCAGAACTGTTGGGCCAAAATCCTGAAATTCCCTCCCTAACAGTATTGTGGGTCTACCTACAATGGTTTAAGAAAGCAGTTTGCTTCCAGCTTCTCAAAGGCAACTAGGGACAGGCAATAAATATTATCCTAGCCAGTGACACCCACGTCCCATAAGTGAAATAAAATGACTTAAAATAAACCAAAAAAGCTCAGAGATCTCCCTTCTGAATCACAACAAATGCAAGTTCATTTATCAATTAAATCAGAAAGAAATGTAGTCCTACACTCAAGAAACACAATGCCATCTAGGGCAAAGCGGCTTGCTGACTGGCACCATATCCATAAATATTCAGTCACTCCACCATTAATGTTCAGTAGCAGCAGTGTGTACTATCTACAAGATGCACTGCAGAAAATCATCAACGATCTTCAGACAGCACCTTCCAAACTCACGACCACTTCTGTGTAAAAGGATAAAAACAGCAGATGCACGGGGACACCACTACCTACAAGTTCCCCTCCAAGTCACTCACCGTCCTGACTTGGAAATATATGTTTGCTCCTTCACTGTCATTGAGTTACAATCTTTGAATTTTCTCCTTAATGGATTTTGGAGCCTTCCTACAACACATGGATTACAGCAGTTCAAAAACACAGCTCGCCACCATCTTCCCAAGGGCAACTAGGGATGGACAATTAATGTTGGTCCAGCCTGAAATGCCTACAACCTATGAATGAATAAGAAAAATATCAGCTTTCTATCTTACAATGTATATTATGAAACTTGACACACAAGCAAGATGTTCAGAAATCTCAACATGGAAGCCAAAGTGGATATCTGGTAAATTCAGCTTGCCACTTGTTTTGAAGGACATCCAGTGGACCTCAGACACCAACATCATTCGGCACGATCCATGGGCACTGGCCATATGTGCCCACATCCATAGAAATTGGCCACTCAGAATCCACATGTCACATCTCCAATCCATTTAGAGAACACTTCTGCACTTCAATGCTATAGCTCAGACAGCACCAGCAACTATTATTGTAATTCTGCAGGATGGACATTATCTGCTCAAGGACATATGTCCAGCCCATGGCTGGACCATGCTGCATCTCATGTTTGTGGGTGTGATGCCAGGTGGGCTCTTTGCTCACTGTCACAGTGCTCACTCACTCTGAGCCTACATTGCCTTTCATTGCCATGCTTGCCTTTGTACACTTTGCTTCCTCTGTCAGAGATCCCAGGCTCACATTGCTTCTGTCTTGTTTGTCATTTAGTGCAGATGCAAAGAAAGTAAACCTAGACCTGAACCATGTCAAGGGACATTGCCTTCGGTCAAGGGGTCCTGTCAAAGTAAGTCAGGGGCAAGATAGTGTGATTGTGAGGTACCGAAGAGAGATCATTGGCACTTATGCTGGAGAAGTTGAGAAGGTCATTGACCTTCTTCCTACAGTGCTGGGCATTCCGCCAGACAGCTGAGACTGCTTTAACCCAGGTAGCAAACTCAAACCAACTCATGGCACTGTCTTATGTCACAGCCTCCACTGTTGGTTCTGGGGGTGTAGGAACTCCTATGCCTGCACCAACCCAACCAGCTTGAGGTGCCTGCCCACAAAGTGTTGTTGAAATCCCCCTGTCTGCCGTGTGTGGAGCAAATGTCAGGACTGTGCGGGGCAGCTCTGGATTGTCAGTGCTTGTCCAGGTTCACACAGGCCTTTAAAGGTGGCTTGCATTTATGGAATACTGGTGAATTCTAGAATATCCACTTGAGTGATGAGTTGTTCTGGGAATGACGTGTGGTAAGATGAGGCCAGAACTGAATGTGTCAGATACCATACAAGTGGGGTAGATAAAGAATGAGACAAGTTTGATAACATATGGCAAGAAATGTCTTTGGGCCCCATGGTGGAAAATGTTGTAAACACCTCAGCACAACTCGGACATAGACAAAAAAATAGCAAGGCTCAGCCCTTTGAAAATTGTCATGCCAGATCAATGCTTAACAAGTTTGTAAAGATTTTAAGGAGCAGTTAGTTGGTGTCAACTGCTTTCCTTGTTCCTTCCACTCACCATTCCTTTGAAAATTCTGAACTATTCCAGAGAGATCAGGATATTGAGATGATCTTCAGGTCCATTATTTTGAACTCTTGCCTACAGAGACACTTACCTCATGATTCTTTGAAAATTCAGCCTCTGGTGCTCATCTTGTATGGTTATATTTTCAGGTACTATCCTGAAGAATTCCCAAATAGCTTCTACAAGAGAGGTAGAAGTCTGGGAAGCCTCTAATGAGGGCTCCTTGGATGGTTTTGTTGGACAACATAAAAGTAATTAAAACAAAATATCAAGGATTCAGCCAGGGGCAGGCTATTATAAACCTAATACTGTGTAATGAGACAAGGTAAATTAGTAATCTTATAGTAAAGGATCCTCTGGGAAAGACTGATTGTAACATAATAGAATTTCAAAGTAAGTTTGAAATTGATGTGACTAAATACAAAACCAGGGCAAAGAATTAAACAAAACCAAAAATTGGAGGTATGTTGATTGAATTGGCTGATTAAATAAGGAAATTTGATTTAGAGATATAACAATAGATAAGCAATGACAAGCATCAAATAATACTTTGAATTCTCAAATACATATTTTATTGAGGCAAAACCCACTGTTAATGTGATAAATCCATGGCTAACTAGAGAGGCTAAGACAGATTTTAAAAAATATTCAGTTTTAATTAGGTGACACTGGCTGGCCACTACTTATTGCCCATCCTGAGGTGCCTTTGAGAACGCAGACCCACAATGCCATGAAGATAGGGAGTTACAGAATTTTGAACCAGCGACATTAGAAGAACAGCAAGTTTATTTCCAAGTCAGGATCGTGAGTGACTTGGAGAGGAACTTGCAAGTGGTGGTGTTCAGATGTTTCTGCCATTTTTGTCCTTTTAGATGGTTTTGGAAGGTGCTATCTAAGGAGCTTTGGTGAATTTCTGCAGTGCATCTTGTAGATGATATACATTACTATAACTGAGCATTGGTAGTGGAGGGAGTGATATTTGTGGATATAGTGCCAACAAGCAAGTTGCTTTGTCCTAGATGGTGTCAAGCTTCTTGAAAGTTATTGGAGCTGCAGTCATTGAAGGAAGTGGAGAGTATTCCATCACTCTCCTTACTTGCACTTTGTAGATATTGTACAGGCTTTGGGGAGTCAGTTGGTGAGGTACTCACTGGAAGAATCCTAGCCTCTGACTTCTCTTTTAGCTGCAGTATTTAGATGGTTTGTCTAGTTCAGTTTCTGATCAGTGGAAACCATTAAGGTTTTGATAGTGGAGAATTCAGTGATGGAAATGCCATTGAATGTCAAAGAACTATGTACAGACCATCTCCTCTTTAAGATGGTCACTATGCTTGTGTAGTGTCAATTTTTTTCGAAAGCCTTACATCCAAATAAACTATATCCACTTACGTGCTTTTGTCAACTCAACTAATTATATCCTTGAAGACGTCCAGTAGATATGTCAAGTATGATGTCCCTTTTGTAAATCCATGGTTTGTCCAATCTTGTCACTGTTTTCCAAATACTCAGCTATTAATTCTTTGACAATGGACATTTGCATTTTTCCCATTACTGTTCTGACTGTTCTGTAATTCCTGCTTTTCCCTCTGCCTCCCACCTTAATTATCAACCCTTCAATCTGAAAGAATATTCCAGGGACTATAGAATCTTGGAAGATGACCATCAATGCATCCAATATTTCTAGGGCTACTTCCTTAAGTACTATGGGATATAGATTATCAGTACATGGGGAGTTATTGGCCTTCAATCCCATCAATTTCCTCAGCACATTTCCCTACTAATACTGATTTTGTTCAGCATATCTGCCTCACTAAACCCTGATATGTTATTTGTGTCCACAGATGCAAAGCATGTGTTTAGTTACTCAGCCACTTCTTTATTCTCCATTATAAATTCACCTATTTTTGACTGTAAGGGAGTTTTCATCAATCTTTTTCTCTTCACATTTGTACAGAAACTTTCACAGTCAGTTTTTATGTTCCCTATATACTCCATTTTCCCTTTATTAATCAACCTGCAGTTGATATAGACATTCAGCATTGATTTATTGAAAGGTGAAACAGGCTTGATTGGCTAACTGCTATTTTTATTTCTTATGTTCTTTTGTTGATTCTTGTCATAAAGGGCCCAGATATATACTGCAGTATTTGGACAGAGCCCACGTCAATCAGTGCCAGCTGGATTTCAGCCAGCAGTTGAGAGTGTAGCATGCAAGCAGGAGTGAAATCCTTCTGAGAGAAGACAACATCTGTCATTCAGTGGTTGTGCCTCAGTAGTCCCTTTATTCTGAAGAAAACAGAGTTCAGGAAAGTTGAGATGCCAAAACTCCTATCACAATTTCTAAGCAAGGGAATATTTTGGAGCATAGAGCTAGAATGGCAACATCAGAGCTTTCACCAAAGCCATCAGAGGCTGGATCTTGCCACATGCTTCATTTAGCTGTATGGTCTGAATGTCAGGAATAGGCATTAAGTGTACATGTGGAAGAGTGATTGAGCAGATCAACAGCTAGAGAGTGTGAAATGAAGACAGCATAATTCAAAAGTATGGTTGTAAAGGATTTGAGTTAGTGGGATGGTTGTTCCCAGGCAGAGTTGCAGTGTTACTAAAAGAGTGTAGAGGAATACAGGTGTTAAAGGGTAAGTGAAAGTAGCTGCAGATAGCCTGATTCAGGATTAGTACAATGGTAATGAAGGAGGCTAGAGGATATGGTATGTTATAAGTTGGAAAATTTATCAGAAACGAAATTTTTAGAAAGGAGGAAATGATTTCAAAGGAAAGGGATCAAGAGAACTTGAGTTAGAGATTGGTGTCTGCAAGGATGGAATGTTGCTTGGCACAGAAACTGAGGGAGGAAAGAGGGAGGATATCTTAGAGATAAATCCAGTGTGGAATTTGAATAAAAGAAATGTTTCATTGTTTTGCTAATTAAAATTGGTAATTCATTTCACTGTTGTTGCTTCTAAGAACAGTTATCATTTTTACTATGATACAATTTATATTCTGAAGGCTGAATTTGAGCTTCATTGCATGGGGCATTGGGGATAGAGTCAGAGAAATTGAATGTACGATGTGGCTGTAGATCTGTCTATTGTTTCAGCACCATTTGTTCTGCTACTGAAGTTTAATTTTGCATCCTGATGTCTATGTATCGAGAGAGAGCCAGAGGGAGAGAAAGAGAGAGAGAGAGAATGCAAATCAACAATTGATGAATGCGCACAGGAAGTAAAATATAACAAGAAGAAATGATACACATCAAAATTCTTGTTTTGTGTCAGAACTGACTAATGAAAAAATGAAGAAAAAATAAAATGTTTTAACTATTTCTATTCCTTACTGCTGCACTCTCCAAAATAAACATAAATGCTCACATTCACAAATAAATTAAAACAGTTAATGTAAAAGCAGATTATTAGATATGTTCTGATGTAAGATCACAGAACTAAAACTCTTAACAGTTTCTTTTTCTCCCGATGCTCCCAGGTCAGCTGACTATTTTGAGCATATTTTGTCTTTATCTGTGATTTCCGGCAGTTGCAGTATTTTACATTTGTGTTGTTTCATTATAGAAATTTTGTTGCAAAATAGTGGACTTGATTGAAAACCAGAAGTCCAGCCTCTTATTACGGCATCTACCTTTTCATGGAGATGGGAATTGGAGCATATCAAGTTTAACAAAACAGTGGCAGTGATACGTGAACGTGACTGAACATTTTAAGACAACTATCTGAAATAACTCCACAGAGGCCGGTATCCCATCACCATGTCACCCTTTATTTACACGTGGAGAGTCCTTCGCACTGATCCAGCTCCCTCAGAGCCAGCTCTCAGCGTGAACAGGATGTCTGACACTCCTGTTTATATCTGTTAGCCAGGGCTCCCTGATTAGACCAAATTAACAGCCCCAATCAGGGAACTCATATTCTATGAGGTCCACCTGGCTGACCTCATTACGATCACTAAGCTATCTAAACCTAGTGCCCATCCCAAGCCTGTTGTTGTATTTCCAATTCTTTTTTAAGTGTATTGCCTTCAGATCCAGTAATTCAACACTTAGCCTTATATTAACAGATATAATTGTGTTTTTCTAAATGATCATAAAAATTGGAACCATTAGTTTATTTCCTTCTTTTAATATTAGTTCCAAATACTTAATTTACTTGTAGCTATTTAGTTACTGTTATTCCCATTCTTCAAACTTAGCTTGACCACTCTAACCAGCTGTCCCTTTAATTATTTCAAAATCAAAATAAATTGGTACTTTCTACCTCCATGCATGTTTAAATTTATCCATTTTTTTTTCTAGGCAGCTCATGGCTTCCACAAAGGAACAAATCCTTGGCTGAACAATCTAATCATTCTGAGATAATGAGGTGTAGAGCTGGATGAACACAGCAGGCCAAGCAGCATCAGAGGAGCAGGAAGGTTGACGTTTCGGGCCCAGACCCTTCTTCAGAAAAGTTTCTGAAGAAGGGTCTAGGCCCGAAACGTCAGCCTTCCTGCTCGGCCTGCTGTGTTCATCCAGCTTTACACCTTGTTATCTCAGATTCTCCAGCATCTGCAGTTCCTACTACCCCTAATCATTCTGAACAAATTTCTATATACCAGTCAACTCATGTTGTCACAAACTACTGTGATAAATTGCAAAGGTCAATTCCTCCATTCTGAATCTAGAAGAACCAGTCCAAATTCCACTTTTTCTGTTATGTGTATATCATCCAATTTTATTTTAATAATCTGAAAATGCTCACAGCTAACTGAGGTGAAGACAGATTTACACATACATTTATCTTCTTACAATGTAAAATCATAAATTAGATATAGATGCTTTGAAAAAGGTTATGGATAATTCTAAAGAATAATTAAAGATTTTCCATTCATTTAGTTGACTGATATATTTTCTTGTATAAAGTTCAGGACTTTTTGCACAAATTTGAGTTTGCTCTGGAAGCATTTTAACAAGCAATGGTTAAAGACAATTCTCTTTTACATAATATGGGAGCAAAACATACCGTAATGATCCCAAGAAAAGCTGTTACAGTTTGTTGCCAGTCATTCACTTTGCTTGCTCACAATTACTGTATTGTTAAAACTAACACAGGGAAGAAAGGCAATGGTGCTTTAAAATTGAAATTATGAGGGCAGGTTGAATAAACTTGGGTTGCCTGAATATGTAGAAGGATAAGGGGTGATCAGGCAAAACTGGAATCAATGGGAACCGTGGGAGCACTCTTGTTGGAGTATACCTGGCACAAAGTGGTTGTGGTTGTTGGAGGTCAATCATCTCAACTACAGGATGTTTCTGCAGGAGCTCCTCAGACCAATGTCCCAGGCCCAACCATCTTCATCTGCTTCATCAACGATCTTCCCTTTATCATAAAGTCAGAACTGGGATGTTTGCTAATGATTGCACAATGTTCAGTAGAAATCATAACTCCTCAGACACATGCTGCAAGAGCTAGAAAACATCTGGACTTGGGTTGATAAGTGACAAGAAACATTCGTGCCACACAAGTGCCAGACATTGACCATCACCAACAAAAGAATCTAACCATCATACTTTGACCTCCTTCAATGGCATTACCATTTTTGATATCATTATCAATATTATCAATACCCTCACTGTTACCATTGGACAGAAACTGAACTGGAGCAGCCATATAAAGATGCGGCTACATATACAGATCAGAGCCTAGGAATCCAGTAGTGAATAATTCACCTCCTGTCTCTACAATATCTGTATATTATTTAGAAAGCACATGTCATAAGTGTATTGGAATACTCTTCTTTGCTTGGATAAGTGCAGCTCCAATAACATTCAAGAAGGTGGGCAACATCCATGATAAAGAGATCCACTTGACTGGCACCATATCTCCCACTTTCCACATTCACACCTTCACCACCAATGCACAGTGACAATGTGAACCATCTACAAGATGCACAGCAGAAACTTATCAAGGCTCCTTTGACAGCAACTTCCAAACTTATTATCTTTAACACCTATAAGGACATGGACAACAGTGATATCACTACAGATTCCCCTCCAAGCCGCACTCCATTCTCGGGGAAGGTGCCTCCAGCCCTGAAATTGTTGAACTCGATATGGAGTCCAGAACACTGTAGAATTCTCAAATGGAAAATGAGGTGCTGTTCTTCCAGCTTGCCCCGAGCTTCACTGGGGCACTACAGCAAGCCTGAGACAGAGATGTTGGCCAGGGAACAAGGTGGGGTGTGTTGGATAGAGGCCTTAGTAGAGGCCAGTTAATTGGCTGCTGGCAGCAAAATGTTGCCCTTGTACCTCTCTACACACTGCAAGGTCTCCTTTGGCAATTCGGCTCATTAACTCTTTCTTTCTCCACAGGTGCTGCCTGATCCTTTGAAAATTAAGGTTTTTCAGTTTTCATTTCAGATTTTGACCTATTTCCCCAACCTGGGTAGTGGAAATCTGGATTGCTTTTTGTTAGTAGGAAATGATATCAAAAGATGTAGCTAAATGTAGATAAATGGAGATGAGAGAGAGATTGCAGTGATCTGACTGAGTGGTAAAATTGGTTCCAGGGCTTCAATGGCCTACTGTTGTTCCTAAAGTTACTCCTAATTATTAATTCTTCAATATATGTATGTTGTCTTACATTGTCCTCAAAATTTGTTGGCTATGGCTTCTGTCTCTTCACCAAGGTTTTGTATTTAAGATAGCTCAATGGATGTGTTCATACAATATTACCATAAATAAGTTACTTTACACAGTGCTTCTATCAATAACTCAATCCCCTAATTTGCTTTGCAAATATTTTTTGCTAAATATTCTGCTATGCTGGCTTTTAAAGACCTCAGAATGCAAAAATTAGCATGAGCTCAGTGTTTAACCAAAAATTTTAATATCACTGATAGCTTCCAGGCATCCTGAGACTTTCTTTTTAATTGTATGGGATTGGATTCTGTTACTATACTGCTCTCCTCAGGTCAACATTCAAGGATTAGATTTTAGCAGCATTAAAATTGAATTCTGATTTCGCAATTGCTGTTTTTTTTGTAAAAAGAAATCTCAAGTCTGTGGGTGTAACTGGCAGAATTGATGTTTAGTGCATATTGTTACTTTTCTCAACAGGTGATTTTGGATTACTTTCTTCTTCACGGTAGTCTGTGATGAAAGTGCTAAACTGTTGGTGCTATTTTTATACAACTGAGTGGTCTGCTCGACCTCTGCAGAGTGCAGTTAAGTGTCTGCCACATTCAAGTGGATGAGACACCTGCACATAGGCCAGAATGGATAAGTTTTGCATGCTCTGTTTCATAACAGAAATTAGTGACTTGTTTTTGGTTTTTAAAACAATAGAAATCACATGGCAGTTTTTAACTTACTTTTTAAAATTTCCAATTTCATTAACTGAATTCAAACTTTAAAAACTGTCGTGGGAGGTTTAAGTGCAAATTCTATGGATTAGAATCAGAATCAAAATCCTTCACTGTGGAAGCAGGCAATTTGGCCCATCAAATCCCATCTAGACCCACCCTATCCCTGTAACTCTGCATTTCCCATGGCTAATCCATCTAGCTTTCATAACCCTGGACGCTACGGGCAACTTAGCATGGCCAATCCACCTAACCTGCACATATTTGAAATGTGGGAGGAAACCGGAGCACCTGGAGGAAACCTATGCAGATACAGGGAGAATGTGAAAACTTCACACAGACAGTCGTCTGAGGGTGGAATTGAACCTGGGTCCCTGGTGTTGTGGGCAGCAGTGCTAACCACAGTGCCACCATGCCGTCCTAGTTAGTTAAGTAACATAACTACAATTTTTCATATTCTCTTGTAAGTAGTAAATCTTGCCTAATTCTTGATTTGTATTATATGAATATATCTGTGAAATATGGGATTCTTGTGTCTCATTCTACTGTTGCTGCAACCATCTGTTAACTGAAGAGGTCAAGAACATCATTCCTGCCTCGTTCATTTAATTAAAATACTTATTAAGACATGTTTTTGACTGGTGGCTTAACTTTCTGTTGGTAATTAATTATAATTCAGAATGGAAAAACTGGCTTTTAACATATGCACTTTTTGCAGCTGTCAAAAAAACTAAATGATAACAATACTGTGTTTGTGGAGGCTCACTCTGAAGTTAAATCCTTTTAGGAGCAAGGTAACTCCAAGGTTACATGCTTAACAATGGAAGCTTGTAATCAAATCAAGCACTGTGACTGACTCTAATTCAATACCTAAACCAAGCAGATTTACAGTACTCTGGTGAATAGTTGATGATTGACCAGCTAGCCTGTACACGAATGGAAGCTGAAGGGGTAGATTGCTTATTAGGGGGCAGGTTACTTTCCATTCAGCTCTTAATAGTTTTAAAGGGCACAGTTGAACAAAAATACTTAATTTGCTGGCGAAGCTCCAGCAGTGACCTTGTGTGGACTTATGGACCCTAAATCTTGGCTCCACCAAACAAACCTGGTATTTCATATGGGGAGTGAGTGTGTGTCCATGCCATATAAGGAAATCAAACATTACAAATATGAACTTCTCAGATATTTGCTTCAGATACCGTTAATCATAAGTACATTTGGAGCTTTTAGACATTGAGCTCTACTAAAATCGAATGAAGCATTTTTGACTTAACCTGCCTAGAGGGAAATCAAAAACAAAAAACAGAAATTGCTGGAAAAATTCAGCAGATCTGGCAGCATCTGTGGAGAGAAAGTGACCTGAACTGAACTGAACTCCAGTTCTGAAGAAGGGTCACTGGATTGGTCACTGAAATGTTAACTCTGCTTCCTCTCCCCAGTTACTGGCAGGCCTGCTGAGTTTCTCCAGCATTTTCTGTTTTTATTCCAGCCTACCAAATCTCTCCACCGAGGAACTAGTGCTTTAAGGAGCAGAAGAAATATGAAGTATAAATACTTATAAGGCCTGGGATCAAGTCCTACCTACTCTGGAATTGTGTCTTAACATCTCTGAATGGGTTGATTACAAGGATCTAAATGCAGGAAAAAGAGATGTAACATGTTTGGAGGCCAAGATAGTGTGAAAATTGGACCACCTAGAAAATTGTTATTTTGGATTTTCAGTAGTAGGGCAGTTGGAGGCAGTTAGAAGTGTGCAGAGAGATGACAATAGCAATGGTGGTGTTCCAGCAGTGAATAATAAGACAAGCTATTAAAAGGAACAAGTAATGCATTTTCAAATCTGAAGCTCAGCAGATTCTTGACTGAATTTCCACTACGTGTTCCAAGTACAAAATCATGCAAGTTAGTGTTGTAGACTGCCAGGTGGATGATCAATAAGTCGTTTGGAGTTTTGTTATGCAAAATATATTTTATTTGTCTTGATTTATCTCAGTATTAACTTGATCATCGAGTACTGTTTAAGGAACAGTGCACATGTTTGTAAACTTAAAAATCTTTGGCCAATTTTCTCTGGCATTGTTCAGTATGGCATCTAACATACGTTTGTCATTTTTAACATGGCCTTATTTTAAAGCCGCTGCAAAGATCAGCAGGTGTTAGGAGTGGAGGTACTATCAAGATTAAAAAGGGAGTGTCTATGGATGTTATTTACGTGGACTTCCAGAAGGTGTTTGATAAAATTTTCCGCAAGAGCAAAGATGAAGGCACATAGAATTCAGGGATAAATATTTTTTTAACATTGAGGTGGTAATTGATTGGGAGGTAAGAAACAGAGTAGTGATAAACTGAATCTGATTGATTATTTGAAAATTGATAGGAGACAAAATTGAGGCATTCAAAATGAATAAGAGGATGTAATTTTAAAATCAGAACATGGTTATTTAGGTGTGAAAATAGGAAAGATTTTTTCACCGAAAAGGTTATGGATATTTAGAACTTCCTTCCCCAATGTGTTAAAGGAATTGGGTCAACTGAAATTGACATGATTGAGACCAATGGATGTAGGTTAGTTAAGCAAATCAAGGAGTATGTAACAATTACAAGTAATTGGAGGTAGCGTTAAGCCATAGGGTCATAAAATTATACCTCACAGAAAGGGACCATTTAGTCCATTGTGTCTGGACTCATGCATCATATTCTTAAATTTTCTTTGAAAAAGCTACGTAATTTGTCTCACTCTGACTCTTTTCTCATAACCAATCTTCTTTCCTTCCCAAATAGCATATATCCAATTTCTTTTGCAAAATTATGATTGATTCTTCTTCTGCCACATTTTTGTTTCAAAGGCCAATTCATCAATTTAGTCATTAAAAAATGAAGAGGCCTATCTTGGCAGAACAGACAAAAAAAACCTTTGCTGAAGAACAACAGGTAAGAAAATCCTGTATGACATTTCCAACATCACTGGCCTGAGATCTTTTCATTATTTGTATTTTTTTATTCATTTCATTTTTCTAGGAAGTGAAAGTGATGTTAAATAAAACGTGTTGTGTAATTCTGGTTCTCAACGTAAGTGTTTTTTTCTTTATCATGTTATTGATCCAGCTGGAAGCAGAATGGCATTTTAGCTGAAGACTGATATCAAACTCTGCTTGGCCATTGTCCTTATTACCTTGCTGTATGGAGTAAAATCTGAGACAGACAGAGGACCTCATCAAAACTATAAAATGCCTTCACTAAAGAAACATGAGGAGATGATGAGAATTCATTGGCTATACAAAATCATCAACAGTGAAGTCCTTATTTGTTCTGGGCTCCACAGCATGGAGACGAGTCTCCAGAACATACTACTTAGATGGGCAGGACATGTTTCCCACACAGATGACTACAGAATCCAAAAGGACATTTTCTGTGGGAAACCTCTCTTAGGAAACATAACAGCAGATTGGCCCGTGTGAAGGTAAGCACTAAAATTTGGTTCAACATGCTTCATGGACCATCAATACCAATCTCCCAACTTTGATATGCCCAGAGGAAGGCCACAGGCAGCACAACTGAAATGTTCCCCTAAATATGAACATCAAGAGCATGAACTGCCAGTTTTATGGATAGCTCCTTAGTCATGAGAGGACCTGCAAAAGACAATGAAATCTTTGACAGCTTTAATTTAAATAGTGAGATGTCTGCCACTACTAATTAATCTGCTTACATATTTAACCTCTTTTAATTGTAAATTAGTTATGTCATTGAGCTTCCATTTGTGATTTATTCTTCATTTCTCATCTTTTCATTCCCCCATGAGATAGTCGAGAGCATCAAATTTCTAGGAGTGACGATAACCATTGACCTGTCCTGGACCTCTCACGTAGATGCGTGGCCAAGAAGGCATAGCAACGCCTCCTTTTCCTCAGACAGCTTAGGAAATTTGGCATGTCCACAAGTACCCTCACTAACTTTCACAGATGCACTATAGAAAGCATTCTAGCCGGGTGCATAAAAACCAAAAGAACTGCGGATGCTGTAAATCAGGAACAAAAACAAAGTTGCTGGAAAAGCTCAGCAGGTCTGGCAGCATCTGTGGAGGAGAAAACAGAGTTAACGTTTCGGGTCCGGTGACCCTGCCTCAGAACTGA
>NC_063345.1:38450459-38521513 GCF_021869965.1 Rhincodon typus
TCAGTTCTGAGGCAGGGTCACCGGACCCGAAACGTTAACTCTGTTTTCTCCTCCACAGATGCTGCCAGACCTGCTGAGCTTTTCCAGCAACTTTGTTTTTGTTTTCTATTCGGGTGCCATAATGGCCTGATATGGCAACTGCTCTGCCCAGGACATAAGAAACTGCAGAAAGTTGTGTGCACAGCCCAGACCATCACAGAAGCCAACCTTCCATCCATGGATTCCATTTACACTTCTTGTTGTTGCGGAAGGGCTGCCAATATCATCACAGACCCCTCCCACCCTGGTAATGATCGCTTACAACCTCTTCCATCAGGGAAAAGATACAGAAGTTTGAACACATGCACCAACAGGTTCAGGAACAGCTTCTTCCCTGCTGTTATTAGACTGCTGAATGAACCTTTCTAACTTCAAATAATGTTGATCATTCCCTTGCTGATCTTGCTTTGTGTACCTCTTGTGTAGATGTAACCTTGTATGCCTCGCTCTGTCTAAGCACCCTGTGATCTGCCTGTACCGCTCGCAAAACAAAATTTTTTACTGTACTTAGGTACATGTGACTACAATAAATTAAATCAAAAGCAAATCGCAGTGCCTTTGATTTGCAATATCCAGTTTCTCAGATCCAGGACTTGCTTTACATACACTTGATATGTAGGAGCATCTGAATGCCAGGTTGATCAGTTAAAGTTCTGAATTACACTGAAGAAAGTATGAGTGTTACTCCATGGAAACAGGTCACCCTTCCCAGCCAATCAGTGTCATTTAGTTTCAACACGGAAATTAGCTTCAGGAGAGAGAGGAAAAGTTAATGTCTCACTTTGCACGTTTAAAAACTATTACAATGGAGGGCAAAAAAAAAAGAACAAACAATCTAGTTATATAAACATTTAAGTTGGATGTCCTCCAGAGTTTGCCACATTACACGTACCAGTCTTCAGCCCATTCAATTCATTCCATGTTGTATCAAGAAATGGCTGAAGGTGCAAAGGCTGTGAGCCCTGACAACATTCTGGAAATAGTGCTGAAGACCTGGGCTCCAGAGCTTGTTGTACCATGGACAAGCTATTCTGGTAAAGCTACAGCATTGGCATCTACCTGACAATGTGAAAAATTGCCCAAGTTTATCCTTTACACAAAAAGCAGGACAAATCCAACCCAGCCAAATGTGGTCCAATTAGTCTACTCTCAATCATCAGTAAACTTATGGAAGGTATCATCAACAGTACTGTGACGCAGCAACTGCTCAGCAATAACCTGCTCAGCAATGCCCAGTTTGGGTTCTATCAGGGCTGCTCAGCTCCCAATCCCATAACACAAAGAGCTAAATTCCATAGCTGAGCTAAGACTGACTGCCCTTGTCATGAAGGGCAATAAATACTGGTCAGTCAATGATGTTCAGTGCGGCATCAAAGAGCCCCTGTAAAGCTGGAGTCAATGGGAATCAGGGAATAACTCTCTGCTGACTGGAGTCAAACCTGGGACATTGGAAAATGTGGATGTTGGAGATCAGTCATCTCAGTTGCAAGACATTTCTTTAAGAGTTCCTCATGGTAGTGTCCTAGGGCCAACCATGTTACATAGAAGATAGGAGCAGGAATAGGGCATTTCACTCCTTGAGCCAGCTTTGCCATTCAATATGGTCATGGTTGATCATTAAGCTCAATTCCACAATCCAATCCTCCTCCCATATTCCTTGATCCCTTTAGCCACGAACTATTGTTATCCATTTTCTTGAGAACACAATGTTTTGGCATCAGCCACTTTCTGGAGGAGTGAACACCACATGCTCACCACTAAGTGAAGAAATTTCTCCTTGTCTCAGTCTTAAAAGGTTTACTCCTTATCCTTAAACAGTAACCCCTGTTCTGGACTCCCCTTTATCAGGAACATCCTTCCTGCAGCTAACCTATCTAGTCAGGTTAGAATTTTATAGGTTTCTATGGGATCCCCCTCATTCTTCTAAAACTCAAGTGAATACAATCCTAACTGATTCAATCTCTCCTTGTATGTCAATCCGACTATCTGAGGAATCAATTTGGTAAACTTTCATTTAACTCCCTCCATTGCACGAACATCCTTCCTCAGATAAGGAGAACAAAACTGCATACAATATTCCAGGTGTGCCACACCAGTGCCCTGTATAATTGCAACAAGACATCCTTGTTCCTGTACTAGAATCCTCTCGCTATGAGGGCAAACATACATTTTGCCTTCTTTGTTGTCTGCTACACCCGTGCACTTACTTTCAATGATTGCATGAGGATACCCAGGTCTCATTGAACATTCCCCCCTCTCAATTTACAGCCATTTAAACAATAATCTGCCTTCCTATTTTTGCTACCAAAGTGGATAACCTCACATTTATCCACATTATTCTACATCTGCCATGCATTTGCCCACTCACTCAGCCCTCTACAAATCACACTGCAACATCTCTGCATCGTCCTCACAGCTCACCCATCCACCCAACTTTGTGTCATCTGCAAATTTGGAGATATTACATTTAATTCCCTCATGTTAATCATTAATATATATTGTGAATAACTGGGGTGCTAGTACTTAACTGTGCAGTACTAATCACTGCCTGCCATTCAGAAAAAGACCCATTTATTCCTACTCTTTGTTTCCTGTCTGCTAACCAATTTTTTATCCACCTCAATACATTATCCTCAACACCATGTGCTAAATTTTACCCTTTAATTTCTTATGTGGGACTTTGTCGAAAGCCTTCTGAAAGTAAATAAATCACATTTACCTCCTCCCCTGAAACTCTACTGATAACATTCTTGAAAAATTCCAGTAGATCAGTCAAGCATAATTTCAAGGTCAAAAATCACACGACACTAGGTTACAGTCCGACAGGTTTATTTGAAAACACAAGCTTTCAGAGTGTTGCTCCTTCCTCAGGTGTAGTGAGAGAGGAGGTATCAAGACACAGAATTTATATGTAAAAGATCAAAGGATCACACAACTGATGCAAATATATTTAATAAACCTAAAATGGCTGGCTGACTCACTCCTTTAAATCTTTAATCAGTTAGAAATGAGATGCAGGTTTTGATTGATTAAAATGCAATTTCCTGAATTTCTTTCAAGTCACTGCTCTGAGATAACTAAAGGCTTTATCAGTGTGTACCCCTTCTCACTACACCTGAGGAAGGAGCAATGCTCCAGAAGCTAGTGTTTTCAAATAAACCTGTTGGACCATAACCTGGTGTCGTGTGATTTTTGACCTTGTCCAACCCAGTCCAATACCAGTACCTACACATCAAGCATAATTTCAATGACCTTCCCTCCACTATAAAGTCTGAAGTGGGAATGGTTGCTGATGACTGCACAATAATCAGCACAATTCGCAACTATTCAGACACTAAAGCATATTCAAATGTGGCAAGACACGGACAATATCCAAATTCAGGCTGAAAAGTGGCAATTAACATTTACGCACCCAAAGGGCAGGCAACGGCCATCTCCAATAAGAGAAAATCTAACCAATGATCCTTGACATTCAATGGAAGTGCTATCACTGAATCCCATATTATCAACATCCTGAGGGGTACCATTGACCAGAAACTGAACTGGACTTACCATATGTATACAATGTGTAGAAGAGCAGGTCAGAGGCTAGGAATACTAAACTAAGTAACTCACCTGTTGACTCCTGAAGCCTGTCTGCCATCTACCAGGCACAAGTCAGACGTATGATTGAATACCCCCTACGTGCTTGGACGGATGCAGCTCCAACAACACTCAAAAAGCTTGACACCATGCAGGACAAAGCAGTGCACTTGATTGGCACCACATCTACAAACATCCACTCCCTCCATTGCTGGCAGTCTATAGTGACAGTGTACTGCAGAGATCCCCCAAGACCCATTAGACAGCATATTCCAAACTCACAATCACTTCCATCTAGAAGGACCAGTGCAGCAGTAACATGGCAACACTACCACCTGCAAGTTCCACTCCAAGCCACTCATCATCCTGACTTCAACTTATATTCCTGTTCTTTCAGTGGCATTGGATCAAAATGCTGGAATTTCCTCTCAAACGGCATTGTGGGTCTTCCTACAAGACATGGACTACAGTGGTTCAAGAAAGCAGTTTGTCACCATCACTACCTTCTCAAGATCAACTCGGGAAAGGCAATAAATGATGGCCTAGCCAATGACATCCATGTCCCATGAGTGTAAAAAAAAGGCTTAATTTTAACCAAAAAAGCTCAGAGGTTGCCCTTCTGAATCACAACAGATGCAAGTTCATTTTTCAATTAAATCAGAAACAAATATAGTCCTATATCACAGAGTCGTTTTGTACAAAATCAATATTTGGTGATGGGAATGTAAAACATCAAACATGACCATATATCAGTATGTCTGCTTATAATAACTTCTCCTATTTTTGTTTAATTTCTCATCTTTATTAATTCAGCATTTCCAAGGTATTTCTAATTTCTTTTATTCAATTCCAGGTTATCAATCTAATAATAGGCAGCACAGTGGCTCAGTGGTTAGTGCTGGTGCCTCACAGCTCCAGGAACCCGGATTCAACTCCAGGTGACTGTCTGTGTTGAATTTGCACATTCTTGCCATGTCTGCATGGATTTCATCCCACAGTTCAAAGATGTGCAGGTTAGGTGGATTAGCCATGCTAAATTGCCCATAGTGTCTTGGGTGGGAAATGCAGGGATAGGGTAGGGGGAGGGTCTGGGTGGGATACTCTTTGGAGGGTTGGTGTGGATTTGATGGGCCGAATAGCCTGCTTTCACACTGTAGGGATTCTATGAATACAGTCTATAGTACTTTACTGTGACTAACTGTGTTTCATGAACTATGAACCCAGGAACCATGGAACTGAATTTTTGTGTTGGATGTGGGAAATGAGTCTAGCCCTTTCCTGACTTCCAAAGTATACAACCTACTCATGAATTGTTTTGCCTGGAATTTCTGTTTTATCATTTAGATTTCAGGTTCATGTAGAAGATAGAGAGCAGGAAGAGAGCAGACTCAAAATGTGGACTGGTTGGAAACAACAGTCCGGCTCTCAACATTGTTTAAAGACCCACAAAGCTCAGCCCTGACACCCCTTTTCCTAACCACCTCCCATGTCATCCCATGACCCTCAGATTCTTCATGTTGTTTCTATGTACCCTTACATGCCTCCTCAACTTTCTTTCAGATCCCTCATGTTATCCTATCTCCTCTCAGATCCCCATGCCATCTCAACCTCCCTCCACAATCCTCTTTCAAATACAATGGTAAAAACAGCAAACCTGTTATAATCAAAATAATTCATGTTCAAAAATCTGGCAGTGATATTGCAAAAACAAGCTGTCGTCTTGTAAAAATAGCTTTATCCTTTACAAGGTCACAGGGTTGTATAAACAAACAACCATGTGCTCAGTTACCACAAAGGCATAAAATGTTATCACAATCACTTTAAACCATAAGTTATTTCCCTGAGCAGCTGTGCCAGCAGACTACTGGTTACAGCTCAAGCCATTCAAGTTTGTGGAACTCAGTCAAATATTCCTAATAGCGACAACTGTCAAAGCATATTATTACAGCTAGAAGACCCTGAAACAGACTTAAAGAACAGATAGTGTTATTTTCCATTTCAAAGCAGCCTATCAATAAATGGAGTGCACAGGTGCTTAGGTATCTTTTAATGTTCAATGGCAAGGGATTTGCTTTTCAATTTTGACTGTATGAGTATTTAAATTTAGACAACAAAAAAAATTGCCAGGAGAATTCCTCAATACATTTTTCTACATTGGAGGAAATGCAATAATGCATTCATAAATGAAAAAAAAGTAATGTAATACATGCCAGCAATTACAGAACACACCAAGTGCTCTGTGCTGTATCATTACATTAAAAGCTCATCTTTGTTTTAATGTAGCATCTAATGGTGACATTTGAAGGTATCAAAATATTTTACACTTACCTGCCAAAATGTTTGCGACACATCGTCAAGTTTTCCAGTTGTGATGAATAAGGAGGCACTTGTGTATGGCCTTTCAAAACCTTCACCAGCAATGAAAACGGTGTGCAGGGAAATGTGCAGTTTTATGTGCAGGTTTTCACAATTGGTACCCTGACCTTGGAAAAGGTGCATATAGAACATAGAACAGTACAGCACAGTACAG
The DNA here is from genome assembly GCF_021869965.1 of Rhincodon typus. Classification (NCBI taxonomy): domain Eukaryota; kingdom Metazoa; phylum Chordata; class Chondrichthyes; order Orectolobiformes; family Rhincodontidae; genus Rhincodon; species Rhincodon typus. The sequence goes on from NC_063345.1 coordinate 38,456,611, forward strand.
GACCTTCGGCCCACGATGTTGTGCCAAACTTTTACCCGAAACCTAAGGTCTATCTAACCCCCACCGCTACCTTATGCTATCATCCATATGCCTATCTAATAGCCGCTTAAATGCCCCTAATGAGGCCGACTCCACTACCCTCTCTCCGGCAATGCATTTCACGCCCCTACCACTCTCTGAGTAAAGAACCTACCTCTGACGTCTCCCCAATATCTACCTCCTTTCACTTTAAAACTATGTCCCCTCGTAAAAGCTACCTCCACCCGAGGAAAAAGTCTCTGGCTGTCTACTCTATTTATACCTCTGATCATTTTGTACACCTCTATCAAGTCAGAACATTGTATACATTGGGTATACATGGTTTTCCCAACTCATGAACATTTTTTAAAGTTGGGGAAGCACAGAAGAATCATTTTTTCATGGAAAACCCAATGTACTGCTTTTTGCAAGCTGAATGCTGCTTCATAAGGGGACATGGTATTTGAGTATATAAAATTACTCCTAAAATTTGCAAAGCACATCGGAAATGAGAGTAGAGTTTGCCAGTTAAAGATTCTGTAGGTAAAGAAACATATTTTGCCTGTCATAGAAACAAATACAAATCCCATAACATCACACAGATGCACAAATGTCTGCTGGATAAGAATTATCATTAGTGGTAGGTTAGTAGAAAATGTAAGTGCAAAGCAGCCCAGTATGCCAGGCAAAGTGCAACATCAGGAATTTTTTGAAACATGACAAAAGAGCATAGCAAAATCAGTGGGCTGGATTTTCATTTGTAGGTTGTGATCTGCCATTAAGTGGCAATAGGATTCTTGGTGGATACTGTTTGAAGTACTCATTAAGGACCTCAACCACTCTCTCTGGCTTCATGCATAAATTCTCTCCTTTTTCCTTGAGTGGATCTACCCTTTCTCTAGTTACCCTTTTGCTCCTAATACATGTGTAAAATGCCTTGGGATTCTCCTTAATCCTAATTGTCAAGGCCATTTCATGGCCCCTTCTGGCCCTCCTAATTGCTTGTTTAAATTCTTTTTGATTTCTTTATACTGCTCGAGGGCCCTATTTAACTGTAGTTTCCTGAACCTGACATATGCTTTCTTTTTCCTTTTGACCAAACGTTCAAAATTTCTTGTCATCTAATGTTCCCAAATCTTGCCATCCTCACAGGAACATGCCAGTCCTGAATTCTAATCAACTGGCCTTTAAAAGACTCCTAAATGTCAGATCTGGATTTACCCTCAAACAGTCATCTTCAATCTAATTTCTCCAGTTCCTGCCTAATACTGTTGAAATTAGCCTTCCCCAATTGAGCACTTTCACCTGGGGACCAGTCTTGTCCTTACCCATAGCTACCTTACAAACAGGGGGTTCTGAGGGGCATGAAATGACAGGGGATGTGGGATGGGGTGGGAAACATGTGGGCCTTTAAACAATGTTGGAAGCTGAACTGCTGTTTCCAAAAAATTACATGGACTTTCCAAACAATCCATATCTGCTGCCTCCATCCTTCGGCCTCAAAGGGATACTGTTAAACTCCAGTCAGCTGACGTGTGTAGAGCTTAATATATTGTACAATAGGAATGGCTATCTACTCACTGTTTGCATATGTATCTTCATCACCCCACCAATCCTGCCTCCATGAAAAATTGCACTAAGGCAGGAAATCATGTGGGAATTTGTAAGTCTGTCCTCTTCTCATCCTGCCAAATGAGATCAGGTCTTTCTTTACATATTTAAACATTTACAATGATAATGAACATTAATCATTTAGTCACACACTTGTATTAGTACTTGAAAGACCATAAGCTTGGAAAACCTTTTAAAATATCAGTATAATCAAGAAAAGAGATTTTAATTTACAAAGGATGCTGCTAAAAGTAGCAGATGAATGCTTACCTCTTTTGCTGGATATTTCTCCTTTTGTTTAATTAAAAGATTAAAGCCACTGGTAAAATAGCAGACAGATGACCAATAGATAAATTGCTAATATTTGGTAATAATAATGTTCAATTTATTGTTGTTTCAGCAGAAACAAGCAAAATAGTTGGACAACACTGTATGACAAATTACAATGATTAACATTGACCAACTGCAATATGATTTATGTTACTATTTTATAAACAAATGCTTGATAATTTCTTTTTCTTGAAGGCATTTCCCTTTTAAATTATACTGAGACTTGGAATGCAAGCAACAAGAAAATAACCAGACTGATGTGTCTGATAACAAGATGCAGAGGCTGACACTATAAAACTAACCCAATGAAAATGTTCTGTTTTCGGTAGTAAGATTCAGAAAAATACAGGGTGTAATTATTCACTGTTCGTTACTCAATCTGTTATGCCATCCATTCTAGACAAACTAGTTCATCATGGAGAAACAAAAATCAATGATATGTTTAAAATAACTTGGCATATTCTGCAATTAATTATCATTTCTGTTGGTTTGTGCCAGTTCAATGCTCTTGTGCTTTTTGACTACAATTTATCACTGGATTAGTTTCCTTGCGAATAACTACATATAGTTCTGAAATAATCTGTGACCTGACTTCTTCAACTGACATTTCTGAAATGTATCGTAGCACAATTGGTGTCAAATGGAGCTTAGCACATCGTATTTCTGATAAACTACCATATCGGAGTTATTTAGCAACATTTATGAAAGTAATTATCGAACAAACTAGTTGTTTCTTTCACTTTTCTAGTGGTTCATATTTCCCTTTTAGAAAGAAAGATTAGAATTTATACAACCCCTTTCACTAACTCAGATCTTCCTTTACAGACAATAAATATGTCAGGAGCATTGTCACTGCTATAACGTAAAAAAATTGGCAGACAATTAATATACAGCAAGCTCCCAGAAACAGAAATGAGATGATGACCAAGATGCTGCTTAACCCATTGAACATTTCCAGCAATTTCTATCTTTGCTTCAGGCTTCATAAGGGAGAAATTTGAACCTGCAGCATTGCTATAATGGCATAATTGAAGAATTGCATGTAGACCATACGAGTAGTAGCCTAGACAAGTAGTAGCCCATCTACTATGTTTCCCCAGGAAATACATAAGCCCAGTGGCTGGCACTGTTGCCTCACAGTGCTAGGGACCTGGGTTCAATTCCAGCCTTGGGTGCATGTTCTCCCTGTATCTGCATGGGTTTCGGCCAAGTGCCCTACTTTCCTCCCACACACCAAAGATGTGCAGGTTAGGTGGATTGGCCATGCTGAATTGTCCCAAAATGCACATGGATTAGTAGATTAGCCATGGTAGAATCAGGGTTATGGGGATAGACTAAGCTGCTCTTTTGAAGGTCGGTGCAGACTTAATGGGCCAAATGGCCTCAATCTTTACTATAAGGATTCAGTTGTCAAAGTAATACACAGTGAAGTTGACTTCTTTGGAGTACAATAGAGCTGGAGAAGACCGAATACATCACTTTTCTTCATGTAATTAGCTGCCATGCTGTAATTTTAAAGGTCCAGCCTTTGAATGTTATTAACTGGATAAGTGAAATAATAGCTGAATAAATGAGTGAGTGAGTGAATGGCTGAGTGGGTGGTTGGGTGATAGGTGGGTGACTGAGTAGGATGGGTAGGTGAGTAAGATGTGTAGATCAGTAGGTGGGTAAATGGATAAATAGTTGAGTGGTTGGGTCAGGGAGAACGGTTGAGGTTAAAGTCAAGTCAGGAGTAGTTAGTTGGTCAGGGGGTCATTGGGTAATTGGATCATTAGTGGGTCAGTCCGCCTGGGGGTAATTGTGATGAGATAAAGGTTAGTTGTGTCAGATGGGGTAGTCAAACCAGGGGTAGTTAGGTTGATTTTGGGGAATTGTTGGGTGGTCAGAGAGATAGTCAGGGGATCAAGAGGAGATGAGGGAATGACTCGAATATTAGACCAAATGTTATTTGAAAATTTCCTTGGTAATCATTCAAATAAATGCCACAGATCTGTCTGACTTGAGCTTAAAGTCCGATGCTCCAGGAGCTGGGGAACTGCTTAATGGAAGTTTAAATTTCCTGGGCAATTCCCATGTAGGTCTACATGCCAGGACATCCATAGTGTTCTGACATGCATCCCCATTTGATTGTCTCTGAGAATCCAGAGACGGGAAATTTTGGTCCCATGCATCAATTTCATTTTTATTTCAATGTATGCCTTGGACATAATTGGGAATTATTCAATGATAGGTATAAGTTATTCCTTAATGACTTTATAATAACAATGTCACAATAAAGAATTTGTGCATTGCACATCATTTCTCATTGTCTCCTCTGAATCTGTTTAACCAACTTATATTCAGTCAAAATGTTGTCCAATGAATAGTTTAATTTTATTGAGTTTTAGATTTGGACAGAGTCTACAACTGTGTTGTAATCTACAAATCATAGAAAGAAGGCCTCCAAAATATTATCCATTTTCCTAATTTTTTTTGTGTTTTTGATTCAGCCTCTTTACTACGTTGTGACTGTTGAGTCCTTGGTCAATTTCTGGCAGGGTAGCAATGAAAAATGTAGAGGATGGGGCTCATGAGGTTACCTATCGCCTTGCCACTTCATCCCCAATTTTCATTCACCAACCCACTGAAACCACTTTTGCTGGTTTGTTACCTGTTGCATTGACTTGTCAGTGAGGGTGCAGAGTTCAGCATTCTATCTGATTTCCCTTCTAACTTGGTTCAGGATGCACGGAGTTAGAACATTTCCTGGATTCACAAACCCAACCTGGTAAAAAGTGGCATGGATAATGGCTGACAGAACATCTGAAAGATGGACATGGAGATTCCAGAAAGAGAGGAGGTGGGCTGCACATAATGCTTGCCTCAGTTTATTAGCACTGTGTTGAAGTTTAATTAAAAAAAGATAAAAAAAATCCCTCTAGCCCTCAGCTCACCCATCTATGCCAACTCATTTGCTTATACCAACCTATTCCCACCATCAATCCTCAGGATTGCTCATGCTGTCCACACCAACCCAATTGTTGTCCCCCCATCCTGTGACCTTTTACAGTTTCTGTGCCGACTTTGTACAAAATCATGCCAACTCATGTCCTTCCACCTACCAAAGAGTTTATGCCCCTTTAATATACATTTATACCACATCTAACAATTCCAATGGTCACCTTAGCACTCCCAAAGGCACCTGCCCTTTACCAATGGATAGCTTAGCTCTCCCAATGGTGTCCCAGAACCACATCCAAAGGGGTACCTTACCTCTCCTTTGCTGTCCAAATTAATCCACAAAATTCAGAGCTGTTCGTACCAGGTCTAATCTGCACATCTTCATTTTCATACTCCAAGGTTACCAAAATCACACTTGTAGATGAGGCAGAATTGATTTCTACAGTCAGCTGTCTCTATCAGCCAAGCATGAGCAAATCCTCACCAAACCTCTCTCAGTCCTAAAAGCATGAAAATGTTTTGGGAATTTTCTGTCATGGCAAAAATCTAGGCATTGTTGCTTCCTTTTAATTTTCCTGTGTTTACATGCACAGGCCTGGCTTACATCACAGTGGGAGCTCAATAGACAACCACAAGCAAACATGGAACTGACACATCATTATTTCTTCCTTTGTAAATCTAAAGGACCTTATTTTAGTTAAAACATCCTAAACAAAAAGTATATGTATATCAAGTGATTTCTTAGAGTCTAGAATGTCCATTTCCTCCAAGTATAGACATATAGTTTGACATTAGTATGATTGCTGATGACACTGTTAAGATTTACATATGTGAGATTTTAGTTCCACGTGATATTCTTGATGAGGCAGCATCAAATTGCAGTCATTCATTAGAAAAGAAAATGTCTCCTCTTAATTCTAATCTTCAAAACATCATGATTTGCTTCCTATCAAGCATCTCACTTTCTATATTTAGTACTCATCTGTTATTGAGAGAGGAGACAGATAATAAGATCATTTCCACTTTTACCAACTCTCAACTGACCAAAGACAAATGTGTTTTAAAAAGAACTCTGATTTAACTCACCCTGAGCGCCTCGCGTCTCAAACATAGGAAAAGAATAGGTAAGGAAAGCCTCTGGATGGATTTTCAACACAGCCCTATTCTTTCATTGCTCTGGAACTCTTTCTTTCCTTCTGCCTGCTGCTCCCAAAATGTGTCTTTGTCAGAAATCTGGCTTCTGTCAGGCAACCATTGTATTTTGAATTCCATTGCTGTCACAAATGTTCTCAGACCAGGTAAGGAAGTTAGTGAACCAGCTGGGTTTTTATTCAAACATGATTACATGATCACCATTAGTCTAGGTTTACACTCCAGATTTTATTGAATTCTACTGTCACAACTGCCATTGTAGGATTTGAACCCAACTCTGTCAGCATTAGCCTGTGGTTCCCGATTGCCAGTCCAATGACATTACCACTATGCCACAATCTCTACTTGCATGTGCAAAAAAAAATAGGATTCTTGTCACTCTCATTCTTTAGAATTTTACTCCATTTTCAAAATTCTGTAACTATATTGTGAACTAGTTTGTGAACAATTTTATAATGGCAGCCCATTAATCCACAGAAAAGGTCTGTTCCATTTTAATGCCTTCTCAGTGAAATGTTCCTAAAGGTTGCTAGCATTTTAATGTCTTAAATGGCATGCCAGTTTCCCGGCGGGGTGGTGGGGGGGGGTCTTGCGCAGTTTCATGTATTTTACAGAAGAGAGACAAATGTCACCTGGCCATTTAATTTTATTTCAAAAGCAGCATGTCCATTCTCTATTTTCTTTTAATGTAAAACATAAAAAAAACACAAATACACAACATGTAAAATGTAAGTATGTGAAATAAATCCATGACTTCATATTACTTGAGTGTTCTGATATTTCTGATGATACTGATTAAGATTAGATAGCTTGTTGTCATGATTCCAAGTCCAAACCTATTACTCAGTTGTATGAATCTGTAGGATACTCAATTGACAATTATACTGATGAAGACAATTTGACTAATTGTGGATATACATGACCTGATCCTGACACTGCCAACAATGTAGTCAGCCTGTGGCGATTAGTAGAAAGTTCAGTGTCTTACCATAGTGTCTGAGGGTAAGCTGTGAGGAGGATGCACAATTGCTTCAATGTTCGGTGCCAGATTAAGTATAATGTGGATCAATGTGAGGTTCTCCACTTTGGAAGCAAAAATAGGAAGGCAAATTATTAGCTGAACGGTGATAGAATTGGGAATGGGGCATGGGATAACAAGAACTGGGTGTGCTTGTATGCTAGTCACTGAAACTAAGCATACAAGTGGTGATGTAGAAGGCAAATGGTATGTTGGCCTTTATAGTGAGACAATGTATACAGGAACAGGTATGTCCTGCTGTAATTGTACAGGGCTTTGGTGAGACCATACCTGGAGTATTGTGTACAGTTTTAGCCTCCTTATTCTGGCTATTGAAGGAGTGCAATGAAAGTTTACCAGGCTAATTTCTGGGTTGGCAGGACTGACATATGACACATATTCACTGGAATTTAGAAGAATGAGGGGGCAATTGCATGGTAACCTATAAAATTCTAACAGGGCTAAATGTAGGAAGGATGTTCCTAATGACTGGGGACTCTAGAAACAGTTTAAGGATATGGGGCACGCCATTTAGGACTGAGATGAGGAGAAATTTCTCTAACCCCAGCAAATGGTGAACCTGAGGAATTCCCTGCCAGAGAAAGCAGTTGAGGCCAAAACAGTGAATGTTTTAAAGAAGGAGTTTGAGTATTGAGTTGATGATCAGCGATGATCATATTGAATGGCAGAGCAGGGTCTAAGGGCCAAATGGCTTACTCGTGCTCCAATTTTCTATATCTATAGGAATACATATGCCAATGTTCACAAGTGTAGATGCAGGATAGCACTTCCCACACTCTATGTTGAGACATTGTGTTTAGTTTCCAACAATGGGCAGAGACTATAAGTGGCTTCTCACTAAGTTCATTAAGTGTAAAGTGAGAGTACATCACCAAACACATTGCCAAAACTTCTGTTGTCATATATGTTGCCAGATACATACATGAGATAGGAAAATGTGAGGACCAGCAGAGATACTATCTTCACCTATAGCATACCAAAAGATGTTTGCTGTATTCTTGTCCATTCTCAATGTGCATATTGACACAGTTGTTGCTGAAGAGGATTCAGGATTTCTCCATTTTTAGGAATGAACTTGTGATAAAAAGCTGGTAGCAGAAATGAAAGTGGCAACATTTACATATTAGAAAGGGCAGGAAGTGCACAAATGGTTCTGGTGTTGTCATGCATTGTTGTTATACAACCTTTTGTCACTCTGCAACCTAGGATGTCAATCTTGGGAGTATGGAATGTGAATTTGCCTCCTTGAACATCAGGTTGTGTTATGTAAGTCGAGTGAGTACTCTGATTGTGTTCTGCTTTTTCTTCCATGGACTAGTTCTGAGGAAGGGTCACCGGACCCGAAACGTTAATTCTGTTTTCTCCTCCACAGATGCTGCCAGACCTGCTGAGCTTTTCCAGCAACTTTGTTTTTGTTCCTGATTTACAGCATCTGCAGTTCTTTTGGTTTTTATTTAGTGGATCAAGTATGTTGAGCATCCCCTAAAATGTGACAAGTCAGAAGAAACAATCTTCTGGAATGTGTTGGTGCTGAACTTAATCCATACGTGATTATGTGGGCATGAGCTTGTATAAATCTGAAAGGTTTGACTTTGCTCTGTTAGTAGTACCTGAAGACAGCTTTGACAAATGTCAAAATAACTTCAGAGAATCAAACTGTTAGAATGCAGGAAGCCACTTGAATCTGTGCTGGCTCTGGTGCAGCTTTTCTCCAACAGTTTGCCAATCATATTAAAACCTGTGCCCTCTGGTTCTCGATCGTCAACAGCAAAAGTTTTTCTTTTTCTCCTCTAGACCCTTCATGATTTTGAATACCTCTACTTTCTCTCAATCTTCACTTTCCCCAGAATAAAACTGCTTTGCCACTTCAAGGCTCCTTCCTTTGGCTACTTAAAACACTAACTCGTCTAGGTTGATGATTTTAGTGTGATTGTTCCCAAAACTAGAATAATAGAGTCATCACAAGTTTGAACAGTGCCTGTCATGGGCATGAGAAAAGGTTGTGAAAAATAATGATGGTGTAGCTGCTCACTCAATATTGATACTTTTGCGTTAACATTGATGGAGTGTGATACTGAAAAACCCATGATCTTGATGGAGCATCCCTTAAAATGACCTGGTGCTTTACCATCTCTGGTGATATAAATGTGTTGAATTGATGTCTTAGTAAAGAAAGGAAAGATGCTAGAGCCAACATCTTTGTTTCCTGTTATTGTGCATGTGCCTCAGAGATATCTAGAGATGACACACACCAGTTCTATGAATAAAGATCTTGCTCACACAATATTTTTAAAACATTTGCTTTCCCATACTTACTGTTTAAGTTCTGCTTCTCTGTACTGTATCTGCAGGTTTGACTCAAAGCACAGTGAGCAGTCAACATGCAGACTCAATATAACACCAGCAAGTGAGCAACTGAAAACACCATCTGTCTAATATGTTCTTTAACAGCAGCCTCGCTATATCTGAATCCAACCAGCACTGCCATTGCTTTTCTTACATCAAACTCAGCCTACAGCTTTCCACTAGACAAATAGGAGCAAATCAATAGTGTAGACGTAAACAGGAATTTAACTTGGATTCTGGATCCAAAATTTCAATCATAGTGATGGAGCTACAATAGAATAAATAGACACCCAACAAAATAAGTTAATTAAATTCTTCATTTAAAAAGACTGGATATGCCTGATTAAAACAGAGACTGAAAGCTTTTTAGCAAGAAGATCTTTGTAATCTTATCAAGGAAATATAGCTTTTAGAAGACCACAGGTAAAGCCAAAGCCCAGAGCAATATAGTTTTCTCTATGCATCACAATCATTCAATACAAAGGGGAATTACCTTATTGCTTCATGAGGAGGAAAAGTCAAGTAGGAATCTGAAGAAAGAGAATACCAGTGTCCTTAAGTAAGATGGCAGCATACACATAGACTGCAAGCTTACTAAGTTGCATTGCCAAAAATGATTAGTCTATATGGTCAAGAGAGTAATTTTCCTTTATTTTGTTTTATTGCTATTAGATCAATGGACAACTCCTAGGCTAAATAAAAACCAAAAGAATTACGGATGCTGTAAATCAGGAACACAAACAGAAGTTGCTGGAAAAGCTCAGCATCTGTGAAGAAAAAATCAGAGTTAATGTTTCGGGTCCAGTGACCCTTCCTCAGAACTGACGTTCTGTCTAAGAGATAAAAGATTCCATGGTGATCTCATGATGACTTCATATCCATCACTCTGGTAGTCTCAAGATACTTCACACTTGATGATGTCGTTATTTGTATACTAGTTTATTTTAAAATTAACACTGATGATTTGTGAAAGCCCACATGTCAGATTGTTTGAAATTAAAGTTATAATTTATTCAATGTCTACTGTTCATAGAAAAACAAATCTTTATAAAGCATGTTTCTGATGTACCACAATATCCATCATGATTCATATAGTTTAGGTTGTACTTATTAATAAATATTCTGCATATTTTATACATGTAGAATCCATTATGTATGGCCTCCTTATAAAATGCACTTTCAGTAACAAAGCTTTTGTACAGCATACACTGACAATTATAGGAATTGCTATACCATGACAGGTTCACTTTCAATAGCTCAAAGCATTTGAAATAATGGTTTTGATAAATATTAAATTGCAGAAATGCATTGATGGAAGAGATATGACAATTACTGACTAGTACAAAGATCCTGACCTCTTAAAGTTTTGAATAGATGAAATATATCATTTCGTTTTACAAGATGAATCGCAAATGCCTGAGGAGGGCAAAAATCAATTTTTTTTAACAGAACAAAGTAGCAAATCAGTAAAAGTAGGCCTCAAGGCATTAAAAACAGTGATTAAACTAAATTATACTCAGAAACTTATAATTCTCCCAAAATTTTAATACAATTTTAAAACTTATTAGTATTTTGTTGATAACAATAATATGCAATCAAATCCTCTCGTTAAGTTCAAGGAGCATCTGTTGAGTTGAATTCCTGCAGTGCAGTTGTCACAGATTTCTTTTGCCATTTATCCTACATGCAAGCTTCCAAACATCTACTCGTGTACTCGATGAGCTGGTATGAAGGATACATGACCACCACAGTCCATTGTCCACACAGTATATTTTTAATAAAAATGTTGTCACATACTTTTGGTTCACCCTGATTATACCTTTCTCCTGGTTGCTTAATCTTTCCTTGTCTTTTTCTGTTCCTTCCCCATGATAATTCTCATGTCCTAGATAGCCTTTTCTTTTTATCTTTACCTTAGTTACTGTGGGTATTTGTCCTGAATCAAACGTCTGCAATTGAGATGTTTTCGACACATCTTTTCTGTTTGATTGATAACATTTCCATTCTGTGCCTTTAGGGCATCGGTCTGAGAGTGGCTGATGTCTTAGTGCTTGTGTCATCTGCCGACTCCTGGCTCATGATCAAAGTACTTGAAAATATGTTGTAAGTGGACTGAATTATTAAAAGGCAGCTGTTATATGCCTTATATTATGGAACTATGCAAAGATGGCACAAGTTTCTATGTGTGAAACAGGAATTTATTCACAGGACCTTAAAATGTCTACTCCGTGTTTCAGTTCAAGCTTCTAGCTTTTCCGACAGCTTTGTACACTGTTCTCTGAGTTCACATCCAAGGTTAAATGATTGAGCTTGGTGAACATCAGTTGTGACAGACAGAGAATTGAACACAGAACAATTGAACGCCACAATGGCCAGATCAGATATGAGTAGCAGAGAAGAGAGCTGAGCTTATGTATCCACAGCGTGACACTGAGGATGTCCAAATGAGGCCAACTTTGACAAGGCATCATCTGAAATGTTCACCTTCTTCTTCAACCAAGGATTCCCCAGTGCTGTTTTTGACAGGGCCCTCAACCGGTTCGACCCATCTCCTGCACTTCCGCCCTCACCCCCTCTCTTCCCTCCCATAACAGTGATAGGGTTCCCTTTGTCCTTACCTACCATCCCACCAGCATCCACAACCAGAAGATCATCAGATGCCATTTCTGCCACCTCCAGCGAGATGCCACCACCAGAAACATATTCCCCTCCTCTCCCTTGCCGCCTTCCGCAGGGGCCATTGCCTCCGGGATACCCTGGTCCACTTTTCCTTCACCCTCAACAAACACCCCACAGCCCCGCAGCACCTTCCCCTGCAACCAGAGAAGGTACAACACATGCCCATTTACCTCCTACCTCCCCACTATCCAAGGGCCCAAACATACCTTCCAGGTGAAGCAACACTTCACCTGCACTTCCCAGAATCCAGTCTACTGCATTCGCTGCTCACAATGTGGTCTCCTCTACATTGGGGAAACAAAGCGTAGACTGGGTGACCGCTTTGCAGAACACCTACGTTCTGCTCACAAAAAAGATCCTGAATCTCCAGTTGACTGCCGCTTTAACACACCACCCTGTTCCCTGGTCAACATCTCTGTTTCAGGCTTGCTGCAGTGTTCCAGCGAAGCTCAGTGCAAGCTGGAAGAACAACACCTCATTTTCCGCTTGGGGACCCTGCAGTCTTCCAGACTCAATATCGAGTTCAATAATTTTAGTGCCCAAACTCTCCCATGTCCTCCCCCCTACCCCCACAACAGGCCTTGTCATCACATTGCTGCATTACACACTACCCATTGACAGTCTCCATTAACAGCTATTCACCCTCCTAGCCAGATCGTTATCAACTCCGTTGTCTGTCCAACTGTTTTTCTCTCTCTTTAGGCTCTATCCCCACCTATTGTTACTCCTTACCCCCTGCCTCCATCCCCTTTGCTGTATATAAACCATCATTTCCTAGCTACCATCAGTTCTGAGGAAGGGTCACCAGACCCAAAACGTTAACTCTGATTTTTCTTCACAGATGCTACCAGACCTGCTGAGCTTTTGCAGCAACTTCTGTTTTCGTACCCAAATTTCTGGGCCAGCTGCTCTCTAGAATTAATGATGTCATCAACAATCAGGTCAGTTGCATAAAACTGTGCAGATGTTTCAGTGGGCACATAGAGCTTTATCTTCCTGGCTTGAAAGCAGGATCAGTGGAAAGTATACACATAGCTCTTCTGCTAAACACCATTTGCTGGAGTAGGTCTAAGCCCATTAGCAATATAGTTATTGAGTTGGAGATGCTTTAAAACATAATTCTTAATTTCCAATTATTCCCAAAATTGTAAATAAAACTGAGCATTTTTAGCTGCCAAAAAACATCAATTTTAGCCAAAGGATGCATTTCGAATTGTAAGAATTGGATTATTTAAATGCATTCCCAAAATCAGGGTAAAATGACATGACAAAACTTGCAATGAACTGTTTTTAAACAGAGCAATAATTTTCTTCAGGGGAATTGATCAAGGGTATAACTAAATGAAATACTTTCAGTACCTCAACTATCATTCAATGTGGATTCCCTAAAATGATCCTATTCTGTTGAGTCAGAAGTCACACAATACCACATTATAGTCTAACAGGTTTGTTTGAAATCACAAGCTTTCGAAGCATAGCCCCTTTGTCAGATGAAGTGAAGTGATACTTCACCTGACGAAGGGGCTATGTTCTGAAAGCTTGTGATTTCAAACAAACCTGTTGGACTATAACCTGGTGTCATGTGACTTCTGCTCGGCTTAGCAACCACTGAAATGTCAGTATCTGAGCTGGTGGAGGTTGCAGGAGAAAACTCTACCATTGCTTCCTCTAAGGACTCTGTGATTTTTGTTCCTCAGTAGTTGGAGGAGAAGATGTTGGTGGGCCTGCTCTCTTTTGGGAAAATATTCATTGAATGCCTGTGGTGTGTAGAGAAGTTGAGAAGGAATGAGCATCGAAATCAGTGCAGTTCTCATGAATCTTAAGAATATGTTCACGGAAGTATAATGGCTAAACAGCATTGCAGTATAGCAGTTTATAATAAATCTTCTTGGTTACTGCCAGACGTAGGACATAGTATTCCCACCTGAGAGGTCATGATTTTTTTCTGAGAGTTGCAAGGGTCATGGATAGATTAAGTAAGTGGACAAAACTAAAGTATGTGTTGTTTGATTTGATTTGATTTGCTTTATTGTCACGTGTACTAAGTACAGTGAAAAGATTTGTTTATGAGCAGTAAAGGCAGATCATAATAAGCAAGAACATATAGGCCATAAGGTGAAAAAACAACTTGGACAAAGGCATACAGGTAATATTGCACTGGGTGTGGGCTAGGTAAGATCGACATTATTGTTTGAATTGTTTGAAGTCAGTCCGTTCATCAGTCTAATTACGGCCAGGAAGAAGCTGTTTTTGAACCTGCAGGTACGGCAAGGAAGGCAAATTAGAATGTTTTCAGAGAAGTGAAAAACAGGAAAATGAATTACTTCTTCCCCAGAGGTGGGTTAGGAGCTGGCTGTATAGCTGGGCAGAAAGGTACCTAGTATTTCAGGGTCCAAGTATGCTCCTTAACTGGTCATTGATGAGTCTTATCCATTCACCGTGAGATTCAACCAGAGGGAGATAAGGACCATGTCACGGGGCAACCAATCAGGTAAACCAGTGTGGATATATCCGTGGCCTGGTGACGGTGTTTCTCCTACTTGGATAGTCTATAACCAATGGCAAGGCCAGCTAGAAGCAAGGAAGAACCACTACCTACCATTGTAAATAATACTGCTAATTTGTTCCTAATTCATTTGCTCAGATCTCACCATTTCCTTTATTGAAGTCTCTCCAAATGGTCCTGGTAACTACCTCTTTCTGGGTTGTGATGACAAATTTCAGCCGAGGTCCATTGCAGTTCCGGGAATAGCCAACACTCCCATTGACACTGCTGGTCCTTGGAGAGCTGCTGGTCTCTGATTGAACAGAACACTTGGAGACAGGACATTTGCCCTGACCATTATTACACTGTAATTAGCAACCAGATCAGTAGCAATAAATTGAGTTGTGGGGACTTAGAAAGGCTCTAGTGAGGTTTGCATCAACTTTGCAGTCCATGTATAGGCTCACTACAACAAACATTAAATTCCACCCTGGGAGCTGTGGAGGTATAAAGTCATTTTGTTGTCATGTAGTAAAATCATTACAAGCTAAGAGTAGGTGTATAAAACATAACCAAAAAAGCTAATAGAATTTTGGTTAATTTACAAAGATATTGGAATACAAAAGTATGAAATGATGCTAGCTGTACAGAGGCTTGCTCAGTACACATTTGAAATACCGTTTATATCTTTGTTGGCACATCTGTTCTGTTGAATGGTAGTTTCAATATGGTGAAGTGGTGGTAGGGGAGTGGTAACATGGGGAGGGAGTTAAAACGCCAGCAAAAATTAAAATGTTGGACAGTCACCAAATGCCATTGTGTGATTACTTCATTCCTTTTGAAAGTGTTGGACCAAGTGTTACGGTGACCAACTGTTGCGTTTAAAAGCATTTTCACATTTGAAGGAGAAGGAAAATACAGCCATGTGGAAGTTCTGCTGACCTGGCTTTATGCCAGGTTTTGTCAAGTTTTTCATAGATGGTGATCAACCTTCCCAGTCAACTGGGGATAAAAGTACTTGACCCGTCTCATCCTTTTTTAATGAGCATTATTCTGCATTGAGTCAGTGATGTGGGAACAAGTAGAAGGCAAGGCTAATTAATCATTTTCAGTGACAATGTACTTCTCAACAAAGATATTCCACTATGAAGAAAGTAAGTTATAATTTTTCATTTAAAGCACACATCTGAATTAAGCTTTCAAAGTCTTATAAGTGAAATATTGCACCTGTATGTACTTGAGAAAAAACAGTGTTAAAATCTTGCAAGGAAGTTAAAATCAGAAGAAAGAAAGGGAACTCTTCCTGAATCCAAACAGATTTATGACCAGGATCTCAAGTGTCTGCTCAAGCATGTTTGATGTTTGCAACGGAAAAAGAATTGCTGGGAAAGGTCAGCAGGTCTGGCAGCATCTGTGAAGAGAAAATCAGAGTTAACGTTTCGGGTCCGGTGACCCTTCCTCAGAACTGTTTGATGCTTTTTGTTTTAAGTTTTGGTTCTCACTATTTGACATCACCCTCTAACACAATGGAACATCATGACCCAGATCTTCCAGTCTCCAGATGGTCAGAAATGGCAAATACTCTGGAAGATTAATGTAGGTATAAAGCTGACACTCCATCACTCAAGTAGACCCCCTGACACAGACTGCTGCTGCCCCTTGCTTCGAGCAGATCAGACTCAACCCAAACACCCCAAACCTGAGCACCGAAGCTTACCCTAGCACTCTAGCCTCCCCACACTCTGGACACAAACTGAGTCCCTCCTCCCACTGATTCAACATCCCCACCAAACCATCTGAAATTACCTGACTCCCATGGACCTGTAAGCCTGACCTGGACCTGACTCCCACACCAAACCAAACTACCTCCTCCAAAACCCTAGCCTACACTAAGCCCTCACCCACTTACCTTCCTGTCTATTTCCCCATCACCCCTCCTGCACTCCCATCTGGCAAATACATGCCACCCGAAAACCTCACACCTTGCCACCCTACTCCCTCTCCCATTCACCTTATGGATCTATCTTCCCCCAGCTATTATCAATGTGGCCTTTAAGTCATAAGACAGCTAGTGTTCAAAAAAAATCACCATTTCTACCCTGCTGCTGGCTGTGAGAATTCCAGGAATACACTAGACTACATCAGTTTGGAAGGCTCTGGGCCCAAAACTTCTTATGGAGAACTCCTCCAAAAGTACCGGTATTTTTATGTACTTTCAGGGTCATATATAAGGTTTCCAATCTTGATCAGAAGATCTGGGCTGTTGTTTAGTTGATAACTATAGCATGACCAAATTGATAAAGTTCAATGGTGAGCAGAAGTTGTCTATAACCACCTTAAATGAAATGTCATTGTGACAGAGACAGACTGCAGAAAAAAGAAAGGAAATTAGAAATACAGTACAGAGTATCCATTATACTGGTCAGATTTTTTAAGGATTAGGTAGAGAGTGGAGTCACCTCTGCTCTGCGATTAACACTTAATTGCTGAACCCCAAAAATTCTTGTGCACCTCTGAGAAACATTGAAAATTCAGTTGATGCCAAATTTTTGACATACTTGTTGTAAGGGCCCATATTCATTGGTAACTCAGATGAATCCACCCAAACTTTACTCATTTGTAATTTTAACATGATTTCCAGGAGTTTGTCATCCCTGGCAATATTGTTGCGCTCAAAGTTGCCTACGAAGTTTTATCATACCCTTGACTGCAGACATCCTCCATACTGACAAGTTAGATTTTAGTGCATGGTTTCGAGAATCCGTGGCATCAGCAGCATGGGAAACGGAATAGCCAGTTATATTGAAGAATTCTCACAAATAGATAAAAGGCAAGGAATCTCAATCACATTTAAATCATTGTAGAAGAAACAAATTGATGTTTGCACAAACACATGCAATTAAGAATAAAGCTTAAATAGCAGGACACAAGCTTTAATACATAGATATAGTTCTGCAATTTTAAATGCTCTTCTTGGGGAATAGGAACTATCTTGTGAAATGAGATTTTTAAGAGCAGACCAATGGTTAAGCAGAAATTGTGCCTTAGCATGCTATTATGAACACAACTGTTCCTGATTGAATAAGGCTTAATATTGTCAAAATTCAAAACAGAGAAAGCTGGAAACACTCAGAAGGTCAGACAGCTTCTACGAAGGGAGAATCAGTTAGAGCTTCAGGTCGATACCTTTTCCTGGGGATTCTCTTGGGTGTCTGTAACAATGTCAATGTTGTTTGATATGTGAATAATTCAATGAATCATGCATTTTATTTCAAGTTTCTATTGTGGGCCATCTTCATTGTTGTCTTCAGGGGATTAGTACGCATAGAGTAGAAAATGAGCAAAAGATTATGAATATGATAACGGAATTTATAACTTTATGAATAATGTGTGTTTAAAGGGGAAGTGCAATTTTAGACACCCTCGCTGGTACATCCTGATGGACGACTCCAGATCTGCCAAGGAATCATGGTCACAATCTTCAGCAACCCAAAAACGTATTGAATAATTACCACGTGCTCACAAGGGTCTGATTGTACCTTTCCTCTATATCAGTGACAGGCCTCCTCTCAGGCATTATCAATTACATCTTCAGAGTCATCTACTCACTCTTGTTGGAAGGTGCAAAGACCTGTGGGACATTAGATTGTCAAATATCAAGGCATCACAGCAGCCTCCAGATAATCATGCACAGACATATATGAAAATGTTTCACAGGTAATATTGGAGTAGAATCCCTTCTGCTAATAAATAATCTAAGGTAATCTAAGGATGACTTCATTGTCACATACCTGCAGTCTATTACTTCGTCTACCAATGGGAATTCAGCCAATCCAGCAAATGTGACAGCCTTTGAGTCTGATAGGTCTATTTGTTTCAAAGCAGATTCAACTGGCAGCTTTGGCAAACATGGCATAAGTTTCTCCTGTGTTGCATTGAAGATTGTGAGCGAGTAAGTGCAGATCAAAGTAGACAATGTCCAAGGTGGACAAAATGATTTCCAAAACTTAGGGGGTCAGCTTTGTAGTTTCACTCTTGTGGATCCAATAGCTGCATGACAGTATCCTGCATATCTACCACAATGGGAAAGTTGGAGGAGAGTGAGATGTTGTCAGGTTTTTAACACACTGGGATATTTTTCAGATTTAACCTCCCTTCTGCTCATTCTTTCTAAAAAGGTACAACAGCACTGGCACGAAGTTGACTGGCCTGTTGTTGCCAGGTTTATAAGAATCTTCACAACTTTCCCTCAGGAGAGAATGTGGTGTAGCGCTAATGTTGCTGGAGCAGTAATTCAGAACTCCAGGCTAATGTTCTGTGGCAATTAAAGAAAAATTGGAATAACCTAATTTACCTAATTTGGCCTACATGTAACTCCAGACCACAGCAATGCAGTTGTCTCCTAACAAACCTCTGGACAATGAGGGATGGGCAATGGATGCTGGTCTAGCCAGTGTTGCCTACATCCCATGAACAAATTCTTTCTTAAAAAAAAAACTTAGAATGTATCCCTTATAAAATGAGTAGCTTCTTTAAACTTGTGAGACTTTAAGTAACTCCTCTTTAAGTTAGTTTAGTCCTATCGATAGTTCTACCTCTTCTCTTTTACTGTTACATTGGCAGCATCTTTTTATCTAATGAAGATAGATGCAAAGCACTCTTTTAGTATCTCATCCATATCCTTTGTCTCCACGGGCATGTTACCTCCTTTCCCATTCTCAGCCATCCTTCCTTTACCTGCATTTTATGATTGGAATGATTAGTGAAGCACATATTAGGCTTGTGTTTATAGTATGAATTTTGTGTGGCATAGGGTAAACATTGTTATATCACATGAGCTTTGCTATTGCGTATACACATATTGGGCAGTGAGTCAATTATAGAAGATAATGGGTGTGGGAACTGCATAGGGAAATTATTCAAATCATCACAAATATGAAGTTGTAGTACACTGAAATCATAAGAACATTGTCACACGTTACAATGCACTCTAAGCAGGAATTAGATAGTGGTATACCCACCATAAGATCCAGTTCCATTTATGTTGATAGAAAACCACTAGTTGCCATCTTCATTGAATCAGGATCAAATAAGTTACAATTGGAATCACTGAAAACAAGGCAAGGCCTGAAGGGGAACAGACTCTATACCTTTATGTGCTGATATTTTAATTAAAGGAATAAATATCTAAAGTTTTATTGATATTTTGTATCATTAATTTGCAGAAGTTTAATTTGCAGCTGCTCACATTTAGCATGTGCATTGCTTTGAGACTGAAATTTATTTAAGGAAATTACTGCTACACTTGTGCCTAAGTCTTATTAAACATTTAAGACTCATCAGTTAAGTACTTCTCAGTTGTAAGCCTTTGCACTAAACTCAGCAGGAAAAAAAATTACAAAAACTTTCCAGCAGAGGGCAGACCAGATACAGGAACTTTGCAAAAACAGATTTAAATTTTGAATCTGAAATAAGTGTAGAGCTGGATGAACACAGCAGGCCAAGCAGCATCAGAGGAGCAGGAAGACTGCTTGGCCTGCTGTGTTCATCCAGCTCTACACTTATTTCAGATTCTCCAGCATCTGCAGTTCCTACTATCTCTAAATTTTGAATCGCAGGGCAAGCGTCGCTTCAATTTCACTTGCTTCAGTAACATGAGCTTTGCCCATTCCCGGCCAATCAAGAACTTTAAAATCATTGCCTTTGTTATGGCCCAGACCAGAATACCTCAAAATATATTAAGACAATAATCTAGACCCTAATTTTCCTTATTTTAAAGGTAGGTATAAGGAATTGTGTCCAGATGCATTTAAGATTGGTCAAATTATCAAACTGAAGCAAAACACTCATTTTTACACTACTGTTAAAATACGGACAAAATAAAAATAAAAGAAAGGAATTCGATTAATTGTAACTTGATCAAAATGCTTAACAAAATAATATATATATATTAATGACTACTAATCAACTGCTCCAATATTGTAACATCCCATAAACAAACCCTTTTCAAAGGCAAATTCAGTAAAATAGATCATCTCACATGCAATTCAAGCAGCAAGAAGAGAACACCCAGCTTTTATCTGTAACAGAGAGAGGAAAAGCCGCCTCCACACCCAGTTTCAAGATCCCAGCAGCAACTGCTACTGAAAGCTAAAACTAAAAATGAACTTGGTTCTGTAGGAGATTGACCCATTTAGACTGCTTCTATTGTTCCAACTTTAAAAAATACCCAAGGCCTCATAAACTGTTTATTTTATTGAATTTGGAGAAGACTGCTCTGTACCTCTGTCTCAACTTTTCTTCATAAGACAAAACAGAACAAAATACACCTCTGAAAGCCATAGTATTGTCAAACCTTCTCAGTTTAAACGAACTTTCAAATCCTGAAACATTTAATTATTTTCTAAATTTTGCTCAAATTTGCCTTCCATTCACAAACTTCGTATTTCTGAAAGTCAAACATGGCTAACTAAATTATCAGCTCTTGGTTTCACAGTTTTTGTAACTTTTTGAACTTGATCTGACCTCTTATATTGGCTTCTCCATAAAAATAAATATGAGTTGCCTTGTGAAGTAAGGCACAAAGGACAATTTTAAGCCTGTCCACCTAGATGAAACTGTTGGGTAGGTGGGTCATTATGATCATCTGGGGAACTCACCTACAATGTCGTACTCAGTCCTCTCAGTTAATTTTTACCTACTCTTCAGAATACACAAAAGACGACTTCTGCTGGAAATTTGTATGCTTATTCTCCAAGTATGAAATGTAGACTTCGATATTTGTAACTAGGAGTAGGGAAAAGATTGTAGCTTTCCAGATTGAAGAAGAGCTGGAGACAAATGAGATTCAAATAGTTATGAGATAACAAGGTGTAGAGCTGGATGAACACAGCAGGTCAAGCAGCATCAGAGGAGCAGGAAAGCTGACGTTTCGGGTCTGGACTCTTCTTCAGAAATGGGGGAGAGGGAAGGGGATTCTGAAATAAAGTGAGAGAGGGGGGAGGCAGATGGAAGATGGATAAAGGAGCAGATAGGTGGAGAGGAGACGGACAGGTCAAGGAGGGGGGATGGAGCCAGTAAAGGTGAGTGTAGGTGGGGAGTTAGGGTGGGGGTTGGTCAGTCAAGGGAAGGCAGACAGGTCAAGGAGGCGGGGATGAGGCTGATAGGTAGGAGGTAGGGATGGGGGTTGAGGTGGGAGGAGTGGATAGGTGGGAGAAAGGATGGACAAATCAGGGAGGCGGGGACAAGCTGGGCTGGTTTTGGGATGCGGTAGGGGGAGGGGAGATTTTAAAGTTTGTGAAGTCCACATTGATACCATTGGGTTGCAGGGTTCCCAAGCGAAACATGAGGTGCTGTTCCTGCAACCTTCAGGTGGCATCGTTGTGGCACTGGAGGAGGCCCAGGATGGACATGTCGTCCAAGGAGTGGGCGGGGGTGTTGAAGAGGTTTGCGACTGGGAGATGCAGTCGTTTGTCATGAACCGAGCGTAAGTGTTCACAAAGCGATCTTCAAGCCTCCGCTTGGTTTCCCTGATGTAGAGGAGGCCACATCGGGAACAGCGGATGCAGTATACCACATTAGCAGATGTGCAGGCAAACATCTGCTTGATGTGAAAAGTCTTCTTGGGGCCTGGGATGGGGGTGATGGGGGAGGTGTAGCACTTCCTGCGGTTGCAGGGAAAAGTGCCGGGGGTGGTGGGGCTGGAGGGGAGTGTGGAGCGGACAAGGGAGTCCCAGAGAATCACTGAGTTACGTCTTTTTAACCCTGGATGCCACAAGGCTTACAACTCTCATGCGTTGAATTTTCCCCTCCATTCATTAAAACCCTCGTAGAATCCCATCTCCTCGACCTGACAGAGTGTCAGGCTTGACCCTTCCCTGTCAATGGCCTCATGTTGCATTTCTGCCCAACAAGATGGTGGCTGTATTTTTGCTGCAAACTCAGTGGCCCTTCTCACTGGTTTTGTGTGGGAAGCTGATCATGGACATGCCTTGGCACCCATCCAGCCAATTACCATCTTAAACTAGAACAGAGTTATAGAGACATTCTGTCAGGAGTTTAAGGTCGGAGATAAATTATCATAAAGAGATGGTAATGGTTGATTTGTCCTGCTTGCCAGTGGAAATCGGGTTAAAATTGCCCTGGGGACCAAGGTGCCAAACTTTGCACTGTCTCCCTTGCCTGTCTTTCATCTTAGCCCAATCCTCTGAACATGTGACAAAGACACCTGCTTGATACCTTAAGGAGTCCTATCCATAATGTTAATTGATGGTCTGAATGGAGAAGCAAGAGAGATAGGAGCCAGAATCAATGGAGGCTCAGCAGTTCCATTAACTAAACATTACTTGAGGTGCCAGGAGCAGCAGAATAATTGGAAATGCTTATACTATATTTGTAAAAAAAAATTGTCATAAATGGACTAATGCTAATTGGAATACTTGTGGCTATCACAAAACATGAGTTGCGCATGTTCTACCCAAACAACTATACTAAATCAGTGGCATTTCTATAACATGGAAATAAATAGAAATTGTACACATTTTTACGTGATGATATTTTTGCTCCATTTTACAGACTGCTCATCCAAAAAAGAGCAGTTCATGCTGTTGATAATGAATTAGCTATGACAGATACAGGAGAACTATAATAGACTGGTCCAACTGTTTAAACCAATGTTTAAAACTCATTTTTATGGATCTTGCACTGTTCATTATATTTGAATAACAATATTTGCCATTTTGGTGCTGTGAGTTCAATGATCAAGGAAAAATATTATCCTGGCCCATTACAAAGGATGCAATAAAAATTTTTTAATTGGTGTATTTTTCCCTTTACTGTACAGAAATTTTGTGCCTTATTTTGAACCGATTCTCTCTGTTTTGCTTGTAATAATTACTCAATCATTTCTTTGGACTGTTACTGCAGTGAATCTGCATTAATTCCTTTTGAAGAAGGCTGTTCATCATCTTTCCAACAATCACATTGCATGGGAAACCTAAAGAATGAAGCCATTTGATCCAAAGTGCATGAGTTGTCTGTTTGAAAGAGCTATTCAATGAGTTCCATGATCTTGCCCTCTTCCTGTTGCCTTGCAAGTTTTCCTACTTCAAACCAAAATGTAATTTGGGAAAATTGGTCTGAAACCAGTTACTCAAAAACAAATCGGTGTCAGAGAAATGGGAGAAATGCAAGGATGTGAGAGTAAATCTCAGAATGAAAATATTCCCACAAAGAAATTAGGATGAAACTCCCAAATCTCAAAAAGTTAACAAAAAGGAGAAGTTTAAGTGAGAACTAAGACCTCAAACCTGTACAAAGTTACTTGAGCTACTAGCGCATTCAACCTTAGAATCATAATCATAATGGCCCAGAATGAGGTCATTCAGCTCATTGTCTGTGGACTAAACTGTTATTCCATTTCCTATTCTTATACCTGCAGCTCTGAAAGTCTATTTCTCAAAAGTTCCCATCTAATTTCCTTATAAATCATCCTTCTCTGCTTTTACCACCTGTTTTAGCAGAGAGTTTCAGATCATTACTATTCACAGTGCGAAAGTGTTCTCTCTTACAACCCCAAACCCCACCCAACCTCACTTCTTTTCACCATACCATACATCTGTGTTCCCTAGTGCTTGTACAATCAGGTAATGCAAACAACTTTTTCTTTGCTTTTTCTGCTTTAAACAAACCTGTCATAATCTTGTACATCTCTATCAAATTCCAAATAATCTCCTTTGATCTAAGGAGCAAACATCCCTCATAGCTGGAACCATTCTGGTAAAATTTCACTTGGACCTTTTCAAGCACATTCTCAGCCTCCTTATTGTGTGGTGACTAGAATTGAATACAATATATTTCTTGTTAGGCCACAATTAATGGTGCAACCTATGAAGCCTAAGATCCCATATGCTTTGTGAACAACTCTCTCAATATGTCTGACCATGTTCTAAGATGCACATGTACTTCCTTTAGGATTGCATATCACTAACCCTTCAGTTAAAATGTATCACCTCACACTTCTGTGTAAAGTTTCATCTGTTATCTGCCTGCCTATTCTGATGGCCTAACCATGTCCTGCTCCACTGGGAGAGGATGGCAGTAAGAAGTAACGGTGGAGGATTCTGGGAGAAGTCGGCTCACTCACCACGACTGAGAAGGAGATTGTGAAGGTCCTTGTGCCAAAGAGCAGTGAGCTGGAGAAGGAGAGAGAGTTTCAGATATCTGGAATTGGGATCTCCTCTAATGAGGGAGGGATCTGTACAAGGAGCATGGATTGAACCTAAACTGGAAGGGCACCAATGTCCTTACAATGAGGTTTGCTAGTGCCACTCAGGAGAGTTTAAGTGCATGTGGTGGGGGTGAAAACCAAGCAGTAGGCAAGCATGTGCAATTATTGAGAAGATAGGAGTTCAGTCAAGTAAGTCAAATAGGAAGAGCAGGCAGAACCAGGTTAATGAACATGGCAGGACTGGTAGTTCGAAGTCTATTTATTTCGATGGTAGGAGTATAATTGGTAAAGTAGATGAGCTTAGAGCTTGAATTAATACATGGAACTACATGTACATTGTGGGGGTTTGAAAGACTTTATTTCAATGCTATCCTCGTATTGTCTGTACTGACCATCTTGATGTTGTATGTCTTGAGGCAGTTCAGAATTGAAGATTATCTTCAGTATTCCAGTCACCCTAATGGGAGATATGACCTGCGCATCGAAGTTTTTTTTTGCAGGGTGTTCGCGATGCTATTGAGCTCAACATGATGATGGCCCTCATTGTTTGTGTGACTTTGTTGGCATCCTCGAGATCCTGATCCCAGATATTTTTGAAAATAGCTGTCAGCAAACTCAGTGTTACTACACTTTCAAATTTTTGCTGGAATTCTACCATAGCCAGGGTTGCCTTATTTGATTACATTTAACAATTCTTCACATGAAGGAGGAAGCAATTAGCTTTTCTTTCCCAGGCACCTGTGAAATTTGATACAGAGAATTTGTTAAGAAGTGGCAGTCTTTGTTTAGGAGACACAAGTTAGTGCTCACATCACCTTCCCACTGCAATTATCTCATCAATGATTAATTCATTACCATCAGGTGTATGGATAGGAGCAAAGATTATGGTGGTTGGCCATATGCTGTCTTCAGCACATTAAAAATTGACAAAAAGGGAGCAAAAGGAGTGTCAAGAAGAGTTTCCACTTCTCATAATGAATCATCAACATGAGACTCCAAAAGACACAGCTGAAAAGAAACAGTGAAAGCATCAGAAAGTACATTTAGAACAGGACTACAGAATCTGACAGGCCTCTGAATTTGTTCAAGCTAAAAATAAACAAATTTAAAGAAATATAGTGAATGAATCTAGCAAAAGAAGAAAAGTCAGGAAAAGGTAAAGATTTAACAGGAAAAGAACACAGTAATTAGACCATAATTTTGGCAGAAAGATTTCTAAGGGCCACAGTCAGAAAATCTTAGTTAAAATTTGTGAAGAAGAAAGTGCTTGATGTTTTAGCATTTAAAAGGTGGGAAATCATTGATTTTACCTGTGGAACAGCGAGAAAGCTTTTTTGTTAATTCAGTTGTAGGGTGTGGGTATCGCTTTCTGGCCAGTATTTATTACCCATCTTGGTTACCCTTGAAAAAGGTGGTGGTGAGCTGCCTTCTTGAACAGTTGTATTCCACCTGCTATAGGTTGACTCACATTGCCCTTAATTCTAGGATTTTGACCCAGCGACAGTGAAGGTAGTACACAGTGCTGCTAGTGAGCGTCAGTGGTGGAGAGAGTGGATGCTTGGTAGATGCGGTGCCAATCAAGCAGGTTGCTTTGTCCTGCATGGTGTCAAACTTCTTGAGTGTTGTTGGAGTTGCACCCATCCAGGCAAGTGGAGTGTATTCCGCGCCTGATGTATGCATTGTAGATGATCAACAGGCTTTGGGGAGTCAGGAGATAAGTTACTTGCCACAGTTTTTCTAACCTCTGACCTGTTCTTGTATCCACTGTATTTAGGTGGCAAATCCAATTGAATTTCTGGTCAATCATAACTCCCAGGATGTTGATATTGGGGTGTTCATTGATGGTAACCGTATTGAACGTCAAGGGTGGTGGTTAGATATTTTCTTACTGCCTAAAATTTGTATGGTTCAAATGTTACTTGCCACTTGTCGGGCCAAAATTGGATATCATAAAGATCTTGTTGCATTTGAACACGGGACTGCTTCAGGATCTGAGGACTTGCGAATGGTGTTGAACACCATGCAAACATTAGTGAACATTTCTAATTCTGACCTTCTGATGGAGCGAAGATAATTGATGAAGCAGTTAAAGATGCTAGTGCTGTAAATGTATTGGAAGATCTTGGCTAGGAGAGTGCCGAGTTCTGGAGGACAAGTGTTCTATACTATTACTGTAGTCTGGGCCCATAGCCTTTGCAATATCCAGTGCTTCCAACTTGATATCACATGGAGCAAATTGAATTGGCTGAAGACTGATAACTGTGATGCTGGGGTCCACTGGAGGAGGCTGAGATGGATCATCTACTTGGCACCTTTAGCTGCTTAAGATAGCAAAACCATAGAAGAAGTAGTTCATGACCATTTAGATTGCTTACAAAAAGTCAGAAATACCCTGAAAGTGGCAAGAAAACACAGTAGGCAGTACAGAGATGCAGTACTAAAATGAAACAAATTTGAAAAGCCTGAAAGCAGTAAATTCTTACAGCACATTTTTTTTTCTTTATTCATTGACAGGATGAGGGTGTTGCTGGCTAGGCAGCATTTAATACCCATGCCTAATTACCTAGATGGCAGTTAAGAGGGAACCACATTGGTGTAGGTCTGGAATCACATGTAGACCAGACCAGGTAATGATGGCGGTTTTCTTCCCAAAAGGACATTAGTGAACTAGTGAATCCAACACTGGATTCATGGTCATCATTAAATTCTTAATTCCAGATATTTCTTGAGTTCAAATTCCACCATCTGCTGTGGCGGGATTCAAATCCAGGTCTCCAGAACGTTATCTTGGTCTCTGGATCGACAGCTCAGCGATGAAACCACTGGGCCATTGCTTCCCCTGATACTTCCACTTGGTACAATTTAAAGTTTTATTAAATAATTTTCTATACTGTAATAGCAATGGAGAGTACAAAAACTCTGGCTCACAAAGGAAATGTTGTTTACAGTCTAGGAAGCGCTATAGCCTTTCAATTTAAAACCACATTCAGAACACAAGCTTAAGGAGCAGATTGTGAACACAGTGAGATGATAGTGTAACTTTACAGTAATTAGAATAGTGAGTACATTGAGGAAAAATAGGATACTATATATTATGACGATGCTGTGACTTTAAGAAGTTATTTTGTCCTGGTTTTGATTTGAAGAGATGTTGTAAGGCAGAGGCGCTGAGCAGTCTACCAGAACTACTAGGGTAAACAGTTTGAGAGGACCTGGGCTTTTTTTTTTTTTTACAAACAGGCTGAATTGGTGTGGCCAGTTCTCATTGATCAGTATTTCTGGGTTTTTAGGTTTAGCTTTAAGCAGAACCTGTGGAAATCTCAACTGAGTTGGAAGCTTCAGTGAATGTCTCCTGGCTGCTATTTTCTGTGAATTTTCTCTTGATATTTTTTCCCTCAGGTTGGAGGAACTGCATGTGAGAATCCGTGTCCGAATTTTGCTTTTTGCTAAGGTGTAATTTACGTGATTTTACTATATTGGAACTATATTGGTTAATTAGTAATAGTTACTGTATCTTTTATTCTGTTAAGTTTTACAATAGAGTTGTTATTCTAAATTCCTCTTTCTTTGGTTGTATTTTAACTATGGTGTTTAAATAAATTGTATTTTGCTTAACGTTGAGTAGTTTGAGCAGTCTCATTGCATCTGAAACAGGCACTTTGCATTTGCCTTTTATAATAAGAACAATCTAGGGTCTAGGTTGGCTTGTTAAAACACTTTGAGGGGGTCTGGCCTGGTATAGCAATATTTACCAACAGACCAAGGTCAAGAAAGGACCATACGGAACATAAAATTGGATTTCATGGAGTCACCAGTTCTTAAGATACTAAACTGCCTCAAAATTAAACACGAAAATTAAAACTAACCAAACTAATGTGCTATTAAAATTCAAAAGTTGAAATTGTAGATGATGTTATTAATAGACAAAGTACAGATGCCCTGAAAGCTTTTGACAATTACTTCAATTTAAAAATAAATAAAATTTTTGAACAAGCAAGATTTAATAGAAATGTCAGCTTTCAGGAAAAGCTGTAGACAACTTTGTTAATGACCTCCATAGATTGATGAAAAAAATGTGAACATGGAGCTTTGAAATCAGGGGTCTTAAGAGACAGAATTGTTGTTGGAATACTTGATGAAACATTCAGAGCAATATTTAACTTTGGAGAAAACTATTCAAAGCTGCTGGAAACAGAAACCAGAAAAACTCATAGACAAATCCTGAGAGGAGAAAACCAGCAGTAATTCAAGAGGGCAACATGGCCTAATCACTTCTTTTATAAAGTATGGACAATCCAAAGAGGCACTTGAGAAATCTACTTCAAGAACAAGCCAAATACTGAATGCAAAAATCTGCTATCATTGCTGCAGGCCAAGCATAGACAATGTCCAACTGTCATGAAGGATTGCTACATATGTATAACAGTAGGTCACTTCCAGAAGATATCTAGAAGTAAGGCACAGTTTCTGAACAGTGAAAGTATTGGTGGTAACATACATAAAGGTGACTGTACTGCAGAATACTCACAACCATTGGAAAAGATGCCTGAACTGATGAGCTATCCCCATTGGAGAAGACACTTGAGGCATTGTTAGGAGAACTTATTAATCCAGACAAGCCAGAAGAGATAGAACTTTTCATCATCAATGGGTATCTTGTTGATTTTGTGCTTGATATAGAATCAGGTGTTAATGCCCTATCAGACGAAATCCGACGGCTGAAGCAGAAGTTACAATCTACAGAAATAAGTGTACAGGTGGAATAACTGTCAGAAATGTAACAATGCTGCATGTTACATGACAACGCTGCATGAGAGTTGCAAATACACATATTGTTTGCAATCAACCATCATTTTGTTTCAGACTGCATGCATATGTCATCAGAACAGTTGGAGGAAATCAATGACCTCCCAGTGAACAACAGAAGCAAACATGTGTCCAAACTCTGGTGCAGGAACAAACTGTTGTTGACTAGTCAAGAAACGACTAGCAAAGACTTTATTGAACTTCCTAGACTCATTGTGGAATCCAAACTTTGAAAAAAGTCTAGTGAGATTTACTTACATTGGCGCAAGAGAGCTGTTCATATTGTCAACACAAAGGGCATTGACTTTACAAGAATGGTAGCAAAAGTTCAATCCTCTGTTTTCAAAAAGAGAGCAGTCAATGCCAGTGACAGGGATAGTCTTGAGTGAGCAGGACTCTTTCAGAATGATGACCAACAGTCTGAAAAAGTTTACCTCATCAGTCAAACAACCACAACAGGTGACAGAAGATGCTGAGGCTTATCTACATCTTGAGTTAAATAAGCTGCATGGAACTCCATGGAGTGAGACAAATGTTTACAAATCTGAGACATGGTCAGGGAGAAGAATTTATCTGGTCTAAGTGTTCAGGATATTACAAAATAGTATATAAAAAAATGCAGTACATAAGTCTGAATGACTCCATGAGAGCTCTAACATATGGAAATCATAGAACATAGAACATAGAACATAGAACATTACAGCGCAGAACAGGCCCTTCGGCCCTCGATGTTGCGCCGACCTGTGAAACCAATCTGAAGCCCATCTAACCTAAACCATTCCATTATCATCCACATGTTTATCCAATGACCATTTAAATGCCCTTAAAGTGGGTGAATCTACTATTTTTGCAGGCAGGGCATTCCACGCCCTTACTACTCTCTGAGTAAAGAACCTACCTCTGACATCTGTCCTATATCTATCACCCCTCAATTTAAAGCTATGTCCCCTCATGCTAGCCATCACCATCTGAGGAAAAAGGCTCCCACTGTCCACCCTATCTAATCCTCTGATCATCTTGTATGTCTCTATCAAGTCACCTCTTAACCTTCTTCTCTCTAACGAAAACAGCCTCAAGACCCTCAGCCTTTCCTCATAAGACCTTCCCTCCATACCAGGCAACATCCTGGTAAATCTCCTCTGCACCCTTTCCAATGTTTCCACATCCTTCCTATAATGCGGTGACCAGAACTGTACGCAATACTCCAAGTGCGGCCGCACCAGAGTTTTGTACAGCTGCAACATGACCTCATGGCTCCGAAACTCAATCTCTCTACCAATAAAACCTAACATATGGTACGCCTTCTTAACAACGCTATCAACCTGGGTGGCAACTTTCAGTGATCTATGCACATGGACACCGAGATCTTTCTGCTCATCCACACTACCAAGAATCTTACCATTAGCCCAGTACTCTGTATTCCTGTTACTCCTTCCAAAGTGAATCACCTCACACTTTTCCTCATTAAACTCCATTTGCCACCTCTCAGCCCAGCTCTGCAGCTTATCTATGTCCCTGTGTAACCTGCAACATCCTTCCGCACTATCCACAACTCCACCAACTTTGGTGTCATCCGCAAATTTACTAACCCATCCTTCTACGCCCTCATCCAGGTCATTTATAAAAATGACAAACAGCAGTGGCCCCAAAACAGATCCTTGAGGTACACCACTAGTAACTGAACTCCAGGATGAACATTTCCCATCAACCACCACCCTCTGACTTCTTACAGCTAGCCAATTTCTGATCCAAACCGCTAAATCACCCTCAATCCCATGCCTCCGTATTTTCTGCAATAGCCTACCATGGGGAACCTTATCTAACGCTTTACTGAAATCCATATACACCACATCAACCGCTTTACCCTCATCCACCTGTTTGGGCACCTTCTCGAAGAACTCAATAAGGTTTGTGAGGCACGACCTACCCTTCACAAAACCGTGTTGACTATCCCTAATCAAATTATTCCTTTCTAGATGATTATAAATCCTATCTCTTATAATCCTTTACCCACAACCAAAGTAAGGCTCACTGGTCTATAATTACCAGGGTTGTGTCTACTCCCCTTCTTGAACAAGGGGACAACATTTGCTATTCTCCAGTCTTCTGGCACTATTCCTGAAGACAATGACGACATAAAGATCAAAGCCAAAGGCTCTGCAATCTCCTCTCTAGCTTCCCAGAGAATCCTAGGATAAATCCCATCCGGCCCAGGGGACTTATTTATTTTCACATCTTCCAGAATTGCTAACACCTCCTCCTTATGGACCTCAATCCCGTCTAGTCTAATAGACTGTATCTCAGTATTCTCCTCGACTACATTGTTCATGAGTACGCTGTTTCATTTAAGACATAAAACTGTAACAATGCAGAATTATGTTTTATCTAATTTAATGTTTAAGGTAAGATGATATATTTGAAAACAAAAACACAAAGAAAAAGTACTTAAAAGATTTATGTAGTATATTTCATGGCTATAAGAGGTCCTACAGATGTTGTACAGCTAATAGAATACATTTAAATTGTAAAAATACAGCAATCTTCATAAGTCACTCTGATAATCTCCAGGTGATCTGTTTTTGACATACTGATGGACTGATGGACACTAGCTCTGCTCTTCTTCTAATACATAGGTATAAAAGATTCCTTGGTGCTAAGAGGTTTGAAGTTTAATTCAAACATGGTATCTCTAACAGTGAAACACTCTCTTGTACTATCAGCTTTGATGATTTTTAAGTCCTGGCATGAGATCTGAAGAAGAGTCTAGGCCCGAAACATCAGCCTTCCTGCTCCTCTGATGCTGCTTGGCCTGCTGTGTTCATCCAGCTCTACACCTTGTTATCTCAGATCTTTAAGCAGGTTGTGTCTAGAATCAGAGCTGGGTGGCAGCATGCACTTTGGCATCACTGATGTCTACACCTCACTTCTATCTTTACCCAAAAGAATGAGAATAAAGGTATGGAACCAGGTTTGGGGTGGGGGGGGGGGGGGTGTGCTGGTACTGCGAGGTGCTTAAGCACATTGATATAGGGAAGGACAAGGTACTGGAGGTATTGGCAGGTTTTAAAGTGGACAAATATCCAGATTCAGATGAATTGTGGGAAACAGGGGAAGAGATTGCAAGGGCACGGACCAAAATTTTTAATTCCTGTCTAGCCACAGGGGAAGTGCCAGAGGTATGGAGAACATGTAATGTGGTTCCGATATTTAAGAAGTATTGTAAAGACAAGTCAGCGAGCTACAGACCAGTGAGTCTCACGTCAGTGGTAGAGAAAGTATTGGAGAAAATTCTGAAGGAGAGCACTTCTCTCCATATGGAGAGACAAGAGGGAGGTTATGCCTAACAACTTTGATCCAATGTTTTGAGGTTGTGACCAGGTGTGTAGATGTGGGTAATGCAGTTGATGTAGTTTATACAAATTTTAGCAAAGCCTTTGACAATGTCCCATATAGAAAACTTACCATGAAGGCAAATGCACATGGGATACAGTATAATTTGATAAAGTGGATTCAAAATTAGTGCAGTAATAGGAGACAGAGGGTGGTGACAGAAGACTGCTTTAGTTATGGGAAGCCAGTGTCCATTAGCATATCACAAGGATCTGTACTGGGTCCCACGTTATTTGCCATTTATATAAATGACATAGGTGATTGTGTGGGGGTTGGATTAGCAATTTTGAGAATGACAGAAAGTTTGATCGGGTGGGTAACAGTAGGTTGAGTATCTTGGGCTGCAAAAAGAGAAAATGGGATGGTCAAATGAGCAGATAAATGGCAGAGGGAATTTAAACCTAAGAAGTAAGGTGATATATAGAACAAAGAACAAAGAAAATTACAGCACAGGAACAGGTTCTTCGGTCCTCCAAGCCTGCGCCGATCCAGATCCTCTATCTAAACCTGTCGCCTATTTTCCAAGGATCTGTATCCCTCTGCTCCCTGCCCATTCATGTATCTGTCTAGATACATCTTAAATGATGCTATCGTGCCTGCCTCTACCACCTCCGCTGGCAACACATTCCAGGCACCCACCACCCTCTGCGTAAAGAACTTTCCACGCGTATCTCCCTTAAACTTTTCCCCTCTCACCTTGAAATCGTGACCCCTAGTAATTGAGTCCCCCACTCTGGGAAAAAGCTTCTTGCTATCCACCCTGTCTATACCTCTCATGATTTTGTAGACCTCAATCAGGTTCCCTCTCAACCTCCGTCTTTCTAATGTGAATAACCCTAATCTACTCAACCGCTCTTCATAGCTAGCGCCCTCCATACCAGGAAACATCCTGGTGAATCTCCTCTGCACCCTCTCCAAAGCATCCACATCCTTTTGGTAATGTGGCGACCAGAACTGTACGCAGTATTCCAAATGTGGTTGAATATGTTGGAAGGAATAACTTGATAAGGAAGCATTCAAAAAACAGCATGACACTAGAAAGTTCTGTGGAACAAATGGACCTTGGACTATTTGTTTATATATCTCTGAAGGTGGAAAGGCATGTTAGTAAGGTGGTGAAAAGGGCATGTGGGATACTTTTATCAATTGAAGCATAGATTGCAAAAGCAAGGAAGTCATTGATGGAGTTATACAGAACTTTGGTGAGACCATAGCTACAGTACCGTGCACTGTTCTGGTCATCACATTAGAGGAAGGATCTGATTGCACTGGAGGGGGTGCAGAGAAAATTCACCAGGATGCTGCTTGGATGGAAAATTTAAGTTGCGAGGAAAGGTTGGATAGGCTTGGGTTGTTTTCACTGGAGCAGAGAAGACTGAGGGGGCAATCTGATTGAGATCTACAAAA
This sequence comes from Rhincodon typus, assembly GCF_021869965.1. Taxonomy (NCBI): domain Eukaryota; kingdom Metazoa; phylum Chordata; class Chondrichthyes; order Orectolobiformes; family Rhincodontidae; genus Rhincodon; species Rhincodon typus. The sequence continues at coordinate 38,491,042 of NC_063345.1, forward strand.
TTATGAGGGACATAGGCAGAGTGGATAAAGATCAACTGTTCCCCTTAGTTGAAGGGTCAGTCATGATGGGACCTGGCTTCAAGGTGAGGGGCAGGAAGTTTAGGGAGGATGTGAAGGAAAACGTTTTTACCCAGAGGGTGCCAACAATTTGGAATGTGCTGCTTGGGAGGGTGGTAGAAGTAAACTGCCTCACATCCTTTAAAAGGTACCTGGATGAATATTTTGCACATCATAACATTCAAGGCTATGGACCAAATGCTGGTAAATGCGATTAGGTTGAAGGTCAGGTGCTTTTCACATGTTGGTGCAGACTCGATGGGCCAAAGGGCCTCTTCTGCACTGTATGATTCTATGATTTTCACTTAGTCATTCACACTTTGCAAATCGCCATGGGCAGCCATTTCTGGCAGGGCCTACTGTGGAAAGTCTGCATCAACGGAAGGAGAACTGTCCAACTTCTACTTGCTGAATATCAGCTTTAAATCCGAGGCTTATCAGGGAGGAAGAGAACGTCAGTGATACTTTGTTTTTTTATTTTTTTATTTGTTTGCGAGGCAAGGGGATTGCTGGCTAGGCCAGCATTTATTGCTTATCCCTAATTGTCCAGGGGGCAGTTAACAGTTAACAACATTGCTGAGAGAGTCTGGAGTCACATGGCCGGACTGGGTATGGATGGCAGATTTCCTTCCCTAAAGGACATCAGTAAACTGGATGGGTTGTTCATGACCGTGAAACCATTGTTAATTTATCATGTAACCAGCCACGATTTCATGCCTTATCAGTGCACTTACAAATGTATCATCCATCTCTATTCATTTGGTCTATGGCAGATTGGCAGAAGTATTGTGCTATTCATGCTGGAGAAGGATGATGAAGAAAGCAGTCATGTAAGTGGAAACTTGACTCAAAGTGCTCCTATTCTCATCTATCACACTCCTTCCCCCTCACCCCCTATCCTCAATCAGTGTCTGATATGCTGCCTTGTCCTCTGATGGCCACATCTGCCAATATGCTTGAAAGTGAAGCAGTCTTTGGTGGAATCTTCAGCAGCTCCATAACACAGCGCGCATAGATTAAAAAAAAACTCAAGGTGTACACACCATTGTGATAGGAAATCCAAGTTCAAGAAGTTATAAGTTAACAACTGTATGCACAAGTGTTATGTTGCTAAAGTTTCCTTCATTATGCCACATAAAACATCTTGATTAACATTACTTCGTTGTCTTGGTCATTACTGCAGCCCAAGTACCAACTTACCCCTTCAATCGATTCTTGAGAAAAGAAGTTTTGAGACTCAGGGAGTGAGTGAGATAAGTAAATTACATTGCTTCTTGGAGAAAATACACCAGAAAAGACTTGATGGACCTAATAAAAGGGTCTAGGCCCGAAACGTCAGCCTCTCTGCTCCTATGATGCTGCTTGGCCTGCTGTGTTCATCCAGCCCTGCACCTTGTTGTCTCGGATTCTCCAGCATCTGCAGTTCCTACTATCTCTGGATCTAATAACATGTTTCTGTGCTATAATCTTCTGTGATTCAATAATGTGAAGTAAGTTTGATCAGCACTCAACAAATTGTGCCATGTGTTTTTTTTTTATCATCATCATACTGTCAGAAATAGGTTATTTGAAGAAGAAAGGATTGCTGACCAAGGAAGAAATGTGGACCTTGACTTGGGGAAACTCCAATGAAGAGGAATCTCAAGCAACCTTACTCGTAAGACAGGCCTAAATCTATAATTTACATAATTTAATGTTATATTGTGTTAATTTCGCTTTGATGGCGTTTTATTTTATGGAAATAGGTGATAGGTGAGGCTCCAGTAATTGGATTTGGGAAGGCTTGGAGAAAATAGCACTGTCAGGGTATAACATAAAGATGATGCTATATGTCTGTACAAGGTAAAGTTTAAGGCTGCATGGTCACAGTGCAGCAAAGGTAAGCACATAACAGCTTGCTACAAACTCACTAGTTCCTGCCTCCTGGCAAACACATTGAGCCGGGCAGCACACAAACTTCCCTTCCCTCACTCCTACTGTTCTCTTCTGACTTTCTGCTATCAGACTTACAGGAACTGCTGATAACCCAGCCTCTGCAAGCTTAGGAGGAAGACAGAGAGTGATTGCACAGCACTGATGAAGAAGTTACACTCAATTGACACTCTGACACCATCTCAGAATATTAGTTATGTGCATAGATTTGGGATCTGCAGGGCAGTGATCTGAGTTTTATTCTAGCCTCGGGTGACTGTGTGGAGTTTGCACATTCTCCCTGTGTCTGCATGGATTTTCTCTGTGTGCTCTAGTTTCCTTCCACATTCCAAAGATGTGCAGGTTAGATGGATTGGCCATGGGAAATGTAGGGTTATGGGAAATGGTGCAGGGCTGAGATGTTCTTCGGGAGGGATGGTGCAGATATGATGGGCCAAATGTTTCTTTCTGCACTGTAGGGATTCTTTTATTCTACAATTTGATGAGTCACCAAGTGCCAGTGGGTTGGAGCCACTGCATGTGTAAGGGATAGCTTTTGTGCCGACTCACTAGAGGTTGAGGATGCAGATGAGTTCTGCTACAAGAGGATCAGGTGAGGACTTCGATGGGGTGGCTTACTGTAACTGATGAACATGCACACCGAGATGCTAGTCTATTGGCTAGTCTGCCGATCTTCGGTCACTGTCATGCAGAATGGAAGAATCTGACCTCAGTGTGTGGTGTAATGATTGCTTCATGTCATTTATGATGATGTAACTGATCACATGACTCTGACATTAGTAAGACAGATGACCCCAGTCTAAAATGACTATCTAGAGAGAGGTCTTAGACACTTATACTGGAGAGCTGTATTTGATAACCTAAATTCAGATGCAAGATGCCGCAAGGCTTTGTTGTGAAGCTGGAGCCCTCTCTGTACACCTCCTGCCCCTACCACACCCGTGCAGATGTGGATGTGACAATGATAGTTGAATCAAATATTTTGCAGTGTGTGGTAGTCATAGTTCCAATTTCTACTGCCTCTCAGGCAAAATCCACATAGTTTTACTGATCTGAAGTGGACACTCAGATGTAGGTCATAAAGATCCCTTCCTTTAACCTCTGCTTCCATCCTTTACCCTTTCTTGCAGAGCAACAATGCTTGTTCTCACCTTCTATGCCACTAGACTCTGTATTCATCTTCCTCTGCCATATCTATCACCTCTAACATGATGTCACTCCCAAACAAACCTTCCACTCTGCTTCCAACATTCTGAAATGACCATTCACTCCATAACACCCTGTACCCTTCTCAGAACCCTTTCAGAGCAAACATAGGAAATGTAACAGCTACTCTTTCTCTCCTCATCATCCAAGGTCCCAAACATTCATTCATTGCTAAGCAGCTAATTGTATGCATTTTTTTTTCCAATTAAGTACACTGTATTCACTTCTTACAATGTGATCTCCTCTACACTGTGGAGACAACATGCAGATCTGGTGACCAGTTTACAGAGCACCGCTATTCAGTCTGTAAGCATGATTTTGAACTTCCAGTGGTTTGCTGTATCCCTCTGAACTAACTGTACTACATGCTGTCAGATTCAACTCTGACTTTGTAATCAAATGCACCAACAAAGTGATTTTATCTGGCATACTGATCTCTACATTGCAGAGACTGAATGCCAGCTCTGAGACAGCTCCTCCTATCGCCCCTTGGATCATGATGCCACCATCGAGCATTGGGCCATTGTGTCCACCGTGGTCACTGATCTCATTTCATCCAGTGATCTCCCCTCTACTGTCTCCAAGTTCATAGTTCTCCAACCCCACACAACCCACTTCTAACTGTTTCCCAAAAGGCACAAACAAGACTGCCTGGGCAGACACAGAGGTTCTGCCTGCTTCTGCCCCACAGAACCTATCTCTTCCTACAACTTGATATTTTTTCTCCCTTTGTCCAGTCCCTTCCACTTATATCCACAATTTTTCTGATGCTTTACATCAGTTTCATAATTTTCAGTTCGTGGACTCCAGTCACCTCCTTTTCACCATGGACATACAATCTCTTTACACATCCACCTCTCATCAGGATGATCTCAGGTCGCTCTACTTCATCCTGGAGAAAAGGCCTGAAATGTCCCCATTCACCACCACCCTCCTCCACCTGGTCGAGCTCATCCTCACTTTGAATAACTTCTCCTTTAACTCCTCTCACTTTCTTCAGATCAAAGGTGTGGCTATGGGTACCCACATGGGCACCAACTATGCCTGTCTCTTTGTGGGGTACATGGAATATTCCTTGTTCCAGTCCTATTCTTGCCCGTATCCTCAACTCTTTCTCCAGTACAGCAATGACATAGTTGGTGTTGCTTCCCTCTCTCATGTTGAATTGGAAAAATTGATCAATTTCACTTCCAATTTCCAACCCACTCTTACCTTCACCTCGTCCATCTCTGAATCCTCCCTTCCCTCCCTTGGCATCTCTGTTTCCATTTCTTGGGATAGGCTGGCCACCAATGTTGATTACAAACCCACCGACTCCCACAGTTACGTGGGCAATACATCCTCACACCCTGCTTCCTGTAAAGACTCTGTTCCATTATCCTACTTTGTCTGTCTCCATCACATCTGTTCTGATGATGCCAGCTTCCACAAAAAGCCTTCCAAAGTTTCCATCTTTTTCCTCAATTGAGGATTGCCCAGCATCATGGTTGACAGAGGCCTCAGCCATGTTCAACCCATCCCTTCATCTCTACTTTTGCACCCCATAACAGCAAAAATGTCCCCTGGTACTCATATACCATCCTACCAGCTTCCGCATCCACATTCCCCTCCCCTCTTTTTTCTGCCTTCCATTCCCTCTGGGACACCTTTGTCTATTCCTCCTCCACTTCCAACATGTCCCCAACCCACATGGCATTTTCCCTCAATCACAGAAGGTGTAACACCTGCCTGTTTACTTCCTCCCTCCTCATTATCCAAGGATCCAGTCGCACCTTCCAAGTGAAGCAATGATTTACCTGCACTTCTCTCAATCTAGTCTACTGCACTTGCCGCTTACAATGTGGTCTCCTCTACACTAGGGAAATAAAGTGCAGACAACAAAAACAGGAACAAAAACAAAGTTGCTGGAGAAGCTCAGCAGGTCTGGCAGCATCTGTGAAGGTAAAAACAGAGTTAATGTTTTGGGTCTGGTGACCCACAGAAACAACCTATCGTTAACCTCTAGAGATAACATGGTGTAGAGCTGGATGAACACAGCAGGCCAAGCAGCATCAGAGGAGCAGGAAGGCTGACGTTTCGGGCCTAAAACTCTAATGGTCCCATTAGCAGCTACTGATTCTCTCAGGTTGACCTTTACCCACTCCTTTATCTGCCCAACTGCTGTTCTCCCTCTCTGAGCTCCAGCTCTACCTATTGTTTACTCCTCCCCCACCCCATTTCAGTATGTATACAAAACATTTCCTGGCTACAATCAGTTCTGAACCCAAAACACTAACACTGCTTTCTCTTCACAGATGCTGCCAGACCTGTTGAGTTTCTCTAGCAATTTCTGCTTTGTTTCAAAGCTTTCCCACTTTTCCTCATTCTCCTTCTCCACTATTCCCCTCCCTCTTTTGTCTCCTCTACTACTCTCTCCTTTTTATCCTTATTGTCTCTTGCTGTTCATATTACTTCTTTCTCTCCTCTCCATATTTCCTGTTTGAAAGTCTCTCCTCTTCTGATTCCTTCTGTACTCTTATACTTTTGCCAAGCCCTCTTCCCTTCTTCTTCTATTTGGTTGCTTATGGGAATTTGTTGTGCACAAATTGACTGCACACTTCCTACTTTACACAAGTGACTGCATTTTGGAATTGCTGCATTGACTGTAATGTATCTTGGCACATTCTGTTGTATGAAAGAAACTATTACCCTTTCTTTTGAAAATTACACAATCTTTGTTTGTTCCTTTGCCTCACTTTCCTATCATCTTTCCCCCTTCGTACGCCTGTCCCTTCTTCTCCTTGCCCTATTTGCTTCCCTTCCCATATTGCAACTGGAGCCACTGCCAGCCAATCCATGCTCATGTTTTCTCCCTCAGAGGGTTTGCCTACCTGTTGGCCAACTTAATTTTCTGACTGTTAGAGCTACGGCCGGGCACTGATTTAGTGCCTATAGCAAAACAACAGAATGGAAATGTCTTGGCCTGCCTGGCAATAGGTGAATTCTTCTTGATGTCTCTGTCCTGCTACTTGTAAAAAAATTGTCATTTCATTTCCTTCAACAAAGCATCAACACAGGAACTAGTCCACTGTTATCTGTTAAGTAAAAGTCAATCACTAACTGACAATGTGAAGGTGAAAACTTATGAGAAAGACAGATCATGGAGTTAACAGATAATAACATTATATCTCACTTCATAATTGTTAATCCTCTTGGGGTTAGATTACTGCACCAGTTAATTCTGTGACTGAAACATGTGAAACTATTGCTAATTTTTCTATTCTATTCTAGTCTAATCAATTTGCATATTTAAATGAGGAGAATTAGATGTTATCATTGTAAACATTTTCATGATAATATCGCTGTCAAGAATTTTGACTCTATTCTGATTAACATATTAGTGGAGCTCAGTATTTTTTTACATTAAAGACAGTAAAAGTGATAAATCACCAGCAGAAAAGCACTTACTCACCTACAAATACAGAAACAAAGAGGTTATCCTAAACCTATCCACCTCATTGTTTAGGATGCAGATAAAATAACGAGATTAAGGCTATGGATAAGGACAAAATAAATAATGCTAGTGATAAGGCTTTAGTTATAAAGACGTACTCAACTGATTTACATCATACAGAATTTGTTAGACAATGCAGAATTATTGTGCACTAAAATGAAGATTTAAAAAAAATCATCATACCATCACAACTAACATCCCAAAAATTAAAGAATGGTTGAGAAAAAGTATATCTTGTTGGGTGACTTCTGTACTATAGAGCAGGGAGAAATAATGAAGGAGTTTATACAAAAGCAATACTGTGAAATGATAGTACATTTACAAGTTATACCATAGATGACACGTAAATAAAAGATTACCTATTACTGTGCAAGATGAATGTTCCACTAAACAGCAAAAAAGGCAGCACTCAATGCCAAAGAGCAGGGTAAGATCATCGGGAAATACATGAAAAATCATACAGAGTACAAAGCAAATTGCTTCTCGGTAGCCTTTAGGTCATTTGCCTCCTTTATCTTCCAATGTTAGTGTCTCGTTTCCTGCTGCATCTCCTATTCATTGACTGACTTCTTATATTTCAATGCTTGTTAATAATTATAAAAACACATTGGAACTAACAACATAGGAAGAGGAAAGGATGAAATTCTGAGGACAGATTATAGGAAGTTAAAAAGTAGGTCCTCAAGGATAGTAATATCTGGATTACTCCTGGTGCCACAAGCTAGTGAGGGTAGGAATAGAAAGATACAGCAGACGAATGCTTGGCTGAGGAGCTGGTGCAGGGAGAAGAATTCACATTTTTGGATCTTTGGAATTTCTTCTGGTGCAGAAGTGACCTGTATAAGAAGTATCCATTGTACCTTAATTGGAAAGGCCTAACATACGGGCAGGGAGATTTGCTAGAGCTGCTTGGGAGGACTTAAACTTGTAAGGGTGTGTGTGTGCCTGTCTGTCTGTGGTCCAGAGAGATAGTGAGGAAAGAGATCAGTCTTAGACTGGTACAGTTGGGAAATGGAGTAAGTCAAATAGTCAGGGCAGGCAGGAACAAAGTAGAGAATGAGGTAGGATTGAAAAATTAAACTGCATTTATTTCAACGTAAGAGGCCTAACAGGTAAGGTAGATGAAGTCACGGCATTGTTAGGAACATGGGACTGGGATATCATTGCAATTACAGAGACATGGCTCAGGGATGGACAGGACTGGCAGCTTAATGTTCCAGGGTATAGATGCTATAGGAAGGATAGAAAGGGGAGCAAGAGAGAAGGGGGTGTGGCATTCTTGACCAGGGATAACATTATGGGAGGATATTCCTGGGAATAAGTCCAGGGAAGTTATTTGAGTGGAACTGAGAAATAAGAAGGGGATGATCACCTTATTAGGATTGTACTATAGGCCCCCTAGTAGTCAGCAGAAAATTGAGAAACAAATTTGTAAGGAGATCTCAGTTACCTGTAAGAATAATAGGATGATTATAGTTGGGGATTATAACTTTTCAAACATAGAATGGGAATGCCACAGTGTTAAGGGCTTTGATGGAGAGGAATTTGTTAAGTGTGTACAAGAAAATTTTCCGATTCTGTATGTGGATGTACCTACTAGAGAAGGTGCAAAGCTTGACCTACTCTTGGGAAATATGGCAGGGCAGGTGACTGAGGTGTCAGTGGGGGAGCATTTTGGGGCCAGTGACCATAATTCTATTAGTTTTAAAATAGTGATGAAAAAGGATAGACTGGATCTAAAAGTTAAATTTCTAAATTGGAGGGAGGCCAATTTTGACGATATTAGGCAAGAACTTTCAAAAGTTGATTGGCGGTGGATGTTTGCAGGTAAAGGGATGGCTGGAAAATGGGAAGCCTTCAAAAATGAGATAACGAGAGTTCAGAGACAATATGTTCCTGTTAGGGTGAAGGGCAAGGCTGGTAGGTGTAGGAAACGCTGGATGACTGGAGAAATTGAGGTTTTGATTAAGAATAAGAATGAAGCATATGTCAGGTTTAGACAGCAGAGATCGAGTGAACCCCCAGAACAGTATAAAGGTAGTAGGAGTGTACTTAGGAGGGAAATCAGGACGGCAAAAATGGGACATGAAATAGCTTTGGCAAATAGAGTTAAGAAGAATCCAAAAGGATTCTACAAACACATTAAGGTCAAAAGGGAGAGAAGATCCTTAGAGATCAGCAAGGTTGCCTATGTATGGAACTGCAGGAGATAGGGGGGATACTAACTGAGCATTTTACGTTATTGTTTACTGTGGAGAAGGGTATGGAAGATAGATAATGTGGAGAAATAAATAGCAACATCTTGAAAAATGTACATATTACAGAGGTGGTGGTGTGGGACACTTTAAAATGCATAAAGGTGGATAAATCCCTGGGACCTCATCAGGTGTATCCTAGAACTCTGTGGGAAGCTAGGGAAGTGATTGCTGGGTGCCTTACTGAGATATTTGTATCATCAATAGCCACAGGTGAGGTGCCAGATGACTGGATGTTGGCTAGCTTGGTGCCACTATTTAAGAAAGGTGGTAAGGAAAAGGCAGGGAACTATAGACCAGTGAGCCTGACATCGGTGGTGGGCAAGTTGTTGGAGGGGATCCTGAGGGACAGGATTTACATGTATTTGGAAAGGAAAGGACTGATTAGGGATAGCCAACATGGCTTTGTGCGAGGGAAATTGTGTCTCACTAACTTGATTGAGTTTTTTGAAGAATTAATAAAGAGAATTGATGAGGCAGAGCAGTGGATGTGATCGCTATGGACTTCAGTAAGGCGTTCTAGAAGGTTCCTCATGGTAGACTGGTCAGCAAGGTTAGATCACACAAAACGGAAGGAGAACTAGCTATTTGGATACAGAACTGGCTCAAAGGTAGAAGACAGAGGGTAGTGGTGGAAGTTGCTTTTCAGTCCGGAGGTCTGTGGCCAGCAGTGTGCCACAAGGATTGGTGCTGGCTCCACAGCTTTTTGTCATTTATATAAATGATTTGGATGCAAACATAGGAGGTATGTTTAGTAAGTTTGCAGATGACACCAAAATTGGAGGTGTAGTGGACAGTAAAGAACGTTACCTCACAGCACAATGAGATCTTGATCAGATATGCCAATGGGCAATGAGGAGTGGCAGATGGAGTTTAATTTAGATAAATGTGAGGTGCTGCATTTTGGAAAGGCAGATCAGGGCAGGACTTAAACACCTAACGGTAAGGTCCTGAAAAGTATTGCTGAACAAAGAGACCTTGGAGTGCAGATTCATAGTTCCTTGAAAGTGGAGTCGCAGGTAGACAGGATAGTGAAGAAGGCGTTTGGTATGCTTGCCTTTATTGGTCAGTGCATTGAGTATAGGAGTTGGTAGGCCATGTTGCAGCTGTACATGAAATTGGTTAGGACACTACTAGAATATTACATGCAGTTCTGGTGTCCCTGCTATAGGAAGGATGTAGTGAAATTTTAAAGGGTTCAGAAAAGATTTATGAGGATGTTGCCAGGGTTGGAGGGTTTGACCTATAGGAAGGGTCTATTTACCCTTGAGCATCGATGGCTGAGGAGTGATTTTATAGAGATTTATAAAATCATGAGGGACATGGATAGGTTAAATAGACAAGGTCTTTTCCCTGGAGTTGGGGAGTCCAAAACTAGATGGCATATGTTTAAGGTGAGAGGGGAAAGATTTAAAAGAGACCTAAGGGGCAACTTTCACGCAGAGGGTGGTGCATGTATGGAATGAGCTGCCAGAGGAAGTGGTAAAGGCTGGTAGAATTACAACATTTAAAAGGCATCTGGATGGGTATATGAATAGGAAGGGTTTAGAGGGATAAGTGCCAAATGCTGGCAAATGGGGCTACATTTATTTAGGATATCTGGTCAGCATGGATGAGTCAGACCAAAGATTCTATGACAATGTGATTTAGAAGTTATTTTCACTTCTTTAAAAGTTAATGCTTTATATCAATTCGAGCATGTAAATTAAGGAATTATTGCCTGACATTCATTGTATCAATTAGGTGACTGGTTTCAGGTTTGCTGTCCCTTACGAGGTACAGAGGATATAGTTGCATTAATAGAAATGCAAGAACTTGGTTATTTAAACCCAGTTTCCATCAATCTTGATCACAAAGAATATTGTAATTAGTATATGTGATGAGATCTGCCAAATTGTTAGCTACATGTTGTGGTTCTGTCCCACAGAACCATCTGGCGTGCCATGAGTGCATTCTCTACCTCTAATCTTTTCTTATTGGTATCAGTAATTTTGACCAATACCAAGAAACATTTTGACACAAACTCAATTGTGATAAACAGAATAGGCTTATTACACAGTACTTAAAGGTTAGTGACATCACATCTGAGTTACTTGTTAGTCTCTTGAGAAACATCAAACTCAGCTGAAGTGTAAGTACACATTACTGTTAACTATATGGAATTAGCACTATAACAACCACTTAGAGAACAGACAAATACACTGGTTACCTCCTCCTGGCATTAGTCCTTTATAACTTGATGGGGGAAGCTTATCTTGTGAGGCCAGTAACACTTTCAGGCAGTAATTGTCTTATTATAGAACCCCTACAGTGTGCAAACAGGCCCTTCAGCCCAACAAGTCCACACCGACCCTCAGAGCATCCCACCCAGACCTATCCCCCATAACCCACCTAATCTACACATCCCTGGACACAATGGGCAATTTAGCATGGCCAATCCACCTAGCCTGCACATCTTTGGACTATGGGACAAAACTGGAGCACCCGGAGGGAACCCACACAGACATGGGAAGAATGTGCAAACTCTACACAGACAGTTGCCAAAGGTGGAATCGAACCTGGGTTCCTGGTGCTGTGAGGCCACCGTGCTGCCCAGAACAAATTGAAAACAAGAATTTCACATATGATCAGTGTGTCTCCTAAATATGTATTTGATTATCAGCTCCTTTTGAATCTGACAGCTATTTCATTTCAGTAATTGTCCTAAAGTAATTATGAAATTACTCAAAAGAAATAAACTGTAGAAATTGGCAGGCATTGCAACTACTGTTTAGGCACAAGTGGGGCACAAAGCTCATCAATTTAGTAGATGTTGGTCCACTGTTAAATTTGAGAGACTCTCTTTGGATGTTCCCAGTGGAAGCTTAAAATCTGAATTAATTCTTGTAGATATTGTAAATATAGGATTGCATGATTGTTAAAAGGTCGAGTCCAACAATTTTGTTTGCTGATCAGCCAGACAAACATTAAGCTTGGGTCATGAATTTTCAGCTTTTATTTTAAAACAATAGACACATATCCTATAATTCCAGAGGGATTCTATAATTGATCAGTTGGATCTCCAACAGTTTACAATGCAAGAAAAACGTGAAAGGAATGATATAATTACTAAAGGGATGACGATTGAAGTGATTTGTTCCTTGGCAGGGTCAAAGAATTATTACAAATGCTACTGACCTGATTTGGCTATTTGCTGGACAATGCTGACCACATTGAATCTCTAATCTTGGTCGAGAAAGAAGCTGAACATGGGTCGGAATCATTACCAGGGCCTTATTCAGCACGGAATCATAAATCTTTCCTATTATGACCTTACCAGAGCCCAAATTTAGACCATTAAAGAGGAGAAAACATGACAATTGGATTAACAATGGTCCCTGCAGCACACAATAACAAACTAGGTTCTGCCTACAAAAGCGCAGCTACTTGTTAATCCACTGCAGTTACCTCTCACTAATCCCACATGAGTCTATCTTCTTGTAGAGTTTTTTTATTTTGTGCTAATTCTCCAATGGTTTTCTGACAATCCCCAAGTACACCGGGGAAAAGATTATTGTGGGGAAGAGGGGGAAGTGGTGGTGGTTGGGTCAGGGGTTGGGGGTGGTGGGGATGGGGGTGTCGGGGGTGGGGGTCGGGGTGGTGCATGGTCGTGGTGGTAGTTAAGTTGGGCAAACTCCTAACCTGACAGACATAACTGCTTTAGAAGGCCCCTGCCTCTGTTTTCTCACTTGGGTGTGGCTTGGGGTCAGATGGGGAAGAGTCGTAAGAGCTGAAAGAAGCAATGGCAAAGGTGGCAGGCTGCAATGCATGCCTGTATTCACATTGGAGATAGGCTGGGTTTTAATGATGAATGTCAGGCCCTCAAACCCTTACTCCTCACCAACCCCCCCAACCCCATCAAAATATCCTCCATGCCTCCATGGCCACTTCCACCTTCCTTCAGATCCTTGCGCCTCCTCCATCCTGACTTTGTTTGGGAGTGGTGATGGGTCATTTTGCATGATTTAACATTTCATTTACCTGATCTCCCTCACTTTTATGCAGGTTTTTCCAGGTAGTGGAGACAAACTAGATGGTGCCAATTTCTGACAGGAAAGTCAGAGCAGTTACTTGGCAGCGGCAGTTTGCCAGCATCTTCTCCAGCCATCCATAACGCAGGCCTACATTGACATGTTGGGTCATGCTTCACGAGCAGATTCTGTCTACATTGAGGTTGGCATTGATAAAGCACCAGCCTTAACATATCAGCATGGCACATCTTTGACTTACTTATTATACAGTCTAGCAATTCAGTATTGCACTTTGGAGTACAGCTGTATAGCTGTGTGCTACATCAATGTCACACCTACTGCAGCTTATGTAGCAATCTTTCATGTCTGAAAGTCTAAAGGTTTATGGTCAATCAGGGGGTTCCGCCACAGTCTGTCAAAGGTAGTGTCCAATTTCAGTCCAAGGGCTTGGCCAGAGTCAGTTGACTGCTTGGTTTGATCAGGTTCTGGGTATCTGTGTCAATATAGACTTAAGATTGGGCCATCATCAGTCCTGCAGGTTGAGTCCAACCAGTCCAAGGATTACAGGGATGTCAGTCAGGGAGTTGTGCAGAAATCACTCAGGGATCTAGTCCATTATCAGTGGCAGGTTAATGATGCCAGTCTTCAGTGCCAGTGTCCTGGGATGTTTCTTTCTTGGTCAGCTGCTGTGATATGTCAGTAATGTGCTAAATAGAATGTGGTCCCAAACCTAATCTCGCTGAAATCCTCACCAAGGTGAAAGTCTTGGAGTCGGTGAAGGATTCAGGAGCCAACCTTGCTGATGCATCTTCTGCAGTTTGCGTGGCTTCTTCCTCAGAGATCAAGGAATAACTGATGGCCTGAGGACTGCTCTCTCGTGGGATCAAGCTGTTTGGATCTTGCTAGTGTCTCAGGAGAATGAATGCACACTGGAGGTGAAAAAATATATTGTGGTGATAATGGGGGAGCAGTGCAACACACCACATTAACAAGTAATATTCACACTACACAAGTGTCAGGCAATAATCATCTCCAACAAGATGGAATTAAAAATCATCCAATGACAGTCAATGGTACTACCATCAATGAATTCCACACCATCAAAATTCTGACGGGTTACCATTGATCAGAAAAGGAACTGGACTAGTCCCTGGACTAGGAGTGGCACAGTGGCTCAGTGGTTAGCACTACTGCCTCACAGTGTCAGGGGTTCGGCTTTGATTCTACCTTTGGGCGAACATACATTTGGAGTTTGCACATTCTCTGTGTGTGTGTGTGTGTGTGTGTGTGTGTGTGTGTGTGTGTGTGTGTGTGTGTGTGTGTGTGTGTGTTGGGGGGGGTGGTGGTTTCTGCTGGGTGCCTCAGTATCTTCCCACAGTCCAAAGATGTGCAAGGTAGGTGGATTGGCCATGCTAAATTACCCATAGTGTTCAGGGATGTGTAGGTTAAGTGTGTTAGCCATGGGAAATGCAGGGTTACAGGGATAGGGTAGGGGGTATGGTCTGGGTGGGATGCTCTTTGGAGAGTCAGTGTGGACTTGTTGAGCCAAATGGCCTGTTCCAACTGTTTAGGGATTCTAAGGATATAAATAATGTGGCTACAAGGCTAGGAATCTTCTAGTGAGTAACTCACAGCCTGACTCTCCAAAGCCTGTCCTCCATGTACAGCCATGGAATATTCCCGATGTGCCTGGATGAGTGTGGCTCCAACAACACTCAATGTGCTTGACACCATTCAGGACAAAAATCACGTGGACAGGCATCGCATCCAGACCCTCCACCACCAATTATTGCACCTTCATCCAGACTGTGAATAATGTAATGATCATGTAGCAACTTTAGACAAGCTGACAGAGTCTGGGGTTGTGGTCTCCTCAAAATCCTAGCAAAAGAAGCCATCTCTCCTCTCCACCATCCCATTCACCAGGACTTTCAGGTGCCAGTTGTCAAAGCATTTCATTTTGCCTCCATTGTATATTGCTTTTGCAGTTATTGAAGCAAAAGAACTATGAAGGACAATTACTGGCTTGTAGCATTTGAAATAGTGGTCATTCCGAATTAAGATATGACACGGATAGTATGGATGCTGGAAGGCTCTGGCATTTACAAGAGCATTCACCACTGTGTGCAACATAGCATGAGAGTGGAGGTATGTGCATACCTAATGAGGGTGGCAGTGTAAAATTGTGAGAGAAATCTTATTAGGGCCCATGGAGAGACACCCTCCATGAAACTCTCCCAAACTGACCTCAGCCAAAGTTAGGAAAAATTTAGCCCCATGTCTTTGAAATGGAAATTTAACAATTTAATAGAGGAATAAATCAAACAATTCATAGTGAAAAATGTCTCTCCTTCAAAAACGTCATCCATAAAAATTGTAAGTATGCACAAGTGGTTAATCTGTTGTTAAGAACAAATATTTATTTCACAAAATATTATCTGTATTTGATGTAGTTAAATAACCTCTCAAGGCTGTTAATCAAACATGAACATAACCCACTACTGTGTAAAGTGGTGTGGTAGCATTTGAAACTTAGTTCAGCATTATAATGATTTCAGTTATAATGAACAATTGTGGCTCACAAGCAATGAAACTGATTGAAATTGGAAAACCAGATGGTGATGTTTTCCTAAACTACACCAGATGATCTATAAATCAATGGGCTCCAGCACAAGGTGTCTATTTTTCTACACTACACAAAAGAATGTAACTGTTCTTAATGTAAAGGGCTTAGAATTTAAAGCATTTCAAATTGCAATACTTTGAGTTCCCAAGCAGTTATGCTTCAGTTTCAAAGCATAATAATACTTGATGGACTTAATGGTAAAGTACAAAAACAGACGTTGCTGGAAAAGTTCAGCAGGTCTCTCAGCATCTGTGAAGAAAAAAAAAATCAGAGTTAAAGTTTCGAGTCTGGTGACCTTCCTTAGAATCAGCTTCTGAGGGAGGATCACTGGACCCGAAACGTTAACTCTGATTTTTTCCTCCACAGATGCAGCCAGACCTGCTGAGCTTTTCCAGCAACTTATATTTTTGTTCCTGATTTACAGCATCCGCGGTTCTTTCGGTTTTTAATGGTAAAGTATTCTATTTCATCCCAACAATTTCATAATATTGGTGAAGGCAATGCTTAAAGTGTCTTTGCAGGACAGAGTCTTACAATCAATTACTGTGGTAAAAACATATTTTATGTTCTGAAAAAGGGTTACTGGACTCAAATTGTTAACCCTGATTTTTCTCCACAGATGCTGCCAGACCTGCTGAGCTTTTCCAGCTATTTCTATTTTCATTTCTAATTTATAATAGTACATTGAACTACTGACACTGACAGAGAGATGCTTTTGAATTTCAAAGTCTCTCAATGAAGGAATTCCAGGAGCCGCATCTTCTTGGTTCCTACTTGGGACTACAGCTTTCCTTTGGTTCACAAATCCTTTGAGAGGTCATCAACTACAGTCCTACAGAAGGAACCTGGGTCCAGAGAGGTTGCAGAGAAGAGGAAGAGTGTAACTACTTACTCCTTGTAATGTAGCCGACAAGTTAGGGAGCACACCATCCTGGTGGCTACACCAGAGAATATTGCTGGACATAAGACCCAGATATGAATTTTTAAAGGGCTTCTGTTTTAGCCCAGCTTGTTGAAAACCTGGGCCCAGCTTGGTCAGCTACCCTTGCTCACCAACACAGTGCCTTCTTCAAAAAATGTAATCAAATTAGTAAGGCATGACCTTGTTATCCAGAAATCATACTGTTTGTTTCGAATAGCACAATATCCATGTGGGCAATCATTAAGAAGCATCGCATGATTTCTTCCAGTAGCTTCCCTTTGATTGAAGTCAAACCAAAATTTTGAAAATTTGAGCACTCTTCCAGTTATGGGGAAATAATCCCTGACTTTAATGAGCCATGAGAAACACAGCCAAACAGGATTGTGAAACACCTGCCTCACATTTTATACATCCTAAGGTGAATGCTGGAAACTAATATTGTATAATCCCTATGTGGAAATCCATGAGATCCATTCTCATCTCTTCCTTTGGTTTAACACCACTTTCCACATAGACGCCCCAAGAAACAGTAGCAACATAGTGGTAATAAACTAAACAGCTTGTGAGGAACAATAGAAGCAGCATAAATAGGTGAAGTCAGGCTCCCACAGTACCAGGGTTTTAGTTTAGCTTTTACCAGTTGTTGGGGTTTTGAAGCTACCATACATCTGTCCCTACTACAACAAAATGTTTGATTTCTTTCTGCTAGAATTTTCTCTTGATGTTATTTCCTCCTGGACTGGAGAAACATTGCATGTGAGACAATCAATGTTATTGAATTTGCTTTTTCCAAGAGTGTGTTTACTGGATGTTACTATCTTGGAACAGTTGGGGTTGTTTAGTAGTTAAGTAATCTATTATTCTGTTAAGTTTCCAATAGAGTTAAAGTTATACCAATTCCTCTTTTTTTTTGTATTTTAACTGTAGGATAAGAACAAAGTGTGTTTTGCTTAAAGCCAAGTAGTGTAACCATTCAAATTACATCTGGAACACAACATCTTAAACTTGCCTTTAAATAAGATAGATGTTAGGGTCTAGGCTATCTCCTTGATATTTTTGAAGGGGGTTTGGTCTGGTCCATAACAAAGTGGGTGCTAAAATCTAGCAAGGCAGCAGCAGCAAGTAGAAGCTAGAAGCTGAAAAGGTAACTGCAGCACGGCAATTGTGACAAGTCTTTTTCCTATCAAGCATCCATTTATCTGTCTGAGTTCAGACCTGAAGTTGTAAATAGAACCAAAACTCAAGTGTTACAACCAAAATGATGGGCTGTCAAGCTATCCTGAAACATAATGGATACTATCTCTTCAAGAAGAAAAATATACTAACACCAAGAAGCTGCTGATCTGATTTTTAAAATTAAGTTTTAAAAGGAGAGCTCCAAAGAACTCCTAAAAGGAAATGCCATTTTAAAATACTGAAAAAATTTCTATAATAAAGAGGCCTTACCTGTTCTAGATGTCAGTCAATTCTACCATTTTCTTTTTTCTAAATTGGTGCAAATGTAAAAGAGTCCATATATTTCCATTACTTCTTTTTAAGTACAAATTCCACCTCCAAGTAGAAACCTGAACTACAAGCCCTCAGTTGTTAAAGGCAGTATCATACAGTAAAGAGAAGCAGAGCCAACAAAAACACAGAAAAAGCACTAGACTGCAATACAGATCCTTATACTGGCATTTTGAAGGGCAAAACACTGTAAATACCATAACCATAGTGTCACATTCCATGATCGTCCATTAGAGCTTGTTATTTACAGAAAACATCAATCTTTGCTTTGTGGATGAGTGTACAACTGACAAAGAACATCAGGCAGTTAAACTTCACAGAAGGGCACAGTAGGGTTAAGAAGAATAAAATCCTTCAATATTTCTGATGATTCCAAAGATTCTGACAAAAAGTTTCAGATATCACAAGATCAATTTCAAGTCTAAGTCAATTTCAGGGTACACAGGCTTGAGATCACATTATAGTACAGTCAGGTAAAAATATTGACCAATTCATAGGCAGATGACGATGCACAGGTATGGAATATGATTTTGCCAAATTTAACTTAGTCAAAAGGCTTATTGAATTTCTCATTGCCTCTACACCCATCAAATCATTCTGAAAATCACTTCTGGACAAACCCAAAGAATATCCCATCCATGTTTTAATGGAAGACATACGCAAGTCCGAAGCAATTACAGCAGTACAGCAACATCTGCAAGTGTTTGACTCTGGAATAACTATCACAGCTGGCAACATTTTCACTGGAACAAACAAATCTTGTAAGTGGCTAGTCTCACCCCACCAAGACAGTATCCAACATTTTGTCAGATACACAAGCTGGATTCCAGAAGATGACATTGGGCTAAAATGTGCAAGAAGTCCCAACACCCAGTGAAACCCAAAGTATAACACAATGCTCCACAGCAACAAGTGAAGAAGTGACCACAAAGCAACAATATCAAAGAATCTTCCAAAGTTTCATTGATGGCATGCAAACGTATCAAAGAGATTGATGCAATTGCACACCAGTCAGACATTGCATGTGGCAAAGTTAATACAGCAAATGGATGCTGTCAGAAAAAAAAAACTGAAACATTTATCCCTGTTCAAGAGATATATTCCAAAAGGAACACACAATATGCACTATGCATCAAGATTTACACTGGTGCAAATGCAATTAACATCCTTTTACACATTTTACATAAGATGTACTCAGAAAACTGGCAGTCCATGCCTGATAAGCTAACTGCAGAGAACTGGTCTGACATCCTATTCATTGGCATTTCCAGTCTTATGAACCAACCAATATGGATCTGTGGAATGGTCACCTGAACTGTTTTACATCATTGATACAGAAGGACTAGCTATCATTGATCCGCTACATGTGTTTGATTCTGGAATAAATATAACAGTGGTCCCGGTGGAATGAGAAATGTGAGTGTTGGGAGGGCAGTGAGGAAGCTGTATGCTTTAGCAATGTGTTTTGCATCAATATTTATCATGAACCTAATTCAGTGGGATCACAGTGGAGAACACAGTTCACAGTTTCTTAAAGTTTACCAACAACAAATTTCCCTTGCAGAAGAGAAATCTACATTGCCATTGTTCAGTCTAGTGTCATGATTTTTATTTCTACAGAAGTTTGAAAAATTATTATATTGCTTTTACTATTTGTTCCTCTCCTTCCGTCAGGATCCTCAAGTCTTCCCTTCAAGTGACATCTACTGAATAGTTTCCCATTGAATAATAATCATACTAAAAGCATCCTTAGTGATTCTAAAATTTCAATATTCGCCTTCTCCACTCATCATCAGCCTCGCTTGCACACAAAATTACTTCCTTTCTTTGCATTGTGTTTAATTCATTATTTGTGAAAATCTTGCTTTTGTCTCTTGTTGCATTTTTTCTGATATCTTTTCATTATGTGCTTGGTTTCAAAGAAATTTGCACTCTCATGATTACACATGGTCTTTGTCTCTATGAAAGATGACTTGTCCCTATTTCCATAGTGATAGATGAAATACAAATCTTTTATAAGGAATGAGGTACATGTTCTAACATTTGCATTGCAACAGTTTGAGTGCTAAACCTTTCTCTTCATTGGGACCGGTGAGAATGGTATACAGAAGAGGTTCAAATTTAAAAATTCTACTTCCTGCCTCCAAACCATCACTTTCCTGGCTATTAACTCTTTTGTTAACCCAATTTAATGATACTCATCCAAGTCTAGATGGGCTACTAGTTAATATTCGAGTATCATGGTTCTGTGATATGGAATTGACTACACAAAGGAGGAAGTCTAACTTTTAACTGCTTGGTAGCAGATCAAGGAGGAGAGACCAACTGGTAGGTACTTTATGATCATCTCTTTTTACAATTCCTTGTGGAACAGAAGAAGCAGGAATGTTTCTGCAAGCTCCTCCAAGTGTCACAGCCTCCCAGGCAGTCAGTCTGGCTTGGTGTAAATCTCTACTTTAATGAAGACTTGACGTTAAAATTATCCTTGATTGGATGGTTGCCTGCTACTGTGCTGCCCTGATCCTTCTTTCCTTCCTGTTAAATCCAACTTATTGGCTTTGATATTGTCAGATGTCACTACATGTAATGTGAATGGAAAATCACATGTTCTGATGAATATAATCCAAACTGTGCTAACCTGTTTTATATGTATTCCTTTGTGCAATTAATAGACAATAAGAAGTTAAGGAATCACAGATATTAAATAATTTAATTATATCAGTGCACTATATTAAATAACACTAATCAAAATAAAATCAAGTAAAAGAAGATTGAAAGCTAATTGTTAAGCCAAGGTTCTAACATGGAATTACAATGGTTATCAGATGAAATAGTGATGAAAACAGACACAGCCAATGCATTTAAATTGCTAGAATGATAAACAAAGAGCTACAATAAAGCTTTTTTCCAAGAAAATCAACAAGTTCCAACTCTTCACTGGAGCAAAAAAGTTAATTTTGTTTCATGTTAGCAACTAATGACCATTTGGAATTTAGCCATTTCTGTCCTTTCCATAAAAGCCAATTGAGCCTAATACTGTCAAAGCGTTAGAGATAAAATATTGCAAAGCAATGGCAAGTTGGAAAAGGAAATGAAATGCACAGATGGAAAGCTTAATGAAGAGGTTAGTAAACGAGGGCTGCCTAGACTGTGAGGGAACATGTGAAGATATTAGGACATAGTATGTGAAAGGAGAATTAAAATTAAAATCTATGAATAACCAGTTTTGAATACAATAGAAATGCCAAGGGCAAATAACATTAGTTTATATTTAAGATGTTCGATCAGCAGATATACAAGCAAATATTATCATCCTGAGTTACATCTGTATTAAAAGGAAGGTTGATTTATTGAACTACCATGCACAGTATTTTGAAATGGGAAGAGTCAATACATTTTCCCCTGTATTCTTGTTCATTCAAGTATTTTATTCTTTCAAACTGCTAGTATAGGCCAGCCTGGAAACAGTCATTGTGGGATAACTCATTTAATAATACCAGCACTTTATCCTCTTGCATTGTATTGCTGAACCAGGGTTCCTCATCAGAAGATGTAACGCATCAACAGTTCCAAAATATAAAGCACTGGAATAAGGGAAACAGTGAGAGAAGGGGGTCAGTCATTTTGTACAGAAACCATTCGTCATAGCAGCTGCCCATTTTGGAGAATCCATCATTCTCAGCCAGGAGTCAATGATACACCTCACATAGGTCACTATAACATTAGCTTCTTCAAGCCACTAAATTCCTCTATTTATGGCTACAGTTACCAAATTGCATATTTTGGGGATGAGGAAGAAAATGAAAGCCAACGAAAAGTATTGTATTGATTTGCTTTGAGTATGCATGGAACTCTGCTTTTCTTCAAAATCAAAATAACACAAGTGAGAAATGGCAACTTTAATCTCTATTCCCTCATTAAAAATTTCAGTCAACATTTGTCCCTCAATGAAGTGAAAAATTCATTAAAATATTTTTCTTCTCTTCTACCTATTCTTTTCTTTCTCATTTTCATCCTTTTTTCATAATCTAGTTTAAGTAGTCTTGTACTTTCGACCATGTCTAATCCTCTTTCATTAGCATCTTCTCACCTTATTCCTCCCATGATCCATTCCTGAGAGAAACTCAATATAAGCAAGCCTTTATACAATATAGCGCCAGAAGCTGGGTTTGATGTGATCTTTGTAGTGTGTTTTTAACTTGTTTGCACTCTCCCTTGGTCAATGGTATGATGCTAGCATAATGCCACTTGTTTATTTTTGCAGTAATTATTTGCATGTATATTTCAACAACTCTCAGGATGCTCATACAGACCATTTTTATTCTGCAGTGCAAATTAACCAAGCTGCAGATAAAGCTGACTATGTCTATCTGCCCATGTAGGACAAAAGATTGAGACATCAGTTTGAGACAGTTGGCATGGTTGTCTTTAGTTAACTTGTAGAATAGAGAATCTACTTATATTCCCCAATGTAAAATCCCTTTTTTAAAATCCAATTAATTATATTTACTTGGCAGCTTTTCCCAAGTGTGTTGAAAATTTTCTTGCATTCTTCTGGCTAAACATGGGTATGCTTTATTCTACTTGATAGCATGCATTTGTCTTCTCAATCTTTTTCACCTTGAGGAGAATGATCTGGACCCTTCTGTATAATTATTTAGGAATGTCAGATGGTCCCCTACAAAAGCAGTAAACTGGACCATACTGTAGAAATCCATTAAAGTGCCGAGGCAGGAAAATGGTTCAGAGTTAAAGCTTGTAGCGAAATTAACATACTTCCAATAAAAATAACTTTAACATTTAGTGATTCACTCTTACCCACACCTAGCCAATGAATACTTTTGCCTTCATTCCGTTTAAACTGCCATCTTCCACCTTATTAATCTCAGAATCATTTGTCCCCACCAGAAAGTGAAAATATTTTGCAGCATTTTTTTCGATGAGAGAAAAGCTCAGCGGTTTCTGCAGAGTACAAGGTTAGCTCTTCAGCGTGCATACAGGAAGCCATGTCAAAGGTGATATCATGATCACATGATGATGTAGAAACCCTGAAGAGATGAGCAACAGTCCAGATTTGTGCTTAGCCAGAATTTACATAGTACAATATAAATAAAAAATATTTAGTAAAGTCCTTAGATTCGAGGAACATCTCCTTCATACAGTAATGCATCCTAAACATTCTCTAAGACACTGCACAACCACAACAGATGGTAGCACCAGTTGGCACTCAACAGCAAGTCAGACCAGAGGGCGAAACCTCAGTGGCAATTGGACAGAGCAGAAAGAAAAGCTCTAAACACAGCGCCAGGAGTTGGTGAAGGGGCAGTATGAGCAGAAATGCTTTAATAAAGATAAGAATAGATTTGATCATACTGTTTTCATAAACACTCAAACATGTGGTCAGTCAATACTAAGCAGAAAATTGGTGAAACTGGCACACTGATTTACTTATTGTAGAAATGTTTCAAGTTTGGCAATGAAAATCAATAAAGACCAAATCAAAAGCCTGGCAATACACTGTAGGCGGAATTAATGGTGGCAATCTAGCAAGACAGAAGGTAAATGAAGAGACAGCCTAATAGAAGTTATTAGAAGCTTTGATTTGTGTTTGGCATAATATCAATATTGAATGAACAAAATTAAATAGAATGTGACAATAGTCACGAGAAGGCATAGACTCATTCATTAACAACCATTATCTTTTGGCAGGCAGCTGCAAATATGCGACAACTTGGCCATAGATAGGATTGAAGTTGGTGTTTCAGGGGAAACACTTCCAGATTCACTGCAGTCTTCAGAAGATCTAACTTTGACTAAAATGGTGTAACTGATTAGACAGGCCATAGGACAAAAACAAAATAGAAAAGTTAAAAGGAGAGAAAAAGTTATTTGATGCCAAACAATATTGTAAGTGCAAAACTGAAAACTCATTGAGGCAGAAGCCAATATAGTCCAATAGTAAGTCTGCAAACTCAGTCACAATTGAAGTACTGTGTGTTTGTTAAGGTTGGTTAGTCTGCAATGTTGGATTTTTGCATGCTCCTTCTGCTATTTGCATTTGGCCTCCACCTGGACCTGTCAGAGTCTCTTGAAGCAGTTGGCACCTTTGTAGATGCTGCTTCTTCAGTTTTAGTAGTCTTGGGCCAGTGATACCCATGAATCAGTGGAGATGATACTTTTTTTTAATCCTTGAAGCACTTCTTCTGTTGGTATCCACTTGCTTTGATGATGCTCAATTTGAGACCTTGTTTTGTAGGTGTGGGCACAATGCGGCTTGCCCATTGCAGCCAATTAATTATAACTAATACTTTGATGCTGGGGATATTTGCTGCAGAGAGGGTACTGATATTGGAACACCTATTCTGTCATTGAACATATAGGATTTTATGATGGCATCGATGGTGATATCTCTGTAGGGTTTTGAGGGGTCTGCTACACATCGTCTATGATTTTGATACATACAGAAGGAAAGATAACATTGTGCCATGTAGACAACAAATGTAGTGCTGAGATTGATGTCTTTGTCATCAAACATTCTATTCCTCAGACAACCAAAAGTTGCACTGGTGCATTGGAGACAAAGGTGAATTTCACTGATGTCTGTACTCATTGAATGGATGCTCCTAAGGCATGAGAACTGACTCTTGTTATTCAATGGTCCATTGTGGATTTTGGGGAGAATGTTGCACAGTGGAACCTTTGTCTTCCTGATGTCTAGATTAAAGCCCATTCTGTCAAATGCTTCTGTGAATGCGTTGATGATGCTTTGGCACTTAGCCTCTGTGTGTGCATACGAAAGGGTTATCTGCATACTGAAACTCAATGACAGAGATTCAGGTGATCATGGTTCTGCGCTGGAGGTAGAACAATTTAGCATTCATCCTGTAGAGAAGTTCTACTCCAGTAGGAAGCTCTATGGATACAAGTAGAGTTTTGTAGTGAGGAAGATAGAGAAGAGTGTTGGAAAATGACACACGGTCTTGCTTAACCACAGTTTGCATTTGTATTGGTGCTAACACTGGTGAGGATAAGGATTTAAAAAGTGGTTTGAGGGGGGAGCTGATTGGCTATTCATGAAACATTTAACATGCTGTGGCCATAATTTGATTTTGATGTTCTTCCATGTTTCTGGCCTGAAACACTGATTAGGTCTCATGAGAAACATAGAGCATATCTGTTGAGGAAGCCTTCCACTGCAGCTCAAGGATGGTGTGTGGAGGCAGGTGTGGAGAGAATGGGTGTCATAGGGCTCAGGCCAGAAACATGGAGCCCAAGCAGGGCAAGTAATGAAGGAGTGGAGTGCAATCTGATTGTGATCACCACTCCTGGGAAGATTCAGCCCAGGGTCTCCAAATTGTCACTCATGCCCTAAATTGACAAGAACAGGGGCAACTTCTTCTGGCCTTCTTCTGTGTCTCAGCCATGGGAACACTTCAACATGGGGCTAGTTGAGTTCAAAGGGAAACTTTTTCTCATTGTAGGAGATTTACTACTTCCACTGATTCGAGATAAAACAATTCCTGGAACGCATCTCTGAAACTATCAGTCACCCTAAAGTAAATCATCTCAACACATGGAAATCCAGATATTGTCATTTTCCATTGTATCAAAATATGCTGAAACCCTTTTTCTGCATTACTATCCTATCAGAATTTTGACTCTCTTATTCCAATAGTTTGTTCCAAACCTATGTCAAAATCAAGACAGATTATTTATTTACAAGCAATACAGCTACTACACACTGATTTACGACCAACTAGCCATTTCAGAAACCCTTATTAATTTTCAGTAGCTAACAAAAATTGACAAGTTGCCATTTTTCACAAGTCCATTGAGAGTAGGCTATAGTGTGATTTGAGGTAAAATTAATGATGGCAACACCCCAACTTTATGACAGTATGGGGGAACAGCATGACTGGTGGTTTTTAATGATGCTACAGTTTGATGTATTGGACAATAAACATTGATTCATCAATGCCTGTAGCCTCTGCCTGTTTTTCTGCTGATAACAAACTTCTGTCTGAATTTAACTTCCTTAGAATAACATGAAGTGCAATTTTAGCCTTACCTCAAATGTAGTTTATTTGCTGACTCTGGAGTTGGAGTCATTAGGAGGTAAGCAGTTGCAATTATAACTGGCTCATTTGAGCACATGTCCAAGATACCCATTCAAATTTGGTGGGTTCCTTTTTCAGAAATGCATGAGAGTCAGACAGGGAAGTGGATTGAAGCTGAAAGAGGTCAAAATGTCTTCTTTCAAACTTGCTTTCTAGGCCAGAAGGACCAGGATTGTTTCTCTGTACACCACATAGAATTTTGAGGAATCAAGCGTCATAGACTCATCACCTCTTTCTGATTGCAAGGCCTAGCCCACAAGGTTGAGAAAACTGACTTCCAGCTTAAAACCAGCTATGGATGTACATGTATGGCAATTATTAATAAGCTCACTAACTGCAACCTCTAGAACTGCCAACTGTGGAAACCTGTAGTAAATGACTATTCTTTTGAAGTTGTTGCTGAGATATAATGAATAGGTACTGTTGTGATCAATACGTTTACTATTTTATTGACTTGCTCGCCAAGCTGGCTCGTTTTCGTTCAGAAATTTCATCAACATGCTAGGTAACATCATCAGTGAGGCCTCTGATAAGAGATGTTGTTCTACTCCGCTTGAAATTTATACTGCCTGGTCCATTATGGTGAGTACTGTCATTTCCGGCTTTGTTCTATATGGATTTGTATATGAGGTCCAATTCTATATGTTTGTTGATTGCATTACAGGTTGAGAACCATTCCTCTAGGAATTGCCATGTCTATATTTGGCTTGGGCTACTATGGTTACACTGTCCCAACTTAACTGACGGCCTTCATTGTCCGAGTGTACTGATATTAAGGAAAGGTTGTCGTGTCATTTTGCTGTTAGCTGATGTTTGTGTATCCTGATGGCTAGTTTCCTGTCTGTCCGCTGTAGTGTTTGTGGCAGTTGTTGCATGGTATTTTGTAAACTACATTGGTTCTGCTTGTTGTGGGAATGGGGTCTTTAATCCTTGTGAGTGTTTGTCGTAGAGTGGCTGTGGGCTTGTGTGGCACCATGATTCCTAGTGGTCTTAGGAGTCTTGATGTCAGTTCTGATATGTTCTTGATGTAGGGAAGTGTGGCCAGCATGGTAGGGTGTACTGTGTCCCCTTGTTGTTATCTATTCAGTAGGCATCTGCAGATGGAGTTGAGGGGATATCCATGCATAGTGAAGATTTTGTATAGGTGTTATTCCTCTTTCCTGCGTAGTTCTGGCATGTTGCAGTGAGTGGTGGCCTTTTAAATAGTGTCCTAATAAAGCTTTGTTTGTGGACATTGGGGTGGTTGCTGTGGCAGTTGAGGATTTGGTCAGTGTGGGTTGCTTTCCTGTATACTGAGGTTTGGAACTCCCCATTGGTCATATGTTCAACTCTGACGTTCAGTAACGGAAGCTCATTGTTGTTTTCTTGTTCTCTCGTGAATTTAATCCCTGTGAATATGTTATTGATGAGGTGGTGGGTTTCTTCTAGTTTGTTGCGTTTAGTAATAACAAATGTGTTGTCTATGTGCCGAATCCACAGTTTCGGTTGAATGTCGGGAGGGTGATGTGTTCTCATCTTTGCATGACTGCTTCTATGATGAGTCCTGAGATGGCTGATCCCATAGGTGTGCCATTGATCTGTTTGTATACTTGACCATTAAAGACGAAGTGTGTGGTGAGGCACAAGTCTAGTAGTTTGAGTATGTTGTCATTGCTGACGGAGTGGTCGGTCGGTGTTCCTGTTTCCTCTGGTAATGTGGCCAGTATTTCTTTGGCTAGTGGGATGTCAATAGATGTGAATAAAGTTGTGATGGCAAAGGATACTGTAATCTGTCGTCGCTGATTTTTATGTTCTTGAAAATATCGAGGAGTTCTTGGGTTGAGTGGATGGCATGGGGTGATCCATTGACTGAGTGTTTCAGTCTCTGTTGTAGGTCCTTGGCCAGTTTGTGTGAAGGTGTGCCCAGTAGGGAAACAATGGGTCGACGGGGATGTCTGGTTTGTGTACTTTAGGAAGACTACAGAAATGGGGGGATGTTTGTGCCTTCTGGTTTCATTCTCATGAAGTCCATCTTGGTGTCTGTCTTGTATCCTTTAGTCTCTTCAGTGTCTGGGTGATCCTATTACCTATAGCTGTGGTATAGGGTCTGTCGCCACCCGTTGGTAAGTGTTTGTATTTGCGAGCAATGCCTGTGTTTTCTTAATGTAGTCCGGATTATTCATAATGACGGTCATCCGCCCTTTGTCCACAGGGAGGATTATAATGTTCTTGTCTTTCCTGAGTTTATCTAGTGCTTATCTCTCTGCTGTGTTCAGGTTGTCCCCTTTGTTCGTTCTGTGTAGTGTGGGGATTATAGTTTGTCGGATGGCTTGTTGTGTTTTGTCCGTGAGTGTGTTGTCTTTTAATGTAGTTTCCAGGACGGCCATGAAGTCTGCTCTGTTTGCATCTTTGTGGTTGTAGCTCAGTCCGCGTAATAGGACAGCTTTCTCAGTTTCTGTGAGTTGTCTGTTGGATAGGTTTCTTATCCATGTGTCTAGTTTTGTTGTCCTTGTCTTTGTGGTGGATCAGTTTGGTAAGTTTCTCCTGAAGCTGGTGTCTTTTCTTAGTTTTGGTCTTGTGTTGGTTGTGATGGTGATGGCCCATTCTAGGGTTATAGTCCACTGTTGGTCAGTAATGTTTAGATACTGTGATTTTTGGCACAAAATTTCCCATTCGTACTTGTAGAGTCAGTTACTAGCATAATTAATCATTACCTGAAGCATTCTGTGTCCATTCTGTTCAGCTGTTTTATATGCCTGTGGGTTGTTGAGTGGAAGTTTATATTTCATGTTGCAGTACCTGGTTCTAGAGGCATTCATGGAGAAAGTGAAGCTGTTCATGGGTACAGCTCAGTCAGTTGATGAAAGCCCACAGCCACTTTACGACAAACACTCACAAGGATTAAAGACCCCATTCCCACAACATGCAGAACCAACGTAGTTTACAAAATACCATGCAACAACTGCCACAAACACTACATCGGACAGACAGGAAGGAAACTAGCCATCAGGATACACAAACATCAGCTAACAGCAAAACCACACGACAACCTTTCCTTAATATCAGTACACTCAGACAATGAAGGCCAACAGTTTAGCTGGGACAACGTAACCATAGTAGCCCAAGCCAAACAGAGACATACATGGGAATTCCCAGAGGTATGGTTCTTAACCTGTAATGCAATCAACAAATATAGAATTGGACCCCATATACAAATCCATATAGAACAGAACCAGAAATGACAGTACTCACCATAACGGACCAGACAGTATAAATTCCAAGCGGAGTAGAACAACATCTCTTCATCAGAGGCCTCACTGATGATGTTACCTAGCATGGTGACAAAACATCTGAACAAAAACAAGCCAGCTCGGCGAGCAAGTCAACAGCCTCAGCCACAACTGAGCTACAAATTTAAAACTTTATATACTATTTTATTCCATTCTACAATAATCTAGAAATAGAGAGGAGGGTAAATATTCATGTGATTATGATATGACAATACATAATAATTACAGAGATAACAAGGTGTAGAGCTGGATGAACACAGCAGGCCAAGCAGCATCAGGGGAGCAGGAAGGCTGACGTCTCGGGCCGAGACCCTTCTTCAGAAATGGGGGAGGGGAAGGGGATTCTGAAATAAATAGGGAGAGAGGGGGAGGCGGATAGAAGATGGATAGAGGAGAAGATAGGTGGAGACGAGACAGACAGGTCAAAGAGGCAGGGGTGGAGACAGTAAAGGTGAGTGTAGGTGGGGAGGACGGGGAGGACGGACAGGTCAAGGGGGCGGGATGAGGTTAGTAGGCAGGAGATGGAGGTGGGGCTTGAGGTGGGAGGAGGGGATAGGTGGGAGGAAGAACAGGTTAGGAAGGCAGGGACGAGCTGGGCTGGTTTTGGGATGCAGTAGGGAGTGGGGAGATTTTGAAGCTTGTGAAGTCCACATTGATACCATTGGGCTGCAGGGTTCCCAAGCGAAATATGAGGTGCTGTTCCTGCAACCTTCAGGTGGCATCGTTGTGGCACTGCAGGAGGCCCAGGATGGACATGTCATCTAAGGAATGGGAGGGGAGTTGAAATGGTTTGCGACTGGGAGGTGCAGTTGTTTGTTGCGAACCGAGCGTAGGAGTTCCGCAAAGCAGTCCCCAAGCCTCCGCTTGGTTTCCCCGATGTAGAGGAGGCCACATCTGGAACAGCGGATACAGTATACCACATTAGCAGATGTGCAGGTGAACATCTGGTTGACATGGAAGGTCTTCTTGGGGCCTGGGATGGGGGTGAGGGGGGAGGTGTAGGGGCAGGTGTAGCACTTCCTGCGGTTGCAAGGAAAAGTGCCGGGTGTGGTGGGGCTGGAGGGGAGTGTGGAGCGGAC
>NC_063345.1:38521913-38657975 GCF_021869965.1 Rhincodon typus
GCTGTTATTGTGGGGAGGGGGTGTGAGGGATGAGTTGCGGGAAATGCAGGAGACACGGTCAAGGGTGTTCTCGACCAATGAGGGGGAGATGTTGCGGTCCTTGAGAAACGAAGACATCGGAGATGTTCAGGAGTGGAATGCCTCATCCTGGGAGCAGATGCGGCGCATTTCCCGCAACTCATCCCTCACACCCCCTCCCCGCAATAACAACCAAAACAGAATCCCCTCGTCCTCACGTACCACCCCACCAACCTCCGGATCTAACGCATCATCCTCCGACACTTCCGCCATCTGCAATCTGACCCCACCACCAAAGACGTTTTTCCCTCCCCACCCTTATCTGCTTTCCGGAGGGACCACTCTCTCCATGACTCCCTTGTCCGCTCCACACTCCCCTCCAGCCCCACCACATCCGGCACTTTTCCCTGCAACTGCAGGAAGTGCTACGGCTGCCCCTACACCTCCCCCCTCACCCCCATCCCAGGCCCCAAGAAGACCTTCTACATCAAGCAGATGTTCACCTGCACATCTGCTAATGTGGTATACTGTATCCGCTGTTCCAAATGTGGCCTCCTCTACATCGGGGAAATCAAGCGGAGGCTTGGGGACCGCTTTGCGGAACACCTACGCTCGGTTCGCAACAAACAACTGCACCTCCCAGTCGCAAACCACTTCAACTCCCCCTCCCATTCCTTAGATGACATGTCCATCCTGGGCCTCCTGCAGTGCCACAACGATGCCACCTGAAGGTTGCAGGAACAGCACCTCATATTTCGCTTTGGGAACCCTACAGACCAATGGTACCAGTGTGGACTTCACAAGCTTCAAAATCTCCCCTCCCCCAATCGCATCCCAAAACCAGCCCAGCTTGTCCTTGCCTCCCTAACCTGTCCTTCCTCCCACCTATCCCCTCCTGCCACCTCAAGCCTCACCCCCATCTCCTATTGACTAACCTCATCCCGCCCCCTTGACCTGTCCGTCCTCCTTGGACTGACCTATCTCCTTCCTACCTCCCCATCTACACTCACCTTTACTGGCTCCATCCCACCTCTTTGACCTGTCTGTCTCGTCTCCACCTATCTTCTCCTCTATCCATCTTCTATCCGCCTCCCCCTCTCTCCCTATTTATTTCAGAATCCCCTTCCCCTCCCCCGTTTCTGAAGAAGGGTCTAGGCCCGAAACGTCAGCTTTCCTGCTCCTCTGATGCTGCTTGGCCTGCCGTGTTCATCCAGCTCTACACCTTGTTATCTCAGATTCTCCAGCATCTGCAGTTCCTCCTATCTCTGAAACATAATAATTACAGATCTATTCTTTTTTTTATTGTGCAAGAGTATAGGGAGATATACGTTTTCCAACCTTTCAGTACTGGCTCTAGGCACACTCAATGCTGAGAAGCTCAGGTAGTGTAGGTAACAGGCATGACATGGGCAATGCGTTCAGAACATGTGTCCAGTGATAAAAATAACAGGCTGAGTTGGAGCATGAGCCTCATGTGGTTATGATTGGTGTGCAGCCATTATTACTTGTACAGTTCATTGGTAACTCAATAATTAGGAGTTCAGTAGTCAAGTTGTCACCCTGATTGCAATGCTTCAGAAGAAAATTGATTTCTAGAAAACTGTTAAGATCATACTCTTGCTCATATGTCTCTTACTCTCCACTTAACTTTGCATGATCCATTGTCCAGTAGTCAATACACCTTCCCATTCCTTTTTCCTATCACTCTCTGCCAATAATTTTTGTGTCCCTTCCGAGGAGTCTGGTTCTTGGAATTCTGGGTTGGACATGTGGGCTTGTCTGTGTTGGGAGTTGACAATCAGCTTTTGAGGGAAAGAAAAACTACAATACACATGGATCCAGTTGGGAGGAAGTTACTCAGACTTCCTACAAGACTTAGGGAGGGATTTCCAGATTCAGTCAGTCTAGACTTGGAAACCGTTCAAGGGAGAAACATATATCAAGCTTTTTGAATTGTTGAGAAGTTTTTCAACAAAGTCATATGTACTAAGGAATGTTTCTAAGAAAAACAGTTTAAAGTAAAGAAATCACAGAACAAGAAGTTATTATCAATTCCAGACTTGAGTGTTAGGATACAGTCGGTTGGAAAGAAGTGAAGTTTTTGAAGTATTAAAAGAGGCACTTTCATCAGGAATGATATAGCAATGGAAGGAACCTAAATCAGGAGCATAAAACAATAATTAAGAAAGACTTATCTACCGTGTTAGCAAATGAGTTGAAATTTTAATCACTTCAAGCACAAAGTATTAAAACAAGCATAAAAATCTGCATCTCGTTTGGGCTGGGTTTTGCCGGGTGCAGCTCTGGATGTTCATGGAATTGTAAAAGTGTTTGTAAGATGTGTCTTGCCTGGGTTTTTATACTTTGTGTTTAAAACTCTGAGTTGATGTTGTGAGAAGGAAAGAGAGTGTTTCCTTTCCACCTTGTTGATCTTCATTCTTGCTCTTAAATGAACATTTTTTTTGTTGTTTCAAAAAAAAGACTGCAACATTGCATGCTTGTGTTTTAGTAAAAGATCATTGCGGTAAAACAAAAGTTATAATCTATCCAGCAAGGTTCCCGTTTAGAATCGGACTTGTCCAGTACTGGGGCTGACTGGAAATTGCCCTATAATAATTTGAGCCACAAGATCATATTAACTGGGGGCTCATTGTCCAAGGTCTTTGAATTAATGAGTACAATGTGGTGCTGAGACAAAGTGGTTGCATTGTGGATATGTTTATTACACAACATTTGAAGATGGCTTTGAGTGTTGCTAAGAGTTTTCTGGAAGCAGAAGTATAAGTGAGTTATTTAAAATCTTTAACTAAAGCTAAGCTGAGGAATATAGCAGATAAACTGAAGGTTAAAGTAAAAGCAGGATCTCATAAGGATTAGGTATTTCAATTATCTTACAACATTTAGAATTGGGAGATTGGAAGTCTGAAATTAGGATGTCACAGCTGGAATTAACTGCAAAAGAATTAGACATCAAAAGATTGGAATTAGAGGAGATAGAAAATAAAAATCAGAGAATAATGGTAAGTGAGGAAAGAGAGACAGCAGAGGGAAATATAAAGGGTGATGGAGTTAAGGAAATATGAACTCCAAAGACAGAAGGAAATTAGAAAACAAAAGTTAGCAAAATAAACATTTAAAATAAAGGAGAAAGTAAAAAGGTAGTTGTTCAGATGATATTTCTGATTTCAATGTAGAATTTGTTTTAACTAAGAATCTATACTTGGTCCCTAAATTTAATAAGGATGCAGTTGAAATATACTTTACATCATTTGAGAAGATAGCCAGATAAATTAAATGTTTGAACGTTCATGTTGCAGAGCATTTTGACAGGCACAGATATGGCATTATACACCATTTTTTCCAGAAGAACAAAGTATGAGACTGTCAAAGAGGTAATGCACAATACGTATAAGCTTGTGCCTGAAGCTTATCTTATTGAAATTCATGACTGGAAAAAGAAACCTGATCAGATATTTGTAGAATTATTAAGGGAAAAAGTGCTGTGGGATCAGTGGTTTAGATCACTCAAGCTAGAAAATAAATTTGAGAATAAATGGGAAATTATGATGGCGGAAGAATTCAGAAATAGCATTTCTGCAATTTTCAATCTTATTTAAATATTCAAGATCAGAGAAGCAGGCATTTTGGCAGTGATATTTTTATGGTATTTCTCATAGACAATTACATGTAGGGAAATGGTCATCTAAAAATCCACCAGGAGGCTGAAGAAGTGGAAAATTGATGGACAAGGAGCTAGTTTTAAAGAGCAGACAGAAGTTATAATGGAGAAAGGCTAGAACTGAAAAGTGATTTAAAGAAACTAGCGCGTATTCATTGTTTCAGGCCCGAAACGTCAGCTTTCCTGCTCCTCTGATGCTGCTTAGCCTGCTGTGTTCATCCAGCTCTACACCTTGTTATCTCATGTATTCATTGTAATAAGAGTGCATACATCAAAGCAAATTGCTGGAAAAGTCTAAGGAGTTTTCAAAAAAAGGAAACAGCAAGAAAGGAAATAGATATTAAACTGTAGCATTAATATAAAAAGAACATGTTTCCTTCGAAGGTATTCAGAAGAGCAAGATGGTACATGATAGTAATGAAAATTAAATTTTGGAGATTGACAAGTAAAAGCAAACTAAGATTCTGAATATTCATACAAAGTGAAGAGGTGTTTCCTTAGACTTTGAATCAAGGAGGTAAACAATAAAGATATTGAGTGACAGTGGATCAAGTCAGTCAATCATGCTAGCTGAAGATGCCATATCTTAAAGACGAGTTAATGAAGTAGAAAATATTGACTAGAGGTATACATGGAGGTTACAAATCAGTCTCATTGCACAGAGTGGGATTAATTAGTGACTTGGTGAATGAAGAAATTGTACCAGGAATAGTGAAACAAATCCCTGAAGAGAAAATTGACTTTATTTTGGGAAATTTCCTGGTAAGTTCAAAAATATTCTTCTACCACCCTTCGTGAAGCCAATCAATGGAGGTAAAAAAGACTAGACTGGTACAATTAGAAAATCCTGTATTATTTCCTGATTGTATGATAACTAGATGTAAAGCCCATTAAACTAAACAGGAGGAAGAATCCATGAAACAGGGAGATGACTTGGAAATTCAGTTACTGGATACAATTTTTGAAAATTTAGTTCAAAAATGATGAAGGAAAATGAACGTGGCTGAAATGCTTAGCCCATTTTCATTAGTAGAAATATCAGAGTAATTAGAGAATGAATCTGAAATGAAAATTCAATAATTAGATTTGAAAACACAGAGGGGTCTAAGAGGTCGAATAGTATCTTGTCTCATCTTCCAGCAAATTATTGAAGATCCTTACAGAATTATTAAATCAATTAGTGGGGATGAACCAGGGCTGTTCATGATGTTAATGTGGGACAACACTCTGGGCAAGGCTCACGAGGTTGGAACAAAAGTGTCCTCAATGAGGATTTGATTCCCAGCAGTCATGTTACTCTGGTACTTGACCATTTCCAAATCAGTGGTGAACACTGGTATGATATAAAACTTTCAAGTAAGAGAATCAAGTGTTGGGGGAAAATTGGAAAGAATGATGTTGAGGACCATCAGATCAGTTATGATCTCATTGAATGGAAGTGCAGACTTGATGGGTCAATTGGCCTACTTCCTCTCTTGTGTCTTCTGGTCCTAAAAACAGGCCCTGTAGATCCTTGCATGAACGAGGAGAGTGGCAGAAAATTTACCAGATATATCTTATGCATGATAAGCTATTGTGAGAACTTATTTTCTGATAATGTTCAGCCAAACACCTCTTCACATTAATTGCTTATTCATCCACCAAACTTCACAATATTGTGACCAAAAGTTCCAGAGGAGATCAGGTATTGAATGATGATGACCTAAAATCCAATTCTCCAATGCCGAATGCTGGCCTGAAATTCAATATGACATGATCTAATTTCCTTTACTGGATGCCTGAAGTTGGAAGTCAAATAATTATTACCTTAATAAGTACAAAATCATCAATTAAGGAACATAGCAAAAACTCCTTTCTGTCTCTCCACTTCCCACCCTTGCTTCAACAATGTCCACAAAATCTGTTTCCTTCATAAAACGTGGTATCAGCTCTCCTAATATCTCCATATGTGACATACTGTCCATTTCTTTATTTAATGGCGCTTTTATATAACACCATGGAATGTTTGCCTGTGATTAAAGTACTATATTACATACATGCTTTATCGATATGTTCTCAAACTTTACTATTTTACTATTTAGCATTGTACATTGCATTGGAATTTAAACTTTATGAGTCTCTGTAACTGTCATGGAGCCTTATTTCATAGCAGAGTGGACTGGAGAGTTTGAGACAGGCAGGGACGTTGATATGCAAGGTTCTCAATTGTTCAGGTATTAAAATTAATTGCTTGATAACAGTGCCAGAGTGCAGACACTGGAAAATCAAGTAAGGATCCATGCTAGAAGTCTTGCCTTGCAAAATATCTTTTCAGTTATCAAATGCAGAATTCTACAGACAAACATCAAATATTCATGACTTGTGGTAGAGTTTGCCATTACATCATGTATTGCACAGCAATGAAGCATGACTGTGGAATCATGGTGAATGAAATATTGCCTGAGGCTTCAAACATTCTTGGTACATTGAGATTTAGCTGTTTAGTTGGTTTGTCTCCCCGACAAACATTCCAAAGAATATAATGATAAGGTTAGAATACAGGTTTCAGTAACACTTGTTCTGATGCTGAGAAACAGCACAGTAGCAAAATTTTGTTTTTATTCTCTCATGGGATGTGGGTGTTGCTGTTTGGCCAGCATTTATGCCCATCCCTAATTGCCCTTGAGAAGTTAGCGGTGAGTTGCCTTCTTGAACTGCTGGAGTCCACATGCTGTACTTACTCCCACAATGCCATTTGGGAGGGAATTCGAGGATTTTGACCTCGTGACAGTGAAGGAATGGCAATATATTTCCAAATCAGGATAATAAGTTACATCCATAACACTGTCAGAATGACAGTTTCAGCATTTTTCTCCAGTAGTAATTACACAATAGCAATATTGGTCCAAATCAGGATGGTACATGGCTTTTAGGGCAACTTGCAGCTGGTGGTGTTCCCAGGCATCTGCTGCCCTTGTCCTTCTAGGTGACAGAGGTCGTGGGTTTGGAAGGTGCTGTTGAAGGAACCCTTGTGAGTTATTGCCGTGTATCTTGTATGCAACATTGTGCATCACTGGTGGAGGGAATAAATATTGGGTGGATAGGTGCCAAACAATTGGACTTCTTTGTATTAAAGTTTTTGGTTGATGTTCGAGCTGCACTCATCTAGGCAAGTGAAGACTAATCCCGTGCACTCTTGATCTATGCTTATAGATGGATGTCAGACTTTGGGGAGATGGAAGGTGAGTTACTCATCTATAGGTCATATCCATAGTGAAACACAGCCAAGGCTACAGTTGTCTCTGTCAAAACACTTCAATGCCAGAAGTTTGTGGAGTGGAGTAGAGAAGCCTTGAGTTATAAAATGGTAATCCTGCTGTTTGGTGGTTCTGGTAATCTGTCTATCCACCTGTGATTAGTCATAATTTGTATTGGGCTTGAAGGCATTTCTCTCTCTTTCTCTCTGTGTTACAAGGAGACATGTAGTTATAGCTTAAAAAGTTAAACT
This sequence comes from Rhincodon typus, assembly GCF_021869965.1. NCBI lineage: Eukaryota > Metazoa > Chordata > Chondrichthyes > Orectolobiformes > Rhincodontidae > Rhincodon > Rhincodon typus. The sequence goes on from NC_063345.1 coordinate 38,529,098, forward strand.
CTTCACATTAAGTATATCTAACAAGGAATACCCGATTCTTACTGTCTGCCATGGGCATATTGAAATGATTAGCAAGTTACTTAGCAACATCCTTGACTGTGTCCTGAACACTTCTTGCACAGCCAACAAGTCCCAGAGCTGATGGACTTTCTGACTCAGAGACAGGGTCACTATTATCAGAGGCGCAAGATCTCTCACTGTAATTTTGCTTGTGGATGGATGTAATCTCACCAGCTCAGAGCTAGTATGTTGGTGCAAGTTGAACAGACAGTGGCACATAAAAGGAGGGTGGAGGTTTTACAGCGCGGTTTTACCCAGAATACAGTCACACACAAGAAACAGAAGTTCAGGAAATTGAGGATTTAATTCTTAGGAGACTGGGTACTGGGGATTTAAGAGAAATTAGGAAGGATATCCTGTGGACACTGATGGTATTATGTTCTCACTATCTGTGACAAGGAGAGAAAGTCTGCAGAATGACAGCCCAATGCGGTCTGAGGTACCATGACTCAAAAGTCTGGATAAAGATAGCACAATGTGGAGCTGGAGGAACACAGCAGGCCAGGCAGCATCAGAGGAGCAGGAAAGCTGACATTTTGGGTCAGGACCCTTCTTCAGAAATGGGGGAGGGGGAAGGGAGCTGTGAAATAAAGAGAGAGAGGAGGGGTGGGGCTGGGGAAGGTAGGTGGGATGGTAATAGGTGAGTGAAGGTAGGCAGTGGTGGGGGTTGGTCAGTGGGGTGGGAGAAGCGGATAGGTGGGAGAGAAGACAGACCTGAAACGTCAGCTTTCCTGCTCCACTGATGCTGCCTGGCCTGCTGTGTTCCTCCAGCTCCACACTGTGTTATCTCTGACTCCAGCATCGGCAGTTCTTACTATCTCTGGGTAAAGATAGGTTGTGGGTGAATGTGGCGGGCTGTGGGGATATGGGTTAATAGAAATCATGTCGTTATAAAGGACTCCATAACTGGGGAATAGATGGGTGGTCAAGAACAAGAATCCCAAAGGGTACATTGCTTAGTTGGTGCCAAGGTGAATTGATTTGATTTGATTTGATTTATTATTGTCACATCTACTGAGGTACAGTGTAAAGCTTTTTTTCTGTAGTGCAGGCAGATCTTATCAAACAAAGTGCATAGGGTAATAGAACAGAACAAAGAATACAATGTTAAATCTGCAGAGAAGGTGCACAGAGAGGAAGATCGACATTAAATTTTAAATTTGAGTGGTCCATTCAGAAGTCTAATAAAAGCAGGGAAGAAGCAGTTCTTGAATCTATTCGTATGTGTATACAAACTTTTATATCTTCCGCTGAATGGAAGAGGGTAGAAGAGAGTATAACCAGGGTGGAACGGGTCTTTGATTATGTTGTTTGTTTTCCCAAGGCAGTGGGAACTATAGATGGAGTCAATTGGAAGGTAAGGGATATCTCAGGGTAGTTAGAGAGTAATTTGAACAGGGTGGGGATAAGAGTTGCCCTGGTGCATGGTGGAACAAATGGCACAGTTAGGAAGTCCTGATCAAACAGTATCAGGAGATAGATTCCAAACTAAACAGTACAACTACAAGGAAAAGAGTCTCTGGATTATTGCCCAAAAGACATGTAAATTGGCATAGGAGCAGAGAGATCAGGAGAGTAAGCATATAACTAAAGGGCTGATGTGTGAAAGTGTGGACTCCTTTTAATTAGATAGTGGCACCAGATCTGGAAAAGGAAATAACTGAACTGATAGGACCGGGACCTGCGTCATAGCAGAAAGAATAAATAGGGAAGTGACAAAGACTCTAAACGTTAAAAATGCAGAGAGCGTTCTACAAAATCTATAACGTATTACAGCATTTACAGCCCAAATGTAATTAGATCAAGGCTAGAGAGCACAGGAAAAATATAAAGTAAGGCAGGACGTTGATGGCGGGAAAATAAACATAGTTATAAACCAAGAATGTAATAAAATGGTTAAACAAAGTTGGATGATTTTTTGATTATGTAAAATTATTTAAATGTCTGCACAGCAACCCAACCATGTCTATGGTAAAATAGGAGAACTGGAAACAAGCATATGTTAGGAAGAGCCAGATATAATAGGGATTACTGAAATATGGCTATGTAATATGTAACATAAAGGAACCAGACAGTTTAGACTATAAGTATATTTAGAAAACACAGCGAGGATAAAGGGGAAGTAGATTAACTACACACATTAGAGTTGACATAATTCAATAGAAAACAAAAACAGAAAACTTCCACAAGTCATAATTAGAATCTATATAGACAGATTAAAACATCATAAGCACTGCAGGGATTGTCTACAAATCATCTAAGAGTTGAAGAGAGATTGAGGAAGAAATGTGGAAAGAAATTAGGGATTTGAGTACAAAAAAGAACAAATATGGGGCAGTTTTGCCAACTGGATATTAATCGGTCTGAAGAGGTAAATAAAAAGCATATGTAAATTCAATGTGTACAGGACTCATTTCTATCTAAAGTGCCCAACAACAGAAGTCTCATTAAATAAAAACCGAAAGAAATGCGGACGCTGTAGATCAGGAATGAAAACAAAAGTTGCAGGAAAAGCTCAACAGGTCTGGTAACATCTGTGAAGAAAAAAAATCAGGGTTAACATTTTGGGTCTGGTGACACTTCCTCAGAAGTTTCACTATTGTCCTAGTAATTAGGAATGAATGAAAACAGCTAAGAAAAGTAGCAATAGAGGAAATTCTAGAAAATAGTGGTAATATATTTTCAGATGATATTAGAAATGGACTAAATTAGTTGTACCCTTAGGCGACTGTCTGTGTGGAGTTTGCACATTCTCCCTGTGTCTGTGTGGTTTACTGAGGGTGCTCTGGCTTCCTCCCACAGTCTAAAGATGCGCAGGTTAGGTGGATTGGCCATCCTAAACTATCTGTAGTATCCAGGGGTGTGCAGGCTAGGTGGATTAGCCATGGGAAATGCAGGGTTATAGGGAAAGGGTTGGGGGACTGGGTCTGGGTGGGATGCTCTTTGGAGGGTCGATGTGGACTTGATGGACTGAATGGTCTGTTTCCACACTGTAGGGATTCTGTGATTTCTGTGAACAGCAAAGTGATTATGCTAATCTTATACAAATTGCTGGTTAGGCTACAGTTATGAAATCTCATATTACTTTATACAGGAGATTTAAATCCTGAAGTTGGATGAAGTTGTAACAGTGGAAGGGGAGTGGCCAGTTCTCACAGACCAGAGCTTCCTAGTTTTTTTTTGGCTTTAGTAGTCAGAAGCTTTTAGGAGTCCCAGAAGGGTTGGAAACTTCAGTAAATGATTCCAAGCTGCTATCTTCTCTGAAATCTCTCTTGATGCTGTTTCCAACTGGATTGGAGAACTGCATGTAAGAATCTGCATCTGAATTTACCTTTTTGCCAAGGGGTGTGTTTATGGGATGTAACTATTTTGGAACAGTTAATTAGAAATAGGTACTGTATCTAGTATTTGGTTAATTTTTCCAATAGTTAAGTTATTCTAAATTTCTCTTTCTTTTGTTTAACTATAGTGTTTAAATAAATTGTGTTTTGCTTAATGTTGAATAGTTTGATCAATTGCATCACATCTGAAACACACACTTCACATCTACCTTTAAAATAAGAAAAAGTTAGGGCCTAGGCTACCTTGTTAAAGCATTTTGAAGGGGTCTGGTCTGGTCTATAACACAAAAAAGTCTACAAAATTAACAAGGAATGCAAAACAATACAAGAATATTTTTTTAAAACAGGCTCATCAATAAAAAAAGGAAGGATGAGATGGGAATAGGTCCATTAAGGGATAGACACAATAATAAAGATAAATTGATGGCAGAAATATTGAATCACTATTTTGCTTCACTATTTAGCAGAAAGATGCAACAGATAGACATGACATTGAATGATGAGGTGAGTAATGAGATAGTCACATTTAAGATAAAAATGTAATGTATATTGAATAAACTAATCAGCCTCAAAGGAGAATACCAGCCTTGCTTCAGATGGATTGAATCCATGCATTTTGAAATAATCTAGGGAAGACACAGCAAAGGCATTACTAACCATACTGAATAATTCATTGGAAAAATATGTAGTGCCAGAGGATACGTCGAAAGCTAATGCCATTCCTATATTTCTGAAGGGAGACGGAATATACTCAGGGAATTAAAGCTTGTTTAGCATCAGTTACAGGAAAAAAACAATAGAATCTTTCCTAAAAGCAGAGAATTGAAGAAACTTTACAATTGGGTTGTGTTGTAGAACAGAGGGACCTAGGGGTGCAGGTACATAATTCTTCAAAGTTTGTGTCACGTATAGACAGTATGGTTAAAAAGGCATTTGGCATGCTTGCCTTCATTGCTCAGTCCTTTGAGTATAGGAGTTGGGATGTTGTGAGGTTGTACACGACATTGGTAAAGTCTTTTCTGGAATACTGTGTCCAGTTCTGGTCACCCAGTTATAGGACGGATATTATCAAGGTAGAGGGGGTTCAGAAGAGGCTTACCAGGATGTTGCTGGGTATGGAAAGTTTGAGTTATAAGGAAAGGCTGGATAGGCTGGGGCTTTTTTCATTGCAGTGTAGGAGGCTGAGAGGCGACCTGATAGAAGTTTATAAAGTAATGAGATGTATAGATAGAGTTGATGGTAGTTGTCTTTTCCCTAAGATGGGGAAGTTCAAGGCTAGGGGGCAAATTTTTAAGGTGAGAGGAGAGAGATTTAAAAAAGACATAAGAGGCAAAATTTTTTTTACACATAGGATGGTTTGTGTGTGGAATGAACTCCCTGATGAAGTGATGATGCAGGTACAATTACAACATTTAAAAGACATTTGGATGGATATATGAATAGGAAAGGTTCGGAAGGATATGGTCCAAGAGCAGGTAGGTGGGACTAGTTTAGTTTGGGATTATGTTCAACATGGACTTGTTGGAATGAAGGGTCTGTTTCCATGCTGTATGACTCCATGACTCTAAATGAGAAATGTAATAACAAATATTTAGGGTGGCATGATTGCTCAGTACTGGGGACACAGGTTTGATTCCAGCCTTGGTGACTGTCTATGTGGAGTTTGCACATTCTTCCTGTGTCTGCATGGGTTTCCTCCCACAGTCCAAAGATTTGAAGGTTAGGTGGATTGGCCATGCCAATTTTCCCCGCTTAGTGTACAGGTTAGGTGGGTTAGACATAGTAACAGAATAGGGTGGGGAGGGTTCTTTGGAAGGTCAGTGCAGGCTTGATGGGACAAATGGCCTCTTTCTGCACTGTAGGGATTCTATATTTCTATGACATTGGGGGCACGAACTTCAAAAAGGGAAAATCTTGCTGGATAATGCTTATTGTCTACACCATTACCTCCTCAGAATATTCAATCCGGTATAATCTCGTAAATGTAATGTACCTAGATGTTTAAAAGCTTTTTGACAAAGTGCCTCATAATAGACCAATGAAAAGTGTTAGAGATATGGAGACCAGAGACAAGTGACAAAATGGATTGGGAGCTTTCTTCAAGGCAGACGACAGAGTGGAAATAAAAAGTAGTCATTCAGGATGACAAAAGGTGAGAAATGGTATTCCACAAGAATCAGTGCTAGGACCATTGCTGTTTACAATTTACATTAATGTTTTAGTTTTTAGAATCAAAAACAAAACTTCTAAATTTGGAGATGGTACCAAATTGAGAAGAGAATGGATAATTAACATTAAGGAGAACTACAGCAAATTACAGGAGGGCATTTATATGCTTTTACTTGAAAAATAGGTAAGGTTGAGGAAGAAAGTGATTTCAGAGTACAAACATACCAATCAATAAAGGTTGCATCATAGTTCAGCAAGGGTGAAAACAAAACAAACCAAGGGTTGTGCTTTATTTTAGGAGTGATAGAGTTGAAAATTAAGTAACCCTTAAGAAATGTTGGTTAGACCACACTTAGAGTATTGTGTGTTTTTATTAATATAATTGACAAAATCGTCAACATTCTCATTGTCTATGATTTGATATATCTAAACCATTTGGAATGCCTTAGGTAGATACAATATTACCACATCATGCTGATTGGCAGGTAATTGCCAGACTTTGTATAAATTTAAACCAGACAGGTTGGCTCTGACTGCATTGCCGAGAGAAATGAACCAGTAACAGATGTCAACTATTTTGCGGAGTTGAAAGAACATGTACATACACTACACCTGTTACAATTAAAAAAAAGGGTAACAACCATTTGCTGATTCATTTAGTGGGACAAGGCAGATTCATCAGTAGTTCAAGCCGTCATTTCATAAAAAGGATAAGAAGTTGAGGGTGCATTAAAGGATAAAACCAGAAATGCATAGATATGCCCATCAGCAAAGTTGGAGTCTCTTTTCTCTTCAATAAAGGTTGAATGCTGAATAGAGGTTTTTGAAATTGAGAAAGATTTTGATAGAGAACGTACAGCCAGAATATTTCTATATATTTGGAAAAACGTAACTAAAGGCCAACAATAGAAGATATTCACAAGTAAAATCCAATGATGAGCTCAGAAGAAGATTTTTTTTTCCTAAACAGTGGTGAGAATGCGGAACCTGTTACTAAGTTGAAAAGAATAATATAGATGCATTCAAGGGGAAGCTAGATAAGCATATAAGGGAGGAGTGACTAAAGTTACGATGATGGATCAAAAGGAGAAAACCTGGAAGCAGGAACAAGTGGAACACAAACATCAGTGCGAACTATTGGGGCAAACTATATTTTACTATGCTGTATGTCTGTAATTACGTGTAATTTAAAAAAAAAATCAATGTTTAAGGGTAGGAGAAGACAGTGACCAATCTCATCTGGCATCACTTCATTTCAGCACAGATTGATGAGATTAAACTTTATCTGCTTGCTTTAAGGATTATGTAAAATAGATTTGATTAGAAGATCTCAATCCCATTTCTGGTGGCTGTGCATATGCATTACAAATCTTCCCCTAAATCAACACAAATTGTCAAACTCACTTAATATCAGTGTACAGGAAATCTGAAAATCATCATGCTGATATAATAGAAAATGGATTTTCCGATAGTAAAAGTGAAATATATTATTAGAAAAGAATAGAAGGAACTCTAGTTCACTTCTGTGGATTATATTTGACCTGTCAAGAATTGATTTAGACAAGAGGTGCCCTCAATATAAAATGTTCCATTTGTCGCTATTAACAGCCTTCACCTTGCCTTTAGAGGATCAGTGAAATAGTTGTAATGCCAGTGGACTAGTAATCCAGAGCCCCAGGCTATTGTCCTCAGGGCATGGATTGAATTCAAAGTTGAATTCAAGAAAACCTGGAATTAAAAGCCTGTCTAATGGCCACCATGTAATCATTGTCAATTTTTGTAAAAGACTATCTGGTTCAGTAATGTCCTTTAGGGAAGGAAGTCTGTTCCAGTTACCTGGTTTGTGACTTTTGACTGCCCTCTCAAATGAGCAATATCAAACCACTACAAAGTCAAAAGAAAGGGATGAAACTGTATGGACCATTCAGCATTGACCTAGGCAGCAGGAATGGCAAACTTGCAAAATTCTGCTCACTAACTTGAGGGGCTTCCACCAAAATTCGGACAGATATTAGCTATGGAACAACCTGACATAATCAAACTCGCCGAATCATACCTGGCAGGCAATGTCCTAGACACTAACATCACCATTCTTGGGTATGACTTGTCACACTAACAGGACAGAAAAGGCAACATAATGGCATATTGTCAAGTGAAAACTGTTCCTGGAATCCTTAACATTAACTCTGGACCCCATCAAACCTCAGGGCACCAGGTCAAACACATTGCTGGTTGCCAACTAAATCCTTGGCTGACTAATCAGTTCTCCTCCATATTGTCACTACTTGCAGGAAGCATTGGAGGTGGCAGGGGTACAGAATATACTCAGGAAGGGGAACTTCAATGTCCATCAGTAAGAATGGCTCAGTAACATCACTACTGACTGAGCTGAGGCATTGGATACTGTGAAGGCTGAGGGCCCTGACAACATTCCAGCAATAGTACTTAAGCCTTGTGCTCCAGATCAGCCTCACCATTCCACTACAGTCACCACACTGGAATCTACCCAACAATGTGGAGAATTGTCCAGGTGTGTCTTGTCTACAAAGGGCGGAATAAATTCAACCCTGCCAATTACCACCCTGTCTGTGTACACTCAATCTTTAGCAAAGTGATGGGTCATCTACGGTGGTATCAAGTAGCACTTACCTGAGCTCTATTTGGGTTCTCTCAGGGCATTTAGTTCCTGACCTTATTTCTAACTTTGTTCAATTACGGACAAAAGCGCTGAACTCCACAGGTGAGATAAAAGTGATTCCCCTTGATAACAAGGCAGCATTGGGCTGAATATAGTATCAAAGAGCCTTGGCAAACCAGGAGTCAATGGGAATTGTGGAGTGGGCAGGGTGGGTAGCTGGGTGAGATCTCTGCTGTTTAGAATCACACCTGGAACAAAGGAACATGGTTGTGGTTGTTTGAAGTCAATCATCTCAGTCCTAGGACATCTCTGCAGGAATTCCTCTGGGTAGTATTTTCTAATCGATCTGTTCAAAGATGTTATGATACATCCCTGGAACAGGTAGGACTTGAACCCAGTGAACTGAGGAAGGGTCACTGGATCAGAAACGTTAATTCTGATTTCTCTCCACGGATGCTGCCAGACCTGCTGATTCTGGTTTTGCTCCTCCTGGTTCAGAGGTAGGGATTCTATAGCTGCAACACAAGAACCCCACATTCTTCAAGGTAGTGTCCTCGGCCTTACCACCTCCAACTGCCCCATCAATGACCTTCCTTTCACCATGAGGTCAGAACTAGGGATACTCATTGATGATTATACAATAGTCAACACTATTCAGAATTCTTCAGATACTGAAGAAGTCTATGCCAATATGCAGCAAGACCTGCTTGTGGTGGTAAGAACAAGGAAGTAGCTAGGAATTCTGCAGCAAATAATCTACATCCTGTCCACTCAAGACCTGTCCACCACCCACAAAGCACATTTCCTTGGAGGAGTGCAGCTCCAATAATATTTAAGAAGATTCACATCATCCAGGACGAAGCAGCCTGCATGATTGGTACCCATCTACCAACTTCAGTATTCATTCCCTTCACTGTCAACACAAGGTGCACTGCAGTATCTTCCACAGTGCCTTCCAAACCTATGACCTTTATCACCAAGAAGGACAATGACAGCAGATAAGTGGGAACACCATTAAGCTCCCCTCCAAAGTACACACCTTCCTAACTTGTAAAAATTTTGCCATCCCTTAACTGTGGCTGAATCAAATCCTGGAACTCTTCCTAACAGCATTGTGATGTTCATACACCCCAAACTATGCAGCAGTTCAAGAAGGCAGCTCACTACCACCTTCTCCAGGGCAGTTAGGGATTAGCATTAAGTGTACAGCCAGGCAGCAAGGCCCAGATCCCATGATGAATTTTAAGACAAAATTTGCATTGTGCAGGAGATAAAAGATAAAAGGCTTTACTATATGCAGAAATAAAAGAACAGGAGGGTTCAGTTAAAATACAATATTAAAATCATGTGAAGCAGCATACCAATAAATTAACAGGGCAGGCTTTTTTAAAATTAAATGGGAATACTAGTGGAATAGCACAAAAAAAACTTGCAGCAATAAGAGGGCATAGAAACCTCAATAACAACAAGAATAGAACGTTAGGTAAAAACAGATCAAAACAGAGAACAAGTAATTAAGATTAAAATAAATGTATGCACTTTTACACATTTTACCTAGAACTTCTGAGGGAACCATGATATCAAACTCTCTTTTGGACACAGACGCATGCACATTTCTATTCTATCTGGGATCTCACATGCATCAGCCTAAAGTACTTTCACTTTGGCACTTAACCATGAACGTGACAGATCCTTTTGCTGATCTCATGTCATCTTGTTGGCTTCTAACATGTAATATGACTACTTAGAATGAAAACAAGCAAAGCTGCTTCCTATATTTATTCAGTCAAAATTAGAGACTGAATTTGTTCGTTGGATTCATTACTGTTGAACCCAGAGACAATGAAAAGATTCGCAACAGTAGGACTGCACCTAATATTTTTTCAACTGAATTGGGAATGACTGACCTTGGTTTACCTCGGTCTCTGCAAGTCCACAAGACAAATACAGGTCAATACAAATAGATTCAGTAATTCATTTAAGTCACACAACCCATGGGCGAAGGAGATCCAGTCATAGCACCGAGAGGGATAAAGTTGTTCACAACAGATTCAGCTCAATTGCTAATTATCAATTTATCAGCTGACTTACTTTTGCAATCAAAATACTGGTAAATTTATTTGAGATCTACTTTCTAAATGCAGCATGTGCAATTAGGAATAAAACAAAGTGCTGAAGAAACACAACAGCTTTGGCAGCATTTGTGGAGAGAAAAACAGAGTTAACATTTCAAGTCCGATGACTCTCCTTTGGAACATATATACAAAAGTTTGATTTAAATTTGGGCAAGATAAGCAGCAAGTGTTAAACAGAGCTGAGCGATCCCACAACCAGTGCATCAAATCTAAGATCTACAGTCATGTTACATCTAGTTGTGAATAGTAGTGGACAATTAAACAGCTCATTGGAGGACGAGGTTCCACAAATATCCCCATTATCAACAATGGGAGATCCCAGCATATCAATACAAAAGACAAGGCTGAAACATTTACAACAACCTTCAGCAAGAGTTGCTGATTGGAAGATTCACTGTGGACTCCTCCGGAGGTCCCCAGCATCATAGATGTCAGTTTTCAACCAATTCAATTCACTCCACATGATATCAATAAATGGTTGGAAGCATTGGACACTTCAAAAACCTATGGATCTGACAACTTCAAAACTGACATCTACTTGACAATGTGGAAAATTGCCCAGGTATGTCCTGTTCACAAAATGCAGGAATAATCCAACCTGGCCAAATAACACCCCCTATCAGTCAACTCTCCATCTTCGGTAAAGTGATGGAATGTGTCATCAACAGTGATATCAAGCAGCACCTGCTCAGTGTCCCCAGTTTGGGTTCCTTCAAGGCCATTCAGCTTCTGACATCATCACAGCCTTGGTTCAAACACGGACAAGACAGCTGAACTCCATAGGGGAGGGGAGAGTGACAGCCCGTAACATTGAGGTTGCATTTGACGGTGTGTGGTATCAAGGAGTCCTAGCAAAACTGGAATAAATGGGAATCATGGGGTAAACTCTCCACTGATTGGAATCATATCTGGTACAGAGGAAGATGGCTGTGGTTGCTGAAGGTCAGTCATCTCATTTCGAGGGCAACTCTGTAGGAGTTCCTAGGACAGTGTCATATACCCAACCATCTTCAGCTGCTTCATCAATGACCTTCCCTCCATCATAAGGTCAGATGTGGGGATGTTTGCTGATAATTGCACAATATTCATTCCCATTCCTGACTTCTCAAATACTGAAGCAGTCCAAGTCCATATAAGGTAAGGAGTGGAAAATACCCAGGCTTGGGCTGAATGTAGCAAGCAACATCCATGGTACACATATTCCAGGCAATGATCATCTCTCCAATGAGAGACAATCCAGTAACCAGCCCATGACGCTCAACAACATTACCATCGCTGAATCCCCTATTATCAACATCCTGGGATTTGCCATTGACCAGAAACTTGAACTAAACTACCTGTATAAATATATTCTCGCTAAAGCAGGTCAGAGGCTAGGAATCCTGCAGAGAATAACTCACTGGCAGATTCCCCAGAGCCAATCCACCATCTACAAGGCAGAAGTCAGGAGTGTGATGGAATACTCCCCAATTGCCTGGACTGGAGCAACTCCAACACCACTCAAGAAGCTTGACACCATCCAGGACAAAGCAACCTATGTGACTGGCACCACATCCACAAACATCTACTCCTTCCACCACTAATACTCAGTAGCAATAATGCGTACAATTTAAAAGATGCACTGCAGAACTTCACCAAAGAGCCCTAGACAGCACTTTCCAAACCCACGGCCACCACTATCTCGAAGGACAAGGGCAGCAGATACATGGGAACACAACCAAGCTCCCCTCCAAACAGCTCACCATCCTGACTTGGAAATATATTGCCTACTTCAGTGTTGCTGGGTCAAAATCCTGGGATTCCTGTCCCTAACAGCATTATAGGTCTACCTACAGCACATAGACAGTAGTGAATCAAAGAAGGTAGTTCACCACCTCCTTCTCAAGAGCAGCTAGAGACAGGCAATTAATGCTGGTCAGCCAGCAATGTCAACTTCTCATGAATGAATTAATAAAAAGAAAGAAAAACAGCTGATTTTGTTACTGATTTAAATCAGCACAGTTAGAATTCATGGTGCATTGTGTGCTGACTGATCAATGCAACTATAGATTACCAATTACAACAAACTGTTCTAAATTAGATTTTCCAAAGCAGTCCTGATCATTTTCTTTTAGTCCTAATATCCCTGTAATTCACCAACTAATGATTTGGATACTCAACCTTTGCAATTGGAATATGGCTTTATAGCCAAACCATTGACAGAAATCAGATTTATCAAACATCTACGATAATTCTGACTATTCAGTTAAATCTTGTCAACTGAATGGAAAGTAAGCAACTGCTAGTGATATCTTTATCCATATATTTATTGAAATTGATCATCAAAAGACATTACTCACAATCCAGACAATTGTATTGCACATCCAAATATTCAAGTGTTCAGAACACCACTTAGATTTTAGCATGGTTGATACTAATTGTCCAATGATTGGTTTGGCTTTGTTGCTTAGTTGTTTTAGTTGCATTGAAAGGGATGGATCATCATTAGAGTTTGAGTATCTGGTCTGAAGCTTATCACATTGACAATGTTTCAAGTTCTAATTTAGTTTATACCAAAGTTATTTGTTTATATTATCCCTCTGCCACATATATATATGGGCGCACACGCGCGCACACACACACACACGAACAAAATCATAAATGTTCTTAAATAAATTAAGCATATCGTAAATTAAATTCAAAATATTTAATTATAATTGAATTGCTAAGTGGATGAGATGGCCATTTACTGTCGGCTTAAAAAGGATATTTTTCCAGTTACTGTTTCTGAATCAAGTTCAAACGTACAACAGTGATTCACCCTGAAACTTCAGACTATCAAGCTTTTCTTAATAACTTGCCATTTAACTAAATTATCTTTCTATACCAGAACAAAATCTCATCTCTAGTAATGCTAAACCCAGTCTTTTTCAGGCTAATAGGCTGTCATGAGTGGTGTGCAGGGGGGATTGGTGCTGTGAGGTTGTAGACGTGCTCGCCAAGCCAGTGTGTTTGGTTGCAAACATTTCATCGCCCTGCTAGGTAACATTGTCAGCGTGCCTCCGATGAAGCGTTAGTGTTCTGTCCCACTTGTTACTTATAATGCCTCAGTTTGCTGGAGTGGTCGGTATTACTTCCGGTTTTGTTTCTCAGTGGTTTGTACACAGGGTCTAATTCAATGTGTTTGTTGTTAGAGTTCCGGTTGGAATACCAGACATCCGGGAATTCCCTGGCACGTCTCTGTTTGGCTTGTGAGATTATCGATGTGTTGTGTGTTTCTCAGTCCTTGCATGGTACTTCGTACTAAAGAAACAATTGCTATACTGCTAGACGAATCAAGTAAACAGGCAACCCAGGACTCCAACAACATCAATAAGGACACCACCATGAAACTACTAGATTTGTGCCTCACAACCCACTTCACCTTCAATGACAACATATACAAACAAATCAACGAAACACCAATGGGATCCCCAATATCAGGACTGATTGCAGAAGCAGTAATGCGATGGTTAGAACGGACAGTACTCCCCACTATACAACCCAAACTTTGGGTCCGATATGTAGATGACACCTTCGTGATTTTTAAATGCACAAAACTGGAAGAGACCCACTGACACATAAACATCCTTACCAGGATAAAATTCATGAAAGAAGAAGAGAACAACAACTGACTACTCTTTCTGGGTGTAATGGTACATTGCAAAAATAACAGGGAACTCCAGACTAGCGTATGTAGAAAAACCACACATACGGACCAAATACTCAATTACACCAGCAACCACCCCATGCCCACACACAGAGCTGCATCAGGGCACTATTTAAATGAGCTACAACACATTGCAGCTACCCACAACTACGCAAAACAGAATAGGAGCACCTATATGGAGTCTTCAAAAGGAATGGATACCTGAAGAGCACAATCCACCTTTACCTCCAAGACAGACCACAACAGGGAGACACAACATAGATAACACAGCGTGGAGCTGGATGAACACAGCAGGCCAGGCAGCATCAGAGGAGCAGGAAAGTTGACGTTTCGGGCCGGTACCCTTCTTCAGAAATGGGGAGGGGGAAGAGAGGTCAGAAATAAATAGAGAGAGGAGGCCCAGGAGTCCTCCTCCAGTGTCACAATGATGCCGCCCACAAACTGGAGGAGCAGCACCTCATATTCCGCCTCGGGAGCCTACAGCCTGATGATCTAAACGTGGATTTTACCAGTTTCAAAATCTGCCCACCCCCGACCTCATCCCATGTCTGACCCTCCCTCCCATCCTCACCTCTCATCCTCACCTCTCTGACCTGACACAACCTGTCTATCTTCTCTCCTACCTGTCTGCCCCTCCCACCTCACTGACCAATCCACACCACTCCCTACCTGCACTCACCTATCACCATCCCATCTACCTACCCCAGCCCTACCCCACCTCTCTCTATTTATTTCTGAGTTCCTGAAACTTCAACATTCCTGCTCCTCTGATGCTGCCTGGCCTGCTGTGTTCCTCCAGCTCCACACTGTGTTATCTCGGACTCCAGCATCTGCAGTTCTTATTATCTCCGAGGAATAACAACATGACCAGAATCACTTATCACCCGACCATACACCAAGGACATGTCAGAGATGACCACAAGACTACTCAGACCCCTAGGTATCAGAGTAGCCCACAAACTGATAACCACCCTATGACAGCTACTGACTAACGTAAAGGATCCCACATCCAAAACCGGCAAAACTGGGGTAATATACAAAATAGCATGCAAGGACTGTGAGAAACACTACAGAGGCCAAACCAGAAGAAAATTGACTATATGGATACATGAACACCAACTAGCCACCAAGAGACACGACCAATTCTCACTTGTCTTACTACACACAGACAACGAGGGACACGAATTTGACTGGGATAACACGTCCATAATTGCACAAACCAAACAGAGAAATGCCAGGGAATTCCTGGATGTCCGGTATCCCAACTGGAACCCCATCAACAAACAACATTGAATTAGACCCTGTGTACAAACCACTGAGAAACAAAACCGGAAGCAATACCAACCACTCCAACAAACCGAAGCATATAAATAACAAGTGGGACAATACACCAATGCTTCACAGGAGGTGCACTGACAATGTTACCCAGCAGGGTGACAAAACATTTGCAACCAAACCCACTGGTTCAGCGAGCATGTCTACAAACTTATCCACAACCCGAGCTACAAATCTTCTTGAAAAGGATTGGTGTGGTATTTACAGAAGGATATTCCATACCTTTCTGTTACACTCTGGTAATTATTACCCACATTGTTTTCCTCCTTTATTGTACTGTCATTTCCCTTTACCTTAGCCTATCTCCCTTCCTGTGATCCTTCTTCCTCTACTTATTTTAAATCTATCTCTACTGCTTTAGTTATACATTCAGAACATATGTCCCAGCATGGTTCAGGTGTAGGCTGTTCCAACGGTACACCTCTCACTTTCTCCATTATTGGTGCTAGTGCCACAGGACTCAAAACCTACTTCTCTTGCACTAATCTTTCAGTTATGCATTCATCTCTCTTCAATCATCCTCCATGCTAAAATATTTTTAAGCAGAAGAGTTTCACACAAACATGATTGAATTTCAAGTCACTCCAGTCCTTGGTAGAAAAGTTAGCCTCCTGACTTTAAAACTGAGTGCCGCAAACAACGATCATAAGCTGGAGTGACCTTACAAGTGGAGAGTGGAACTTCCATCCCTGAAGCATAGCAAGTTCTGGCCTTGACAGCTGTTAGTCAATCAGGTTGGCCAGCAGCTCAGTGGCCCCAGCAGTGCTTGAATCATATAATGCCGACTGTTACAACTACAAGGCAGGTCCACAAAGAAGCTTTTGGATTCTGGACTTACAGAGTACGTCTTGGCCAGGGAAGGATTGTGGGCCTTAGTTTGAAGCAGAAGGGGAATGGGGGATTTGATGCGAGGGGCTGGGGAAGAGCCATAAATGGGGTTAGTGCATGTTGAGCAGGGTGCACCTGCTGGACACAGGGGTCCCATCAAATGAAGTACATCTCTTTCCTTCCTGCCTTTTACTTTAAGATGGGAACTTAAAAGTTTGGCCATTTTCCTTCTTCCTTCTCCTTCCCATGATGTAATGGTGGTAGAACAGATCCTGAAGTGACCTATAAACGACAATTTAAGGGACTCAATATGCGTAAGAGTGAACAGACTAGCTGTGCTTTATCCATTCACTATAATGTGGAGGCAGCTCAGGGGAAGGTAGCAAGTGCTGGCCTAGCTGCCCACCTTATTGCATGTGCACCTTATCTTCAAATAAACCAGCTGGGTGGGGGCATGTAATTCATCCCCTAAGTTACCTTCTTCAGAAAATGATGGCAGTTTCAGAGTAGGGCCTGGAGATACTGGGACAGATACACTTCATACTGGGCCATTTTCCCATGCTGGCAACAGTCATCTACTTTCTAGGTGACAGCGAAACAAAGTGAAATATTTAGGATGGTACCATAGATAATGATAGACCATAAGGTATAGGGGCAAAATTAGGCCATTTAGCTCATCGTGTCTGCTCCACCATTCAATCGTGATTGATGTATATCTCAATCTCATTCTCTTGCTTTCTCCCTTTGTTCCCCTTATTAATCAAGGACCCTTCTATCTCTGTCTTAAATACACTCAACGACTTGGTCTCTACACTCTTCTGTGACAATGTGTTCCACAGATTCACCACCTACGGCTGAAGAAATTCCTCCTCATCTCAGTTCTAAAGGGTCATGTCTTCACTGAGGCTGTCTCTCCTACTAATAGAAACATCTTCTCCACATCCACTCTCTCCAGGCCCCTTGGTATTCTGTAAGTTTCTGTAAGATCTCTCCTCATACTTCTAACTCCATTGAGTACAGACCCAGAGTGTTGAATTGCTCCTCATATTGCAAGCCATTCATTGCCGGGTTTGTTCTTGTAAACCTCCTCTGAATACCTTCCTAGGCCAGCACATCCTTCCATAGATATAGGGCCCAAAAATGCTCACAATATTCCAAATGCATTCTGACCAGAATCTTATAGAGCCTTGGAAGCACATCCCTGCTCTTTTATTCTAACCTTCCTGAAATGAATGCTAATATTGCATTTGCTTTCCAACTGCCAACTGAACCTGCATGATAACCATAAAAGAGAATCCTGAACTAGGACTCCCAAGTCCCTTTGTGCTTCAGATTCCTGAAACTTTTCCCCACTTAGAAAGTAGTCTACTTCAATTCTTCCTACCAAAGCATGTAATCGCACATTTTCTCACATTGTATTCCATCTGCCATTTCTTTGTCCACTCTCCTAGCCTGTACAAGTCCTTCTGCAGCCTTCCTGCTTCCTCAACTTGATCTGACCCTCCACCTATCTTTGTGTCATAATCTGCAAACTTAACAATGACCTTAGTTCCTTTGTCCAGGTTGTTCATGAAGAATGTGAATAATGTCGTTCCAACATTAACGCCTGCGGAACTCAACTGGTCACTGGCATCATACTGGGAAAAATAACCCTTTAGCCCTACCCTCTGTCTTCTGCCAGTCAGCCAATCCTTTATCCATGCCAGTACCCTGCCCCTAACACTAGGAGCTCTTATTTAGCATCCTCCTGTGCTGCACCTTGTCAATGGAAATCCAAATAGATCACATTTACTGGCTCTCCTTTGTCTAACTTACTCATTACATCCTCAAAGAATTCTAACAGATTTGCAGGCATGATCTCCCCTTGATGAAGCTGTGCTGACTCAGCCCTATTTTACCACATACTTCCAAGTACTCCACTATCTCATCCTTCATAATGGACTTTAAAATCTTACCAATGACCGAAGTCAGGCTAACAGGCCTATAGTTTCCTGTCTTCTGCCTCCCTCCCAAAACAGGGGTATTATATAAGCCATTTTCTAGTTCTCTGGGACCTTGCCTGACTCCAGTGATTCCTGAAAGATCAGCACCAATGCCTCCACAACCTCCTCAGCTATCTCCATCAGAACCTTGGCGTACAGTTCATCTAGTCAGGTGATTTATCCACCTTCAGATCTTTCAGCTTCCCCAGCACTTTTTCCTTCATGATGGCCACTACACTCACCTCCACCCTCTGACAGGGAAACAGTCAAGGAGAACTTAAGAGATTCTTTACCCTCAAAGATGTTCAGGAGGGGAGAGAGATATGAGGAAAACTGTCCGAACTCCAGAAAACCACGTAGAACCACTCCTGCTGCAGATTATGGGGGTCAATGTCACGGAGGATCTCCAGGAGGTGAAGCCTCACTCTTTGCCTCGGATGCCTCCAAGATAATCTTCTGGTCCAGGGTCCGCTCTGTGGAGCAGGATGAGATGTGCTTGCGTTTCTTCTTCCAAAAGGTGCAAAGGAGATCTCTGCGCTTAGCAGCCTGAAGGAAGAAGATGGCTCGGTAATGTCATCTCGGTCTGACATCCTGAGGATCAGCAAATCCTTTTATGCCAGACCGTATGACACAAAGCCCATAGACAGCGTGGCCTTCCAGTTGTTTCTGTCCTCTACCACGGAGGTCTTAGACAACAGCACGCAGGAGAGCCTGGACCAGCCGATATCTCTGGAT
Source organism: Rhincodon typus (assembly GCF_021869965.1). NCBI lineage: Eukaryota > Metazoa > Chordata > Chondrichthyes > Orectolobiformes > Rhincodontidae > Rhincodon > Rhincodon typus. Next base: position 38,548,009 of record NC_063345.1, read on the forward strand.
GAGATGACCAATGCCCTTGAGTCCCTAGAAAAGAATAAAACTCCCAGAAGTGACAGTTTACCAGCCAAAATGTTTTTGGTTCTGTAGGACTCGATTGGCCAGTTCCTGCTGGATATCTACAACGGTATGCTTCTGTCAGATAGCCTGTGCAAATCCATGAGGAAAAGTATCATCACTCTTATCTACCAGCAGAGGTGGGCGGGGGGGGGGGGGCGGTGCTGGAGGGGGGGGGGGGAGCCTGGGGAGGAAGAAAGAGGAAATTAGAAATTGACAACAAATTTCACTGCTGAATGTAGACTACAAAATCCTGTCTAAGGTTATTGCTAACCAGGTCAGGTCTGCCCTGGGATCAGTGATTCGGCCTGATCAAACCTGTTCTGTACTGGGTAGGATGATCTCAGACAACCTCATGTTCCTCAGGGAGATGATTGCCTATGTGCAAGATAGGAGCTGGACTCCTGCCTTATCAGCCTGTACCAGGAGAAGGCTTTTGACAGAATATTGCACATCTTCATGTGGGATGTGCTTTCCAAAACAGGCTTGGGGAGGGAATTTGTAACTGGATCTGACCGCTCTACACCGACATCGTTAGTGCAGTCTAAATCAATGGGTGCGATCAGAAAGCTTCCCGATCAGATTTGGAGTCAGGCAGGGCTGCCCATTCTCTCCTGCCTTGTTTGTGTGTTATATATAGCTCTTTGTTGAGTCCATCAGGAAGAATGCAAGTCTAAGAGGGGTAACTAACCCAGGCAGCAGAGACCTGCAGGTCAAAGCTTCCCCGTACATGGACAACATCACTGTTTTCCTCTCAGATCCACTATCAGTGTGCAGACTAATGAACATCTGTGACCAGTTTGAACTGGCCTCGGGAGCCAAGGTAAATCGAGGCAAGAGTGAGGCCATGTTCTTTGGGAGCTGGGCTGACCGATCCTTTATCCCCTTCACCATCAGGACAGGTTACCTGAATGTGCTGGGAATAACGATCAGAGGGGCCAGGGCATGCACAAAATCTTGGGAGCAACGCATCACCAAATTGATGTAGCAACTGGTCTCTTGGGAGCACCGCTCCCTAGCCATTGGGGGTAAAAACCTGATCATCAGGTGTGAGGCACTCTTGCTATTGTTGTAGGTGGCACAGGTCTGGACCATTCCCTGGACCAGAGCTGTTTTAGTTACCCGAGCCATCTTCCACTTCATCTGGAGATCTAAGATGGTCTGTGTCTGCAGGGACTCCACGTACAAAACTCTGAATTAGGGGGGCGTGGAACATAACCAATGCCACTCTCGTACCTTTATATGCGGCTGCACCAAATATCACTACGTACTGAGGTTCTACCTGTTCCTGGTGTTTTGAAGGATGGGACTGGCCTTGTTGCTACAGAACGCTCTAAGAATTGGACTGTTCCATTTTACCTGTGCTTTGTGAAGAAATTTGCAAAGGAAGACCTTCAGGCACAAGTCCATCAGGAAGTGGTCAGCATGTGGTGACTTTGAGACCCTCCGAGTAAAGGAGAGACTACATCCTATCACATGGTTTTTCTGAATAGACTGTCAAAGTCATTTGGCAGAATGCCTCATCACCAGAACTCTACAACAAGTATCAAGACATTGCTTGGCTAGTGATGAGAATGGCACGACCGGTGAGATCCTTCATGTACACCTGGACTCTCTGCGCCACTGCACGCTGCCCTGGAAGCAGCTGCAGAGGGATAGTGACTGTCACACATCTCCTTTTGGAATGTTCCTTTGCAAAGGAAGTCTGGAGAAAGTTGCAACTCCATGGCGCAGGACTCTGCTCTACGGTCTGTTCCCCGGGACGGAAACCGAGACAAATATCGGCTGCTCCTCGAGGACCATCAACTTGGTGAAAGATGCTCTCTGGTCTGCCGAAACTTGTTGGCCTTCCAGAACAAGGAGTTAACCTCGACCGAGTGTTGCATACTGGCACATTCCAAGGTCCAGGACTCCATGCTGAGAGATGCCCTAAAGCTTGCAGCAGCTGCTGCCAACGTGTAATGGGGAAAGACCACTGTCGGGAGGCTTTATGTTGAAACTAAATGGGGGTCTGTTCAGTTATCGGACCCTCCCGGGGCCTCAAATGCATATAAATATAGTCTTGCACATGTAATAGATGTCATTGGTTTGTTGGATACAGTCAAAATCCAATGTTTTTGTTTCCTTGATATGCTACTGTACAGAACTGAACTGTGTTTGTGACTGTGTGTATATGTAAATCTTTTTTATGAATACAAGTATATTTTGGAAATTAAAAAAAAATTCAGTCGGAACGTATTGCATTCTGATTATAATCTCTCTTTACTGATTATAGCCTACTGATACCACCCACCTCACTTTCCTTCAGTCTTACTAGTGATGTCCACAATGTATTCTTGCATTTAGCTGTATGAGGAGCCAACCATCTTGTAGTGGGCCAATTTTCACGTAGTGACCTTCAGCAGCTTGCTAATGCCACAAATACCGGCCTCACATCTAGCTGATGTCCCATAGATATCATAGCAGTGCCATTACAATGATAAATGCCTATTCAGTTTATTTAAATTACCTTCCGCAAGTACTTTAAGAAAGCAGGCATTAAATGACCAAGAAGAATGCTTCACTTCACTACTACTACAGTGGTGGAGTGTGATCTATATGACCTTAATGTTCAACTCAATCAATCATCTGATGCTGGGAAGTCCTTACAAAGGCACACAGATACATTACCAACAATATTTAGGTCTGAAAATTTTGACACTGTTTTGATGTTACTTTCACTTAACAAGACTAAAATTTTAAATGAAGAAATACTGTAACGCAATTTACAAAATATTTTTACATCCTATATTTGCTTCAGTTCTTCATTATGACACTTGTCAACATAAATATTTAAAAAGAAACATGCAAATGTTATAAATTCTACATGTTGAAAGCCACCAAAATATTAGGAATAACTAAATTTTGGGGAGAGGGTAAACCCGTTTCTAATGAAATTGACCATATGTTGCATAGTTCCCTTGATCTATATTTTTTTCGAAGACAATGAAAACAAAAACTAGGAAAGCTGTATATCTAACAGTGTGGCAAAATTTCCATATTCCAAAAGTTAAATATATTCCATGTGACTTTAGGTTTCATTCATTACTGTCTTTCACCTATTTACCAAAAGCATGCACTCACTTTGTGAAGATGATGCTTGGAAATCAGCTCTCTGTAGCAGTACCTTCTGTAATACAAGAAAGGGAAAGAGAACATTTTGTATTTTATATTGGTGCAATTAAAGAGCAATTAAGAGCCCTGTAAATACATTGATAAAATAGATCCTCTTTAACTGTTGCTGTGAAATCAACTGAAATTTCCACAGTAGGAAGTAAATACTCAGGTATGGAAGAATTGATACATCCCAGTGTTTTACTCAATGAATTCAGAGAAAAGAATTACAACATGCAAGATGTTCAGGCCAGGCGTTAATCACAAGTCATGATTAGTTGAAGAATAAATCATGAATGCTGCAAATTTAAAACAAGACTTAACCTTAAAAGTGCTGTAATTCTAAAATGAAAATTTTCGGTAGGAAAATGAAATCTACAACATTTTTTGGGTTCGTCAAACTAATTGCTATTAATAATTGTTGCTGCTCTGTCTTCCATCACAAAATGAGTGCTGATGGCAACTCTTTTATCTCACCAGATTGGCTATTCTTTAGATTTAGATTGAATTTTGATTGCCTATTTAGCTTTATGGTGCTAAACAATTGAACCTGTCTTTATCAGAAGTCCAAATACCATATACTGTACAGTGGGTGAAGGGTGAGGTGTGATAGTGGGTTAAAACAGTGGTTATTTCGAATGACCAGGATCTCCACTGACTTTTTCACTCTCCAAAGTTGGGGAACGATACCAATTTTTACCTCCAACCTCACACCCATTTCCAATCCACTTGCTGCTGTCCTGCTTGCGATTAAGTAATTGACTGCCAATCATAAAGAAAATCAGGAAGATTTCACTTTAGCATACTGCAATACCTCTATAGAAATTTACTCTAGGGATCTGCCACCCCATTCTAAATGTTTAAAATAGAAACAGCTACAAGTTGTAGAGATCTGGATCACCTGTGTAGCTAACTTTCCCAATAACACTGCCATGGATAAAGTATTAGTTTGATGTGATAAGTTGATTTTCCTGCAACATTTGGAGATAGTACAGTCAGGAGAAGTGATCTAAGATGCTCCTGCATAGATCTCGAGATTGTAAGATATGTCTTTGTGGACTATTCTCACAAAATGGCAGCTGTCCAAACCTCATCTAACTAGTGTTTATAAAACATGTAGATAGCTACCAAATATATGTATCACAATTCACTTTCCCTTGAAGAGTTTACTAAAAATTAATGCACAAAGAGAATTACTCAAATGGAATGGAAGTAATTTTATGAACTAACTAAACACGGCACCTGGGAACATCAAACACAAACTCTCTTCAAATTGGTGTTGAATAACCAAGGTGTAAAATAAATTAAGCCATTTGAATGATTATTTCTAATTACTTTTAAAGAAATGCTGAAAAAAATCCATCAAACTATACCGTTACAACAAGAATGTTGGATAGGATAGAAAAACGACTCTGGCAAAATTCTTTTAAATGTATTGTTCAGGATATTTACTTTGAATCTAATTTGCAGTTCATCTGATCGATGAGTGCTTAAACGGTAGTATAAAGTAATTTTTATTCAGTCTGAATTTGTTAGATCTCACATTGTATTCAATACTGGTTTTAATACACATACTATCATTACCTAGCCAACACAGTGTGGAGCTGGAAGAACACAGCATCAGAGGAGTAGGGAAGTTGACGTTTCAGGTGGGGACCCTTCTTCAGAACTGCGGAGGGGGAAGGGAGCTGGGAAATAAATAGAGGGAGGAGGGGTGGGGCTGGGGGAAGGTGGGTGTGATGGTGATAGGTGGATGCAGATGGGGTGGATGGGGATTGGTCAGTGGGAAGGATGGGGCAGATGGGTGGGAGAGAAGATGGACAGGTTGTGTCAGGTAAAGGAGGTGAGAGGGAGGAGAGGTGGGACTGGGGGAAGGGAGGTGGGATGATGATAGGTGCATGCAGGTAAGGGGTAGTAGGGATTGGTTGGTGGGAAGGGTGGGGCAGATAGGTGGGAGAGAAGATGGGCAGGCTGTATCAGGTCAAGGAGGCGGGAATGAGAGGGAGGTTTGAAGGTGGGATGATGCAGAAAGTGGGGAGATTTTGAAACTGATGAATTCTATGTTCAGGCCATCGGGCTGTATGCTCTTGAGGTGGAATATGAGGTGTTGATCCTCCAGTTTGCATGTGGCATCATTGTGTCACTGGAGGAGGCCCAGGATGGACATGTCACCCAGGGAGTGGGAGGGGGAGTTAAAATTGTTGGTTACCAGAAGGTGTTTTTGATTATTGCATAGAGAGCGCAGATGCTCCACGAGACAGTCCCCGAGTCTGCGCTTGGTCTCACCGATGTAGAGGAGGCTGTATTGGGAGCAACGGATACAGTAGACCAGGTTGGAGAATATACAGGTGAACCCCTGTCAAATGTGGAAAGTTTGCTTTGGGCCTTGAATGGAGGTGAGGGGGAGGTTTAGGGGCAGGTGTAACACTTCCTGCAGTTGCAGGGAAAGGTGCTGGGGGTGGTGGGGTTAGTGGGGAGTGTGGATCGGACAAGAGAGTCGCAGTGTGAGCAGTCCCTATGAAAGGCAGATGGGGTGGGGAGGGAAATATCTCTTTGGTCATGGGGTTGGACTGTAGGTGGTGGAAGTGATGGAGGGTGATACACTGGATGAGGAGGTTGATGGAGTGGTATGTGAGGACCAAGGGGACTCTGTCTTTATTTTTCTTGGAGGGAGGGGATGTGAGGGCAGAAGTACAGGAAATGCAATGATGTGGTTGAGGGCATTTTCAATCAATGGTGGGGTGGGGAGGTAATGTTGCTGTCCTTGAAATAGGAGGACATCTGGGATTTTGGGGAGTGGAATGCTCCATCTCAGGAGCAGATGCAGCGGGGGCAGAGGAATTGGGCGAATGGGATCGCATTCTTGCAGGAGGGTGGGTGAGAGGAGGGGTAGTGGAGGTAACTATGGGAGTTGGTGGGTTTGAAATAGATGTCAGTGTTGAGGTGGTAACCAGGAGACAGAGATGTAGCGGTCGAGGAAGGGGAAGGAAGTATTGGAGATGGTCCAGGTGAATTTGAGGTTCAGGTGAAAGACGTTAGTAAAGTTGATGAATGGTTCAAGATCCTCTTGGAGGCATGAGACAGCGTTGGTATATCATCAATGTAGTGGAGGAAGAGGTGAAGGATGCTGCTGGTGTAACAGCAGAAAAAGGGCTGTTCCACTTATCCTACGAAGAGGCAGGCACAGCCTGGGCCCATACAGGTGCCCATAACCAACCCCTTATTTTGTAGGAAGTGGGAGGAGTTAAAGGAGAAGTTGCTCAGGGTAAGGACAAGCGGATGAAGGTGTTCGTGTAGGGGATTGGTTGGGCCTGAGGGAGATGAAGAAGCGAAGAGTCTTTAGGTCATATGCATGGGGGATACAAGTGTACAGGGACAGGATGTCCATGTTGAAGATGAGATTTTGGGGGCCAGGGAATTGGAGGAGGTGGAGGGTATGAGTGGTGTCCTGAATGTAGGTGGGGAGTTCCTGGACTCCGAGGGGGAAAAGGACAAAGACAGAGTCAAGGTAAAAGGAGATGAGTTCAGAGCCTACAGCCCTTTGAAGGAAAAGGACACTTGCTCATGGCATTTGCCTGTGGAGCTTTTTTTTAAACATGGAACGTTGTTACACTGCAGCTACCAGACAGTTCTACGTGACCAAGAAACTCATCTTCTTTTACCATAACATAGGTGTATCAGAAGTGTTCACAGATTGATGATCAATATACTTGCTCATAACATGATACATTTTCCATAGTCACCAAGTCCTGAGATAGAACTTGAACCTAGAGCAATGGACATTACCACTGTACCACAACTTTGTCTTAGCATAGCTCCTGACATCTGCCCATGATGGTGAATAGTTGAATTCTCATTGAGTGCATAAGGGTGAAGCATCAGTTGAGACTCAGTACCTATAAGGGGACATGAGGATGGTTGGAAGGATAGACTAGCTTAAGGGCTAAAAAAAGGGCAAAGGAATAAGTGGAAGACAAAATCTTGCAGGTTAGTGAGGGTTTAGGTGTAAGCTAGGTCAGATGGTAGGGTGCCAGCTGGATGTGAGGGTGTCAGAATGCCAGGTGGGTAAGGTGGTGGGGTGGCAAGTGGCTAAGTGGTCGAATTGGCAGGATCTAAAGGTGGCACATAAACGTATGAGCAGGCAGAGTGGGTCAGGTTACATTCTCCTGTCCAGATGAAGGGGTTGGTGTCATGGATGGGCCATGTGCCTGGAAAGGGCATTCAGCTGTTACAGGGTGGGATTGTATTACAGAGAAGTGTGGTTTATTGTTGCGGACCATCAGTGCATTTACTGGATAGTTGACAGTATGAAGATTCAAAGGTCAGGAATATAGTTAGCTGAGAGTTACAATAGGTTTTAATCTTTTTAATGGTATTAAAGGGAAGTAAGTTGGAACCCTCTAAAGTCTCTGACTCTAACTCAGAGTTGAGGACTTTCTCTGAGGATGCCTGATGCTGGATAGCTGCCCATCAAATGTCTGAACATCTTGCAAATTTGCCATGTAGTCAGTGCATTGAGACAGCCAAAGCATCCCAGAGTTCATCCACCAGAGTATGTCAGCCTCTGACAATTTGAAGAACAGAAGGTCTGGGCATCAACAAGATCCACTGCTCCAAATGAACATGGCATTGAAAAAGAAGTCAGAAATGTGCTTTGTAAGAGTCAGCTGGTCGAATTAACTCCATCAATCGGCACCCTCAAAAGAAATGAACTGCTGGTTCAGCAGGATCTTTCACTGCACAATATTGGTGTTCTATTTGCGCATACAACAAGTCATTGTATTTGCTCATTCATTTTCACCTGAGCCTTAGTATATCAATTTGGCATCTGGCTTCTTTAACGTTTTTCAAGCCTCACCCAGTCCACACGATAATATTATCCATCCACTTGATTTTTCTTCTCACTTTCTAGTTTTTACTTCCAATTTCTCTTTTAATTGTTGCTAAGACATGGATGTCAAGTCTTCGATTCAAATTTATGTACACAGATATCTTTATGTCTCTAAAGCAATCCTTTTGATTCCTAAACATCTATTCTTGATCCAACCCACTCATTTATCTTCACTTCTGAACACAATTTACTGAATATGATGTGCCTCTGAGAGATGTGATAAGATGCACATAAATGTAGTGCCCGTATTTCACTAGCTAAGATCATTTCCTAGATTGGATATTTCTTATTGATAGAGGAGCAGTACATACAATGTGCTGGGAAAGTACAATAGATGAAGGCCTTGCACTTTCAATCCATTTATTCTCAGAATAATTAGATTCTATAAGTGTCGGTTCAACAGAAATCAGTGAATAAAATAAAATCATGCTTTCTAAAACTAAAAACTTATTTTTATGCTCTCATGCAGGTTTAGAGGCCATTTTATTTACTTATTTGCTAGTTCATCTCTGAATACCTTACACTTGTCTTGTATTGGTTAATTCACTAAACTGTGACTTGCATTCTAACTAATTGGTGATTCTCTATTCTTTCATAAATCTTGATGGAAGATTCATTTCAGGCAAACCAGGAGACTGTAAAATGTTTTCTTGTTGTTTGCACACAGCACAATGATGTAAATTTGTGACAAATATATTCCTTCATCACATGCATATACACATTATTGTAGCTGAAATGAATAATATCCCTTCTTCCTCTTCAATACAGTGTACAGGAGCTTAATCATCTGAAACCACAGACCGTTCCCATGCTCAAAGAAATTAACTGCCTTTCAAAGCAGCCATTCACTCTTAGAGAAGGTTTTATAATCAGTTATAGAGTCAGAGTCATACAGCATGGAAACAGACCCTTCCCTAGTCCAGGCCGACCATATTCCCAAACTAAACTAGTCCCACTTGTCTGCATTTGGCCCATATCCTTCCAAACCTTTACAATTCATGTACTCATCCAAATATCTTTTAAATGCTGTAATTGTACCTGCATCCACCATTTCCTCTGGCAGTTCATCCCACATGCGAACCACTCTGTGTAAAATAGTTGCCCTCATGTCTTTTGTTAAAATTTACTCCTCTCACCTTAAAAATATGCCCCCAAGTTTTGAACTCCCCCACTGTAGGGAAAAGACCCTTGCTGTTTTCTGATCTATGCTCATGACTTTATAAACTCCTATAAGGTCACCCTTTAACCTCCCATGCTCCAGTGAGAAAAGTCCCAGCCTATTTTTATAACTCAAACTATCCTAACCCATGCCTTCCTAACCACCCTGTCTACCTGTGATGCATAATTTCAAAAAAATGATCTCTCTCAATCCCTAGGTCTCTCTGCTCTATAACACTTCCCTGGTCCCTACCATTAATTGTATAAATCCTGCCCTTGTTTGTTTTACCAAAATGCAATACCTCACATTTATTCAAATTAAACTCCATGTGCCATTCCTCAGCCAATTGATCAAGATCTCTTTGTAATCTTAGATAAACTACTTCACTGTCAACTGTACCATCAATTTTGATTTCATCTGCAAATATACTAACCATGTCTCCCATATTTTCATCCAAATCATTTACATAAATGACAAATAAAAGTGGACCAATCCCTGCGGAACACTGCTGGTCACAGCCTCCAGTCCAAGCTACAACCCTCCATCACCACCCTCTATCTTTTATCATCAAGCCAATTTTGTATCCAATTGGTAAGCTCACTCTGAATCCGATGTGATCTAACTCTACTAGATAGTTTGCCATGCAGAACCTTTAATAAAGTCCAAATAAACAATATCAACTGCTCTGCCATCATCAATCTTATTGGTTACTTCCTCAAAAAAACTCAATCAAATTTGTGAGACATGATTTCCCTCGCACAAAACCTTGCTGACTATCCCTAATCAGCCCTTGCTTCTCCAACTGCATGTAGTTCCTATCTTTCAGAGTCACCTCCAACAATTTATCCATCACCGATGTCAGGCTCACAGGTCCATAGCTCCCAGACTTCTCCTTACAGCCTTTCTTCAATAAAGGCATAATGTTAGCTACCCTCCTCTCCTCTGGCTCTTCACCTAAGGTTGCTAAAGGCCCTGCAATTTCTTCCCTAACTTCTCACAATGTCCTGGGATTCACTTGATCAGGTCCCAGAGATTTATCTGCCTTTATATTTTCTCAGATCTCCAGCACTTCCTCTTCTATAATGTGAACTGTTTTTAGCACATCAATATTTATTTCCCCCCCAAGTTCTCTAGTTTCCATTTCTTTCTCCACAGTAAAAACTGATGCAAAATATTCATTTAGTACCTCTCCCAGGCAGGTTATTTTCTCAGTTACTGATTATGCTGAAAAATTATTATAAATTTCTTGTTAGATCATCAACTCTGATTGTTGAACACTTCATCACCACTTGTATGTATTGTCACTTAATCAAACAATCTCTTATTCTATATTACACTGACTTTTACAAAGTACGTGGAGATAAATATACTAAAAAAGTAAATATCAAATTACAGAAGTCTCAGCACGAAAATGGTATACCATTAGCTCCTTCAGTAATACACAGAAGGAAAAAAACAGCAAAATTAGCAAATAAGACATACTGATCTGACACGTTTTGTATGCTTCAAAACAGAGGTCCAACACCACCTGTATATTTATCTTCAAGGATTACTCTTTATTTTACCTATATTTCCCCCTCTGGGTAAATTGGAAATGCATTAGCTAGTCTGGAATAGCTGACCCATTTATAACAAAAAATGTCCCAAAGTTTATTATCAGTCTGCTGTTAGTGAATCTCATCTGAGGATATCATCGAACGAAGAGCCTCTGGATGAGATGGGAGAAAATAGACCAAGGTTTCACTTCTGATTGCTAGCCAGAGGCGCCTGTTGGAAATTACTCAAGTGTGAATGAATGGTGAGGACAGTGTCAGGCTTGGCGGTGATGCCTCATATGATAAAGCAGTTGCTGACAGCACACATTAAGAATGATCATTTGTGTGATGCCTAAAGACCATGTATTCTTTTCCAGCAAGTGTCAATACCCTCAGGATAGGTGAAGAGAAGATTGATGGTCAGAAAAATATTGGATACTGTTGCTGTCAGTGGAATTAAAAAGTAAAATCTTTGCCGGTGATAACTTCAATAACAAAACAATGGTTTCTTTAAAGGCTCAAGAGATGCATCACACTAGAAAGAATTAATTATCCTTTTAAAATTGTGCAGTAAAGAGTGGCATTTCTCAATTTATTTTCAATAGGAGCCAGGAGGAGGGAACAGCTGAAAAATCAACTCCAAACCTAAAGTAAAAGTGGATAAGAGGAAAGACTGAGGCAAAGATACAGGGAGGCAATTTCAGAGGGAAACAAGCCTGGGTTGGGCGTAGTTGGAGCTTAAGGGATGAACCAATGTTAGGGCCAAAACAATACCAGGAGACAAAGCATGGGTGAGGGTGCGGTGCACAATGCTGTGGGAGAGACATTGTCTGTTGGCAGAGGCAACACTGAGAGGCAAGGCTTGGGAAGGTAAGAAAACATAAGGCCTGTCTCCTTGCAAAAGCAAACACTTGCTTAAGATTTCTCTGAATTCCTCAAATATGGCACTGACAGGAACCCGATGTTAGATGACTCTGAAATGCAATGATGAGCAACACTCACAATTATATTAAACTGAAATAACATTGTAACGTGAGAAATTAAGCCCTATAAACAAAACTGTTCAAGTTAAATGATGTTATGTGGAGCAAGGTAAAATGGGGTTACAGGAACATAGAAATAGAAGAAAGCTATTCAGTCCACCAAGTCTGCTTCACCTTTCAATTAAACCATGGCTGATCATCTGCCTCAATGTTACTTTACTGTTGTATTGCCATATCCCTTGATATCATCAGTCTTCAAAAATCGAGTGATTTCAGTCTTGAACCTGCTCAATGATTGAGCATCCACAGCCCTCTGAAATGCGAAATTCCACAAATCCATTATTTCGGAGTGAAGGAATTCCTTCTCATCTCTGTCTTAAATGATTCACTCCTTATTTTGAGATTATTTCCCCTGGTTTTAGACTCACCAGTCAGGGAAATCTTTTATTTATATCATCTTGTCATATTCTGCAGATTTTTGTAACATTTCATAAGATTCCCTCTTATTCTTTGAAATTTTACAGAATACTGTCCAGATTCTTCATACAACAATCCTGCCATCCCAGAGATTAATCTGGTGAACACCCATTGCACCACCCCGGCAATGGCAAGTGCATCCTTTCTTATATAAAGGGACAAAACCTTTACACAATATTGCAGTACAACTGAAGTGAGAAATGCTTACTGCTGTGCTCAAATCTCCTTGTAATGATAGCCAAAATATCATTTGCCTCTTCAATTGTTTTCTTCATCTGCAGATGACTTTTAACTTGTACAGATATGCAAATTGATAGCCTAACAGTTTTTAAAAAACCCTTGTGCAAAATAAAATTACGACTGACCATAGGGTGCATCAGTTTTCTCAAACATAACAACCAAGCTAGTAGTGCTTAAAATGTTGCTGGAAGCTGTCATCAAGAGAAGATACACAGATAACAAGAAGTAATCCCAACAACAAAGTGGAGACAAGAGCAGTTACATCTGGATCAACATGAAAGTTGCAAACTCCTACCAACCTGCACAACATCCCTCTCTCCAGATTGCTTCCACTGCCTCTGCATTTGCCACCTCTCCTAAACAGCTGTCAATCTCACTCCCCAGTGATTAAAATGGTTGGTAATAAATAAATAAGGCCAGCATATTACTTTTGCATTGTTCTTCCACTGATGTCCTTAAGTGCACGCAGCTTGGTGACTTTAAATGTGAGTTGATTGTAATTGCCTATCACAATATAATTTTAGATGCAATTATTAAAGGATTTCCTCATACATCTTGTGGCAGCTAAATTTTTTCTTTGGCTGTTTATGATGAGGTGTGAAATGAATGGACTTTGCAATCTTATGACAAACAGAAAATAATTTATAAATTATAAATATAAAAATATGACATGGTTTTGGATGACTGCTAAAGTCGACGCAATGTCTAGTGAGCATATATAAAAAGCAATTTAAAATTGTAGCAGAAATACATTGATCTGCTATACTACAATTTTGAAGTGATTCAATCTTGGTATAGCCTTTAAACCATCATTTTACTGTACCCACATTCTTTCAGCATCTTCATTCTGAAATTGCTCACTGAAAGATTTAAATAAAGATTTAAGTTTTTTTTCAGATATTGAAGATTTTTTTTAGGATTTGCTTCATTTTTCAAATATGAATCATGACATATTCTCATATTGCCATTGCTGAAGCAGTCCCAGGAGTCATACGAGGGCAACTTGTCTTAACTGCTGATATGTCCATGCCCTTATGTAGAGGCAGGTCACTCATTGCTTGATGCTTGTTGTTTGACAGCACTGCTGAATTCAGGAAATTACTATGGTGGTCAATGAATTGTGGCTTTCAAACATATTTTCTCATCATCTTTTCCCTTTTCTGCAACAAGTCGTCTCTTTGAGCATATGTTCATTATGGATAAAATAGATTTAAAAAAAAAATCCAACTAATTTCACTCCCTACTTGATGGAATATATATACACATGCTCATATTTTCACAGTTTGTTTTAAAGTTAATGAAACAATTAATATCCACAGTATCCCATTAATATTTTATGATTGTTTCTTCCTTTCAATAGTTAATACAGTTATAATTTGAAAACTGAATTATAATAAAATGATTTCAACTCTCCTGTAGTCTAAGTTTACAACTTTTTTTCCAATTTTCTATCCAAACAGGAGACAAGGCAGGATTGATGTGAAGATTTAAATTTTCTACCAATGAAAGTCCTTTAGAAATCTTAGTAACAAATATCTTTTGTTACTGAAGCACAGAGGTAAATGTAGGAAAGATCAGAATATAAACAGAACTGTTAAGCCTTAAAATCTGAATCTGCAATCCTGCTGCTGCCAGTATTGCAGGAGATTGCAGATGTGAAAATAGTAAACATTTTGCTTCTGTCCACTTCTGGCGTAACCCACATAGTTAATCTTGCTTGGAAGGATGTTAGCATGGATGTGGTGTCACTTAGCACTTCAACTGGAAATTGTGTACCTGACAGACCATGTTACTACCCTAACAATACTCTCAGCTAACATGGTTTATATCACCAATCACAAGTCTACCTGTTGTTCACATGGTTCAGGATACTTCTCTACCACTTGAATGCATGTAAATAAACAGTGGACTTAAAGGATTCATAAATGGGAAGCGTTTGGGAGTAAACCATCAGTGTTCAAAAAGAAAATGCTTGTTGTATGGGCCACCTGGGGAGCTCACAATTTCTGTGCTTCTTTAAATTTATGGTGGTCTGCTCCGCAACCTCATCCTCAGTGACAGAACCCTTGCCAGTAGGACTTTACAGAATCACCTCAGGATGAGTGGAATGGTTTGACTTTCTGGCTGACAGGCAGCAATAGGGGCATTGGCAGAATGATTGTGGTTGAGTCATGAATGCTGGTCTCCTGAGAGAGAACAGCAGATTCTATCACCAAGATGATGAAATGGACTCTACTGAGGAAGCCTCTCGGTTTCCTTGTGTTTCAGTACAGGTTGCAGATAAACTTTACAAAGCCTTTTGAAAAATGGAATGTGTAACCACGGCAGTAGTGGTTTACGGCTGCATGATATTAAGTCGGCCATGCATAGTGTTACAAAGTTGGGTAGTGTATTTATGGTTTGGGAGCCAAGAAGTTAGAATTTGGTATTTGTAAAATGCTAGGGTGGAAAGCATTGCACGGTCCCTTCAAAAAATGATGTGTTTTTTCTATGCTTAGAGTGGGGAAATGGCTCTTAACATTGCTAATGAGGTTTTGCTGGTCAAAGATGCTTTCCAAATTTGCCAAGAAAGTTTAGAAAGAGAGAAAAAGGAGACACTTTTAGAATTAGCAGACAGGCTATGATTGGGTTTAACTGAGGACAAAAAGAAAGCTGAAATTGTAATGGAGTTAGTCAAGCATTTAGATACATCAGAGAAACAGTTAAATGCAGTGGAGTCAGAAAAAACTAAATTGCAAATGAGTCAAACGGAGTTAGAAAATGAACTTAAAAGTCTGGAGTTAGAGAAGGAAAGGGAACTGAAACAGTTTGAATTACAGTTAAAAGCAGAAGAAAAAGAAAAGGAAAGAGAAAAAGAAAGGATAGCCATAGCAGAAGAGAAAGAAAAAGAAAGAATGCTCGAGTTGGAAAAGATGAAGCAGATTGAACAAGAAAAAGAAAAAATTTGAACTTTGGAAGTTGGCAATTAGATGAGAAAGTCAACTTAAAAGGATGGAGATGAAGGTAGAAGATAGGCTTAGTGAGGAGGACAGTGATGATGAGCAAACTCGTTGTAGCCAAAGAGCTGGTAGGGATATATACAAATATATCAAAACCTTACCAAAACTCGATGAAAAAGCTGTAGAAGCCTTTTTCATTTCCTTTGAGAAATTGGCTAAACAGATGAACTGGCCAGAGACTATGATGAGCAATGTTAATTCAGACCAAGTTGGTAGGCAGGGCTAATGAAGTGTTTTCAGAGCTGTCAGAGGTGCTGTCAGGAGAATATGAAGAAGTAAAACAGGCTATTTTGAGTGCTTCCGAATTGGTACCAGAAGCATATAGATAACGGTTCAGAATGTAAGAAAGGAACCAGATCAGACTTGTATCAGGCCAGGCAGCATCTGGAAGAAAGGAGCAGTCAACGTCTAGGGTATTACCCTTCTCTAGGCTGAGTCCTGAAGAAGGGTAAATACTTCTGACTGCTCCTTTCCTCCGGATGCTGCCTGGTTTGCTGTGTTCTTCCAGCCTCCTGTTTGTCTACATTGGATTCCACCATCTGTAGTTTTTTTTGTCTCTAACCAGACTTGTATCAAGTTTGAAAGAATTAAACAGAACAACTGTAAAAATGGATGAGAGCGTTAAAGATAGAAAAGACATATAAGGATCTTAGAGATGTTATTCTGCTAGAGGAGTTTAAAAAGTCACTTGATAAGAACTTATGTTGAGGAACAGAAAGTTAAAACAGTGAGAAGAGCTGCAGACATGGTGGATGAATGTGCATTAGTGCACAAAACAAAATCTAGTTTCCAATAGCAATTCCATTCCGTGAGGGATAGAAATTGGGAAAGAGGGACATCCTTCAATGAAAAACAAAAAGTAGATCACACTGGGGACAGTTTACCATATGTGACAAAAGAAACCCAAGAGGGTGGAAAAAATGTGAAAGATCTCACGTGTTTTCACTGCAATAAAGTGGGACACACAAAATCACAGTGCTGGTGGTTTAAGAAAGGCACTGGGAAAGAAGATGTGGTAAAAGAGGCTAAACCAGTGGGATTAGTTGAGGTAGTGAAGGAAATCCTAAGAGAAGTGAAGGAGCTGCAGGAGAGTGCACAGCCTATTCACGGGCTGGATAGTAAGATAGTGCCCAGTCTTTTCGAAGCCTTCACCTGTGTGGGTAAGGTTCACTTAGGAAGAACTGGGGGAGTAGGTAAAGAAGTGAAAATAGAGAGATACGGAGCTAGTAGGAACTGCAGATGCTGGAAAATCTGAGACAACAAGGTGCAGAGCTGGATGAAATATGGAGCTAGTCAGTCTCTAATAGTAAGAGATGAAATTATTTGCAATCCTTCTGAAATATTGCCTGAGAGAGTGATAATCTGCAGAATAAATGGAGAAGGGATTATTGTTCCCCTGTGTAAGATAAGGCTCAAAAGTCCAATCAAGACTGGGGAAGTGATAGTGGGAGTGACATAAAAATTGGCTACTCCAGGAATACAGTTTGTTTTTGGATCACAGGTGAGAATGATGCACATTGTAGTGGAGATGCTAAAAGGAAGTCAGAAACTGAGGAGTTAAAAGAAAAATACCTTGGAATTTTTCCGGACTGAGTAGTGACAAGATCTCACAGCCATAAGTTAAAGCATGAAGGGAAAATAAAGGAGAAAGATGAAGGAGTTGAGGTCCAGTCAGCTGACACTCTTTGATGAAATGGTAAAAGAAAAACCTAAGCAGGTAGAGGATCAGGCAGAGGTGTTTAGTTCTGATAGATTAATGGATTTACCACAAAAAGATGAGATGATAAAGGATTTATATCATAAAGTCTACTCGGAAAAAGAATCAGAATGTATTCCAGAATGCTATTACCTGAAGGATAAAATCTTAAGGCTGAAATGGAGACTTTGACAGGTTAGTGCAATGACAAATGGGAAGTTTACCAGATTGTGTTGCCAATAGAATACAAACAAGAAGTACTGTGGGTGCCCCATGAATTACCTGTAGGAGGTCATCTACGAGCGAGGAAGGCTTGGGCTAAGATACAGAAGCATTTCTATTGGCCTGGATTACATAAAGATGTGGCTGAATTTTGCCGTACCTGTTATACGTGTCAGATGGTAGGAAAGCCACAGGCAGTGATAAAACCAGCACCTTTGTTGCCAATTCCCACATCTGAAGAACTTTCATGTGGGTTATGATTGATTGCATAGGCACCCTCCCTAAAACCAAAAGCGGGAACCAGTAGTTGCTAACCATAACAGATGTGTCTACCAGGTTTCCGGAGGCAATTCCATTACGGAATGTCAAGGCAAAAATTGTTGTGGAGGAGTTGCTTGCTTTCTATACCCATTATGGATTACCCAGGGAGATTCAGTCAGACCAAGGGTCCAATTTTACTGCCAAACTATTTAAGAAGGTCATGGATAACTTAGGGATAAACACTTTAAATCAAGTGCATGGCACCCTGAATCCCAGGGAACATTGGAAAAGTGGTATCAGATCCCAAAGACAATGCTGTGGGCTTATTGCCAGGATTACCCAACTGACTGGGATAAATATATCCCATTTATATTATTTGCTATTAGAGATGCTCCAAATGAAATGACTCAGTTTACTCCATTTGAATTGCTATTCGGATGCGAAGTAAGAGGGCCTTTAAAATTAATTAGGGAAAAGTTGATAGGTACAAAATGAGAGATCTCACAGTTAGATTATGTATCTGAGGTGAAAGAAAGATTAAACAGAGTAGGTGAATTATCTGGACAACATTTGAAAGTGGAACAGCACATAATGAAGCAAGAAGCAGATAAGAAATCTAAGATTCGTGCGTTTGCCTGTGGAGATAAAGCATTGATGCTGTTACCAGTGCTAGGAGATCCCTTCAAAGCAAGGTTTAGTAGTCCCTATCAGATTGAGAAGGAGTTAAGTCAGGTGAATTATCTGGTAAAGATGCCAGATAGGAAAATATTATCAGGTATGTTACGTGAGCCTGCTGAAACATTACTATGACAAGGAAAGGGAACCAGAAAAACAGGTATTAGTTACTGTCACAAAAACAAAGTTGCTGGATCAGCAGGTCTGACAGCATCTGTGAAGAAAAAATAACAGAGTTAACATTTCAGGTCCGGTGACCCTTCCTCAGAACAGTTCCTGATTTACAGCATTCGCAGTTCTTTCGGTTTTTAATTAGTTACTGCCACTCAGAGTGAGGAATCAAATCCAGATGATTTGGATTTTGATGTGCCTCAGAATAAGCTGAATAATGAGGAAGTCCTTATGGAATAAAATAGAGTAGTGAGATATCTGTCCCCCGAACAGAGAACTGAAGTGAAAGACTTGTTGCAGTGCTATGGGGACATATGTAGAAATAGAATGGGGAGGACTAACATAATAGTACATGTGGTTGACTCAGGGAATGCTGTTCTGATAAAACAAGACCCCTACAGGCTTAATCCTCTCAAAACAGCGCAGGTTCGGAAAGGAGTGGAAGCGATGCTCCAAGAAGATATCATAGAGCTGAATCAAAGTGAGTGGAGTTTGCCAATTGTGTTGGCTCCCAACCCGATGGTACTCAATGATTCCGCATAGATTATCGGAAGGTCAACACTGTGACCAAATCTGACTCATATCCAATTCCAAGGCTGGAGGACTGTGTGAAAAAAAAGGACAAGCCACTTACATCACGAAGTAGAACTAACTTCGTGGTTACTGGCAAATACCTTTGTCGGAGAGAATGGAAGAACTTTCCGTGTTCATAACCCCAAATGAGCTGTATCAATTTTAAGTAATGCCCTTTGTAATTAAAAATGAACCAGCCACTTTTCTGAGGCTTATGACTAGAGTTGTTGCAGGATTGAGTATTGTGCCTTCTACATAGGTGGCTTAGTGATCTTTAGACATTCGTGGAAAGATCACAAGGTGCAATTGGCAGAGCTCTTTGCGAGACTATGGAAGGCAAAATTGGTCATCAACTTGGCAAAAACAGAATTCACGAATGCAGAAATGACATGCTTAGAGCACAATATTGGACACGGATGGATGACACCAAGGATCGCGAAGATGAAGGCCACCAAAGAATTTCCAAGACCATCCTTGAAGAAGGAAGTGCTATGATTTTTAGGACTGAGTGGATTCTACAGGAAATTTGTACCAAACTTTAGTAGTGTGGTGGCACCGCTGACGGATTTGTTGAAAAAAAACATGAAATTTCGGTGGACAGAACAATGCCAGGAGGCATTTGGGAATTTAAAAGCAGTGTTAACCACTGCACAAGTTTTAGCCACACAAAATTTTGAAAGCCCTTCAAAGTTGCCATTGACTCAAGCAATGTAAGGGTCGGAGTTGTGCTGTTACAGGAGGATGATTGTGGAACTGAAAGGCCAGTTATTTTTCAAAAAAAAAAAAAAACTCAATGTCTACCAGAAAAAAATTCAATCATTAAAAAAGAGTTAGAATTTGGTAATGGGCGTGCAACATTTTAATGTTTACATTGCAAACAATGCATCAGAGACAATTGTGTATACCGATCACGATCCTTGAATATTTCTAGAAATGTCAAAGGACAAGAACACCAGATTAGTTCATTGGAGTCTTATGTTACAAGCATTTAACTTACAGACTTTACATGTTGAGAGTCGTGAAAATATTGCTGTGGATGCTTTATCGTGAATTTAAAGAAAAATGTGTGTATAAGATAGAAATGATTCTGTTCAATGTTTTAGATTTATACACATATAGAATTAGTATAAGATGTGTAACTCTAGATTAATGAGCTATGGATGTAGTAATGTAGTGTAGTAATATGATGTAGTAATCTAGTTCTAAGGTTTCAAAAGAAGAAAAAAAAGCCATCTTTTTGTAATAATGATTCATTTTTTCCTAGGGGGAGAGGTGTTGCAAAGTTGCATACCGTACTTGTAGTTTGGGAGACAGGAAGTTAGAATTTGGTGTTTGTAAAATGGTAGGGGCTGGGAGGAAGCATTGTGTGGTCCCTTTAAAAGATGATGTGCTTTTCCTATGCTTAGAGATTTTAAAAAAAGTCCGTGAGCAGCAGCTTGAAAGTTTGCAAGCATATAGAGATCATCCAAATTGAAACTTTTGCATCAAAAGGCTATACATTTAGCAGGCCAAGCAGCAGTTTTCACCAAGACAACAAGTTTTGAATTTAACCAATCAATTTCAACCAGGCACTTGGATACCAAAAACCAATTAAATTTAAATCTGACAATTTTGACACCATAGGACCAATCCTATTGTAATAAACTGAAATATCATCAAGGTTATAAAAGAAAGGGCAGTTGGGCTAACTGCCATCTGCCAGAGTTAATAACCATCAGCTCTTGAGAGAGAATTGCTGGCTCTCACAGATTCCAAGTCTTACAGAAAGTACCATCTAAAGAACAAAGGTACCCACAGCACAACTAGTGAATATTCCTGACAGAAGAATCGACAGAGAAGGCACAGAACATTCCAGAAGACACATAACCTGGCTGTAATTTTGAGAGATGAAATTCTACATTTTTTTTTAAAATCTAAGTGGAACTTATATTTATTGGAACTGCATTCCATTAGAATCTTGTTTTATTCAGGAATTGTTAGTAGTTAGAAGGGGTTTGTTCAGTTTGTTAATAGTTTAGTTAATTTGTTTACTGTTAGAGTTATATAAATAAATTGTTACTTGTTGATTGTAAAGTGAGTATCAGGGGTTTATTTTATTTAACCATTGGAAGTTGCTGAAAGGCAGGTTACACCACTTTTCACACTCCTTTATGGAGTATAGGGTGAGAAGCTCCTCTTTGGGTGTTTTGGTTTTAGTTCTCAGAGCAAGGACAAGCTCTGCTTTATAACAATAGTAACAAGGAAGGACCTCATGACCTCAGCCTGAACTTGCGCTGCAACAAGCTGACACTGGGTGGTTTCTACCTGGAAACTGAGATAGTGACTATCAGTCACTACTGAACACGCAAGTGTGCTAATGGCGTTAACCAGAAGTTCCCATTGGAAACACTGAGTTTGAAGGTCTGCACAAAGCAGTATGCCAAGTTACAGCCAAACTTGTCCATGTTCCTTGACAGTGGCAACAGCTGTGTGACAAAACTAGATGATTGCTTCATTGTTGCCTTAGTAAACACAGGTAGTAAACACAGGCTTTTACAGAATTTTTATGTGCATTCCTGTATGTTTTAAATAAACAATTTCACACCTGCTGAAAGGAAGTGTTGACAAGATTAATAGCTAATGATCATCCTCATCATAAATACATCTTCCACTATCAACATATCAACTTGAACTCAGTGCTTATGGTTCAAAAGCCTTTCCTACCATGACATGGGATCTCCAGCAGTACTTGTGACACATGTATTTGACACATGTCAAACCAGTGGTATTTTTCTGTGGTAGAATGGTCTAGGTTTGTCAAACCTAGCAGATGGAAGATATTATATGATCTTCTTCTGTCCACTGCCCAGCTTCCACGCTCTCCCCATTGATTCCTAATATGACCAATGATCTAGTGAATCATTTTTGTGTGCCAATTAGAAAACGAAACATAGAAAATAAGTGTAGGAGTAGGCCATTTGGCCATTTGAGCCTGCATCAACATTCAATATGATCATGGCTGATCGTGCAATTTCAGTATCACAGTCCTGATTTCTCTCCATACCACTTGATCCCTTTAGCCGCAAGGGCCCTCTTGAATATATCTAACAAAATGGCCCTAACAGTTTTCTCTGGTAGAGAATTCCATAGGTTCACAACTTTCTCAGTGAAGAAATACTTCCTCATCTCAGTCCTGAATGGCCTACCCCTTATTTTTAGACTGTGACCTCTAGTTCTGAACTTCCCCAACATCGGGAACATTCTTCCCCCATCCAGTCTGTCTAGTCTCATCAGGATTTTATCTGTTTCTGATATCCCCTCTCATTCTTCTATATTCCAGCGAGCACAAGCCCAGTCGATCCAGTCTTTCCTCAAATATCAGTCCTGCCATCCCGGAAATCAATCTGGTGAACCTTTGCTGACTCGCTCAATAGTACGAATGCCCTTCCTCAGACTAGGAGACCAAAACTGCACACAATACTCAAGGCGTGGCCTCACCATTGCCCTATATAACTGCAGCAAGGTATCCCTAATCCTATGCTCAAATCTTCTTGCTATAAAGGAGAACATGCCATGACCTTTCCTCACTGCCTGCTGCATCTGCATGCCAACCTTCTACAACTGTTCCACCATGACATCCAGGTCTTGTTGCACCTCACTTTTTCCTAAACTGCCACCATTCAGATAATAATCTGCCTTCCTATTTTTGCCAAAGTGGATAACCTCACATTTATCCACATTATATTGTATTTGCCAAGTATTTACCCACGCGGCCAGCCTGTCCAAGTCACCCTGCAGCCTCTTAGCATCCTCCTCACAGCACACACTGCCACCCAGCTTAGTGTCGGCTGTAAATTTGGAGATATTGCATTCAATTCCTTCATCTAAATCGTTAATGTATATTGTGAACAGCTGGAGTCGCAGCACTGAACCCTGTGGTACCCCCCTCATCACTGCCTGCCACTCTGAAAAGGACCTGTTTATTTTAACTCTCTGCTTCCTGTGTGTCAACCAGTTCTCTACCTACGTCAATACATTACCTCCGATTTCATGAGGTTTAATTTTGCTTACTAATCTCTTGTGCAGGACCTTGTTTTCAACAATCTCTTCATTACCTGAGTAGTATTCAGGGAATTTATTTTCAATTCTGCAGGCTCCAAGACAATCCTAAAAGGCTGGTAACCAGAGAAGACCACTAATCTAGTTGGCAGCTGCTTAGATTTCAATTAGATACTCCAATTGTTGACTGGACTGCTTGGGCTTTTTAAAAAAAAAAATGTCATTTTGAGATATGCTATTGCTGATAAACCTAGGATTCTATTGTCTATTCTTGTATCACACCATGTAAAAGGAAATCAATAAAGTGGCTTAATAGCTAACCATGATGATTTGGGACTGGAGTCATTTAAAGGCCAGATTGTGTACAGACAGAAGGGACTAGATTTTCAATACCAAGATGGATGCTCAATCAAGAAATTTCCTGAATCGCCAGAATCATCTCAGTGAAAAGTGCCCCACTACGTGCAATTTCTAGGGGTTTCAGTTAGGAGCAGCAGTGGAGGGGCAAGAAAGAGCCAGGTCCCTTGAGCTTGGAAGCCGAGCTCAGGCTGTCACAAGAGAGATAAGTGCCAATACAAACCAATTAGAAAATCTGTCTCAATTTTCTGGGAGTTTGTTCCAGTTATTTTACAAGCCGTGAGGCCTCGTAGCCCTCACTCTCCACTTGCTTTCCCTATAGTTCTTCTATTTTCCATTGAGTTAGCATGGAGAATAAATGTCCTAGAGCCCTCCTTACATGTCCCTTGTAGCCTCTATATCAATCTTTACTCTTCCCCTCAACCTTCATCCACCCTGACATCATGAATACCACTTCGATAATCATAACCAGCATGTACCATGAGCAAAATTCAGAAGACACATGGAGATGAAAAAGAATAAATTTCTAATAACCTAATACTGCTTTCACTTACACATACCTCATTGTGAAAAAACTTCGTATATGAAATCCATTCAAAACTTTAAATTCTCCTAATGTAGATAATAACTAATACAAGCATAATTCTATTCAGTCACTACAACAAAGCTATCACACATAGTTCAGAGGTGTGTAATAACATGGCACGGTGGGTCAGTGGTTAGCACTGCTGCCTCACAGCACCAGGGGCTTGGGTTCAATTCCATCTTCGGGAGACTGCCTGTGTGGAGTTTACACATTCTCCCCGTGTCTGCGTGGGTTTCCGCTGGGTGCTCCAGTTTCCTCCCACAGTCCAAAGTGTGCAGGCCAGGTGGATTGGCCATGCTAAATTGCCCATATTGTTCAGGGATGTGTAGATTAGGTGGATTATAGGGGGATGGGTCTGGGTGGAATGCTGAGGGTCAGTGTGGACTTGTTGGGCCGAAGGGCCTGTTTTCACACTGTATGGATTCTATGGAACATTTCTGAACAGGTTGATTAAAAAAATGGTTAAATTTTAAAAAAATCTTTTAATAGTCTCTTGAAACTGTTAATTATTCAGTGACCTCAGAACCCCTTGGTAAGATAATTTTAGCTTTGAAGCACTGCCATCTATTCTTGATAACGTAATAATAGCCTGTGTGAAAATGACAATCAAAAACTTTACTGAAACTGCATAAAACTGATGATAATTTTTTTCTTCAAACATGTGACAAATGGATATCAATATAAGCAGTTCAGCAGAGCAATTTTTAAAATCACTCACTGACAGCAGTAGTCTTTTTAAGGTTTAAAGAAGGTGACATTTAAAAACCTTCAGATAATGACACAAGAATAGACCTAATCTGCCCAACTACCTAATGCAACAATCCGTGTTGTTTCCAAACATGACTACATTTTAACTATGAAGAGAGGCTAGATATGCTCAGGTTATTTTCTTTAGAGCAGGGAAACCTGAGAGGGGACCTAACTGAGGTATGTAAGATTATGAGAGGCATGGACAGGATTGATAAGAAGCAACTGTTCTCCTTAGTTGAAGGGTCAATAATGACAAGAGTGGGGATTTAAAGAAATCAGTTTTCACCCAGACGTTGAGGGAATCTGGAAAAGTACCATTTGGGAGGGTAGTCAAGGTGGGAAACCCCGCAATCTTTAAAAAGATACATGGATGAGCATTTGAAATGTATAACACTGGAGGCTGTAGACTGGAAAGGGGGATTAGATAAGTCGGTGCAGACTCGATAGTTGAATTGTCTCTTACTGCTGTATGACTATGACTTTAGTCATTCCCACAATGCTGTCCTTACAATTGAACAAAATAGAGTCTGTATTGTGAACTTAATAGTAAGTTTAAATAGTCCTCAAGTTTGATTTTACATTCGATTCGAGCCTATGCTCTTCCCCAATTGTAAAATTGGATCGGTTAGTTAAAAGGTAAACTTTCTAAATCTTACCATGTCATGTGCCATCTTTTAAGACTGAGGAGTTTTCCTGATTCTTCAAAAATCTGACTCAAGCTTTCCTTTCCTAAATTTGTTCATGAATATGTTGAGTTTTTAGTGACAACTCCACAGCTTCTTAGTTACATTTACTGATGTTAGTTTATATTCTCAAATTTCCACATTCATCCTCAATCTCAACATTACGAGTCCAGGTTCTGTAATTTTAGAAATGTAAATGGATATCAAAGAGCATGTTTTAAAATAGAGGTTAATCTTTTTTGATATGTTGAACAAGAAGGCACTACCTGTCCTGCTAAACGTTACATGTGTTTGCAGTGCTGGTGCCTTTCCCCTTTCTAATGCATTCTTGCCTTATTCCTCATGTCAGTGCATATTCAAGGGTCAAATGTGAACTCAAGGCATCTGGAAAGCATAGTAATGTCCTAAAAACAGCCCAAGGTGATTCAAAGGAACAAGAGCAAATAAAATTTGACACTGAGCCACATAAAGAAATATTAGAAAATGGTCAAAAGCTAGGTGAAAGAAACAGATTACAAGGAGTATCCAATAAGGGAAAGAGAGATGGAGAGGCTTAATAAGGTGACTCAAAAGCTTAGAGTCGAGACAATTATAGACATGTGATTGTCTACACATGTTGTGGGAATGAATCAGAGACAAGCCAGAGGTCAGATTGAAGATGTGCAGGGTATCTCGGAGGGTTATGGTCTCATAGGGGTTGAGGAATTAGGAGGGTCAAAGATTTTAGTTATTTATTTTCCATTCATGAATGATTTATGAGCTTTGCTGGTAAGGCCATCTTTTATTCCCATCCCTGATTGCTATTGAGAAGCTGGTCATGAGCCATCTTATTAAACTACTGCAGTGCCTGGAGTGTCTGTACATCACTGAGCTGTTGGGTTTTTTGTAATCCAGTGACAATGAAGGAACAGTGATATAGTACCAAGTTAGGATGGTATGTGATCTCAACTGATGCCATATGCCTTCTTAACCTGTTATTGATCTCTCCAACTATCTTTAAATAATTGTGGATATACAGTCCAAGGTTACTGTTCCTCCAGCGTATTCAGTCTCCTTTGTTTTTCCATTGGCCAGTTGGCTGAGTTCTCTGGAATAAATTCCATTTCATACTTTTCTGCCCAACTGATCAAAACATCAATCTCTTCCTGCAGTCTAAAGCTTGCTTCCTCACAGTCAACCATTTATATTATCCAAAAACTGGTCAAACATAATTTCCCCTTTCACAAAACCATGTGGGCTCTGCCTGATTAATTTAAGTTCTCCAAGTGCCATCCTATAACTTCTTTAAGAGCAGCTTCTCACATTATCCCTACCTTCTGATGGATGTTAAGTTAACTGGCGGGTTGTTTCCTGCTTTCTGTTTCCCTCCTTTTTGGAGTAAAGCAGTTATATTCACCAACTTCTATCATAATGGGATAGTGCCAAAATCAAGGGAGTTTTGAAAAATGAAAACCATTAGCCACTTCTTTTGAGACCCTGGGATGAAGTCCATTGGGATCTGGGCACTTCATGCTATCTTACCCATGATCCCATCAGATGCCATGCAGCAATTTAATACCAAGTGGCATCATTAATGGCCATAAGGTAAGGCTTCCTCTACTGTCTCAGGAGGAAATGCTGGTAGACAATAAATTGGCTGACAACTTTGCAGTCCCTTTAATGCTAGCTGGGACACAGGTGATTGATGGGACTACAACCAACCCTACCATGATGTGGAGCCGAGGGAAGTATGTGATTGTGTGTGAGGTTTGGTTCCTCAAGATGGGTGAGGGGTTAAGAAGGGTGATCTTGGGGAAGGGATGCCTTTGATGGTCCCACAGGTCTTGGAACAGAGTCCCCTTCCTTTCCCTTTGCTCCAACCACTAGCTCAATAAGCTGTCAGGTTTCCACATCACATGAGCCTCCTTCACCATGGTTAGAAGATGAGTAGCAACAGAATGAGGTAGGGCACAGGGCGAGTGGATCCCCTATCCCTGCTTCACCACCCAAAGATTTCTGACAGGTTGGGATGGGCAGTTAGACACTGGAAAGGCCACCCACTGAATCTTATGCCCTCATGTCTTCAAATCTGCCAGCAGAAGAAAGTGAAATCCAGCCCATTTTGTGCCCTTGGTTTATTTGTCTTATTTACTGTTTGCATTTAGATATGTACCTTTAAGCACATTTTCTTGGCCCTATTTTACAATCTCTGTTTGCTCTGCCTTCCAAAACCCCTTACTAATTTTATGTCCTCCATTTCTAGTTCTGGTTTTCTTCGTTCTGTATCTATGTTTAGTTATCCACACCTCTGCCGAATCAATTTAAGACCTTCCCAAACACTCTGCAAAGCTGTCCATGAGGATATTGGTCCTAGCCTGGTCATCTTGAGCTGAAAACCATCTGGCCTGTACAGATCCCAACTTTGCTCCTCGTAGTCTCAATGGTGTAAGAATCTAAAGCCCTCTAGCCCGCAGTATCTCTTCAGTTGCACATTCAGCAGCTCTATCAGTTTAGGAATTCGCTAACATGTGACATTGGGAGTTATCCTGAGATTATTATTTTTGATGTTCTTCTTCTTAATCCCTTTCCAGACTTTGGCTGTGCGACCTCAATCCTTTTCAACCAATGTCGTTGACACTTTTTTGGAGAAATGCAGTTGTACTTAGTTTTTTGGCTGGCTTGTCATTATCATTTGACCTTTACCTCTGCTGCAAATGCTTTTGTGTGCAGTTTCTGTGACAGCCATTAAAACGTTTTGTGATTAAACATTTATGGATTTTCAGAGCTGTAAGTGAACCAGCTTGTGTAAAAAACAGCAAAAAAGAAGCAAAACAAAAACAGCACTCTGTACCTTTGAATTACTGGATGAGTCAAACTGTCTGCACATTTCTACTCCCAACTTTTATGCAACGGAAAGCAGATATAAGATAGATATGGGGTAGCATGGTGGCTCAGAGGTTAGCACTA
This sequence comes from Rhincodon typus, assembly GCF_021869965.1. Classification (NCBI taxonomy): domain Eukaryota; kingdom Metazoa; phylum Chordata; class Chondrichthyes; order Orectolobiformes; family Rhincodontidae; genus Rhincodon; species Rhincodon typus. The sequence goes on from NC_063345.1 coordinate 38,576,458, forward strand.
GTGCCTCACAGCACCAGGGACCCAGGTTCAATTTCAGCCTCGGGTGACTGTCTGTGTGCAGTTTGCACACTCTCCCCGTGTCTGCGTGGGTTTCCTCCCACAGTCCAAAGATGTGCAGGTGGATTGGCCATGCTGAATTGCCCATAGTGTCCAGGGATATGCAGGCTAGGTGGGTTGGCCATGGGAAAACCGCAGGGTTACAGGGATAGGGTAGGATGTTGTTTGGAGGGGCGGTGTGGACTTGATGGGCCAAATAGAATCCCAACGGTTTGGAAGTAGGCTATGAGAATTGCATTTTTTTTTCTTTCAGTTGCATTTACATCCAGGATTTTGATGCCCATGAAATGACTGTACAATCAGATACAGTAAGAATGTCTGGCTATTAGAACTATCATATATTAACAGATGTGAGACACAAAGTTGGGAGATAAAATGACAGATAGCCAAATTTCATTTTGTTAAAACTGTCAAGTCATTCTTAGAACAGAACATTCGTTAGCCAGTCAGAGCTCTCACCAAAGTCCATCCATATGGCAACTTGGGACCTGTATACATCAGTTGTCACCCTGATCACAGATAATGACAGTGAATGAGTGAATATAATGTCACATATATATGCATAAAAGTAGAGAAGCTATTTCTTCCTGACAGGCAGATCAGGAAAAAAGTGATCTCACTATCTGCACAAAATACAAAATGACCGTCAATCCCAGAGGTCCACTACTCCCCACAGCAAAAGTGGTTCAATAATGGCATACACCAAGGGAACAACACTTCCCAGAGAAGGAACATCACCCTAGGAATAAACAGATACCAGATGAACAGTTAGTGAATGACAATATGCACACATTCCATTAGAGGAGCTGCATGGCTTAAAGACACGTATACAATGCATGTACAAAGCCTGATAGGGGTAAAACTGACTAGATGTAACATATGATTGTGATCATGCATCACAGAATCCCTACATGGAAGCAGGCCCTTCAGCCCAACAAGTCCACACTGACCCTCTGAAGGGCATCAAAGACAGAACCGTCCTCCACCCACTATTTTCCATGGCAAATGCTTCTATCCGACATATCCCTGGCCACTATGGGGCAATTTAGCATGGCTGATCCACCTAACTTGCACATCTTTGGACTGTGGGAGGAAACCAGAGCACCCAGAGGAAACCCACGCAGACACAGGGAGAACATGCGAACTTCACACAGACAGTTGCCCGAGGGTGGAATTGAACCTGGGTCCCTGTCTCTGTGAGGCAGCAGTGCTAACCACTGAGCCACCATGCTGCCCCATGCTGTATGTTCGGTAACTTGTGAAAAGTCATAGGTCAAAAACGCATGCACTTTTTGAATGAAGAGGGGAACATCTGGAAAATAAAAATACAATTAGTGTACTTAAATACAAGCAAAATTCTGCAGGTTCTGTAAATATTAAATTATACCAGTAACTACTAGAGAATCTCGGAGACAAATTCCATCCTGGAATTATGTCTACTACCACATATGTCTGATTGATCCCCATTATCTATTATTATTCAGCTTTGTACTCCCCTCATTGTTCCATGATCATGGTTCTGACAACATGCCCTTGAGCAGGTGCCACTTTATCAGCAGTCAGAACTAAATACTGGTTTCAGAACAAGATGCTCTCAGGGATCTCCTGAACTACTTACCTGCTTTTAATGGTCTGTCTGCCTGTCCACCTGTATATGCGCTGCAGGGTGAACATTTCCAAGAATTACTTATTCTTTTGGATGCACTGCTATGATGTCAGCTGTTGCTCAGACTCTAGAACTTGGAATTCAAGGTCCTCAGGCTGACATGCAACTTGGTTGTCCAGGAAACAAGCTATATCTTGGAGTATGCACATATCACAGGATTTCACATTCCAAGTCCAGCATTCCATCAGTCTTCATTATTGTAGTTTTGCAGTTAATTTTTAACGAAGATATGTTGCATTACTGAATTCCTCTGTCTAAGTCATAAAGTGTACTGTCATCCAGAAAGGCGTAGTAAAGAATGTTCGACAGTACAATGCTTGAAACAAATAATGACATATATCAAAGTCAGGGAATGGTTCAATGATACTGAGCATATGAGATTCTTAAAGTGGGCTTCGTAATGACGTAGAATAGGCCATTTCTGTGACCTCAGTAGCTTATCAATCAGCGTGAGTGAGAACATGTTTCTAGCAAGCATCATTGCCCCTGATTCTTCCATTGTCAGCAAGTGACAGGTTTACTATAAATAGTATTGTTAAATGCCTCACTGCTGCTGACTCCTGGTTATTAACCAACGCATTATCTAGCCTTTGAATCTACCTCAGACATTTCACAGTTGCTGTACAGCCTAAAGGAGGTTAAAGTAAACGGAGAGACAGATTAAATTCTTATCTTTACTCATACTTCAAAATGACTACCTATAGTCACAGAAAACACTGGAATTGATAATATTGTCACAGTAGGAAATAAAAATATAATGTTTTAGGGAACGGTTAGACTTTCAGAGGTTGCTTATGTTCAGTAGGAAAAAGTGCAATATTGTGTAGTTTTGTTGTGGTTTTGTAAGTCATAATCTTTCATTATGCATTCATTCTATTATCTGGATTCAGCTTGCGCATAAATACTACTTTGTGCATTGAACAGGACTTCATTTATAAAATGAATACAGAAATTTACCATAATTACCAATACAAAGCACTTTAGTTTTACTACCTTTTTGATTTCATTAAGCTATAATGATTTATTAGGCTGGAATAGAACCAGAAAGTTTGGATTGCTAATAAATACATGGTATAGTGAACATTTGGAAGAAGTGAGTTAAAAGAAGTAATCTAATTAAGTACTTGGGCAACAGTATATAAGACAGGAAAGGAGTTTGAGTGGTTCAACCATCATTTGAACTTCTAGGAATCGACTGCAATCTTAAAATCACTCCTGTGCACCTGTTATTTAAGTATGCTGTAAATTGGATTTAGTGATTTTATTAAGTTTATCATTTCTTGCATCAACAGGGGCTCTCTCTGATTACTACTGGTGAGCTAAATTTGACTCACATGGAAAGAGGTACCACTAACTTAAAACTGTTACTTGATGAGCCTTGTACTAGTTTGCATTACACTTTAAGGGCTGGTAATTTTATTATGTCTGGATCTGGGTGCCTTTAACAGAAGAGGGCTAGAAACTATGCTGATGCAAATTAGTGATTATTTATTGACTGTTTACAGAGATAGACTTCTGCAGGACTCTATGAAAACCTTCTTCCCACAGGTTCTTTTTACATGCGATCTATCATAATGTGACATTATTGATGATACATTACAGCTCTGAACACTGATGCTAAAACTTCATCTACGTCTTCCACACTAAAAATATCTAATTATATTTTTATGCTACTCCTGTTCACCACATGTAAAGTGCCAGATGACTGAAGAATAGCTAATGTGGTTTCCTTGTTCAAGAAGAGCAGAAAGAATAAGCCAGGTAATTACAGACCAGTTAGTCTGAAATCAGTGGTCGGGAAGTTATTGGAAAAAAGTCTTGATGGACCAGATTAATCAAAACTTGGAAAGGTAGAGATTGATCACAGATGGTCAACATGGATTTGTTAGAGGGAGATCCTAACTGACTCATTTGAGTTTTAAGAGGTGACTAAATAGATTGATGAGGGTAATGCAGTTGTTATGGCTTGTATGGACTTTGAGAAAATTTTTGACAAAGGTCCCATGTGGAAAGTCGATCCATGGGATTCAACACAAGTTGGCAAACTAGATCCAAAACTGGCTTAAAAATAGGAGGCAAAGGGTAATGGTGGAGAGTCTAGGCCCAAAATGTCAGCCTTCCTGCTCCGCTGATGCTGCTTGGCCTGCTGTGTTCCAGCTCTACACCTTGTTATCTCGGATAATGGTGGAGGGTTTAGTGCTGGGACCCTTGCCATTAACAGTTTGGATGTGAATATAGAAGGTATAATTACTAAGTTTGCAGATGACATGAAAATTAGTAGTGTTGATAGTGAGGAGGATGGTCTCAGATACTGATCAGCTGATAACCTGGGCAGAGCAATGGCAGATGGAATTTAATCCCAATGAGTGTGAGGTGATGCATTTTAGGAGTCTAACATGCTTAAGATGTACATAATGCATCATACGTCCTTAGGGAGTAAAGATGAACAAAGGGGCCTTGGTGTACAAGTCCATTGATCCCTGAAGGTGCCAGCAAAGGTAGAAAAGGCAGTGAAGAAGGCATATGGATGCTTGCTTTCATTAGCCAGGGCGCAGAATATAGGAGCAAAAAATATTTGTTATTTGACAGATGGGATACTGTGCGCAGATCTGGTTGTCACACTATCAGAAGGATGTGATTGCACTTGAGAAGATGCAGAGGAGAGTCACCAGCATGTTATTGGAGATGAAAAGTCCCAGTTATGAGGAGGCACTGAAAGGCTGTGTTTGTTTTCCTTAGTGCAGAAGAGATTGATGGGATTCTAATCACCAGCAAATAGGACCAAAACTGTGTACTAAATTCAGATTTTCAAACAGGCATCCTTTATGAGCACTTCACCCATTTAATGGTAGCATTCATCCTTTGGTCAAAATAACCCCCTAGAATACGTGAGATAGCAAGAACTGCAGTCAAAGATAAAGTGTGGAGCTGGAGGAACACAGCAGGCCAGGCAGCATCAGAGGATCATGAATGCTGACATTTCGGGTTGGGACCCTACCTCATAACTTCTGAAGAAGGGTCCCAACCCAAAACGTCAGCTTTCCTGCTCCTCTGATGCTGCCTGGCCTGCTGTGTTCCTCCAGCTCCACACTGTGTTATCCCCCAGAATACGTATGTATTCATAAATCAGATCACTACCTGGGAAGTAGAGCAAATAATAGTTACACAATTTAAATATATATATCTGGTATTTCTGAGCAGTCAATTGTAAGGCAGTACAAAATGCCAGATCATGTGTAAAGTAAAATCTAGGATCTCTATCAACAGAAGCAACAGAAACAGGCATTTGTTTCTCCATTTGGTTTTATTATAAATGCATGGCTGACCTCTAAGAGTCACTGGTCACTTAGACTACAAGAGGATAAAGACAGGCTGATCAGCAGCAAATTGAATTTAATCTGGATAAATGTGAGGTGATGCAGTTGGGCAGGACAAACAAAGCAGCGGAATACAGGTTGAATGGTAGGGTCAGAGACATGTACACTGATCCCTTAAGGTATCGGGACAGTGGATAAGTTGTTAAGACAACATATGGTATACTTGCCTTTATTGGTTAAGGGCAGGGAGTTAATGCTTGAACTGTATAAACAGTTGATTAGGCCTCAGCTTGAGTATTGTATGTACTTCTGAAATTCACATTATAGGAGCGATATGATAGTACTGGAGGGGGTACAGAGGAGATTTACCATGATGTTGCCTAGCCTAGAGTGTTTTAGTTACAAAGAGAGATTCAATAGACCTGGGATTATTTTCCTTAGAGCTGTGGAGATTGAGATGGGAGACGATTGAGATACATAAAATTATGAGGGGCATAGATAAGATAGATTATTTCTCTTGATGGAGGTATCAATGACCAGGAGCATAGATTGAAGATACAGGCAGAGGTTTAGAGGAGATGTGAGGAAACATTTTTCACCTGGAGGATGGTGGGAATCTAGGACTCACTGCCTATAATGGTGGTAAAGGTAGAAACACTCATAATATTTAAACAATATTTAGACATGCACTTGTGATGCCAAGGCATATGAGGTGATGGGCCAACTGCTGCAAAATGGGTTTAGAACAGTTAGTGGTTGTGCTTGACCAGTGCAGATGTGATGGGCTGAAGGGCCCTTTTTCTGTGCTATAGATCTTTATGACTATGACTAATGGATTCGCTCAGGAGGGATCAGGCTGAACTGAATGCTTGCTTTGATTTATTGACATCATTGAGGTTATCATCCTGATCCTTTCTTTGATCCATTTTTTTTTTAAATGCCTGCATGCTGTATTTTGAAAAGATTAAGCTGTTTGAAGTAAATATTCTGTTATTGGAACTGCGTATGGCTGTATCTGATTTAAAAACCTGTTAAAGTTGTAAGAGCAGTATTTTTTTTTCAAACTTAGATTTCTAAATGAATGTTCTGTTTGGTGAGAAGTCAAGAATGACCATTGTTAATATATTGCTCATTGGTTCTGGACAAAGTGCATTTTGGGTGAATGTACAGGGAGGTGACATGGAGGGTGGATTGAGGTCATGAAAGGGGGGGGGGGGAATGTGGGTGACAGCATGGAGGTGATATGATATGGAGCAGGCATGGGTAAATTTATCTTTCAAACTGTTCTGAATTCATATAGTTCATAACAAACCTAAGGGGCCATGAACCACAGATACTTGACAAACTGGCCTGGCTTCATGAAAGTTATAGATGGTGGTATATGATGCCAACCTCCCAAATGAAGTGGCCAACTTAGCACAGCAGGGGTGCAAATTCACGACAAGCAGCTTACCTTACAGTAGCAAAAATTGGCAGTGTCAGAAATGAGGGAGAGAATCCTGGAATTGGTTCATTCCCACCACTTTTGATCTGACTCTATGAAAAGCTACCCCAACATTTTTGGGCAATGACCTCTCATCAGAACTGGAAAGTCATTAAGAATGAACAATGTGTCATGCAAGTTTAAGAGCAGCGAAACTGCAAGTAAAAGAGAAGGCAGAAGAGTGGGTCAACATCCTAAAACTCCCTTTCTATTAGTAACATGCAAGTACCTACACTACACCAACAGCAGTGCTACAAATGGCTCACCATTATCACAAGGGCTATTATGGGTGCAGAACTGACCTAACCAGCAATGCGTGAATGAATAAGAAACAGAAGATTATTTGCCAAAAAGAATCATGGTGCCAGCAGAAATAGGATTAGGTTTATTGTCACATGCACTCAAGTACAGGGATACATCAGTACAGGTGAAAAGTGAACAAAGTGACTATATCCAGCACCATCTTAGGTACAAAGGTGCCTAGGTACAAAATCTTTGGTATAAATGGTAATGGACATGTAAAGAAACAAAGACTAATGTGGAGAAAGTGTAACTAAGAATAGCATCAGCTGCTGTCTGAAAAAAGAATGGGGACAGAAGTTGCAATCTGAAGTTGAACATGGGACTGAGCAGAGGATCATGACATAATCGACAGATGAAGTGCTGATTCTTGAACTCCATTCAGCTTCTACATCATTGCCTCTTCTTCCACTCTTCCTAATGATGAGCTGTAGATGCCAATGCATCTAGAATTCCCAAGCCACTTGCACTGGATGGGTGTCTACTGGAGTGGGCAATTAATTTCCTGAGTGTCTCAGTTGGTGTCTCGGGGGAATCATTCTTTGCCTGGAAACTGAATTCTGAAGCAGCATCAAGAGAAGGGAGAAAGAGATGCCCACAAACCGTGACAATGAGGATCATAGGTTCGGCTGTTGCTTGCCTGACAAAACTGACATGCTGCACTCACAAGTATACTTCATAAAAGGGGTCTGATTTGGACATTCAAGTTGCATAAGAACTCAAAATAATTACAGTTTCATGCAGGTTCCCTGGATAATATCAGGGTCCCTAAACCTTGTAGTTGAGCTGTGTTTTCCAATGCAAGCTGAGCAACCATATGCCAAGCATCATTTTGGATTCTGCAGCTCCTGTTTTTGGATGGAAAACCGTCAATGGGTTTAGATTTCTCAGCTCATATTCATTCGCTAAACTGCTCTGAGCTGGTCTGCTCTGAAATGAATTATAGACAAGTATGTTCTGAGCCAGTTTTATTCCAAAAGTATTTGGAAGTAAATAGGTGGTGTTCAAATAGACCGCTGCAGACATGCAAGGTGTCATGTGCCATGCTTAATACCAGTGACAGTGAAAGAAATGATGAAGAACATCTCACTGATTCCTGACCTCTTCAAGTGGAATGTCAGATCACATCACCTTCACATCACAAAATGGAAAAAACTCCATTAATTTGTCTCCCAGATGCCAAATGCTCTTAATAAGGAAATGACCTTTGAAATAGATTATTGTTCCTGCAATATAATGCTAATGCAGGTCACCGGAGGGAATCTCAATGTAAAAGTTTAATGGAGGAAATCTTTTTAGATTTTCCTGTACAAGAAGCAAGCTCATATGATTCCAGTCACAGACTTCCCTTTTGCATTCACCAAACTTTTCACCTAATGGGAGGATTCTTTATGTAGTTAATACAACAGCCACTGTAGCTGTAAAACCTGGGAAAGACATGGATCTGCTATTGCTGAAGTGACCTTATTGAACTTCAAATATTATCTTTCTTAAATGGGCATTTTATTGATATGTACCTGATTTTACTATTCAATGGCCACTCTAAAATAACTGACACCAGAAAAAAAGTAAAAATAACTCAAAATGAATGCTTGGTATCTTTTGAAAAAGCTATGCATATTTAATTGAGATGAGGTCAGGGGTGTGCCACAAAGGAGACATAATATTAATGTGCTGTTAATATGCTTAGAACATAACTGCATGACTAACAGTGGGATTTTTTAAACAGAATCCAGAAGAATCCACAGACTTTGAAAAATGATCAAAAAAGTGACCTGAATATAACAGTTCAGTCCCCACTTCCAGTTGATTAAATTTCTGCCAGCAGTGAGAAGGACACTGGGCATGATTCACATGAGGAGAGTGAACTCAGCAGCGCCATTTTAACTAAGTGCTGATTTTCATCAGCCCTCAAATGCTTTTAGCTGAAGTGTGGGAGTCACAAATTGATGAAAGAGATGCAAATGTACAAGAAGGAGTGGTAAGGTCTTTATAGTCTGAAGGCTTCTAAATTGACTGGTCTTTAAACTAAAATAAACATGCATAGCAGTCACTGACAATAATTTTAAAAAACCTTCTGCAGGACTACAGTTATTAGGCAGGCCATTTGTTGCAGATTAGAAAAGAAAGTAGAATTTGATCATACAATACCAATAGAGGTCTTTGTTGGCATTCCATAAGAACTTTTAATATTTTTATGTCATTGCAAATGCTTGGCTGGGTTGCAAAAGCCACAATTATCATTTCAGCAAGCATTTTGCATTCACTGTTTGACAGATAACTAAAGTGGATATTAAAGGATTAACTTTCTTTGATGTGGAATTTGATAAAAGTTTGTATTTATAAGTGATTCAACACTTGAGATTTTAAAAATAAAAAGTGTTTCAACAGTAGGATTTTTTTCACTAAACTGAGAGCTGTATTAGACTTGTAGTCTCATCTCCACACGGCTCGTGAGATCTGCTCATGTTGGATACTAGATGAGCGGCTATGGAGGGGTCATGGGTGACATGATACGGGTGTCAGTGATGGGCATGAAAAACCACAAAATGTTTAGAACGTTGGACACAGACAAGGTGCTATATATCATAGGCAAGGTGGTTTAATCAGTTTGGAATCAAACTGTCAAAATCACGATGGAGGTTCAGAATGGAAAACTAAGTTGGGGACATTAGGCCTCAAGCCATTTTAATGGCCCCATGATCTTATTTTCTTAGATCACTTCCTGTTGTATACTGGAAATTCTAGAAGACTCTGACGAAGGGGTTATGCTTCGAAAACTTGTGTTTTCAAAAAAACCTGTTGGGCTATAATCTGGTGTCGTGTGATTTCTGACTGTGTTTAAGTTTGACAACATTAGGAAGGCTTTGAAGGTTTTATCAGTTCCCATGTTTAGATCAGACAATCCAATTGTTACTGAGCTATATTTTGTGATGCAGCAATACTGATATTGGTTTATTGTCTATCCCCATTTGCTTTCTTTTTGAATATAATATAATTAAATTGATATAATTTAATGGTCTATATCATCTGAGTGGGATACACCTGAGTTAGTTATGGGCAAGAATAAGTAGAATTAGAAGAGGCCACATTTTCATACCTGAAGTTGGGAGCACAATTCATGAAATTTGGTCTTCATCATGCTTACAACCACCCACTGACATCTGATGAGCTTTTGAAAGACAATGTACATCATGTAGTGATCCTTTTAATGCCATGCAGATCAGCTGTTAGTTGTGTATAGGGCAAGCAACAGTGAATCTCTTCGAAGAATGAAATTGAAAAATTTTCACAGATGTGAAGAGTCTAAAACCAGATATATATAGAGTCATAGAGTCACAGAGATATACAGCATGGAAACAGACGCTTCAGTCCAACTTGTCGATGCTGACAATATCCTAAATTAATCTAGTCCCATTTGCCAGCATTTGGCGTTTATCCCTCTAAACCCTTCCTATTCATACACCCATTCAGATGCCTTTCAAATGTTGTAATTGTACCAGCCTCCACCACTTCCTCAGGCAGTTCATTCCACACACACCATCCTCTGCATGTAAAAGTTGCCCATTATGTCCTTTTTAAATTTTACCCCTCTCACCTTAAACCTGTGTCTTCTAGTTTTGGATTCCCCCACTTCGCAGATAAGACCTTGTCTATCCATGCTCATGATTTTATAAACCACTATAAGATCACCTCTTAGCCTCCAGGGAAAATAGCCCCAGCCTATTCAGCCTTTCCCTATAGCCCAAATCCTCCAACCCTGCAACATCCTTGTAAATCTTTTCGAAATCCTTTCCAGCTTCACAACATCCTTCTTACAACATAGAACACAGAACATAGAACATACAACAGTACAGGCCCTTCGGCCCACAATGTTGTGCCGAACTTTTACCCGAAACCTAAGGTCTATCTAACCTCCACCGCTACCTGATACTATCATCCATATGCCTATCTAACAGCCGCTTAAATGCCACTAATGAGGCCGACTCCACTACCCTCTCTGGCAATGCATTCCACGCCCCTACCACTCTCTGAGTAAAGAACCTACCTCTAACGTCTCCCCTCTCTCTACCTCCACTCACTTTAAAACTATGCCCCCTCGTAATAGCTACCTCCACCCTTGGAAAAAGTCTCTGGCTGTCTACTCTATCTATACCTCTGATCATTTTGTACACCTCTATCAAGTCACCTCTCATCCTTCGTCGTTCTAAAGAGAAGAGTCCTAGCTCTCTCAACCTTTCCTCATAAGACCTTCCCTCCATTCCAGGCAACAACCTGGTAAATCTCCTCTGCACCTTTTCCAACGCTTCCACATCTTTCCTGTAATGAGGTGACCAGAACTGGACACAATACTCCAGATGTGGCTGAACCAGGCTTCTGTACAGCTGGAACATAACTTCATGGCTCTTGAACTCAATCCCTCTATTAATGAAAGCTAACATACCATACATAGAACATAGAACATAGAACATTACAGCGCAGTACAGGCCCTTCAGCCCTCGATGTTGCGCCGACCTGTGAAACCAATCTGAAGTCCATCTAAACTAAACTATTCCATTATCATCCATATGTTTATCCAATGACCAGTTAAATGCCCTTAAAGTGGGCGAGTCTACTATTTTTGCAGGCAGGGCATTCCACGCCCTTACTACTCTCTGAGTAAAGAACCTACCTCTGACATCTGTCCTATATCTATCACCCCTCAATTTAAAGCTACGTCCCCTCATGCTAGCCATCACCATCCGAGGAAAAAGGCTCCCACTGTCCACCCTATCTAATCCTCTGATCATCTTGTATGTCTCTATCAAGTCACCTCTTAACCTTCTTCTCTCTAACGAAAACAGCCTCAAGACCCTCAGCCTTTCCTCATAAGACCTTCCCTCCATACCAGGCAACATCCTGGTAAATCTCCTCTGCACCCTTTCCAATGTTTCCACATCCTTCCTATAATGCGGTGACCAGAACTGTACGCAATACTCCAAGTGCGGCCGCACCAGAGTTTTGTACAGCTGCAACATGACCTCATGGCTCCGAAACTCAATCCCTCTGCCAATAAAACCTAACATACTGTACGCCTTCTTAACAACGCTATCAACCTGGGTGGCAACTTTCAGTGATCTATGCACATGGACACCGAGATCTTTCTGCTCATCCACACTACCAAGAATCTTACCATTAGCCCAGTACTCTGTATTCCTATTTCTCCTTCCAAAGTGAATCACCTCACACTTTTCCGCATTAAACTCCATTTGCCACCTCTCAGCCCAGCTCTGCAGCTTATCTATGTCCCTCTGTAACCTGCAACATCCTTCCGCACTATCCACAACTCCACCAACTTTGGTGTCATCCGCAAATTTACTAACCCATCCTTCTACGCCCTCATCCAGGTCATTTATAAAAATGACAAACAGCAGTGGCCCCAAAACAGATCCTTGAGGTACACCACTAGTAACTGAACTCCAGGATGAACATTTCCCATCAACCACCACCCTCTGTCTTCTTACAGCTAGCCAATTTCTGATCCAAACCGCTAAATCACCCTCAATCCCATGCCTCCGTATTTTCTGCAATAGCCTACCATGGGGAACGTTATCAAATGCTTTACTGAAATCCAAATACACCACATCAACCACTTTACCCTCATCCACCTGTTTGGTCACCTTCTCGAAGAACTCAATAAGGTTTGTGAGGCACGACCTACCCTTCACAAAACCTAATCAAATTATTCCTTTCTAGAGGATTATAAATCCTATCTCTTATAATCCTTTCCAACACTTTACCCACAACCGAAGTAAGGCTCACTGGTCTATAATTACCAGGGTTGTCTCTACTCCCCTTCTTGAACAAGGGGACAACATTTGCTATTCTCCAGTCTTCTGGCACTATTCCTGAAGACAATGACGACATAACATATGCCTTCTTAACAACTCTATCCACCTGGGTGGCAGCTTTCAGGGAACTGTGAACATGAACCCCAAGATCCCTCTGCTCCTCCACACTGCCAAGAATCTTTTCGTTAACCCTGTATTCTGCTTTCAATTTTATCCTTCCAAAATGCATCACCTCACACTTTTCAGGGTTAAACTCCGCCTGCCACTTCTCAGCCCAGCTCTGCATCCTATCAATGTCCCTTGGTAACCTAGAACAGCCCTCCGCACTGTCAACAACGTGACCCACCTTTGTATCATCCGCGAACTTGCTAATCCACCCTTCCACTCCTTCATCCAAATCATTTACAAAAATCACAAATAGAAGAGGACCCAGAACAGATCCTTGTGGTACACCACTCGTATCTGCGCACCATGTTGAATATTTTCCATCCACTACCACCCTTTGTCTTCTAAGGGTCAGCCAATTCTGAATCCAATCTGCCACATTTCCCCCGATCCCATGCCTCCTTACCTTCTGCATGACCCTACCACGAATCAAACTGTGCCTTTCCAAGTGATCATAAATCCTGTCTCTCAGAGCCCTTTCCAATAATTTGTCCACCACTGACGTAAGACTAACTGGTCTGTAATTTCCAGGGTTATCTGTGTTCCCTTTTTTGAACAAGGGAATGACGTTTGCCTCTTTCCAATCTTCCGGCACTATACCCGTGGACAGTGAGGATGAAAAGATCATCGCCAAAGGCCCTGCGATCTCGTCCCTTGCTTCCCATAGAATCCTTGGATAAATCCCATCAGGCCCGGGGGACTTATCTATCTTCAACTTCCTCAGAGTTCCTAGCACATCTTCTTTACTAACATCAACCTCCTCTAGCCTACCTGCCTGTTTCACACCGTCCTCCTTTACAACTAGGTCCCTCTCAGTTGTGAATACCGAAAAAAAGTATTCATTAAGGACCTCTCCTATCTCTTTAGGCTCTGTGCACAAATTCCCTTTACAATCCTTGATCGGCCCTACCCTTTCTCTGGTAATTCTCTTGTTCTGCACATACATGTAAAAAGCCTTGGAGTTTTCCTTGATCCGATCCACCAAGGTTTTCTCATGCCCCCTTATAGCTCTCCCAAGCCCTGTCTTCAGCTCCTTCCTGGCTAACTTGCATCCCTCTAGAGCCTTTTCCGTTCCTCTTTTCCTAAACCTTACTTAAGCCTCCTTCTTCCTCTTAACCAGTCGTTCGACCTCTCTCGAGAACCATGGCTCCCTCACTTGACCACATCTTCTCTGCCTGCTAGGGACAAACATATCGAGCACATGCAGTATGCATTCCTTAAACAATCTCCACATTTCTGTGGTGCTCTTCCCTGACAGCATCTGTTCCCATTTTATGTTACCCAGTTCTTGGCTAACTGAATTGTAATTACCCTTCCCCCAATTATAAACATTACCCTGCCGTATGTACCTATCCTTATCCATGACTATCGTGAAAGAAACAGAGTTATGATCACTACCGCCAAAATGCTCTCCTACCAACAGGTCTAACACTTGGCCCGGTTCATTGCCAAGCACCAAATCCAAAGTGGCCTCTCCTCGTGTTGGTCTATCTACATACTGTGTCAGGAATCATACTGGACAAAATCTGCTCCATCTAAACTATTACAACTAAAATGTTTCCAATCAATATTTGGAAAGTTGAAGTCACCCATGACTACAACCCTGTGACTTCTGCACCTTTCCAGTATCTGCCTCCCAATCCGCTCCTCTACTTCTCTGCAACTATTCGGAGGTCTGTAAAAAACCCCCGATAAAGTGACTGCTCCTTTCTTGTTCCTGACCTCAACCCAAACTGACTCTGTAGACATACTTATAGCAGGGTGGCCAGAACTGTATATAGTGTTGCAATAGTGGTGTAACCAATGTCCTGTATAGCTACAACATGACCTCCCAGCTTCTATACTTAATGCACTGACCAATAAAGGTAAACATACCAAATGCCTTCTCCACTATCCTATCTGCCTGTGACTCCACTTTCAAGGAACTATGAACCTTAACTCCAAGGTCTCTTTGTTCAGCAACACTCACCAGGACTTTACCATTAAGTGTATTACTCCTGTCCTGATTTCTCTTTCCAAAATGCAGCACCTAATATCTATCTAAATTAAACTTCATCTTCCACTCCTCTATGAATTAGAACATCTAATGAAATGCAAAATCAGACACAGAATGCAAAATAAAAGGGAGGAAAATGGTCAGATTAAAACGAAAATAAAACAGAGAAGGAGGAAAAAGCTTTTAGAAAATTTTATTTTGGCAATTCTGTGGGACTCCAGGCAGACAAAAAGTATGCTGTGTAATGGGGAGGTGATGGCCTAGTGGTATTATTGTTGAACTGTCAATCCAGAGACCCAGATAACATTCTGGGGACCTGAGTTTGAATCCCACCACAGCAAATGGTGAAATTCGAAGTCAATAAAAATATCTGGAATTAAGAATCTAATGATGACCATGAATCCATTGTCGTTTGTTGGAACAACCCATCTGGCTCACTAATGTCCTTTACGGAAGGAGACTGCCATCCTTGCTTGGTCTGGCTTACATGTGACTCCAGACCCACAGCAATGTGGTTGACTCTGAACTGCCCTCTGGGGAATTAGGGATGAGCAGTAAATGCTGCCTGGCCAGCAACACACTCATCCCGTTAATGAATAAAAGAAAAAAAAAAATAAAGAGGATGTCAACAGACTGCAGCAACCAGCATCATTCACCTCACTCAACTTGGTTGCAAACTCTGCGTATGAATGAACCAGAAAATCTGGAATCATCACAATGTAGGTGCTGATCTTGTGCCAGGCAACGCATGCAGAGGTTTGCAAAACTAGCTTCACTTGTACCCTCATTGTAATTTAGAAATGTTCTCAGTAAATATTAACCAAAGTTATATTGATGAAAGTACTTTTATTTTGAATACAGAAGGTGAATAGAACAATGAGTACCATTCCTTTTGCTGTTGATGGTAAAATCATCTGCAAGCCTTTATTCCCCTTTATGTTACTGCACATTACGCTCCGGGTAATTGGCGAATGACTATGAGAGTGCAACTCCACTGCCATGATTCTTGATCCACTTTGTGGATTCCTGTGTTAGTCTGCATAATATATGCCATGGTTTCTACTGAGCCAGATTTCTTGAAGTTTACTAGCACTAGTTATTTACACAGCTTCAACAGAGACGTATACACAGTCTGAATTCTGTGTTTACTGATGTCACTGTACATTACACTATATAAGTAACTGAAGGCACTACACTCACTCCATCATGCGGGCAGAGCTACTGAAGGTGGAGGTGGGTGCCTTTATAGTAGAACATCAGATTTTGTAGTGTTATGCAACTGTCCTAAAGTTATAGACCTGTCTGGTCTGCAATCTATGCTACAATGTAATACTCTCGCTTTTCCTTTTAAAGGATAAGCATCCTTTTCCTGATAGTACAGATAACTACTGTTGTAAACGTTTAAGATTACACCCTTGGCGAACATACAATACAAACAGATTCAAAATTTATGCAGTTATCATGACTTGGCGGTATAGCTTCATTCTGTAGCATGCTGTCATTGCAGATAGGTATGTATCATCTTCATAGATGTGTGGTTGTCTGACATCATATCTTTAGCATCTAAGTCATCATCTAATGTGATGGGTGTTTGATATGTCACCCGTTTGGATATGTCACCAATTTCTTCACAGAATTTAAACTTTGCTCATTACAATCCTGTACGATCTAGGTTGGACACAACTACAAAGTATCTTTCCATGGACCCACGCATTTGTGTGAAGATTTCAGACTCGTATGTTTTGTCCAGCTTCAAGTTAGGATAACTGTCTGTATGATTGTTGGTCATGCTTTTGCACCATTTTCTCCTAACAAATGTGTCATAAACATATTTTTGGCTGGTGACAGTATAGAGGGAAGAATAGTGTGATCTGTCTTCCAGGCACGAGAGCTGCTAGTGAGGTTAAACCTGCAGAAATGTAGAGCAGTAGTTCAACAAGAAGCTCCAGAATAAGAAGTAGACACTCCATTTTTATGGCCCTAGCTGCCAGAAGACACGTTTAACTGTCCAATTTAAATGTTAGTGAATGGCTGAATGGGTAACTGGGTGAATGAGTGATTGGGCAGGATGATAGAGTGAATGTGTGTGTGAGGTAACTGGGTAGGATCACAGATGGGTGAGGTGGATGAGTCAGTTGCTTGATGGATTTGGTATTGTTGGGTTGGGTCAGGAGGGCTAACCAGGATCGGAGTTAAACAGCTCATGTTGTGGGTAGCTGGGTGGAGGGGGCTCATCGAGTCAAGGAATTTGTGGTCAAATCGTGATTGGAGAGGTAACATGGAGAATTAAGATGGGTCGTCAAGGGGAGAAAGGGGGTTTCCCAGCTGTTGAAGCTGTGTAAATAACTAGTGCTAATAAACTTCAAGAAATTTGGCTCAGGAGAAACCATGGCATATATTACGAGATGATGTGGGGCAGTTGCCTGAATGATTGGGAGATTCAGTTGTGCAGTTAGCAGGAATTAGATTAGGGTTTTCCTGCCTAATATTTCCTGGATGACTATCCAGAGAAGTAAATTGGAGCTGTCCAATATCTCCAACTGTAACTCCGAATTGGAGCCCTTCAGAGAGGTTTTCAGCAAGCATAAGAATTGCCTATTGGCAGTTCAGATTTCCTGAACAATTCTAACAGAAATCAGCATGTCAGAATCTGCAGTATTCTGATTTGCATCTTGGGTTCAACAAAGATCTAGACCATAATCATCTCTTCCACAGGTTTTGTTTACAGAATCCAATACACCGACAATTTTCTGAATAATTGTTCAGATAAACCTTTCATATCATCTCATTAACAGGAGTTTATACTGATTGCCCTTTCCTTGTCACAGACTTCAGAACCATATGAAACATTCATTCCCTTTCCACATTTATAAAAAAAAATTTGCATAGTTTTGATAAAGCAAAACTCATTTTATGCATTTCTAATACTTTCATTATCTGAAGCTTCTCCCTATTACTATTTATCATCCCTGATGCCAGCCAGATGAATTTACTTTATATGCCCTTTGTGACAAGAAAATGTGCTAATTTTACATAAGTAGTTTTCAGTATCATTGTTGTAGTGGGAATTTGTTATGGAAACTTAACATGGAAGACTGCATTAAGTCTTTATGTCCTGCTCAAAAAGGATAAAGAGCAAAATGAATCCAACAGTGATTTATGTAACACCCATGAAATGTAATTAAATTCATGCCTTTCAACTAATGTTCTATCCATGTGACTACATTTGAATATATACAGTAGCAAACTTCCTATGGAGTTAAGTTATCAAACATCTATATCCATACACACCATATCTACTTTCCCTTTATCTATTCAAAATATGAAACTTCCTTAAGGAGTTCAGTTGCCTCAATAGCTAGTTTGCATAAAATATGTGCATCCTGTGTTGTACAAATCCCTACAGCCAGGTAGGACCATGATGATGCAGAGTGATGCCAACAGCATATTTTCCAATTCCTGCATTGGCTGAGGTTACCATTCAGGATTCTTTTTCTCAACCTCTACCTTCACCTGAGGTGTGATGACCCTCAGTTTAAACCACCAACTGTGTCTACTGAGGGAGCAGCCTAATGGTCTGCTAAGACAATGGCGGCTTGACTTTATATAGTTTCCTTAAAATGATTCAATTGCTCAAACATGACTTAAATGAAACATTGGATTTTACTAAGCTTGCATTTTCTTCACTGTTCAAAAAAATTCAATTAAGCACATTGTATTTGATATTTTAAAAGGTTCTGTACTTTGAATTAGATCTGTGGTGAATTATATCCACTCCGAGTATGAAAACCATCATCTGCACCAAGTCATTCACAGCAAGCAACCAAACTAAAGGAGATAATTTTCCAGACATTCCTTCTTATTTGTTTAAAAGTTAAATCATTTTTGGATCTCCAAATGTCTTTTTCATAGCAAAGCTCAAATAGACTTATTGTTCCCTGCTCTAGAGGAGGACAAACACAAAACAATTTAACGTGACTCTTCATGAAGTATTAACAATTGGCAAAATGAAATTCAAAGCCATTTTGTACTCAGGTTTGAGTGCAAAAACCACTGCTGAGTACATGATAAATTTAAAACTCTGAAGAATGGACCCCAAATGGAACACAGTTCATAAGCATCTTGAAAATTTTACTATAATAAAGTTGCTACGGAATATTTTTGTAAACTTGCAAGTGGTCGTTGTTGTCGTTATCACTGAATGCACCACCTAGCTTAAATCTGAGACAGATTCCTGCACAGCAGGCCATCATGACAACTCCAGAGCTTGTCAGCTTTAGGGCTAGTGCATGGATCTCAATTAACAGACTAAGTGCTCCAAAGGCTGAACAGACTGTTGTAATTGAATAATTTTGCCCAGGGTTTCAAAGATCTCTCTTCTGGCTTGCAGAATTGGTATAAAGATAAGCACTTTTCTTATCGGATTGCTACCTTTCAAACTATTTGCATTGATCACCCTATGCAAAGGTAGCTCCAATTTAAGTAGTAAGGAAGGTATATTAAATAACCCTGCTGCATCTCATGATTACAATGGACATCTGGATTCCGATATTCCACTCAAAATGCTCATGTATGTAGGAGCAAGATGGTAGGTCTAGAATGTACTGTAGTGATCAACCTTAAAATTCTGTTGCAAATTATGACAGTTATTACTTTGTGCTTGAAGATGTTTGTGTACATCATGGAATATTTGAAATATGTGTATCCCATGAAAAGGGTAGGTTGGAATTTAAAAGTAGATCTTGTGAATCAAATGTTTATATTTTCTGCATCTGCTAGCCAGTAATGTGTTGACTTTCCTCTTCCTAATTCAGCAACTGCTGTTTTTGGTGTCCTTTAAGCCCTCAGATACATTTCAGGGCATTCTGCTTCTGTTGCTTGCTTGACAATACCATTTTGCAAAGCAAGATTTTGCAAAATGAACTATGTTGAAGATTTGCCATAGAAGCCAAGTTCAGTCATGCTATGACCATCTTGGAAATTCAAATATTATGTTGTAAAATGTATTTACTGAACATGGCTCTCTTTATGCAGGTGTTCAACTGCTATCTGGGAAAGCATGATGACTACTTTAAGTCAGGCCTATAAAGGGTATTCTTGATCTGTCAGGAACCAGGCAGCATTTGTCCTTATGAATCAAATAATATTGACATAGTGCACTGTTTTTATTTGAAGGTAGCACAGCAGTTGACTGGAAAGTAAGCATGACTTACATGATGTATTTGCTGTTTACAGTGTTAGGGATCACATGTATTTTCTTCTTGGATGATGAACTGGAATGGAGGGTGGATTGCTATGAAGCTGAAGTACCAAGAGAGTTTTGCAACTTTGAAAAATCAATTTGTTCACATTGAGTTGTGCAAAACATGTTGAAACAGTGAGATTGATATACCAATTGATGCACCAAGAGCTCGAGTTAAGGATAACCTGCCTGACAACAGCTCTTAGATTGGAATAGCTGCAGTTTGTTACTCTTGAATAAAGTAAAAATACTGTGGATGCCGGAAATCTGGATCAAACCCAGAGTGCTGGAGAAACTTGGCAAGTCTAGCAGCATCTGTGGACAGAGAAATGTTTGCTATTTCAAATTTGCTACAAATCTTCTTTCGAATTGATTGAGAATTGTCATACTGGATTCAAAGCAGGGAAAGCCCACGGTCTAAGGTCTTTCTGCCAAAATATAATGGGGTGTCAATTCAGTTCTCAAAGTCCCCATTGCCTCAAAATGTAAATATTTTTCTTGCATGATTTAAAAAATGCCTTTGTTCTTCCAGCTGCACTGCAGCTCTGTAGAATGTCAAATTCCATTATGCCATAGAATCCTTACAGTGCAGAAAGTTGCCATTCAGCCCAAGTCTGCAGCATTCCTCTGAAGAGCATCTCAGCCAGACCCACTCCATCCCCATAACCCTGCATGTGGTTTTCACCATGGCTAACCCACCAAACCTGCACATCCCTGGACACTACAGGGCAATTTTTAGCATGACCAAACCCCCCTGACCTGCACATGTTTGGATAGTGGAGCGCAGAGGAAACTCACGCAGACACAAGTAGAATGTGCAAACTCCACACAGACAGCCACCCGGAGTGCGGAATCGAACCCAGATCCCTGGTGCTGTGAGGCAGTAGTGCTAACCACTGCCCTTCGGCCCATGATGTTGTGCCGAATTTTTACCCTAATCCTAAGGTCTATCTAACCTCCACCCCTACCTTATACTATCATCCATATGCCTATCTAATAGCTGCTTAAATGCCTCTAACGAGGCCGACTCCACTACCCTCTCTCTGGCAATGCATTCCACGCCCCTACCACTCTCTGAGGAAAGAACCTACCTCTGACGTCTCCCCTCTCTCTACCTCCACTCACTTTAAAACTATGCCCCCTTGTAATAGCTACCTCCACCCTAGGAAAAAGTCTCTGGCTGTCTATTCTATCAAACCTCTGATCATTTTGTACACCTCTATCAAGTCACCTCTCATCCTTCGTCATTCTAAAGAGAAAAGCCCTAGAAGTCAGTGTGAACCTGGGTTTGATTCCACCCTCGGGTGACTGTTTGTGTGAAGACTTGTTAGGCTGAAGGGCCTGTTCCCACACTGTAGGGATTCTATGATGAACTTCATTTCACAACTCACTGATGACCTACCTTGTGAAGTACAACCTTTTCACGCACTAAATCTTTGTAAGTTACACATAGCAAGCAGGTCTGAACATCATAGTGGCTGGGTAGTGTCGGCTGGCTCCGGACACTTGTATGTCTTGGCCAGTATTCTTTTCATTCCAATCCTCTCTTCTACAGTCTCCAAAGAAGAAGAATGGAAGGGTATTTCCAAAAAAAAAAACCCACTGTATCCTTTGTAAGATTCAAAAATTAAAAGCAATTTAGCTACAGAATCCAAAATACATAGCTAAGTAGTAGACTGTTAACATAATAAAGGAAATGTCACTACAGCATGACAAGATAAATATTTGCCAAGAACTTCAATATTTCCTACCGTATCTTTGAATTAAATTCTTTGCTCACCATTAATTCATTGCAACATGGCCTGTTTTATACATGGTCAATGTAAATTAAGTCATGATGTTGAATGATATAATGCAAGATGTCACGCTGTCATTGCTATTTTATGATAAATGCATTGGAAAGTAGGTACTTCTGGTCCGTGATGCTACGTTGAACATTCACATAGACTGACACAACAATGGCAGTGTTATGGGTCAATGTATTTTCTATTCCACCTGTCTAGAATTGTCATTTTCACAGCAATGGCAATACCAGAAGATCCAGGTCTATTTTGTGTATTCTGTATAATGTGATATGTATGGCTGATTTCTTATTTCAATATTCCTTTGAAGGTCAGAGATTATTTCTTCAAATATCTCTTTTCTAAAAAGTTCTTTTTTTCTGTGGCAGGGAAATTTAAATTAGTCATCAAGCAAGTTTAACTGCTCAGCAAATTATTCAGATTTAGCTGTCTCCCAAAGTTATTGACCTGCAGAGAAAACCTATTGCTATTAAAACATAATTCACAGAGGCACTGACACTCTGATAGATTTAGTATTCAGTGTTTGAGCCTATTTCATCAGGCATGAAATAACTCTCATTCAAATCAGATGAAAAGTATTTTTGGGGAGGATATTACAGCTTTTCTACTTGAGACATTTAGGTTAATATAACCACCTCTTTTGACATATTATATACATACATATATATGTACATATACACAAACATTTTACATCATAAGATGATATGTAGTAGGAGCAGGAGTAGGCCACATGGCCCATCGAGCCTGCTCTGCTCCTTAATTAGATCGTGATTAATCTTTGACCACAATGTTACACTTCTGTCCAATCCCTATATCTCTTTGCTCCTTTCGAGTTTAAAAAAAAAATCTGCTTTGAATGTATTCAACAACAAGGATCCATAGCCATCAGGTAGAGGCTGACAAAGATTTAAAAGGCCCCATTTCATGTCAGTTCTAAAATGACTGATCCCTAACCCTAAGACAATGGCCATTAGTACTAAACTGTTCATAATTAAAACAGAAACAACAATACCCTCTTTCTGTTTATGGCTGTGTACAGCCTGTTCAATTCAATGCATACTACCTTTAATTTTTTTTTTTTAATATAGTCAAACCCACACTATCTTACAGAAAATAAGTTGTCAGTGTGTGTGAGGTACCTTCGAGGTTTCCTTTCTTCTCCTTCCCTCTTTTCTTGAGACCGTGGTTCTGTCCAGGGGAAGTCATGCAACTGAGAACTCTCTGATAATCGTCCAAGTATGTATTAAGTGAGAGTTCTAACAATTAATATTTAGTAGACTTTTCAATTTGAAGGGAAGGCATAAGGTGGTCTTACGAATGCATATCCAACAAGTATTCAGGTCTAGAAATCAGTCAGTTCACACCTCTACCGATCTTAGTAGCATTAACATTTTGATGTGAAGTTGTGTGTGGTGGACTGGGGTGGACAAAGTCAGAAGTCACACGAGACCAGGGTATAGTCCAACAGGTTTGTTTGAAATCACAAGCGTTTGGTGTGCTGCTGCTTTGTCAGGTGAAGACTTCACGTGATGAAGCAGCAGCAGCACTCCAAACGCTTGTGATTTCAAACAAACCTGTTGGACAATAACCTGGTCTCGTGTGACTTCTGACTTTAACTCAGCACTAAACCCTAAACCTTCCTACTCTTAAAGACTCAATTACTTACCAGGTAAACTCATTGAATTCTCAGGTGACCTTCAATAATGAATCAATACATTTAGGAGGGTCACATTCATTGCTTTTAAGTTAATTATTCTCTTTGCAGTCATCATTGGGATATTTGAAAAACCGTTACACTTTCAATGAATGAATGCAATCCTCTTTGGGAAAAAGTTGTAAAGCTTGGCCAGAAAAATGCCAGTTTCACAGCAAACTCTAACATTTATGATAAAATCCTTAGGAACCTCTCTGATGCAAGGAAATATGGAACATGGATAAAGTGGAAGTGAAACAGTATAAAATGAATTTGTTGCATCTTAAATTTGGTACCCACTATTTTCACCAAGGACTGGGACAGGGTGGATATTTTGCAAATCTGTGGTTCATGGATGCAGCTGCACATATAATTTTTATTATTGAGATATTAGAAACATGACTTGCTGATTTGACTATACTGATACCTCCTTTCTGTCAAGGTCAGTCCAACACTGGCAGAAAGGATATGGAGGTGCCACTAACATGAAGTGATAAAGTGGTTTTGTTGGCAACCTTTCTTTGTAGGTCAATTGTACAGGTTGCAGTCTGCTATCCAACCTCATTTTTACACTGTTATCACCAGAGTCCACCCAAGTTGAAGTAGAATAGCAAAGGAAAAGTCTGGCTTTGTTTGACCATTAGATGGCTCTATTCAACTTTATTGCTTTCATCACACTTGTCAATTTTGAAAATATTATTCTGATGTTGAAACTTCTTCCAAGATTATAGTGTAACAGTCCTATGATAGAAATATTATAGAAATTTATTTTATCATCAGAAACCATTGTTAAATTAATGCTTAAAGTTATTTACTGGGACTTAATGATCAAGTTAATTGTTTTGCAAAGGATTATTCAGTTAGCGTGGCATCATATGTTAAGCACTTCTAGCATGATTTACCTAAACAGCAATAATCAGCAAAAAAAAAACCCACTGTGTAATCTGATTTGAGATGTTTTGATGCACAATGACATAATAAAATGTAAGTCACAGGTCACACATTGTATTCAAGAGAGCATTTTTGATCTCATTATACCTGAATGAGAAGTATTAAAGGTTAGACACTAAAGATTGCTCATTGCATTTTTGTGGTATTTATTAGTCTGAAGCCCAGAAGCTTTTAGTAAAATGATAGCATGTTGATTCAAATTTTATGCTGCCTCAAAATTCCTCAGATGTATTTGCTTTTAGAATATTTGTGCTTCAAAGTTCACTGGGCAACTTGAACTATCAGGCTATCATTTAATTGCAGGAGCATTATTTAAGAGAATATGTAAAGCCGAGTACAACAATTGTCTTCAGTGTTCCAGCTAGCACAGGGAAATAACAGCCAGTAATGCTGTTTCTAATCACCAACTATTGACCCCACTTGAAAAGTGTCCACATTTGGATGCTTCAGATAAAGAATGAAACTGGAGTTTTCATGCTCGTGTGTTTTATTTAAATACAGAGTGAAATAGAACCTTTGATGAAACAGTTGGTAAAGTTTGTGTAAGTTTATCATGGTTAAGATTCATTTACATGAATATTATAGATATTTAATAACTGCAGTGGAAATCTTATTTCATGCATGAGTTGTCAGCCACATATTCAGCAGTAATAAACTTCTCATTACACAGTGATACATAAAATGATTTGCAAAATATTCTACGTATTTTTCAGAAGGATGTCAAAATATACTTTTTAAATGAGATTACAATGCTGGGAAAGCATTCTAATATTTAACATTAGCATTGTGCAGAGAATTATAAGTTTAAACATTATTGACTTTTATAATGTAATGTCATGGCCATTCTACAAAATAAAATAATACTAATTGTTCACAGTTCCTTTGACAATCATGTAATTGTCTTCTCCTGCCTCAATTCTAAAATGGGAGAAAAATGTTTAGCAGATGTGAGAAAAGGAGCTGTAAGATTAAAGAGGGGGTAGGGTGGTGGTGGTCTTGTGGTTTAGTGGCAGCATCTCTACCTTTGGACCAATGCAACTGCCTGAGGGAGTCATGGCTGGACAAGGGGATGCCTGATCACTTAGGAGTAGGGTATATAAATATGTAAGGGCGTTATGTAAACAACCACGTCAATTTTGAGCAGAGGCTAGAGACCACCAAGCAATTGCAAGTCTGGATTCTGATGAATGTAAAGAACACCAATGGATCCCTCGAGTAGAAGACTAAGGTAATGGCTAAAGTAAATACAGAACAGATGGGGGTCGCCACCAGACGGCATGGACCTTACGAGGTAATTATAATAGACAATGCATGTGTATTGGTAGAAGTAATGGAAGGACTATATTGAGTTAAATATACACAGAAGCTGGAAAGTATAATGATAACCCAAAGAAAGGGAGTCAATGCTAATATTTTAATGTTGAAACAAAAACAGAAATTGCTGGCGAAACTCAGCAGATTTGGCAGCATCTGTGGAACGGAAGTAGAGTTAACATTTCGGGTCTATTGACCCATCTTCAGAATTGCATCTAATTGAGGGTGGCAGAATACAGAACCTATTTTTGTTAAGCCATTTTAATGTTCATCACCGAGAACAGCCCACTTGCATCACCACTGATTGAGCTGGCTGAGTCCCAAGGGCCTAAGCCATTAGATTGGCACTGTAGCAGGTGGTGAGGGAACCAACAAGAGGGAATACCCCAATTGAATTGGTCCTCTCAAATCTAAATGTTGTGAATGCGTCTGAACGTGATGGTTTTGGTGGCAGGGACCACAGTGTCTGTTGTCGAGACCAAATATTGATTTCACATTAAGGATACTATCCGTCATGTTGTGTGGCACTAATACTGTTCGATAGCGTTTAGTCTTTGACCAGATCCAGAACCTCAGATTAAGGCATTGATGAGGCATTATGGGCCATCAGCAGCAGCAGAATTGTATCCACCCACAATTGGTGACCTCTTGGCATGAAGTGTCTTAATTACCGGTTGAGAGCCAAAGCTTACAGTAACTAGTGAGGGAAATAAACTGGCTTTCTTCGGGTTTTAGGTATTTTACTGAAGAGAAGACATACCGCATTCTCTTGCAGCGATCTGAAGACTTTTGACACTGTCAAGCTATGGTTAGCCTGAAACAGATAGTTGTTGTCAGGTTGATAACCACTGACATCCACAATTAGTTCCAACTCCACAAACCAAACCAATTAGCATTCCATTACTGGCTGAATCTCAGTTTGTGGAAGTGTCAGCACCAAGGTGTGTGTACAAACAGCCTCCCCAACTGCTTGAACAAAGCAGCAGAGTAAACAACGCTTACAATAAGTTTCAGTACCTCAGGTGTTAAAGTGTTCCAATTCCTTCCACAATCCTTGGTTTTAAAATTGTCCTTTTCCAATTCCAATCCACAATGAAGCGTACAGAAAAATAAAAATGAACGGTATTTACAACTCAAGAAACTTGATACCTTCATTGGCCACTCCATTCACGATCTCAAGCATTCTCAACCTTTATCATTGATGAACAGTGATGACAATATGTACCATCTATAGGATGTACTGCAACAACTCACCAAGACTCTTTCAGCAGTATTTTCCAAACCGACAACCTGTAACACTGGGAAGATATGGCAGCACCAGCACATGCACACTGCTCTCCAAAACACATCATCCTTACTCAGAAATATTTTGAAGTTCCTTTACTTTCATTCGATCAAAGGCCTAAAACTACCCCCTTGATAGCACTTTGGGGTACCCACAGTGATTCAAGAAGTTGGCTAACATCACTTTCTCAAGAACAATTAGGGATGGGCAACAATGCTATGCCCTACATAAGGATTTTTAAAAATTAGGCAGTTGTTACTGAAATATGTATTCGCATGTAAAGTTTGATTTATCTAATTTTCATTTCAAATGGAGTATTGCAGCAAGGGCAAAGTAGGGTTCGTACTTGGGCATGGATCTAAAAGACAGACTAGAGAAACAATACAGAAATAAGGTTCCCTGCCAGAAATGTTATATACCATTGAGAGGAAAGATTGTTCGGAATCAGTCTGAAACTGTAATTGTCTTTCTCTTAACATTAAAATAATTCACAGTCTAAAAGGTCAGGGTAGCTGCCTTTTGAGGAAACGATTCAAGGCAAATGTTTAAGGGTGATGCAATTTTAACTACTACATTTTGACAGCTATTACCATACTGTTGCTATTACCATACTAATCTGTAAGGTGGAAGATTGGATGTGGTTGGCAGTTCCTACTAATTTGCTGTTTACACTCAGCTGGAAAATGAAATTAGAGCCAGGGAGTATCTGACATCACAGTAAAGTTTGACTGAGTTAATAATTTTCATGGAAAAATTCCCTTTGATAGGAATTTCTTTTAGCACTGGATAAACAATGTCTGCCATCTTTAATCTTACACAACATAAAATGTCTGTCGTTTGTAGAAACAGTTCTTCTTTGAAAAGTTCTATGAATTTGACTACATTTTGAAACTTCTTAGTTTAGTCATTTTATGACATTTTAATTTGGGTAATAGCCCACAGCTATACCTTGGTGCAGGGATGAAATGGAGGCAGCTAGTGCAGGTGGGTGGTGCCCTGCAGTTATACTTCAGAGCCCAGAGGATCATTTATGCCTTTATAGGTCTACAAATATAGTATGCAAGTTCACAGAAACCTGAAAAAACACCTTTACCTATATGATGGTGCTCCTAATACAGACGCTGAATCAGTACGGGCAACAATATCACAAAACTTGCATTTTTGCCCTCAGTGCATGCTCTGGCTACAAACACAATAAGGAACAACTTCTCCTCCATTGTTTTATCATTTTTATCAACTGGAATTGTTTAATTCTTTGTGAGGTATACTTTCTTTTCGGTTTGTTTGTTTGTGAGATGATGCCTTCTTTCAGGAATACACAGAATTAGGAGCAAGAGTACATGAAATCACAGATCTGATATGCATGCATTGGATTCTTTGTCTTTTCACTTGATCTTGCATTCCTATGGCCCAAACTTTACAGGCAACACATTCGTTGGGGGGAATTACTCCTAGGCTGAAGTGTAAAATGAAGAATTAACCTCAGTCACAAAGCAAAGCAAGTGACATATGATTTGTTATCCCCATTTGTGTTACTGCTTAAGATCAATTTTACAAAAGTCCAGGAAACAAATAATTTTAAAAGTTCAACTACTCATTCTTCCCACAATGTACTCACTAAGACTGGGACCTACCATTGTTTTTTCCCCCATTTACTTACATTTGCTCATGGGACATGGGTGTTGCCAGATAGGTCACCATTTATTTCCTATCTTAATTACTCGAGTGGGGGTGGTGATGAGCTGCCTTCTTGAAACATTGTGTATCTACCCCTCTATAGATTGCAGAGTGCTGTTAAGGAGGGAGTTCCAGGATTTTCATCTGACAACATTAAAGGAATGGTGATTTTGTTGTTAGTCAGATATGGTAACAGAAGACTCAAATTTTCTTTATAAAGTAACATTCTGTATTTTCACGCAATAATAGTTTACCAGAACAAACCTACTAAGCTGTCCAAGAAACTGTTACATGAGCAATGCTGGAAAAAAGGAGAAAATTTGCTCTGCTGTTCACCTTGCATTCATCAGGACTAATGCACAAAAGCCAAATTTCAAATGATCACAACGTTCACAATTTGTTGTGCGGAAGTAGATGCTGATTGGTAGGCATTTCAACACTGGTTAGCTGAGGCCATGGAGAAGGCAATAGGCTCCCTAAGCTCTTGATAAAAAGGTACATGTTTGGAATATATTGCTTTTGCTTAAGCAAAACTGATCCCTGTGTAAGAATGCATTTTACTTCAACCAAACTTAAATAAAACAGGTTATGATTTTTTTCACGCAGAGGATGGTGCATATATGGAACAAGTTGCCAGAGGAGGTGGCGGAGACAGGGGCAATTGCAACATTTAAAAGGCATCTGGATGGGTACACGAATAGGAAAGATTTGGAGGGATATGGGCCAAATGTTGGCAAATGGGACTAGGTCAGATTGGGATGTCTGGTTGGCATGGACGAGTTGGACAGAAGGGTCTGTTTCCATGCTGTATGACTCTAGGACTCTATGAATAATCATTTCAGACTTGTTAGTGTAGTTTTTTAGCACACTCATGATTCTTCAGCCAGTGTTGCTCAACCACAGAACCACATCTAACAGCTGACATTTCATTTGAGGCGTCTCCCACCCATCCTCCTCCTCTAACAAAAAAAAAGGTTCTGAGCGCCGATTTGGTAAGGTTACTAGTTTTTTTTTCAGAATTCAGAACAGTGGGAATGGATGTTAGGGCAGTTGCATGCTCCTCCTGTAGAATGTGGGAGGTAGGGGTCACCACTATTGTCCCCACTGACTTCATCTGCGGGAAGTGCACCCAACTCCAGCTCCTCGGAAACCGCGTTAGGGAACTGGCGCTGGAGCTGGATGAACTTCGGATCATTCGGGAGGCTGAGGGGGTAGTTGAGAGGAGTTACAGGGAGGTAGTCACACCTCAGGTACAGGAAAAAGGTAGATGGGTTACAGTCAGGGGACAGAAACGGAACAGGCAGACAATGCAGGGATCCCCTGTGGCCATTCCCCTCAATAACATGTATACCGTTTTGGATACTGTTGGGGGGGGGGATGACTTACCAGGGGTAAGCCATGGGGTACAGGTCTCTGGCACAGAGTCTGTCCCTGTTGCTCAGAAGGGAAGCGGGGAGAGGAGGAGAGCATTAGTCATTGGGGACTCCATAGTTAGGGGGACAGATAGGAGATTCTGTGGGAACGAGAGAGACTCGCTGTTGGTGTGTTGCCTCCCAGGTGCCAGGGTCCACGATGTCTCGGATCGTGTTTTCGGGATCCTTAAGGGGGAGGGGAAGCAGCCCCAAGTCGTGGTCCACATAGGCACCAACGACATAGGTAGGAAAAGGGATGGGGATGTAGGGCAGAAATTCAAGGAGCTAGGGTGGAAGCTTAGAGCAAGAACAAACAAACAGAGTTGTTATCTCTGGTTTGTTACCCGTGCCACGTGCTAGCGAGGCGAGGAATAGGGAGAGAGAGCAGTTGAACACATTGGTTCCAGGGATGGTGCAGGAGGGAGGGATTCAGATACCTGGATAATTGGGGCTCATTCTGGGGTAGGTGGGACCTCTACAACAGGATGGTCTACACCTGAACCAGAGGGGTACCAATATCCTGGGGGGGAAATTTGCTAATGCTCTTCGGGAGGGTTTAAATTAATTCAGCAGGGGGATGGGAACCTGAATTGTAGCTCCAGTGTACAGGAGGTTGAGAGTAGTGAGGTCATGAATAAGGTTTCAAGGTCGCAGGAGTGTACCGGCAGGCAGGAAAGTGGTTTGAAGTGTGTCTACTTCAACGCCAGGAGCATCCGGAATAAGGTGAGTGAACTTGCAGCATGGTTTGGTACCTGAACTTCGATGTTGTGGCCATTTCGGAGACATAGATAGAGCAGGGACAGGAATGGTTGTTGCAGGTTCCTGGGTTTAGATGTTTCAGTAAGATCAGGGAAGGTGGTAAAAGAGGGGGAGGTGTGGCATTGTTAGTCAAGGACAGTATTACGGTGGCAGAAAGGACGTTTGATGAGGACTCGTCTACTGAGGTAGTATGGGCTGAGGTCAGAAACAGGAAAGGAGAGGTCACCCTGTTGGGAGTTTTCTATAGGCCTCCAAAAAGTTCCAGAGATGTAGAGGAAAGGATTGCAAAGATGATTCTGGATAGGAGCGAAAGTAACAGGGTAGTTGTTATGGGGGACTTTAACTTTCCAAATATTGACTGGAAACGCTACAGTTCGAGTACTTTAGATGGGTCAGTTTTTGTCCAATATGTGCAGGAGGGTTTCCTGACACAGTATATAGATAGGCCAACAAGAGGCGAGGCAACATTGGATTTGGTACTGGGTAATGAACCAGGCCAGGTGTTAGATTTGGAGGTAGGTGAGCACTTTGGTGATAGTGACCACAATTCAGTTATGTTTACTTTAGCGATGGAAAGGGATAGGTATATACCGCAGGGCAAGAGTTATAGCTGGGGGAAAGGCAATTATGAGGCGATTAGGCAAGATTTAGGATGCATAAGGAAACTGCAGGGGCTGGGCACAATTGAAATGTGGAGCTTGCTCAAGGAGCAGCTACTGCATGTCCTTGATAAGTATGTACCTGTCAGGCAGGGAGGAAGTGGTCGAGCGAGGGAACCATGGTTTACTAAAGAAGTTGATTCTCTTGTCAAGAGGAAGAAGGAGGCTTATGTAAAGATGAGGCATGAAGGCTCAGTTAGGGCGCTTGAGAGTTACAAGTTAGCCAGGAAGGACCTAAAGAGAGAGCTAAGAAGAGCCAGGAGAAGTCTTTAGCAGGTAGGATCAAGGAAAACCCTAAAGCTTTCTATAGGTATGTCAGGAATAAAAGAATGACTAGAGTAAGATTAGGGTCAGTCAAGGACAGTAGTGGGAAGTCCGTGGAGTCCGAAGAGATAGGAGAGGCGCTAAATGAATATTTTTCGTCAGTATTCACACAGGAAAAAGACAATGTTGTCGAGGAGAATACTAAGATACAGGCTATTAGACTAGACGGGATTGAGGGTCATAAGGAGGAGGTGTTAGCAATTCTGGAAAAAGTGTGAAAATAGATAAGTCCCCTGGGCCGGATGGGATTTATCCTAGGATTCTCTGCGAAGCTAGAGAGGAGATTGCAGAGCCTTTGGCTTTGATCTTTATGTCGTCATTGTCTTCAGGAATAGTGCCAGAAGACTGGAGGATAGCAAATGTTGTCCCCTTGTTCAAGAAGGGGAGTAGAGACAACCCTGGTAATTATAGACCAGTGAGCCTTACTTCGGTTGTGGGTAAAGTGTTGGAAAGGATTATAAGAGATAGGATTTATGATCATCTAGAAAGGAATAATTTGATTAGGGATAGTCAACATGGTTTTGTGAAGGGTAGGTCGTGCCTCACAAACCTTATTGAATTCTTTGAGAAGGTGACCAAACAGGTGGATGAGGGTAAAGCGGTTGATGTGGTGTATATGGATTTCAGTAAAGCATTTGATAACGTTCCCCACGGTAGGCTATTGCAGAAAATACGGAGGCATGGGATTGAGGGTGATTTAACGGTTTGGATCAGAAATTGGCTAGCTGTAAGAAGACAGAGGGTGGTGGTTGATGGGAAATGTTCATCCTGGAGTTCAGTTACTAGTGGTGTACCTCAAGGATCTGTTTTGGGGCCACTGCTGTTTGTCATTTTTATAAATGACCTGGATGAGGGCGTAGAAGGATGGGTTAGTAAATTTGCCGATGACACTAAAGTCGGTGGAGTTGTGGATAGTGCGGAAGGATGTTGCAGGTTACAGAGGGACATAGATAAGCTGCAGAGCTGGGCTGAGAGGTGGCAAATGGAGTTTAATGCGGAAAAGTGTGAGGTGATTCACTTTGGAAGGAGAAATAGGAATACAGAGTACTGGGCTAATGGTAAGATTCTTGGTAGTGTGGATGAGCAGAGAGATCTCGGTGTCCATGTGCATAGATCACTGAAAGTTGCCACCCAGGTTGATAGCGTTGTTAAGAAGGCGTATGGTGTGTTAGGTTTTATTGGTAGGATTGAGTTTCGGAGCCATGAGGTCATGTTGCAGCTGTACAAAACGCTGGTGCGGCCACACTTGGAATATTGCGTACAGTTCTGGTCGCCGCATTATAGGAAGGATGTGGAAGCATTGGAAAGGGTGCAGAGGAGATTTACCAGGATGTTGCCTGGTATGGAGGGAAGTTCTTATGAGGAAAGGCTGAGGGACTTGAGGCTGTTTTCGTTAGAGAGGAGAAGGTTAAGAGGTGACTTGATAGAGTCATACAAGATGATCAGAGGATTAGACAGGGTGGACAGCGACAGCCTTTCACCTTGGATGGTGATGGCTAGCACGAGGGGACATAGCTTTAAATTGAGGGGTGATAGATATAGGACAGATGTCAGAGGTAGGTTCTTTACTCAGAGAGTAGTAAGGGCGTGGAATGCCCTGCCTGCAACAGTAGTAGACTCGCCAACTTTAAGGGCATTTAAATGGTCATTGGATAAACATATGCATGATAATGGAATAGTGTAGGTTAGACGGGCTTCAGATTGGTTTCACAGATCGGCGCAACATCAAGGGCCGAAGTGCCCGTACTGCGCTGTAATGTTTTATGTTACGTTTTGCAAGGTCAGAACGGTGGAGTGCAATCTGTATTCTGCCTATTCTGAACAATCAAAGGAACAAGCTATTTGGTTCGATCAGCCTGTCACTGGGGCATAAAACCTTATATAACTGGCATCAGAGAGGCATTGAAATTCCGAGACAAAGTTGTTCAACATTTTGTTGTACTGTTGGTAATATCCTGTTAGTGGCAAATACCACTAATGTAGCCATTCCATAGTAGCAGTCTGAAAGGTCTCCCTTGACATGTTCAAATTGTTGAGATACTTTGCCTTTTCAGGATAATGTGGGATTGACTGGCCTGTCTTTGACCTTTGTGCAGTTGTGTCTGTTTTATACTAACTGTTGCTCAGTCAGCGATGAGGCGGCAGTCCATGGCGAAGTATGGAGGTAACAGCAGTTGACCGAAGGATTTCAGCGTCGATCAGGGTCAAAGCCTTGCGAGTGGTGGTAAAACCTGGCATTCCTGATTACGGTTAGCAGCAGTGTCAGTCAGCAGCAAAGCAGTTGGTAAGCCTGAGTGGGACTGAGCTCAGCATGGGGAAATGTGGGGGACAGCAAGCCAAAACCCAGCTTGGAGCATCTGCAGTCCCATGGTTTAAGAAAGAATTGTAATGTTTGACTTTAAAAACTTATTTCTTTATTTTTCTTCTTCTGTACCAAAAATTTTGTACCTAGGTACCTTTGTACCTAAGATTGTGCCAGGAATGCTGACATTTTAGACTTTTCACTGTAGTCTTGTATCCAGTATTTGAATACATGTTACAATAAACCTAAATCAATTCAAATTGTCCCAAGTATGTTCTGTACATAAAAAGCAGGACAAATCCAACCCGACCAATTACCACCCCATCAGTCTACTCTCGATCATCAGTAAAGTGATGGAAGGCATCATCAACAGTGCTATCAAGCAGCACCTGCTCAGTGACACCCAGTTTGGGTTCCACCAGGGCCACTCAGCTCCTGACCTCATTGCAGCCTTGGTTCAAACATGGACAAAAGAGCTGAATTCCAGAGGTGAGGGGAGAGTGATGGTCCTTGATATCAAGGCTACATTTGACCAAGTGTGGCATCAAGGAGCCCATGCAAAACTGGAATCAATGGGTATCGGGGGCAAACTCTCGGTTGTTTGACATGTAGGAAGATGGTCGTGGTTGATGGAGGTCAGTCATCTCCACTCCAGGATATCTCTGCAGGAATTCCTCGGAGGTACTGTCCTCGGCCCAACCATCTTCAGCTGCTTCATCAATTATCTTCTCTCCATCATAGGTCAGAAGTGGGGATGTTTGCATAATGTTCAGCACTATTCGTGACTCCTCAGATACTGAAGCAGTCCATGTCCAAATGCAACAAGAACTGACAATACTTAGGCTTGGGCTGATAGGTGACATTCACGCCACACAAATGCCAGACTATGTCCATCACGAATGGGAAACAATCTAACCAGCACCCCTTGGCATTCAACGGTCTTACTATCACTGAATCCCACACTATCAACATCCTGAGGGTTACCATTGTCCAGAAACTCAACTGGACTCACCACACAAACACAGTAGCTGTAAGAGCAGGTCAGAAGCTAAGAATACTGTGACGAGTAACTCACCTCCTGACTCCGCAAAGGCTGTCCAGCATCTACAAGGCAAAAGTCAGGAGTGTCATGGAATACTCCCCACTTGCCTGGATGAGTGCAGCCCCAGTAACATTTAAGAAGCTTGACACCATCCAGGACAAAGTAGCCCGTTTGATTGGCACTATTTCCACAAGCATCCACTCCCTCCACACTGACACTCAGTAGCATTAGTGTGTACTATCTACAAGATGCACTGCAGAAATTCACCAAAGATCTTCAGTCAGCACCTTCCAAACCCATGACCACTTCCATCCAGAAGGACAAGGGCAGCAGATATATGGGAACACCACCACCCTCAAGTTCCCCTCTGAGCCACTCACCATCCTGACTTGGAAATATATCATTGTTCCTTCACTGTCGCTGGGTCAAAATCCTGGAATTTCCTTCCCAATGGCATGGTGGGTCAACCCACAGTAGCTGGACTGCAGTGGTTCAAGAAGGCAGCTCACCACCACCTTCTCAAGGGCAACTAGGGACGGGCAATAAATGCTGACCAGCCAGCGACGCCGGGTCCCACAAATGAATTTTAAAAAAATGTTCCTTGGACTAGAGATAGCAGGAACTGCAGATGTTGGAGAATCTGAGATAACAAGGTGTAGAGCTGGATGAACACAGCAGGCCCAGCAGCATCAGAGGAGCAGGAAGGCTGACATTTTGGGCCTAGAGTATTAATAGCCCAAGGCAAATCTCACAACAGAATATACCAACTTTTTTTATTAAAGAAAATACACTACAACAAAATACTGCAAAAGTCTTATCCAGACAATGCTTACAAATCACATGTGGACTTTGCCAATGATCAGACCAGGACAGGGCTATCTCAACTTCTTGTTGCTGATCAATTTAACTCCCTCAAGCTAGCTAAATTTTTACTGTGAGGCATATTGTTTTATACTCCTGCTGTACAAAGAAAACCTGTGCATTTAAAGTCGTGATAGTGTGCAGTATCCAGCAAATGATCCAACTTGACCACTGGGAAATACCACAAATATTTCACATTTTCTGCATTGTTTAATTAATTAACTCATTAAAACTTGTTTGCATCTCCTCGGAAATACTAGGATCTCTTTTCCTTTCCTTTAATGAACTTTGATTAAATTTAGCTTCTTCTTGCTGTTCACCATTATTACACCACCAAATCAACTGTATAATATTTACATAGCACAATTCCACGACAATCACAAATTCATCCAATACACTATTATATTTGATACACTGTTTTAAATACAAGTCCACATTTTAGTCACTGTTTATTTTAGATAAAATTTCTGCTTTTCCATAGTTACTTTGACGGTTCAGCCTATTACTGCGGAGGTCAATGCTTGATGCAAATGAGCATGTACATTCCTTCAGCAAAAACTCAAACCCTTTAAAAATCTGTGAAGTTCCTAATCATTTGGTCATCACCATGTTTCATATTGCTCCTGTTTTCTCCCTCTCCTCATTTGTTTAACTTTAGCTAACACAGCAAATTTTGGATTAATATCTACATCCCCAGGAGAGGGAGTGGGAGATGACTAGAGAGTCACTAGCACCTCGGCAAGTG
The DNA here is from genome assembly GCF_021869965.1 of Rhincodon typus. Taxonomy (NCBI): domain Eukaryota; kingdom Metazoa; phylum Chordata; class Chondrichthyes; order Orectolobiformes; family Rhincodontidae; genus Rhincodon; species Rhincodon typus. Next base: position 38,613,341 of record NC_063345.1, read on the forward strand.
AGTGAGACGAGGACCCAGAGATAGAGACAGTCACTAGCCCTTAAGTAAAATGGAAAGGAGAACAGAACAGTGAAGGAGCTATGTAGAACTCAGGAGTGGTAGCAGCAAGGTTAAAAGGTGCAACAAGAATGGAGAGGTCTCAGAAACTGACAGACCAGTGGCTGAACTGCTTCAAATGGCATATGAAGAGAGCAATTCGGTAATCGTTGAGTATTTCTCTTTTGCCTCTTGTGACTGGATATTGATTTAGGGAGAGGAGTAGAGCTTAAAAACATTACGTAGATAATTAATATCTCAGAACTTCAAAATTGAATTTCTTCACTTGCTGGATTTCAGGGTTTTGGTTATTTGACATAAATAAGAAGGACACTGTTCTAGTTTATACTTAGGTATGAGTTATGATAGAACGAAAGCAAGGGCCCATTCTATTTAGTTGGGATAGGTCTAGGGGAGCTCAGGCCTGTGAGCTGCACATCCTGTGGGAAAGCTGGTGGTCTGGATGACCAAGTGTACAGGAGGTGCCCTTGGGCATGAGCAACTCATGCCTCATGTTTTGGAACTGAAGGCATTACAGTGCATTCATAAGGCTGAGAGGTTCATGGATTGCAAATTTCAAGATACGGTCACCCTGAACTGTGAGAAAGTGCAGATAAGTGTGAATGGGTGACTGCCAGACAGAAGAACAGGATGAGGCAGGTAGTACGGGAGTCCCCTTCATAAATCTCATTCAAATATCAATTTTTTGGACTTGGAATATGGGATGGTTTCTTTCCGGAGGCCATCCAGAATCAGGGTTATGGCACTGTGAGTAGTGTAGCTATTCAAAGGGGTGGGAAGAAGTGTAGAAGGGCATTAGTGGTCGAGGATTTGATGGTGAGGGGAGTTGACAAGCACTTCTGCAGCTGTAGACATGACAGGGGGTTATTGTGGTTGGTCAGTGGAAAGGGTGGAATGGATGGATGAGTAGGAAGATGGACAGATTCGGAGTGGAGAGATTTTGAAGCTGGGGATGGGGGTAAAGGGTTATTGTGGTTGGTCAATGGGAAGTGTGGACTGGATAGGTGAGTTAGAAGATGGACGTGTTGGGGTGGTGGGGGTGGAGGGTGGAGGAGAGATTTTAAAGCTGGTGAAGTCATTATTCAGGGCATTAGCTGCAAGCTTGTAGGGCAAAATATGAGATGTTCCTCCAGTTTGGTGTCTGGCCTCACTTGGACAGTGCAAGAGGCCACAGAGAGACATATCACCAGGGCAGTGGGAGTTAAAGTGGGTGGCAACCGGAAGGTCAGTCTGGTTGGTGTGTGCAAAGCAGAGATGTTCTGCAAACTGGTCCCCGGAGTCTGCATTTGGTCTCCCCGATATAGAGGGGGCCACATCGGGAGCAACAGATACAGTCGATGAGGTTAGATGAAATGCAGGTGAATCTCTGCTGGATTTGGAAAGATTGTTTGGGGCCTTGGACAGAGGTGAGATGGGAGGTGTGGGGCCAAGTGTAGGGACAGGTGTAGCACCTCCTGCAGTTGCAGAGAACGTTACGGGGTTGGTGGGGAGTGTGAAACCGACAAGGGAGTCGCGGAGTGAATGGTCCCTGCGGAAAGTGGACAGGGGTGAGGAGGGAAATATCTTTTTTGGTGGTGGGGCCTGATTGTAGATGGCAGAAATGTTGGAGGATGATGCGTTGTATTCGGAAGTTGATGGGGTCGTATGTGAGGACCAAGGGGGCTCTATCCTTATTGTTTTTGGGGGAAGAGGGTTTGAGGGCTGAATCAGGGAAAATGGGGGAAGAGGCGGTCGAGGAAATCTTTAATAACAGAGGCAAACACACTGTTGGATGTGTACTATAGACCTCCTAACAGTCAGTAAGAGAGGGATAGAGGATCAAATGTGTAAATCAAATTTCAGAGAAGTGTAAGAATAATAAAGCACTTATGGGTGAGGATTTTAGCTTCCTAAATATTAACTGGGATAATGTTTGTGTGCAGGGCAGAGAGGGAACAAATTCTTAATTTGCAGGAGAACATTTTTAGCCAATATGTAGAAAGCCTAATAAGTGAAGGGAAATTCGAGACCTAATATCCAGAGATGAGTCTTGGCAGGTGGATGATATATCAGTTGGGGAACATTTTGGAGATAGTGACCATAACTCAATTAGAGTTAACTGTTCTGAGGAAGGGTCACTCAACCCAAAATGTTAACTCTGATTTCTCTCCACAGATGTTGCCAGATCTGCTGAGACTTTCCAGCAATTTTTGTTTTTGTTTCTGAATTACAGCATCCGTATTTCTTTCGGTATTTATAACTCAGATTTAGGATAGTTATGGGAAAGGATGGACTAGGAATAAAAGTTGTAAACTAGGGAAAGGCTCATTTTACTAAGACATAATTTGGTCCAAATGGGCTAGGTGTAGCTACATGCAGATAAGACTCCCAGAGCAGTGGAAGATATTCAAGAAGGAAACTACAAGAGTACAGGGCAAATATGTTTCAGTGAAGACAAAGGTTGAGACCAAGACTCGAGAGCCTTGGATGTCAAGGGACATAAAGATTAGGATTTAAAAATAACTTATGAAGTCAAGAGCTCAATACAGCAGAGTCCCTGGAGGTGAAAAGTAAAGTTCAGGGGAGCTTGAAAAGGAAATGAGGAAATCTATAAATGCACAAGAAATGTTGAAAAGGCATAAGCTAGTCAGCCCCTTAAGCTTGCTCTGCCAATCAATATGATCTTCCATCTCAATGCCACATTCTTGTTTTATCTCTGTAATCCCTTAATCCCTTTTTATTTAAAAATGTATCAATCTCTTTCTTAAATATATTCAGTGACCCGGCCTCCACAGCCCTTGATGGTAGCGAATTCCACAGGTTGACCATCTCAGAGTGAAGAAATGATCCTCATCTCATTCAGAAATGGTCTACCCTATATATGGAGATTGTGACCCTTTGTTCTAGACTTCCCTAGACTATGGAAAACATCCTCCTTACATCTAGTCTGTCTGGCCCTGTGAGAACTTGATATTCTTCTAAATGTCAGTGAATATAGGCCAATCAGATCAAACTCTCCCCCATACGACAGTACTGCATCCCTGGTATTAATCTAGTGAATCGCCACTTCACTCACTTTATGGCTAGTATATCTTTTCTTAGGTAAGGAGAACGAAACTGCACACAAGACTCCAGGAGTGGTCTCAGGGCTAGGTCCTGTCTAATTGTAGTGAGGCATCCCTATTTCTGAACTTAAATCCACATGCAATAAAGGCCAAAATGCTATTTGCCCTCTTAATTGCTTGTTTCACCTGCGATCTGCCTACATTGACATCAAATCCACATTTTCCAATTGAGCATTGATGAGTAGAATAAAGGAAACCCCAAAAGAGTTATTTTTAAATACGTATAAGATCATAATAACCAGTGAAAGAGTAGGGTCCATTAGGGACCATAGAGGTAATGTGCGTGTGGATCCAGAAAATGTGGGCACAGTCCTCAATGAATACTTTGTGTCAATGGAAAATAAATCTATTTGCGTGTTTCCTCAACAATAAATGTTTTCAGTTTTCGTTTTGCACAGAATTGCATATTAAACCTCACAGCTAGCGGACAGGTGATGTTCATTTTGTCAGGCTACCCTGTTCGAATGACAGTGGATGAATAATTAACAGAATGTATGTTTGTACAGGGATGTTCAAAGAGTCTAATTTCAAATGATTTGCACAGTCCAATAACCATTCAAACTGAGATTCAATCCTATTATCATATTTGAATTGAAGAAGGAAATCATCCAGTCAAACTAGCTTATCCAAATGACAGCTATAAAAAAAGTGACATTCTTGACTATGATTCCATTTATAACAGTTTGACTTTACCAGGCTTAGATAACCTGCATTCTGTCAAGAAATTCAAAAATGCCTCATTTTGTTGTGCTGTGATATTTAAAATGATAATTACATTTGCAACCGATTCTTGCAAAAGGTTCTCTTTCACTGAAGGTGAAAACTGGCTGGTTATCAAAACTATATTAAAAAAATATGGGATGACAGATGTGAGGAAGTAGCTCCTCTATTAAGTAACAATACTGTAAACAGAAATAATGTAAACAGAAAAACTGACAATGGCAGAAATAACTAGAAATGCTGTCGCAACTTGCAAACAAGATGCTGCAACTATATACAAAATACAGAAAGTCGCTTCAATCTCAAACTTGACTCCAACCTCATTTTCCAGATTTTTGTGTAATTAGTCTGGGGTTGGGTGAACACATTGCTCTCAGGAGGCTATCAATACTAGAAATATTTCAAGGAGGCTATATACCCCCATTCCACATTGTGTTTTATGACATGGGGCTGGGATTCTCAGAACTCAGGAATCCCAGCAGGAATATGAATGTGAGTGAGGATGGATTCAATTAGTAATTGCTTTTACTGCATGCCTTATTGGCAATGAGGGGCAGGCATGTTAACCTAGACCTACACGTGACTGACCCCCTTCTCCACCATGCACAATGACTACTTTGCTCTCCATCACAATTTATCAGTGTGATGTTGGAATCATTCTCATGATTTTTGAATCATTCCTTCAATGCAGGATTAGGCCATATTTTATAATTATAATAGAATACAGTATTAACTTGGATTACTAGTCCAATGATATTACCACTGAAACATCCCTTGCTATTATCAAAGTATGATATTTTATAGCCCTCAAGGCCAACAAGTGAGCACAGCTTCCCATTTCCGAGAGAAAAAATTTGAAAAGAAATAGATGGAATGGACAGACTCAGGTTGAGCAGTCCTACTCCACCACCATCTTGGAGTTGCCATCATGAAAAGGCAACTGGTGATTATTAACCAATTAAGGATTTAGAAAAGGACATAACCACATGTTGAACAGACCCAGAGCTGGAAAAGGAGTATAAAATAAAGTGCTGCAAGACACCAAAAATGTGCATCAAGGAGAAGCAAAACTTCAGATAGCAGAATGAGAGATGGTATTGCAGTGAACTCAAAATTGCAAATGAATCTTCCAGATAAATTGAATGCTTGCCACTGCCTTTGTAAAGTATTACATTTTGTACTTATTGTGATTAATTTGATACATTTTATGAAGCTTATGACAATGCACTTGTATCCAGTCTGGTTTGTAGCTAGTCTGAACTAGAAATCTCCTTTACTGTTAGCTCTCCCAACTCAGTCTAACAATTGTTATTAACCTGAAATCATTTTGTCCCCTTTAACCAGGAGTCAAATTCCCTCCTGACTATGTTCATATCCACTCTCTCTGCATTCCACAATGTTGCACTTAACTGACAATCTATTTCCAAGCTGCTTCCTCACCTGACAAACAGCTATTGGAAAGCCTGTTAATTTTTTTTTAAGAAAGGTCTTCTGTCAGGCAGGACATATAGGAGGTCTTTTCTTCCCAAGTTCCTGATGGAAATTATTTCCTGTTACTCTCTACCCAATTCTTGAGTAAATATTAAAGCCTTTCTTTCTGATTTCAATTTTTTGCAGAATGTTTCAAAGTGATTTAGGTCATCAAATATCTGAGCAACCTTAGCATTCCCATTCAGCCAGAAAGAATCTTGTTCTTGGTATTTATAAACAAAAGTAGCTTAGAGGCTGAGAATAGTGAACTATTGAAAATGTTAGCTGATTGCTGAAGGACACTGCTGCTAGACTGAGTCTGCAGCAGGTGATGAGGGAACCAACAAGTGGGAAAAGCATACAAAAACTCATCTCTTTAACCAAACTACTGCAAATGCATCTAAAAGGACAAGGACACTTTGTGCATGGGAACACTACCACTAGCAAGTTTCCCTCCGTACCAAATCCCATTCTGACTTGGAACTATATTGCTGTTCTCCCTGCTGCTGGGTCAAAAGGTTGGAACATCCATCCCAGCTGCACTGTGGGTGTACCATCACCACATGGACCACAGTAGTTCAAGTGGCAGTTCACCACCAATTTCTCAAGGACAATTAGGATAAGCAATAAATGCTGGCCTAGCTGGTCATATCTACATGTTGTGAATGAATGAAGACAAAAAAGAAAATCAGTTAGCCTTGCACATCTTGAAACATACAGCCAGATTGCAAGTTAAAACTTTTGGAAATGCATTTTATAGTTTAAGGACCATTGAACTGCTGAAACGTAAAGCTTCACGGATATTCTGGAATGACAAGAGACTACCAAAGCTTTGATTTCTTGGAATTGTTCAGCAGTAGGTGACTGCTTGCAGCCCGAGGCATTTGATTAGCATGAAGCTGTCTCCTTTGAAAGTTACATTTTGCAGTACAGTCAAGAATCCACAACTATTGAAACTTACATGCTGTGTAGCCTAGCAACCAGGTTGTAGCAGTAGCATAACAAAGTGTAGAGCTGGATGAACACAGCAGGCCAGGCAGCATCAGAGGAGCAGGAAAGCTGACGTTTCGGGTCTGGACTCTTCTTTGGAAAATCATCAGCTTTCTTGCTCCTCTGATGCTGCTTGGCCTGCTGTGTTCATCCAGTTCTACACCTCGTTATCTCAGACTCCAGCATCGGCAGTTCCTACTATCTCTGTAGCAGTAGCATGTTATTTTTCTTGCTTTTCAGTTAATACAACCCACAGACTGTCTTTTTATAGTAAATGTATATGTGCAAATATTCATGGAATCATGCAGATGTTCTTGATGAGGGATTAACAACCTTTTTGTTGTGATAGTGACTAGGACAGAATTTATTGGCTTTCACTGGAGTCCCTTGAACTGGGCTTGAATTAAAGGCTTTAAAGTAACATGTGTTAAATACAACTGTTTTCAATGTGAAGAGGGAGATCAGGTAGCTTTTAAGCAGAATATAGCAAGGGAAGAGAAAAAAAAAGGATCAAGTAGTTGTTGAACGGTAGCTAACCCCTCAAATAGCCCAAAGCAAAAAGATAGAAGATACAGTCACTACAGACTGATGGCATAGCCATGTGCACCAGATATGCCCGATTATAAACATGTAAAATAATTAATCTTGTAGATTTCAAATAGTGAAAAGACAGAATCTGAAACAGCTAGTAACCAGAGAAGGAGCATGATGGGCCTTCTTCCATATGGTTGAAACTATTCCAGGTTGGCATGGGCTGGTGTTGTGGTCTCCACTGCTGGTTCTGGAGGAAGAAGAATACCACCTGTGTACCACGCCATTCAGCAGGACCTCCAGGACCATACGCACAAAACCTGGTGCCAATTCTCCTGCTGTCTGCCATGTCCCAGGGCAAAGATCAGGAATGGTGCAAAGCAGCTCCGGGCAGACGGTGCTTATCTGGATACACACCAGGCTTTTAAATATGGTGCTGGTGACAGGGATACTGGTCAATACCGATGAGTGGCGTGTTGCCCTGGGAACAGTGGGTGTGAGATGGGGGATGCATGCAGACAGCTGGTGGTGATGGGAAATAGACATGATATCGCCACCAGAGCTGAAATGCCAACTAATACAGCAAGTTTGGTAAGATACAGAGAGAAGTCTCACTCCAAACCTGACACCACTAGCAGCTATTGAAAAAAAACCCGTAAGACTCAGTCTCATTTTGCTTTCCTCAGTTGGGTGCACTTGCTCTGTGCATGAACAGATGCAAACAGATCTTCTGCTCTTCTCCTTCACAATCTCGAAAAGAGGTCTCGTTTTTAAAACTTATTTGTAGAAAGATAGTAATTGCAAATGTTTCCTTTCGAGTTGTTCACCCTCTACATTTCTCCCTCCATAACTGACCTTCTCTTTTCCTCACTTGTATCCTCTGTCCTTCTATAATCTTCCTCCATGACTACTGACCTTTTTGCTATTATTCAGATTCCTATTACACTTACCCCATAGCACCCTTCTCATCTAATACTCACTACAGCCAGAAGAACTTGCCCTGCTTGGAAATCTTGGAATAGACTAGCATAATTAGTGCTGGCGCCATGTTTAAAAGGCTGTTGAGAGTTCTTCATGGTCTATCACATTTGCTTTGGACATGGCAGAGAAGGGGAAACTGTCACCCCACTTTGTGGACAGGACTTAGGGGCCCTGCGGATGGGGTGATGCAGAGAGGTTGCTATTCATATCCTTCAGCACTAGCAGTGGAATGCATGGCACCAGGTGCTGCCAGCCTGGTCAGAGATTTCCACTTGGGTCACTGCAGCCCTAACCATCTGCAGGAATGCCCAGCCGTGTAGGAAGAGGATCAACGACCTTCTCCACTTTGCCAGGGAAAGAAATCTTTTCTCTGCTACTTCACATTTACTCTATCACTGCTAGGCATACACCTCCCACAAAGGATCATGCTCTACCACTCTCACTATTGCATCTTTCCTCACCCACTCAACCACAAAGTCTCCCCAGACTGCTTGCCCGCCCATGGTCTCTGCGCCTCCTACTCGCTCACTCACTTAAGGTGCATCACTACCCTGTCACCATCTGCACCAGCACTAACAGCTGTGTTACCCAACTCTAGCTCCTTCAATCCCTCACTTTCACTCAATCCAGGAGAAAAGGTCCCATGACAGGGCCCAAAGAGCCACAATGTGTAATGGGGGTGATCAAAGTTTGGCTGCTCATCAAATACAAGGCAAGGATCCTGCTCTTGTCCACCTCAAGAGGCCGCCTGACTGTGTCCAAACTCCCTACTGACATCGAGATGTGGCCATGTGATTGGAGCACATTCAGTGTGTTTGTTGCAGGTATACCACTGAAGATTCTAAAGACTATGGAACAGTTCTGGTGGATGAAGAGTAGTTAATGTAACCCCACTATTTGAAAAAAAAAAAGAGGGAGAGAGAAAGAACACAGAATTATAGACTGGTTAGGCTGATATCAGTAGTAGGGAATATGCTAGAATCCTGCAGGGATTGGATCTGGGTCCACTGTTGTTTATTATTTTCAGAATTGATTTGGATATAGGAAGCATGGTTAACAAGTTTGCAGATAACGCCAAAATTGATAGAACAAAAACCAAAGTTGCTGGAAAAGCTCAGCAGGTCTGGTAGCATCTGTTAAGGAAAAAAAAAATAATCGGAGTTAACGTTTCGGGTCCGGTGACCCTTCCTCAGAACTGATGGTGGCTAGGAAAACATCAGTTTATATGCAGAGAATAGGGAGGGGGTGGGGTAGGGAGTAAACGATAGGATACAGCCTAGAGAGAGAAGAACAGTTGAACAGACATAGCAGTTGATAATGATCAGGCTGGGAGGGTGAATAGTTGTTAATGGGGACTGTTAGTGACTAACAACAGTGGGTGTGTAGTGGCAGGCTATGTGGTAACGAGGCCTGGTGTGTGGGGTAGGGGGCCTGGGACATGGAAGAGTTTAGGCCTCAAAATTATTGAACTCAATATTGAGTCCGGAGGGCTGCAGGATCTCCAAACGGAAAATGAGATGTTGTTCTTCCAGCTTGTATTGAGCTTCGCTGGATCACTGCAGCAAGCCTGAGACAGAGATGTTGGCCAGGGTGGATGGTGTGTTAACATGGCAGGCAACGGGCAGTTCAAGTTCTTTTTTGCGAGCAGAACGAAGATGTTCTGCGAAGCCATCACCCAGTCTACGCTTCATTTCCCCAGTATAGAGGAGACCACATTGTGAGCAGTGAATGCAGTAGATTAGATTCTGGGAAGTGCAGGTGAAGTGTTGCTTCACCTGGAAGGTATGTTTGGGCCCTTGGATAGTGGGGAGGAAGGAGGTAAATGGGCTGGTGTTGCACCTTTGCCAGTTGCACGGGAAGGTGCTGTGGTGGGGGGGGGATAAAAGATGGCTGTTGGGGATGAAGGAAGTGTGGACCAGGGTGTCCCGGAGGCAATGGTCTCTGCAGAAGGCGGACAAGGGAGGAGGGGAATGTGTGTCTGGTAGTGGCATCTTGCCGGAGATGGTGGAAATCGTGTCTGATGGTCTTCTGGCTGTGGATGCTGGTAGGTAAGGACAAGGGGAACCCTATCGCTGTGCGGGAGGGAAGAGAAGGTGTGAGGCAGAAGGGCGGGAGATGGGTCGGACCCGATTGAGGGTTGTTGGTGTAGTAGACAGTGAAGGTTATCTAAGATTACAAAGGGATCTTGGTTTATTGGGCCAAAATGTGCTGAGGAGTGAAATAGAGTTTAAGTGTGAGGTGTTGCATTTTGGTAGGACGAACAAGGACTTACACAGTTGATTGTAGGGCCTTGGGGAGCGTTATAGAACAGACAGACCTCAGGGTTCACATACATAGTTCATTGAAAGTTGCATCACAGGTAGACAGAGTGGAAAATAAAGCATTGGGCATGCTTACCTTCATTTCTGAGACGATTGAGTTTAGGAGTTGGAATGCAATGTTGCAGTTGTACAGGACATTGGAGAGGCCACTTTTGGAGTACTGTGTACAGTTCTGGTTGCCCTACTATTGGAAGGATATTAGTAAATTTGAGAGGGTGCAGAAAAGATTTAAGGATATTATTGGGACTGGAGGGTTTGAGTTATACGGAGAGGCTGGATCAGGTCGGACGTTTTTCACTGTAGCGTAGGAGGTTGAAGGATGACCTTTACAGAGGTTTATAAAATATGATGGGCATGGTGAATTTTATCTCAGGTGGGGGTGGGGTGGGGGAAGTTAAAATTATGCCCTCTAATTTTTAAAGAGAGAGGAGAAAGATTTGAACGGGACCTGAGGGGCAACATTTTCACACAGAGGGTGGTGCTTATATGGAATGAACTGCCAAAGGAAGTGATAAAATGTTGTAACCATACATGCATTTAAAAGACATTTGGACAAAAGACAAAAGAAAAGGAAGGACTGTAGGAAAAGGGGTGATCAGCCATGGATGTCTAGGGAAATAAGGGAGGCTATTAAATTGAAAGATAAGGCATACAAAGTGACAAAGACAGTGGGAAACTGGAAGATTGGGAAAACTTTAAAGGTCAACAGAAAGCCACAAAAAAGCTATAAAGAAAAGTAAGATAGATTACGAGAGTGAATTAGCTCAGCATATAAAGACAGATAGTAAAAGTTTCTACAAATATATCATCAAATGAAAAACAGTGGCTAAGGTAAACATTGGACCTTTAGAGGATGAGAAGGGGGATTTAGTAACGAGAAATGAGGAAATAGCCAAGGCATTGAACAGGTATTTTGTGTCAGTCTTCACAGTGGAGGACATAAATAATATGTTAGTAATTGATGATAAGGACATTAAGGTAGGTGAGGACCTAGACATCATCATTATCATGAAAGAGGTAATGTTGGGCAAGCTAATGGATCGAAAGGTAAAGAAGTCTCCTGGTCCTGATATCCTGGGTACCAAAAGAGATGGCCAGAGAAATAACGAATGCACTCATGGTAATTTTACAAAATTCACTGGACTCTGGGGCAGTTCCAGCAGATTGGAAAAGAGCAAATGTGACGCCTCTGTTTAAAAAAGAAGGTAGACAAAGGATGGAGAATTATAGGCCAGTTAACTTAACCTCTGTAATGGGGAAAATGCTTGAATCTATCAAGGAAGAAATAGCAAGACATCTAGATAGAAATTGTCCCATTGGGCAGACGCAGCATGGATTCATGAAGGGTCGATCATGTTTAACTAATTTCCTAGAATTCTCTAAAGACATTATGAGCACAGTGGACAATGGGGACCCACTAGATGTGGTGTGTCTGGATTTCCAAAAGGCATTCGACAAGGTGCCGCACAAAAGGCTGCTGCATAAGACAAAGGTGTACAGCATTATAGGCAATCTACTGGCATGGACTGAGGTTTGGTTAACTAACAAAGCAAAAAGTGGGGATAAATGAGTGTTTTTCCGGTTGGCGAACAGTGACAATGGTGTTCCTCGGGTTAGTGTTGGGACTGCAATTGTTTACAATTTACATAGATGATTTGGGGTTGGGGACCACGTATAGTGTGTCAAAGTTTGCGAATGACACTAAGATGAGTGGTAGAGCAGTGTGCAGAGGACACTGAAAGTTTGCAGAGGGATATAGATAGTTTAAGTGACTGGGCGAAGATCTGGCAAATGCAATTCAATGTTGATAAATATGAAGTCATCCATTTTGGTAAGAATAACAGTAAAAAGGACTATTTGAACAGTAAAAAAATTGCAGCATGCTGCCGTGCAAAGGGACCTGGGTATCCTTGTGCATGAATTGCACAAGGTTGGTTTGCAAGTACAACTGGTAATTAAGAAGGCAAATGGAATTGCTAGAGGGATTGAGTTTAAAAGCAGGGAGGTTATGTTCCAGCTGTATAGTGTGCCGGTGAGTCCACACCTGGAGTACTGCATTCAGTTTTGTTCTCCTTACTTGAGAAAGGATGTATTGGCACTGGAGGGGGTGCAGAGGAGATTCATTAGGTTGATTTCCAGAGTTGAGGGGGTTGGCTTGTGAGGACAGACTGAGTAGACTGGGATTATATTCATTGGAATTTAGAAGAATGAGGGGGGATCTTTTGTAGAAACATATAAGATTATGAAGGGAAGAGATAAGATAGAAGCAGGGAGGTTGTTTCCACTGATGGGTGACACTAGAACAAGCGGGAATAGCCTCAAAATTAGAGGGAGCAGATTTAGGACTGAATTGAGGAGGAATTTCTTCACCCAAAGGCTTGTGAATCTGTGGAATTCCCCGCCCAGTGAAGTAGTTGAGGCTTCCTCACTGAATGCTTTTAAAGCTCGGATAGATAATTTTTTTTGAATAGTAAAGGAATTAGGGGTTATGGTGGGAGGGTGGGTAAGTGGAACTGAGGCTGTGAAAAGATCAACCATGATCTTACTGAATGGCGGAGCAGGCTCAAAAGGGCCAGATGGCCTACTCCTGTCCTGGTTCTGATGTTCTTATGTTCTGATGTTCATGAATAGGAAAGGTTTAGAAGGATATGGGGCAAATGAGACTCATTTAGTTTGGGACATGTGGTTGGCATGGACGAGTTGGACTGAAAAATCTTTTTCCTTGCTGTATGATTCTATGACTCGAACAGCAGATGGCAAGCAGGAGTCACCAGGTGCTGCTTTGAGTTTAAATGTTAAGAAGTCTCAGTGATTACTTTCTATCCATTGCATGGTTGGAGAGGAAGCTGCATATTAATGAGCTGAGGTTTGATGTTAATGAGGGTGATAACAAGCAATAATTCCTGTTACAAGGCACCTTACCGCTCCCTAGCAAGAAACTGCTCTCGGATTCTCAATTCACTGTTGGAAAATGCAACTAATTGTTCCTGACAAAAAGAGGCAACACAGTGGTTTAGCACTGCTACCTCACAGCACTAGGGGCCTGGGTTCAATTCCACCCTTGGGCTACTGTGTGGAGTTTGTGCATTCTCCCCACGTCTGTGTGGGTTTCCTCCCACAGTCCAAAGATGTGTAGCTTAGGTGAACTGGCCATGCTAAATTACCCGTAGTGTTTGGGAATGTGTACGTTGCAGGGGTTAGCCATGGGACATGCAGAGTTACAGGGATGGGGAGGGTCTCAGTGGGATGCTTCTCAGAGGGTTGGTGTGGACTCAGTGGGTCGAATGGCCTCTTCCACACTGTAGGGATTCTATGACTGTAAGCCTGGTCCAAATTCTCATGATAGTCTCCCAAATTTCTCACCATATCTCATGTCATTTAGGGCCATATAAGATGCCACCTTTCGTGTCAAGATGTTTGTTTTGGTTTTGAATTGATGTAAAATATCTATTACAGGGATTATTATTTTGGAAGTGTGAATAGGTAGGACATGACCATTTAAATATAAAGGGAACCTGTTGTGATTATATTTTAAATTAAGGATGCTGGTGTGGATTTACTTTGACGGTTACATCTCTTAAAACACAGCAGGAATATTTCATGATGGGGAACGGAGATTCAACCTTGACAAACTACAATTTGCAGCTTCTATCACGTCTCATTGTCGCGCATTTTGAACTTTACAAGGCACTTTGTTTTAATTAGATTACAGGTAAAGAGTGCAATTTAAAGTAATGGCACACTGTTCTGTTTTAAATCAAGTTCAGAGTGCTGCTGTCTTAATTTAGCTACTGTCAAAGACCAAGTTCAAGATCTGCTTCAAAAATCACTTCATGAGCCAATAAAACTGAGACAAAAGTTAGTCACGGAACTGGAGATTCCCCAAAAATTCGAAAATCATCTGAAGGGTTGGAATGCCCAGATAAATCAGTTACCATCTAAAGAAATAAGATCTTTGTTCTGAAAGAATTTACTGCCTTTGGAAGAATTAAAATATTGTCCAATCAGATGTAGTGCGATAAGAGGGGTGTGTGGGTTTAGAATTTAGATTTAAAGTAGTGACAAATGAGTGCTTCTGTGAATGTTTTTTTTAAAAAACTAGGTTGGACAATTTTAAAGTCACGTAATCTAGTATGTGTCAGTCATTGTGGACCCCTGGAGTGGAAAATTGCTCATTCCATTGTTTATGATAGGAGGTGCAAAATTGAATGCTTTTAGCTTGTTTTCTGTACAGATTAAGCAAGGATTGCTTTTGGTTTGGTAAACCCAGAGACTGAAAGTTTTTAGGACAGTTCAGGCAGACCTGAATGTTGTCAGAAGCAAGCTATAACACATCTTATAAAAAGGTTTTTCTTCTTGGAAATTTTTAAACTTTAAAATCAAAAGAATCCCCACAGTGTAGAAACAGGCCATTCGGCCCAACACCAACCATCCAAAGAGCACCTCACCCAGAACCATCCCCGCAACCCTGCATTTCCCATGGCTAACGCACCTAACCTACACATCCCTGGACACTATGGCAAATTTAGCACAGCCAATCCACCTAATCTGCATATCTTTGGACTGTAGGAGGAAGCAAGAGCACCCAGCAGAAACCCACGTAGACATGGGGAGAATGCGCAAACTCCACACAGACAGTCGTCCAAGGGCGGAATCGAACCTGGGTCCCTGGCGCTGTGAGGCAGCAGTGCTAATCATTGAGCCACCGTGCCAGTTACCTCAGTAGAAAAGATTAGTTTATGTAATTACCAGACCACTAATATTTGGTTAAAAATCAACAGGTTATAAGAAGCTGGGAAAGTCTAAGCTCTCAGTTCAGGATTATTCATGCAGGAAGACTCCACAGTTCACAGGACAGAAACAAGAGGGGAATCAGTTAAATAGAACTTAATGTCTGAAAGAGGTATAATTTCCTGGATTGAATTGTTCAGCTTGTTTAGTTTGTTTTAGCCTTAAATATAATAAACATCTGTTCTGTTGTTTAAGAAATTCTGCAGCATCACGTGACTATCAATGAATGGCCACAATGATAACTAAAATTTAATGATTCCTATAATCTATCAGACCAGATTTCATTTTGGTACGTTACTTGCCTATTAGTACAATCAACTGGAATCATAACCATGGCACGTACAATTGTTTCTCATTCCACAATGCTCTTTATAACCTTTGTTTTAATCTGGGCAAGTGACATTAGACCCAGAAAATTGGACAAGAGGGATAGTAAAGTGCGCAGTTAATTCTAAAGCTAAGACAACCTATGGCCTTGATCTTAACAGCCCAGTAAATTGATAAGATTAAAAAGGGGGCCAATTTTTGTTGGAGGATTATGTCAATAGGAATTTGCATTCATTTGAGTAGCTAAAAATCCTCTACTTTAACTGGGAGTGGATAGTGACTGAATATTAATGAGGGATGGGTGATGGGATTGAAGGACTTATGATTGCAGAGTATGGTATGTAGCAACGTACTGTTTGTCAACTGCATGAGATCTGGACAATTTTATGGTAAATTTTGGTTAGGTTGAATGAGCAAGGATGTGGCAAATTAAGTATAGATGTGAAAATATCCATTTTGGCATGAAAAATTTAAGAAAAGCATTTATCTAAACTGTAAGAGATGGCAATGCCCCGAGATGCAAAGTGTTATGGGTGTCCTAGTGCATGAATTGCAAACTGTCGGTATCCAGGTATAGCAAGCAATTAGGAAAGCTAATAGAATGTTCTTTGTATATTGTGGGAATATTAAATATAAAAGAGTAGAAAGATTATGCGCCTGTTAGACGGGGCATTGGTGAGACCACATCTGGTGTAATGTGTACATTATTGGTCACCTTAATTAAGGATGGAAAAATGTTGGAAGCAGTTCAGAGAATGTTTACCAGACTAATACCTGGTTTTAGTGGGTTCTCCTGAGGGAAGATTGGATAGGCTATGTTGCTATCTGCTGAAGTTAAGAAGAGTAAGTGGTACCTTGACTGAAACATATAACATTGTCAGGGGTCTTGACAGTGAACATACGGAAGGGATGTTTCGTTTTGTGAGAAAGTCTAGAAGGAAGAATCACTGCTTACAAATAAGGGAGATGTCCTTTTTAAGATAGAGGTGAGGAGAAATATTTTCTCAGACTCCTTTTTTCTTAGAACCCTTTTTCTTAGAAGGTGGTACAGTATTTTTAAGGTAGGTACATAGATTCCTTAAAAGCAAGGTGTGTGTGTATGTTTCTGTATATGGGGAAGTGGTGGGGGTGGGCATGGTGTGGTGATGGCACATGAGATGTTTACTTGGGGCGAGGACTGTTGTTATTGAGGCATCATCAGAGCAAACTTGTGTTGTTGCTTCACAAAAGATTTGTATTGCTGCGTGGATTTTTTTTAAAAAAGAACTATCACTTCTTTAAATGATTACTATCATCCTTTAAGAGTACTAGGAATTCTGCCATTCACACATATTTCCACCACTCCCATGAACAGAAATGTGGGCAACTCCTATCATGTGCTCTGTCTCTGTATCCAATTGCCACGCCAACCCCTAATCTCTGTGGATTGATGGCTGTGACAGAGACATTTATCTTCTGGAAAGTAAATATATCCCAGTGAGAACAAGGAAAACAATAATGACATGAAGACCACTGATTTAGAATATAGAGATTAAAAGAAACAGAAGGCCAAGATACAAACTAAAAGGATCTGAAGAATGCTGAGGGAAAACACAGATATCTGAAACTGACAAATATGAAAAGAAGAAAAAATATGCAAGACAGGTTATAAAGTAAAAGAAGCAGGGTAACTTTACACCGAAGTTCAATAAATGATGGATGTATTTCACTAGTTCTTTTCTTTGAATTCTTTCTTGAGGATTACAGATGAACTTCAAATCACTGTCAATTTAGCTCAGTAATCTATAAAATATTTTTACATATTAACAAGTTCAAAGCATTAGGTGTCCCCAGGATGTTTGTGGTAGTTGAAATACAATTTGAATTCTTGAGGATATCTTGGGAAATAGACAGTGCTACAGTATTACAATTATACAGTTACGTGCCGAAATAAATTGGTTTTGTATCTGACAATGACAGTGGCTCTTGTAACTGTGATTCAAAAAGTGGTCTGTAAACTAAGGAGAACATTTGGAAAAGCATCATATAATAACCCTGTTGGCAAAACTGAAACCTACAGGTTTAAGGAGCTGGTTCCAGCATGTTTACAAATTGGCCAAGAAATAAAATATAAATCTTTTATGAATGGTTGTTTTCATAATGCAATGTGCTATGTGGATTCCCAAGAGTTGGCATCAGGACTCTTTCTGTTTTCTGTTTTTCAAAAGTTTGCAGATTCCACACAATGGAAAATGTATTGGACTTTAGGAGAATGTAGACTAATGAAATGTGAAGACACATGGCAGGTAAAATTTAATGTGGATTATGTGTACAAAGTGTGAAACATTGCATTTGTAAGAGAGGATAGGCAATGTGAAGTAAACATACCATTCAAAAGTGTGACGGAGGAGGAAAGAGGGTTCTCAGTTCAGAGACATCTGTGAAGCTTGTAGGGAATGCCAATTAAATCACTTGTGCTTGAGAGCATTTGATTTGTGCAGAAGCCTTGAAGTCAATACCATGTCATTCAACACATTCCACATCACATTGCTGTAGACCTTTGTAAATTGAAACAACTCTAAAAGCACCTTGTACAATTGTAGCAACAGCCTCCAGAAATCAATTGGCCACGAACCTGTAAATATGATGATTCCTTTGTTAAAGCACTGATAGGAGTCCTTTCTGCTGCTGAACATTTAAACATACATAGTTGAGTACAGAGATAGCATTGGTTGAAGAATTCAGCTTGAAAATGGCAGCACTGTTGTCAACTCAGTTCTATACACTGTTGACATGATTTACCTAATCTACATACTTCTGGCAAATATCCCATCCATTACTTATCAAAATTGTCCATTGTGACTTGACCCAAGGAGTCCATGTGTACTATTTCGGTTTCTTTGGACACCAAAACAAAGTCATAGTAGCTGGACAATCCAAATTCTGTGCTCTTGAGCTACGCAGTGTGATTTCAGGAGCAATTGGCCAGACAGTGGCTCACAAAATGAATTTAAATTAAGACTTCACTAAGTCAGACATTGAAAACAATCCAGTGACAGTAAATTATAAAGTTTGGAAAACATTTGCTAATTACTACTCAGAGTTTCAAAAATGAATGGAGTATAAAAATGCAATAAACATCATCATTTAACTAAATAGCAAATTGATTTGACGACACAAAAAGAAAAACTGATGACTGTGAAAAGCTTCTGTGGAACAGTAGTTAGTGTAGTTCTGGATAGATTTGTAGAATTCGTCAATTGTATGGAGGATGGTTAATATTATGATGTAGTATTTGATGATATGAAGCTATGTGATCAATAACATTCAAAAGAATACCAAGAAATGGTCAATGAATTGTAATTAAAGAAAGTGTTAGCCAAGAGAAAAGTCTGTACACATAATAAGATCTCGTGAGCAAGACAGAACAGAATGAAAGTTTTGGATGAATTTATTCACTAAAAACGCCACCTTCATGTCAAGGGCTGTCACTCTCACCTCACCTCTAGAATTCAGCTCTTTTGTCCATGTTTCAATCAAGGCTGTAATGACGCCCAGTTTGGGTTCTGCCAAGGCCACTCAGCTCCTGAATTCATTACAACTTTGGTTCATACATGGGAAAAAGAGCTGAATTCGAGAGGTGAGGTGAGAGCGACTGCCCTCGACATAAAGGTTGCATTCGACTGAGTGTGGCATCACAGAGTCCTAGCAAAACTGGAATTAATGGGTATCAGGGGACAACTCTCCGGTGGTTAGAGTCATATCTGACACACAGGAAGATGGTCGTGGTTGTTGGAGGTCAGTCATCTCAGCTCCAGGGCAGCTCTGCAGGAGTTCCTCAGGGTAGTGTCCTCCGCCAAACCATCTTCAGCTGCTTCATCAATTATCTTCCCTCCATCATAAGGTCAGAAGTGGGGATGTTCGCCAATGATTGCACAATGTTCAGCACCATTCATGACTCCTCAGATACTGAAGCAATCTGTGTCCAAATGTAACAAGATCTGGACAATACCCAGGCTTGGGCTGACAAGTGCCAAGTAACATTTGCGCCACACAAATGCCATGCTATAACCACCACCAATAAGAGATAATCTAACTGCAGCTCCTTGACATTCAATGGTGTTAACATCACTGAATCCCCCACTATCAACATCCTGGGAGTTATCATTGATTTCTATGAGAAACTGAACTGGACTCACCACATAAACAGTGGCTAAAAGAGCAGGTCAGAAGCTAGGAATACTCGTAGAATCACACAATCCCTACAGTGTGAAAACAGGCCCTTCGGCCCAACAAGTCCACACCGCCCCTCAGAGTATCCCACCCAGACCCATCTCTCACCTAACCCACCTACTCTACACATCCCTGAACACTATGGGCAATTTAGCATGGCCAATCCACCTAGCTTGCACATCTTTGGACTGTGGGAGGAAACTGGAGCACCCGGAGGAAACCCACGCAGACACAGGGAGAATGTGCAAACTCTACACAGTCACCTGACGGTGGAATTGAACGCACATCTTTAGCACTGTGGCACTCCTTGATGGTTGGCTTGTCTAAATACTGCAGCCAGTAGCTCACCTCCTGACTCTGAAAAAGCTGTCCACCATCTACAAAGGCACAAGTCAGGAGTGTGCCGGAATACTCCCCACTTTCCTGGATGAGTACAGTCCCAACAACCCTCAAGAAGCTTGACATCATCCATTCCCTCCACCACCGACGCTCAGTAGCAGCAGTGTGTACTATCTACAAGATGCACTGCAGAAATTCACCAGAGATCCTCAGTCAGCACCTTCCAAACCCATGACCACTTCCATCGAGAAGGACAAGGGCAGCAGACATAACCACCACCTTCAAGTTCCCCTCTAAACTGCTTACCATCCTAGCTTGGAAATATATTACCATTCCTTCACTGTCGCTGGATCAAAATATTAGAATTCCCTTCCTAATAGCATTGTGGGTCAACCCACAGCAGATGGACTGCAGTGGTTCAAGAAGGCAGCTCACCATCACCTTCTCAAGGGCAATTAGGGATGAGCAATAAATGCTGACCAGCCAGCAATGTCCATATCCCACAAAATGATTAAAAAACCTCAAACATTACAAGAACCATGCAAGCCATTTGAACCCTTTATAATGACAATAGGTTTTATGCTTAAAATGACAAACAATTGGCGAGAGTGTTTAGATGTCATGCAGCTAAGGACAGGTAAATTGTGTGGCTGGTGGTTAATAGTGACTAGGGTGGGGGAAATTAGGTCGTACATGTGAGGGAGAGTCAGCAGTACTAGCTATGTGTGGTGAGTAGTGTGGCTTTATGGCTGCTGTGACATTAGACTGTCAGCGAGCAGCAACGCTGGATTGCCAAGGCTTGTCTGAGTGCACCGAGACCTTTTTTGAGGATGGTGTGGTGCAAGGGATATTCTTTTCCTCCTGTTGGACCAGTGAGATCCAGTATTGAGCAGTCCTGGAGGAACCCAACGGGATGTCAGAGAACAGGTTATTCCTTTGAGAGTGTTGCTTGATAGCACCATCAGCAATTTCTTCCATCACTTTGCTGATGATGGAGTGTAGATTAACAATGAGGTAATTGGCGAGGTTGGATTTGTCCTGCTATGTTTGTACAGGATATACCTACGTAATTTTCTAAATTATCAGGTAGATACAGTGCTGCAACTGTACTGGAAGAGCTTGGCTTAGTGAGCAGCTAATTCCAGAGCACAAGTCTTCAGAATTATTGACAGAATTTCATGAAGGCCCATAGCTTTTGCAGAGATCAATCACCACTCAGATCTTTAGCCCACACTAAATGATTGCACTTCTACAGAGACTGATGATTATATTCTTCAATTTTATGTATAATAATAATTTTAGTTAACATAAAGGCTTTGTACTTTTTCACACTCCAGACATATTTGGGGGAAAAATAAAAATCAATAGTTAATTATGCTCCTGTGAAGAAAACTTGATGAATTTTACAATGGTAGAGTAGGCATCCATCAAATATCTAGTGAACAAATTGCTTCCATTTCAGGTTTGATAGACTGAAAATTAAAACCTAAACTTTGACAGATGAATATAAAATTTGATGGGTTTATGAACTGAAATCTTTACTGATGTATCCTGGTCACTGTGAAATTCTCCACAGGGATCCATTTCATCCCACTTTAAAATTAAGCATAGAGAACAGTTCAGAATATAAAGCAAAATTTTGAAATGCAGCCACAACTGTTTCTCCGAACAGTAGAGCTATCTTTACCAGTTATTTAGCTAATTTGCTCTGCAGCACAGACAAACTGTCTTCTTCTATAACTACAAAGACTCTTTAATGAGCAAATTCAAATCTTCTTGTCTGAGCTGTTGACAGAATTACTTCATTTTGTTGACTAAGAGTAAATAATAAGGCACTCTAACTGGTTAATGATCTTCTGAAAATGAAATGCAAGCCATGTAGAATATCATAACAATCAACCAGTAACGAGATGATTCTGAGAGACGGGATGCCAAAAACGTTTTAAGCAATAAGAATAAATTATACTATTGCTAACTGTTTGGTTAACTTATTACTAATTGAATCTTATATTTATTTGACAGTATTAAACAACTGAAGAAATCTGTTCAGTTGCAATTTGTTGCTTGTAGGTACCTGAAGATCTTAAGACAGATGACAGCGACACAGGAGGAAATAAACATTTGTAAATTTATTTCCTTTCATAACCTCAACAGAATTTTTCCAAATGGTGCATGTCTTCAGAACTTTAGAACTGTTAACAATGTCAGTAATGACAAAAGGCAGCTAACATCATTGTAGGATTTCAGTGGAAAGAATTTTAAAAGTCTGCCACTTCCTCTTGTTTTCAGGAGTTTGATAAATCATGAACTCTCTTCATATTAGCAATAAGAGTCTTGAATTCAGCAAACGGTGAACATGTATGTCCTAGAATGAACAACTAATGGTACAGCTGCAGGCGAATCAGATAGTGACCTATTAATAAAGAATTTTTGAATAAATGTGTTGATTTAAGGGTATGTTTTCTGATCTTGCAATTAAAGCATAGTACTTCACTGGCTTCTTATCAGGGTTTTTAAAAATATTTAGAGATTGGAGCCATGTAGCTAGGTATGCATATGTCCTTACAAAAGTTCTAATTTTTAAAAAAATATGTTTCAGTCCATAGAAATTATACAAGTTCCATAACCAACCATTGGATTTAATAAATGTTTTATGCAAAAAAAGCATGGTATGAGATAAAGAAATAGCATATATTTCCATAGTGCTTTTCAAAGCTTTAGAACTTTCAAACTACCTTACAGTCAACTAAAACGTAGTTACTGTTGTGCCATAGAGTGATAAAACAGCTAATTTGCACATGGCTAGTTTCCACAAATACCACTGAGACTAATTACTACAACATTTGTTTTAGTTCAGGAGTCGGGATTAAGTATTAGCTTGAGCAACAGGACAACTGTCTGGTCCCTCATGAAATAATGCCTCCTAGGACAGCTGGGTTTCACTTTCTGCCTCGTTTAAAAGTCATGCCTTCAGCAATGGAACTCTCCCTCTGTAATGAACTGCCAGTTATGTGCAAGGCTTGAACCTACAATTCTGAATTAGATGCAACAGTGAAACCACAGAGTCCAAAGCGGTTAGGAATTACACAGCAATACAGAATCTAATCCCTTGACTTGACAGTTTGGGCGAAGGGACTTTTCTTATTCAGCAGAATGTTATTTTGTCTTGCGGTGTGACGCTGCACTATGCTTTTGGGTTCAACAGAGTCTGGTTGAGGAGAGGTAAAGTCAAGAACTGTCTTCCGGCTTAGACTTCAAAGTAACACTACTTATTATACGTTAATACTTAATATTGCTGTACTTGGTAATCATAGATATACCTGGCTTTGATCTTATAGTTTCTGTAGATAAAGAGTAATCCATTTTTTATCCTCTTAAAGCGGTCTCTTATTCAGAGGGTTTGAAGAACACCTACATTGCAGTATTTATATTCAGTAATTTGTAGCTATATGACATAATTGCAACCAATGTTATACCACATACCAGCTCTTGTTGCACAGTGATAGTATCCCCACCTCGGAGCCAGGACCGAGTCTTACCTGTTTAAGGGCTGTGTAATAACAGGTTGATTAGAAAATGCCTATAATCAAACTAATTCCTTATCAGGCAAGACAGCTTCCATTATCTGAAAGAACTGTGGATGCGGGAGACCAGGAACAAAAACAGAATTAGCTGGGAAAGCTCAGCAGGTCTGGCAGCATCTGTGAAGAAAAAAAAAATCAGAGTCAACATTGTGGGCCTGGTGACTCTTCCTCAGAACTCCGAAACGTTAACTCTGATTTTTTTTTCTTCACACATGCTGCCAGGCCTGCTGAGCTCTTCCAGCAACTTCTGTTTTTGTTCCAGCTTCCATTATCCTACCTTTTCTCTTGTATAAATTGTGATGCTCATTGAATAAAGGTGTACACCTTAGCTCACAATCTGCATTTGCTCACCACAAGCCTTGCTATTTTGTAGCTTTTCTGAGTGGAATGATAGTCAAATAAAGAGTATTAAATCCTTAGAGAAATCAAAAGCATTGAAGTGTCGAATGCAATATATGCCCAATGGTATTTTTAACTGGCTGCAGATGATAAATTAGAAATTAATTTAATCAATTTTATATCTACCAAGTTGCAATATAGTTTACAGCCTAGTCTTAATCTAAAGAGAGTGTTGTAGGTCAAACTATATTCTATTATTTAATTACAGTGATAGTGTGCCTGCAGTTCAAAAACCATCTGAGCCTGAAATTTCATATTGTCTGCAATTTTCATGAACCCAAAAATTTTTGCAAATCACTTCAGTGACCACAGATTGGTGCAGAATCATTTCTGTCAGTTTATCACGTCAAAAAAAAAGCCTTGGAAATTCAAATAACTTGATCCAACCTGTAATACAGGTTGCTGAATCTGCATGCATCCAATTTAAAATTATTTAAATAGGGGTCCATCTGAGTGAAACTGTAAAGACTTCTTAATTTTAAACAGCAATTTGAGCAGTGAAAGATTACTTCTTGGAGTGACTACTTTTGAGACTGCCTCAAACAAATTCAGCCCTGGAATTGCTTTTGACGGTGTGGGAGTCAGTGTTGACTTATCAGTGTTATCCCTAATCTCCCAAGCTACAGTGCAAAATTCTTAGAAATGGAGATATTATTCCTTAAGGGCATAGGTTTGTGAGCCAGTACCAAGTGGGAATAAAAATAGCAGGTGAAGACGGTCGCAAGAAGAATTAGGCAACATTTTAAGGATGGTGAATCCCACCAGATATTTCTCTGGAACTCTCTTTACCATGGTGAATTAGTGGCTGACACTGCTGACTGCATTTTCAGTTATGTTATCTTTCTATCTGCTGCAGTGGGAACTTCCTGTCCCTGCTGAAGCATAGGTCCACTGTGCATGAGTAGGGATGCCAAGTGGCAAAGGATAGTTGAAAGAAAACCACATTTTCTTTGTTGCCATGAACAGAAACACACTTCCTATAACAGTCCAGTCCTTCTAAGTGTGTTCAAGGTCATGTTGTATTCATTTAAGCTCTCCACCACCAACTCACCTTTGTACTGCTCATTACACCCAAGCCCCTTTCCCCCAGTGCTGCTCAACCTCTCAATTATTGTATGTGCAACTCTACTGAGCACCCCCTCCTCCTCCCTCACCCAAAAAAAAATCTGGTGGCTTTTCAGCCACCATCCTCTGGTCTAATTAAAACAGGGTCTTGTATTAGACAAGAAGTACTTGATTGCATGTTAAAAACTAGTTACAGCTTACAATGATATGGTTGACAATATTACAAACACCATAGGAGGGTTTGTGCACCTGGATGTTAGGTCTTATTCCTCCTCAGCTGTTTGCTATCAAGTACATAAGGCAGCATTTCAAAGGGTGGCACTTAAAGCATTCCTCAGTATTAAGCCTTTTCCATATAAATCTAATTCCACGTTGGTTTTTTTTCCCCCATTATTCGGTTATATATAAATGAGTTACATTTACCAATACCCCATCTTCCTGACCACCCAACTATGATCATAGGAACATGAGTAGGACATTGAGCCCTCAGGCCCGTTCCACCATTGAATGCGATTGTGGCTGTGATCTAGCTTCATAGCTCCCTGATTATATTATCGGTAAAACCAACAGGCTCACTTCTTCAGTTTTGCTAATTGAGGATTGTTTCTTCCTGGACATGATCTCTGTTGTGGCTCAATTTAAAAGAAAACACAGTAAAAAGTCACCATCAGTTCACTCTAATTGAACACCAGAGAAGCAAACTGTCTCTTTCAGTTCAACTTAACTGCTTCTTTCAATTCCCAACCTTGAGAGTCTAAAAGCCTGTCCCTTGATTAGTCGCACAATTGAGCTTAGTCTTTCTCAGCCTCAAATTAGCCCATCAGGGTCCTAACCAAACGCTTCTGGCCTGGAATTTCAAACAAAAATCTTCATGTCAAGGGTAAGTGTAGTGATTGTAAAGAGGTCAGCCACTGGACCTGATTGGGAACATTAATCTGGTCCAATCAAGGAGTCCTGGCACACAGATAAGAACATGAGTGTCAGACATCCTGTTCATTCTGAGAGCTGGCTCTTAGGAAGCTGGATCAGTGTTGAGGATGTTTTCTGTGTAAATAAAGTGTGACTTGGTGATGGGATACCAATCTCTATGGAGATATTTCACCGGCAGCGAGAGAAAAGCTCGCTCCTGAAGAGATTCTCTCACAACAGTCATCTTTGAGTTGGGCTAAGCATTTCTGATGTCACGCTGTAATTTTGGAAGCTTGGCTTGTTGAATCCTGCCATCAAAGACTGGGTCCAGTATTTGCAAAGAATGCATTATTTTTCCAGACAAATGACATTAGGGCAGATGAAAAGCGACGAGTAATTCTCCCAACAGCTTGCAGACCGAGACCCTAACTTTCCCTGAGGCACCAGATACTGAAACCTTTCAAGAGTTGACAGTTTTAGTTAAGAAATATTATGACCCTACGACTCTTCTAATTCTGAGACGCTATCGGTTTTATTTGGCAATTCAAAAATCAGGGGAATCCATATTGGGATTTTTGTCGAGGATAAGAAAACTGGAGGAGGAGTGTAGCTTTGAGTTAACCCTTAATGAGGTGCCGAGAGACCGTTTAGTATGTGGGATTAATAATGTAACCATGCAAAAGCACCTACAAGCTGAAGGCCAACTGGGCTTCAAACTGGCACTAAAACTGGCTTTGTCATTAGAAAATCTGGCACGTGGAGCATATGAGTTGCAGCGCATTCCAATGGAAGTGGACACCTTTGCCAGGCCGACTGAGCTTGGGGAACACCACTTGAGTAAAGGCAATTGCGTAGCCTCATTCAGGACATACCCTGAACAGAGAAAACCGAGGTCAGCCCACAGCAAAACTCCAAAACAAAGCCAAGCCTCAACTAAACGGTTAAAATTATCTTCAGGATCCAAGCCAGCAAGTCATTGTACAAATTCAGTTCTAGTCTCTTATGAGAAACAGCTGGTTCAGTTACCACTGCTTGTAATAAAAGGCTTGGGCCCAAGCTTGTTGGGGTGAAATTGGTTGATAAAGAGTCACCTTGAGTGGCTCAATATTACTTGATTGGAAAATGGGCTGCCTGAGTGAAGTTCCAATTAAATACCCTGAAGTTTTTCAGGAACGTCTAGGGACTCATCAAAGGGGCCAAGGCCACCGTGCATGTTGACAGGATGCAAATCCAAGATTCTACAAGGCTCACCCAGTGGATTTTGCCTTATAGACAAAAGTAGAGGCAGAAATCAGGAGGCTGGAGAGTGAAGAAATCATCAAACCAGTGCAGTTTGTGGAATGGGTGGCACACGTCACCTTTGCGGTGATTTTAAACAATCCCTCACATTGAGGATTTATACACAAAGCTGGCAGGAGGCTATCCTTCATGAAGCTGGACCTGAGCCATGCATACTTGGAATTGTGTTTAAATGAGGGTTCCCAGAAGTATGCTACAATTAATACCCATAAAGGGTTTGTATCCAAGTGTGAGGCTTCCATTTGGGGTATTATCGACCTGTGCAATTTTTCAGCAGATGGTGGAAAAGATCTACTAGGTCTACCCCAGGTCGCCACTTATCTAGGTGTCATGCTAATAACAGGGAAGACTAAGTGCTCCTTATTGGAGAACTTGGACATAGTCCTTAGATGTTTCTCCCAGTTGGGTGTATGCCTTAGAGGGGAAAAATGTGTGTTCCAGGCACTCATAGTAATCTGCTTGGGCTACATAGTGGACAAGACCAGGTTACACCTGTTGGAAGATAAAGTGAGGTCATTCAAAGGTCTCCCAGCTCTTGGTGTCAAGAAGGACAAAAATTATCGCCATCAGCTCCCCCACATTTGCGGGAATGGCTGGGTAAGCCCTGGACTCTGTTACACATCGACTATGCAGGTCAATGGGCTCAATGTTCCTAGTCATTGTGGACACTCACTCAAAATAGAGTTCATTCATCAAACACAGGCATAATAATAGAAAAACTGCACACACCTTTTGCAATACACAGACTTCCAGAAGTGTTGGTCACACAAAACAGGCCATCATTTATCAGAGAATTTGAATGTTTCCTAACGTCAAATGGTAATCACCATATAAAGACAGCTGTATATCATCCATCATCCAATGGTTTGGCAGAAAGACCCGTCCAAACTTTGAAGGCAGGCTTAAAGAAACAGCCTACAGCTTCACTAGATACTAAACCATCTTAGCTCCTGTTTGGTTAAAGGACCACCCCTCATGAAAATACGGGGATAGCTCCATTAGAGCTGCTAATGTGGGAAAGACTCCATACTAGGTTAAATCTGATCTTCACAGACCTGTTTTGGGGGATGGGGGTAGTGGGGAAGCGGTGAAACGGCATCAGGAATACCAATACCGGACACAAGGCTCTGCTAAGTGAGGACAGACAGTTTACCTTCAGGTGATAAAGTTTGGTGTAGGAACCACGGGAACAGCCCTACATGGATAAGGGGCGTGGTCGACATGTGGTCAGGTCCAGTGATGTTCGAGTAGGTGCGACAGTCCTGAACAAGACATGGACCATATGAAAGCTGCAAACTCGCAAACAGTGTGGGAGTAAAATGTGCCCAGTGCCTCTACTGCCTTTCCAACTGTTCTGGAACCCATGGGTTCTCTCTCTCCATCAAGCATTGAAGATACCTTGGAATCTGAAATGGACATGGTGGATATTGCTGCCTTGATGCCTTTGCTGCCAGAACAGGAGAGTGAATTTCTTTTGAGACACTCCAGGTGCAAGAGGCGAGATACTGTGCATTACATGCCATCTGCATCAGAGGCAGAGTTGGCAGAACCTGACCCGGTGCTAAAATGCCCAAGAGGACCTTCAAAAACAAAACGGCCTATGTCCTCGGACTTAGAGGAGGAGTGATGTTGTGATAGTAATGAGGTCAGCCAGGTAGACCTCACAATATAAGTTTCCTGACTGGGGCTGTTAATCTGGTCCAATCAGGGAGCCCTGGCTGACAGATATAAACAGGAGTGTCAGAGGCTCTGCTCACTGAAAGCTGGCTTTGAGGAAGCTGGATCAGTGTCAAGGACTCTCCACATGTAAATAAAGGGTAACTTCAGGACAGGATACCATCACCTCTGGAGTTATTTTAGTAACCTATTTTTGAACAGTTTGAAACAACCTCCTTTTTTTAACCTAAAAAAAAAACTGTGTTAGATATCTAAGTTCCATCAGGACCTCCGTAATCTGAGAGACAAAAAAGTCTCTAAGCTATAGTGGTTTTCCGCAAAACAAAAAGGAAATGCTGACCTTTCAAACAGAAAGCAAACTAACCAATGCAAACAAATCCCCATCATGGTAATGGTAGAATGGGGCAAATAGCAGGCTCTGAGCTGACCAACTGAGGTTGAGCACAATTCTGGAACAACTGATGGCCCATAGCACCTCATGGATGCTAAATATTGAGTTGCTATGTCTGTTTAAAGCCTTCTAGTTTAGCATGGTGATAGTGCCACACCTCAGAATGAAGAATATTGTAAAGACAGTCCTTTTTCTTTTAATTTTCGCTTGGGTAAAGGACTATTTTACGACAAATGGCCGAGCACTGAATTTCTGTACTTATAAAAAGCCAGGTCCCGAAACTCATTATGAGTTGTGCTTATATAATTGTTTTTATTCATTCAGGGGATGAGGGTGTTGCTGGCTAGGCAGCATTTATTGCCCATCCCTAATTCCCTAGAGGGCAATTGAGAGTCAACCACATTGCTGTGGGTCTGGAGTCACATGTAGGCCAGACCAGGTGTGGATGGCAGTTTCCCTCCCTAAAAGACATTTGTGAACCAGACGGGTTTTTCCAACAATCAACAATGGATTCACGGTCATCATTTGATTCTTAATTCCAGATATTTATTGGATTCAAATTCCAATATCTGCCGTGGTGGGAATTGAACCTTTACAAATAGTGGAGGAACGAGGTATATAGAAGGCACAGCACCAGCCACCTGTTCAAAGTGAAATTCAACCAGCAATAAGCAGTTGATTGACTTGGGCAATTGTGGCCAGTTGTAGAGGTCAAATGTCATCAGCCTGACCACAACTCTCTGGTTCCTCGGTAGGTTGTGGCTATGACAACACAGGGAAAATCCCTATAGCCTCCGGAGGAAGAGGTGCTATGTCTCTCACTGCAGTGAAAATAGCTGAAATCTGAAGAAAGTCTATTATTTTCTTCCACTTGTTGCTGTAAACTGTGACCTTTGGCTAGTAATGGGGGAATTTTGCAGTTAGTGTACCAATCTCCTGTGCCACCTGCAAAGAAGTGAAAAGAACTTGGGGAAAAAAAAAAAGAGTTCAAAGAACAAAGTCTTGGTAAGTGAAATGATCATCTCAGTAACCCCAATGGGCTGCTGCTATTGAACTGCGGGTGTGGGTGTGGGTGTGTTGTGCATATGGAACAAGGAGTGTATCGGTTGATCAAATATTCCAGTTGATCAAGAGGTCCATGTAATCAATGTAAAAACACACATTAAGTAATAGAAACACAATGCAGGGGGTATACATATCACCGTTATACTTCATTTACAGCATAAATCACTTAAATAATATTGCAATTTTGCCTTAACTTACTGGTAGAGAGCCTTCTCACCTTCACCCTTAACTGACTACTCTGACATCACAGAGATGGCAATAATATAGTAAACTTTCAGTGTTTCAGGTATATAATTTTTGCCAGTTTTGCAAGAGTGCTGGTTCATAAGGTGCCAATTAAAACAATGCTTGCTGCAGTTCTTTTTAAGAACAGTATCCTGGTCTGTGTCTTCTGTTAACCTGCGTCAATCTGACAGATAAAGTTAGGGACTTTGCACATTTTGATAATTTGTTAATTTATAGTGGCTTGAGAACCAGTGTACATTCCCAAGTGGATTGTAACAAGGGATTAGCCACACATCTGGGAAATGCTCAGAGAAAATGAGGATTTGGTTATGGTACTGATAAGTGATAAGGAGTAGGAAAGCAGATGGTTCTCTACTGAAATAAGAAATGGCACAGCAAATTTCAAAGGATTTGTTCAAGGTGGCAGAACTATCCCTGATAGCCTTAAGTAATCTTTCAAACTCCAGGGTGATTGAATTGGCAAGTAAACTAGAGAAGCAGGAAAGGGAAATTGAATAGAAATAAAAACAAAGAATGGGAAATGGCATTGCAGAAACTAGAATTAGAATTGCAAAAAGGAGGAGAACCTGAGAGTACAGGAATAGATTTAAATTATAGACTTGAAATAGAAGGACATCAGTTGCTGATGCAGGTTCTGGTGAATTGAATCATAACTTAAAAGTCCAGAACAGAAATGTCTAAGCTTGCACAGGCCCTACCAAAATTTTGAGGAAAAGGATGCGGAGACATTCTTCATGTTATTTGAGAAAATAGCAAGATAAATGACAAAAGAAGACTGGACACAGGACACTGATCATGCAGAGTAAGGTGACAGGTGAAGCACAGGAAATTTATGCTTCGCTGTCAGAGAACATTTCACAGCACTGTGTTTAAAAAGAAACTGTAGCTAGATTTGAATTGTACCTCAGGCATGTAGGCAAAAGTTCCAGAATTTAAGGAACCAGCCTGGACAAAACTGCATGAATGTGGAAATGTTCAAACAAAGTAATTTCAACTGGTAAATCAGAAGATGAAATCACAAATGATGCTCTTCGAGAAATTATTCTTTTAGAAGAATTTAACAACTCACTGCCTTCCCTAATAAGAACTAAAGTTGAGGGCCGAATCTTCCAATTGCTAGACATGCCACAACAATGACTGATATTTATGAGCTGATTCATGGAACTCAAACTTTTTCTTGTCATTCCCAAAAATTTGAGAAAAGATAGAACTTGAGAGTGTGAAAAGAAGACAAGTAGTTTGGGGAAAGAATGGATAGCTGGAAGTGCTCCAAGATTTCCTCCTCAGATCAGAAGGAAGGGTACTGAAGGTTGGAGGTGAAAATTCAATGCCAAGATGTTTCCATTGTGAGGGAAAAAAGAAAGGCTGAAGCACTTATAGCAATCCTCAGTGAGATATGCCAAGTCGATGATCCATCTAGGCCTCCCTAGTGGTCCCCAGCATCTCGAATGCCAGTCTTCAGCCAATTCAATTCACTCCTTGTGATATCAAGAAATGGTTGGAGGCAGGGGGTACTGTAAAGGCTATGGGCTCTGACAACATTCCCACAATAGTATTGAAGATTTGTTCTCCAGAACCTACTGCGCCCCTGGCCAAGCTCTTCCAGTGTAGTGACAACACTGGCATCTACCCAACATTGTGAAAATTACCCAGATATGTCCTGTACACAAAAAGCAGGACAAATCCAACCTAGCCTATTACTGTCCCATCAGTCTACTCTTGATATCAGTAAAGTGACAGAAAATGTCATCAACAATGCTATCGAGCAATAACCTGTTCAGTGATGCCCAGTTTGAGTTCTGCTAAAGCCAATCAACTCCTGACCTCAATATAACCTTGGAGCAAACATGGAAAAAAAAGAGCTGAATTTTGCAGATGATGGGACAGTGGTAGCCCTTGACATCAAGGCTGCATTTGACCAAACATGGCATCAGGGTGCCTTAGCAAAAGGGACTCCATCAGAATTAGGGGGCAAACTCTCCATGCCTGCCACATAGGAATATGGTTTTGTTTGTTGGAGGTTAGTCATCTCAGTTCCAGGACACCTCACAGGAGATCCACAGGGTAGTGTTCTAGGCCCAACTATCTTCAGTTGCTTCATCAATGTCCTTCCCTTTACAATAAGGTTAAAGTAGGGATGTTTGCCAACGATTGTATGTTCAGCACTATTTGCGACTCCTCAGCTACTCAAGCATTGCATTTGTAAATGCAATAAGGTCTGGACAATATCCAGGCTTGGGCTGACAAGTGGTAAATCACATTCACACCACAAAACTGCCAGGAAATGACCATCTCCAATTAGAGAAAATATAACCACTGCTCCTTGGCATTACTTTCACTCAATCCTCCACTATCAACATCTTTGGGGTTACTATTGACCAGAAGCTCAATTAGACTCACCATATAAATACAGTAGCTAGAAGAGAAGGTCAGAGACTAGGAATATTGCAATGAACAACTCACCTCCTGACTCCCCAAAGCCTGTCCATCATTAACAAGGCCTAAGTCATGAGTGTGATGGAATACTCCCCACTTACCTGGATGGGTGCAGCTCCAACAATACTCAAGAAGCTTGACACTATCCAGGACAAAGCAATCCAATTGACTGGCATCATACCCACAAACATCCACTTTCTCCACCACTGATGCTCAGTAGCAGCAGTGTGTACTATCTTCAAAATGCACAGCATAAATTCACCAAAGCTCCTTAGATAGCACCTTCCACTTCCATCTGGAAAGACAAGGGCAGCAGATAATTGGCAAAACCATCATCTGCAAGTTCCCCTCCAAGTCAAACATTATCCCGACTTGGAAATGTATCACCGTTCACTCTAAGGGCATTGTGGATCAACCAACAGCGCGTGCGGTACAGTGCTTCAAGAAGGCAATTCACTGCCACCTTCTCAACAGCACCTGGGGGTGGATAATAAATGCTGGTCAGCCAACCAAGCCCACATTCTACTAGTGAATTTAAACAAAAGTCAGGCCACATTTGTCATACATGTTAGGAAACTCCATAAACTGGTGTGGGTATCAAAGATGCTGGTTTAATTACATGCTGAAGAGTCATTTAGTCAAGTGTTAGTAGACTGCATAGTCAAAAACAAAAGCAGGACACCAGTATCTCATTACAATTATGAATATGACAATTTGATTTCCAGAGACTATTCCTTAAAAAGGACCATTACAACTTGGGTACTAGTGGAAAATTTAATTCAGTTTTTTACTTGTTATGTTCTACCAATTTAGAAATAATCTGATCAGAGTTCCAACTTTACATCTAATAGCTTCCAAGATATTATCAGCAGTTTGGGTATGAGACAACTGAAATCAACTGTGTATCAATTGCAAACACAGGGAGCTTTGGAGAGATATCATCAGACTCTCAAAACCATGATTAAGGCATATTAGTGCAAATATGCACAGAATTGGAATAAAGCATTAGATTTCTTACTATTTATTACCAGAAATTCTGCAAATGAATCAACTGGATTTAATCTATTTGAATTGATTTATGGTCCTGAGATTAGAGGTTCAGTAAGATCAATTATGAAGAAGTTCTTGAAACAAAAAAACAAATCCTCAATGTTGACTTAGATTCCCATCTTACTAGAAAGATTCACAGGAGCATAGATTGGGAAGTCTTACAAGTGAAAATGAAAAAAAAAAAATGGGCAGAGAAACATTCCACAACAACAATGTTTCAAATGGGAAATGAAGAATTGGTGTTATTGCCTTTGCCAAAATTCAGTGGCCCATTCAAGGTAGTTAGGAAGGTTAGTAAAATGACTTATCTGATAGATGCTCCAAATTGGAGGAATAAAAATTGGTTCTGTTACATTAACATGTTGAAATTGTATTATTGTTAAAGAGTGGGAGTAGGAGTGTTCGAGGATGACAGAGACAGAGACAGAGACAGACTTCTCAAATACTGGGATTGTTAGACACTATTCTCATTTAGAGACAGGGCAATGGGAGGATCTTGTAAGGCTACTTACTAAGTATAAAGTAATCTGCAGAGATACACCTGGATGTATTATGTTAATTAGGCATGACATGGACATAGGAGAATCAATGCCATAACAGCATTTTTTATTATATGCTCAGAAAAAAAAAACAAGCTCAGGTGGAAACAACGATTTAATACTTGCTGGAAAATCACATTGTTGAATGTAATCAAAGTAGCTGGTGTTCACCAATTGACCAGATGGATCAACTAGATTCTGTATAGATTATAGAAAGGGAAATGTGGTTATGAAAATAGATTCATAAAAAGTTCCATGGTTAGAAGCTTGTAACAATAGGGTTGGTGGTATCTCATTCCTTTTTTTAAGACTGATCTATTGAATGGCAAATTACATTAACATTAAAGGTTAAGGAGATTCCATTTTTTTCACACCAAGTAAGTTAAAGTAATGTTGAGGGATGCCATTTAGATTAAAGAATGGCATAGCTATGGTCAAAGGCGTGCAAATCGAGTCATAGTTAAGGTCCAAAACTTGTAGTTTATTTAAGCAATGCTGTAATATACATTAATTGTGAAAAGTGCTTTGTGAAATTGGAAGAACTGTTTAAACAAATATAGTTGACTGGCTTAGTAATAAATTCAGGCAAAAGTGAATTTGTGAAAGCAAGAATATTTCACCTGGGACAAATGGTAGGACAAGAATAAATGTCATAAGGACAGCAAAAAAGTGAAGGGTCTCAGAATTCCCTGTTCCTAAAACTAAAAGGGGAATTGAGATTTTTAGGAATGTGTGGATTTTATTGGAAATTTCTACACAATGCCAACGCCAAACTGTACCTTTTTAATGAATTTAAGGAAATGAGCAAAAGTGGTATAGTCAGCAGAATGCGAGGCTGTCTTTGAGAAGCTAAAATCAGTTTTAATAAATGTAGTAGTATTGGCTGCTGCTGATTTTTCCAGAAATGTCAAAATTAAAAGGAGTGCACTGTAATCTCCTGCGCCTCCTACGAATAGCGAAGAAACTGGAGAAACTTCTTTTTCTGGTTGGTTCCTGCTGTCCTTGGCTGTAATAATGATCCAAGTTTCTTTTGTTATTTCTGTATGATTCTGACAACCCACAGTTTAAATGCGTTCTGCCTTTCTCCAGCTTTTTCTGCAACCTTAATAGAACCTTCTAACTTATTTTTTTCCTTTAGACCAGGACAGCTTAAAGTTCTGATCTGTCCATTTTGTTGCTTTATTTCATGCTTTGTGACATCACTAGGCCTGCAGCCTCAGTCTAAATTGCTTTGCAGCCCTTGAATTGAATTAGTTTTATTGTCACGTACTCACATCAGTGCAATCAAAGTCACCATCTTAGCTATAAGCTACCTGGGTTCAAAAATCTTAGGAATAAATTAGAAAAATAAAGAAATTTCAAAAAACCAAGTTCAGCATTACAAACAGACCATCCCAGGCCTCAGCTCCAATCTGTGCCAGGTTTTGCCTCCAGTCCATGCCAAACTCAACCTGGGGCTGCTTGTTCGCTGCTGCCTCAGATGCTGGGGGACCTCACTCTACACCACATTGGACTCACTTGCCCCGCGGTGACTTGACTCCACCATGCTGGGCCCGCTCCCCTTTTGCGCTGATCTCCTCCTATGCACTGCACAAACTTGCTCTTCACAGAAGGTAAGTAGATTAAAGTAAGAATAAAAAAAAAGTGAGAGAAAAGAAAAGAGAAAGTAAAAAAGTGTATGGACCAGATGAGCTCCGGGCAGGAGTCCACATGCTGTGCTAACTACTCCGCTGCCATCTTCAGTGTCGCTGAGTTCCCTTGCCTGGTGATGTCCAGCCGCTTGATCTGAACTGCAAGGACTTTCCTTACTCTTCTCATTCCCAGCCTGTAATATGGTGTCATTTTTTAAAAAAAAATGCAACTTCAAAGCTGCATCATGCTTTGAATCCAAAAACTGTGATGAGGCAGAGTGATGGTAGTGATAGAGAAGAAAAAGGAAACAAATCCTGTATTCCAGTTCCACCACTTCGTAGGACATCATAACCCATGTGTTCTAAGATCTGTGGGTTCAGAAGCAGCCTCTTGAACTACATGAAGACTCACAGCCAAGACTCAACTCTGAGCAGGCATTACCTTCGAATCAAGGGGCAGCCAAAGATGACATCAAACTGAACATAGTTATTGTTAAAGCATCTGTTGATATATTGATCAAGTTCAAAAACACAGGACAAAGTATGTTGTGAAAGAAACTAAATTGAATTTATCAGATAAAAATTGCACAATAAATGTCAAGGCTATGAATACAAATAATTATGTTATTGCCCACTTTTTTTCACTTGGGTCCTCTGAATCAAAAATCTGGAAACTAAGAAAAAAATTAACATGCTTGTTGTGAGGTTATAGTCTCAAAAGACCAATCTCTGTTTCTTGGGCAAAAGTACTTATCATTGAGGATCTTGGGCATCGAGTTAGTGGTTCATATCAGCTAGACCCAAACTCCAGTGGTGACAGGAGATCCAGTCATTTGAGGGCTGGAGCACATAAACTCACAACTGGCAGATTGTGGGGAAAAAGCAAATGCCCTGGTGCAGCCTGCTGACAAAGTCTTGTTGTGCTTCATTTGAGAGACTAAGAATGGAAGTTAAGGTATAGGGTCCCGACCCAAAACGTCAACTTTCCTGTTCCTCTGATGCTAACTGGCCTGCTGTATTCCTCCAGCTCCACACTGTTATTTCTGACTCCAACATTTGCTGTTCTTGCTATCTCTGATGGAATTTAAGGTTATGTTTCCAATCTCATTATGAATGGACATAAATACTCAAAGTCCTCAAGCAATTTATATGGCAAATAGAAAGACTTGCTTAATAGGTCAGAGAGAGCAGTTACAAATACAATTCAGTGTGTCACTGCGAGTTTGTACTAATGGATGTGGTTGCTATAACATTATTTAGTAGTTTGGTAAGGTTATTTTAGGGTTAAATTGCTAGTCAGTTAACCATGTTAAGTTATTAATGCATTGAATAGACCAGAGCCTCTGTCCATAATTAGCAGGGCTTTTCCTAACATGTTCTTGTGAGCACAGAGACAAAGCTGATTTCTTTTCTTCTTTTGGATACATGTATTAGTTTTTTTGGACCATTAAGTCCAGGAACCCCTTTGACAGTGAGGTGAACTGTTTTAATTGAAACTTCATTTCCAGTTGAATCTACATTCTGCATGCATGACTAAACTTGGTAGCTTAGATCTTACCTTTCTTATCTTTGTCTGTAATGAGCTGATACAGCATAGAATTTCTTGCTGTTGCGGTCTGACTGAAGGTATTTTGAGACAATAAAAGGTACTTTTTTTAACTGCTGCAAAAAAATTACAAAAAAAGTGGAGAAAACAGAAAGGTCCCCTTTTGGCTGCAAAGAGGAGCTGTCTGAGCCTATTAAAGGTAAAGGAAGACTTTGCTTCTATACTACAAGAGACAGAGGCTGACATCCTTCAAGACAGGGGAAGATTAGCTTGAATTAACTTCCTTCCTTATGTCGTAATCACAAAGGGAAGTTTCTTCCATTCAGGATACAATCCAGTCCAAACAATTTACAAAGCTTTTTGCCTGCAAATCTTGAAGGCATCCTATAGGCAATTTATCAGGATAGTGTGACTGAGTGTGAAGAATAAGTTATTTTTGTAGCACTTCTGCCCTTCACCACCCCACAAGAATAATTATGCTTTCACCTTTTGGCCTCTTCAACTGGGCCACCAGCTGATACAAGGTAGTATGTGATTAAGATACATTTCTGTTTTAAATCAGCTTTGGGATCCGACTGATAAAGTTAATTTAACTAAGTGCTAGCTTCAGACGACCACCTGAACGACCTAGTCTGAGGAGAGAAAGTTACCTTTGGGAAACTATGGCCTAGTTGTCATTAATAACAATAAAAAGCTGTATTAAAATCTCCCTTTTTACTTGGGCATAAAAAGTAGTAATCAATAGGGATTCCTACCTTAGCTGACGTACGTTCCTCATGGAAGGGATTGGTAGGTTCTACAGATTGAACATGGCAAAAACATAGCAGGTAGCTGAATGGATTTTAACCTCACCTCTACATTCCTGCACATCCCCAATAATCTTTCATCACCTTGGTAAACAAGAATCTGTGTCTGTCTTAAAAACAAAGATTTTGCATCCACTGCCTTTTGAGAGAGAGGGAATTCCAAAAGATGCTCAACCCTCTCAGAGAAAAATGTTTTGTCATATATGTTTTAAATGGGTGCTACCTTATTTTTAAACTATGATCCCTAGTTCCATATTCTTCCATAAGCTGAAACATCCTTTCAATATCCACCTGGTCAAGTTCCCTCAAGATCTTTTGTGTTTCAATTAAGTCACCTGTAACTCTTCTCAACTCCAAAGGATACAGGTATAGCCTTTCCAGGCTATCCATGTAAGGCAATCTGCTTGTTGAATAATGGAGTCCCTTAAAAATGGAATTTTCCTACTACTTACTATGTAACATGGGATTTCATTTACAAAATTCTGGCATATGGGACAAAGGGAAGAATTGCAAAGTTTATACAGAGATTAGGAATGCCCAAGACAAACATCAATAATTCATCTTGTGCCAAACATACCCTATTATCAGTGTGTTGTTTTTGAAAAGAATGGTAGACTAACCCTCCAGTGAAGGGGAGTTTGGGGGTGATGATCATCCGATATCATTAGCGGCTGTCCCATGGCTACTGGCCAAAATGGTTCAGATGTTTGATTGACACAGAAATAACTTGCACCTAGACATAAGAATTAGCGTCAGGTTCACAGAAGAGTAGTCAGGATAGGAAGCACCAGTGGAACCCCTCAGTGGCTAGGCCATGCTGGGGCCAAAGAAGTTAGAGAAGCCATGTCTGTGCTGGAAAAGCTGTGAAGGGACCAACAGAGTTGAGGAGCCAGGTTCTATGCTGGGGCAACTGTGTTGGGGCTAGGTCAAATCCACACTGGAGGATCCGCTCAGGGACCAAGAATAGAACTAACCGAGGGCAGACAGGAGTTTCTCCAGAGGCAGTTCTCATCAAACATTCGTTGCAGGCAACAGTCATCTTTGAACAGTCCTTACCAGGCAGATGGAAGACAGACCAGAAGATGTGAAGGAAGACTGAAGGAAAAGTTTCCTAACACCCTGGTTAGACGGCAAATGCTGGCCCCACCAATTTAAAGGAAGTGAAGTGAAACAACCCCCACCGGCAGCCTGTTTATCCTTCAGTATCAGTGAATCATTCCCAATTGTCACAGTTGTATACTTTCTTTATCTAATTAACATACATATCATGTCTAAACTACTGCTTCTTCACAAACTCAATATATTATCAGAAAATTACTTATAAATTGTCAACTGCTTAACGGTGATTGCTAAAAACAATGTGCTCATTTGAGGTAAAGGCTAGTAAACTTTCTCTGAACTGCTTCCAATGAATTAACATCCTTCCGTAAGTATGGGGACCAATATTCTAGATGCATATCACCAATGCCCTGTATAACTGAAACATAATCTCCTTACTCTTACATTCAAACATAACATATCTATTAGGCTTCTTGATTACTTGGTGTACCTGCATTTTAACCTTCTGTGATTCTTGCACAAGGGCACTCAGTTCTGTCTGCATCTCAGATTTGCAATCTCTCTCTATTTAGGTAATATATGTTTTTTTTATTGTTTCTACCAAAGTAGAAAATTTCTCACATTGTACTCGATTTGCCAAATTTTTTCCCACTCAACGTATCTATGTCCCTTTGTGGGCTTTTTAAGTCTTCTTCACAATTCACTTTCCTATCTTTGTGTCTGAATAGAAATGTTTGTTTTAGAAGAGGTAAGTTGCATGAATTTTGCTGGTTAATGATTGGCTTTTTCTCAGAATTGAGACATAATTAAACACAGTATTGTATGTCAGCGTGAACATGGCAATTTGGTATGGTGTTGGTATGGAGAAGATGGACAATGTTTGATGGGTGGAACAGGACATCAGTCAGCATTAAGTTAGCTTAGTAACAAAAAGGATTTGGGTGTTGGGTACTGGGTCATTGGTTGGCATATAGCTATAAAAGGCCAGCGTAGTGGATACCAGGGCATAGGATGGCTTAGTGACTATAATGGACCATAGACAAAGAAGCATATTACCCAAATGGTGATAGGTCATAGAGCTCCGAGATGCAAAGAGATCTGGCAGCCCACGTGCATGAATCACAGAAGGTTGGACTTCATGGACACCAAGTAATCAGGAAACATGATAGAAATGCTATGTTTCATTGCAAGAAAAATTGAATGCAAGATTAGGAAGTTATACTTCAGTTATACAGGGCATTAGTGAGACTGCATCTGGAGTATTGGTCACTGTACTTACGGAAGGATGGTAATGGAGGTTGACGTGGATAATATGAGAGTCATGGAGATTTACAGGGATAGGATGATATGAAGGGTAAGTGGTGGCACGGATTGGCATCAATCAGCCATGGAGATTATGCAGGAAGGAAGGGTGTGACAGCAGGAGGAACATTTGTGGGTTTTTTAATTAAAGTGCAGTACAAAGCTAGTGCACTGAGGCAGGCCTTGTGTCCAAACTACACCACAGCCAACAGCCTCCGAACT
Organism: Rhincodon typus; assembly: GCF_021869965.1. Classification (NCBI taxonomy): domain Eukaryota; kingdom Metazoa; phylum Chordata; class Chondrichthyes; order Orectolobiformes; family Rhincodontidae; genus Rhincodon; species Rhincodon typus. The sequence continues at coordinate 38,654,410 of NC_063345.1, forward strand.
CTGATTCCTTACACTGCAGAATGTAAATCCGACCTTCCACATCAGGTTTGTGGGATCGGGAAATGGTCTGTCTCTGAACTTCTGTGCCAGAAGCAAAAGTCCAGGCCTAAGTGCTTTGAATACCAGCTCGGCAACTGAACAGGCCCCATATAACCATTGTGCCTTTCACATCGTGACTGCCAACACTCCTTTCTCATCAGCAGCAAAATAATCCATTGGTTCTGTCCAATGCTACATTGATGTTCATTAACCATCATTCATCGAACATGAGCCTATTTCCTCATTGTATTGGTTTGCAGTAGAATATGTTTATCACCATCTTAATGCTTGCACAGATCTTTCTATCATTCACAAATTGTCCAGCTGTACCCTGCAATGCCCACATTCAGGTGGTTAATGAAAATTGTTGAAACAAATGACCCTAATAATGATCGTTATGGGACAAACTTGGTCTTCAAGTAGATCAACAATCATTCATTATCTCTTCCTATTGACACGAATGTAGTTGATTCTTAAACCAATCTAAAATGTTCAACTCATTTCCACAGGTTTCTATTTTGGAAAATAATCTATCTACGGTGCTATTTTATCAAATGTTTTATTAATATTCAAGTATCCAACTTTTTTATTCTTGCATTGTGGGACCGTCCCTAATCACTCAAGAAGCTGGTTGTGAGGTCTACTAAATTCCTTCACCTGACAACTTATTTAATTTCATAAAATAAATCACGTTGGCAAAGCACAACTCCTTTTTCAGAAGCTAGTATTTCTAACTTTGTTTACAGGTAATCATACAGAGTAATTCTTACAATCCCTTCAGGACACCTCACCCATAGGAAAATTAACATCTTCGAGATGTGATCAACCCAAAACAAGCAAGGATTGAATGGAATGGAAAAGGGCCAAGGAGCATACAATTATGAATCAATAACAAATGCCTCACATTTGTGTTACATTTGATATGTAGGAACTGCTGCTTTGTACGCAACACTGTAATTATTTTGTCCTATGAACATCCCATATAGCTAGAGAAATGAATGATCAATTAATTTGTTTTGAATGTTATTGACTGAGAGAGAAAAATAAGTTCTTTCCTTTCTTTAAAGTATGGCATGAGATTTTAATCATTCAGATAAGCAGATTGCATTTTAATTTTGCATGTTATTTGAAGTTCAGCATTTCTGACAAAATGATGTACTAACACACTAGCAATTCTATTTTTGCTATGATTTAATATTTTTACAAGAAACAAAAAGAGGTAAATCAGAGATGTTGTATATTTTTGTGTACCATGGAATGTTACATTTACATTCTGAGATCCAAGTTAATTTTTACTAATCCATTTGGCCTTCGCTATGGGAGCCCTAGCTTAAGCATTGCACATGTATCCTTAGTGCTGCTGAACCTTGGATTTAACACAGGTTACATACAGACTTGGAGAATCTTGTCTTTTACCTTTCAGTCAGAAAGTTTAATTCAATGTAATGAATAAGGAGTTCTCAATATAATTCTTTGGAATACTGAATAAGTAACCTTTATGTTGATATATATGCTGTTATGGATCAGATCAGACCCCCTCAAAACATTTTAAGAAAGTAGCCAAGACCTTAACTTTTTCATATTTTGAAGACAAATGTGAAGTGTCTGTCCCAGATGTAATACGACTGGTCAAACTACTTGACATTAATCAAAACACAATTTATTTAAACATTGTAGTTAAAATACAACCAAAGAAAGAGGAATTTAGAATAACAACCCTATTGGAAAACTTAACAGGATAAAAGATACAGTAACTATTACTAATTAACTGTTCTAATATAGTAACATACATGAAGGAACCCGTTGGCAAAAAAAAAGGAAAATTCAGACACAGACGCTCACATGCAGTTTTTCATCCAGGAGGAAAAAAATGAAAAGAAAATTCAGACACAGAGTATTAGCCAAGAGACATTCACTGAAGTTTCCAACTCTTTTCAGACCTCAATAGCTTCTGCTTAAAGCTAAACCTAAATACTAAAAAAAAGACTGGAAAGCCTGGTATGAGACAGCTGGCCACTCCCAGTGTTCCAACTTTTTAAAAAAAAATCCAAAGGCCTCACAAGCTGCTTAATGAAGTGGTCTTCAGTAGTTGGCTCATTACCTCTGCCTTACAATCTCTTCAAAAAAAACACCTCTTGAAAGCCACAACATCATCATAATGCCATAAACATTTTAGAATCCTCCAGTTGAGTGGGATCACACAATAGATTCCAACATATCAGACCTGTAAAGAGCCTTGGGGTATTTGTTTGTGTATGTAATTTTACAGCTTGGTGAGCTCCTGGATGTAACTGTGCCCAGTGTAAAAAGTCTCAAAGAAAGAACAGGGTTGACAGGCAGGGTGATGGGTGGGTTTGTGGTTGTTGAGTACAGGGTTAATACTTAACTATGTTAAAGAAGTGTAGTTAGGTTATTCCAGTGGTGATGTAATAAATCATGTGATAAAGAGACTCTGAAGAATGAAGCAGCTATGTCAATTGTGTCAATAGCTATTAGGATGTGAATAGTTATTTTCAGATAGCTTAGGCTCCAGAAACTTGTCCTTCCTAAAATAGTGCACCCAACCTTCTCCAAGATGCTCATAACAGCCGAAGGTAATAACAATCGAGAGACGCTACAAGTCAAAACAGCAGCAAGATACTTGAAGAGTGGGAGAAATTTCAACAGTAATCACAGCAGCAAAGGGCAGAACAATGAGAAAACCCTGAAATAAACAGGCCAGAGACTGAAAAGTGAGTAGCAACACAATGGCTGATAAGGAAATGACAATGAGAAGCATGCTGTTTTGAGGATGAGCCATAGAGCAGAACATACCACAGCAAGAATATTTTGAGCACATGGAAAGCTGATGGCAAGCTGAGAAGTGGCAGCACTGATGCAGATGGTTCAAATCAGAACAGAAACACTGCAAGATGAGCAAACTCAAATAAGGACCAGATCAGTACCCTACTCTATACAAGTGACAGAATCAGAGACATTGTTTTAGCAAGACAAGGAGTGAATGTAGAGACAGTCGCTTAAAATGACATTATTGACACATTTGATAATACAATATTATTTTTCTGTTTCTTCTTTTTCTTATTGTTTTACTGTTTCCCATCCTTTATTGCCTTTGAATAGAAAGTCTTGCTTGACCATTTTCCAAGGCCTGTTAAAAATCAGCCACATTTCTGTGGATATGGAATCTATTTAAGCAAGATTGGGTAAGGATGGCAGATTTCCTTCCCTAGAAGACTTAAGTACTCCAGATGGGTTTTTACAATAAATCGTGGTTATCATTACTGAGATCAGCCTTACATTCCAGATTTACTCCTTGAATTCAAATTCCACCAGCTGTTGTGATGGGATTTGAACCAACATCTCTGTAGCATTACTAGACCACCGGTATTACCACTGTTTTTGTTCCCCATCCACAGCAAAATTCAATAAACTGAGGGAAAATCTAGCAGGGGGTATAAATTAAATTATCAAGAACCTAAGACAACAAGGTGCAGGGCTGGATGAACACAGCAGGCCAAGCAGCATCA
>NC_063345.1:38658375-38695724 GCF_021869965.1 Rhincodon typus
CTCATCCTGGGAGCAGATGCGGCGGAGGCGAAGGAATTGGGAATAGGTGATAGCATTTTTGCAGGAAGGTGGGTGGGAGGAGGAGTATTCTAGGTAGCTGTGGGAGTCGGTGGGCTTGAAATGAATATCGGTTTCGAGGTGGTTGCCCGATATGGAGACAGAGAGGTCCAGGAAGGGGAGAGAGGTGTTAGAGATGGTCCAGGTAAACTTAAGGTTGGGGTGGAAGGTGTTAGTGAAGTGTATGAACTGTTCGAGCTCCTCGTGGGAGCACGAGGCGGCGCCGATACAGTCATCAATGTAACGGAGGAAGAGGTGGGGTTTAGGGCCGGTGTAGGTACGGAAGAGGGATTGTTCCACGTAACCTACAAAGAGGCAGGCGTAGCTTGGGCCCATGCGGGTACCCATGGCTACCCCCTTTGTCTGTAGGAAGTGGGAGGAATTGAAAGAGAAGTTGTTGAGTGTGAGGACGAGTTCGGCTAAGCGGATGAGGGTGTCAGTGGAGGGGGACTGGTCGGGCCTGCGGGACAGGAAGAAGCGGAGGGCCTTAAGGCCATCTGCATGGGGAATGCAGGTGTAGAGGGACTGGACGTCCATGGTAAAGATGAGGTGTTGGGGACCGGGGAATTGGAAGTTCTGGAGGAGGTGGAGGGCGTGGGTGGTGTCACGGACATAGGTAGGGAGTTCCTGGACCAAGGGGGAGAAAATGGAGTCGAGATAGTTGGAGATCAGTTCGGTGGGGCAGGAGCAGGCGGAGACAATGGGTCGACCAGGGCATTCAGGTTTGTGGATTTTGGGAAGGAGATAGAAGCGGGCAGTGCGAGGTTGGGGAACGATGAGGTTGGAGGCCGTGGGTGGGAGGTCACCTGAGGTGATGAGGTTGTGGATGGTTTGCAAGATGATGGTTAGGTGCTCAGGGGTGGGGTCATGATCAAGGGGGCGGTAGGAGGAGGTGTCGGAGAGTTGGCGTCCGGCCTCGGCGATGTAGAGGTCAGTGTGCCATACTACAACTGCACCTCCCTTGTCCAAAAAAAAAAAAAATTTTATGGTGAGGTTGGGATTGGAGCGGAGGGCTGCACGTTCTGCGGGGGAGAGGGTGGAGTGGGTGAGAGGGGTGGAGAGGTTGAGGCGATTGATGTCTCGACGGCAGTTGGAGATGAAGAGGTCGAGGGAGGGTAGGAGGCCTTGGGGTGGTGTCCAGGAGGAGGGGGTGTGTTGGAAGCGGGAGAAGGGGTCAGTAGAGGGAGGGTTAGGTTCACGGTTAAAGAAGTAAGCGTGGAGGCGGAGGCGGCGGAAGACATCTTTCCCTCCCCACCTTTATCTGCTTTCCGGAGGGACAACTCTCTCCGTGACTCCCTCGTCCGCTCCACACTCCCCTCCAGCTCCACCACACCCGGCACTTTTCCCTGCAACCGCAGGAAGTGCTACACCTGCCCCCATACCTCCTCCCTCACCCCCATCCCAGGCCCCAAGAAGACTTTCCACATCAAGCAGATGTTCACCTGCACATCTGCCAATGTGGTATACTGCATCCGCTGTACCCGGTGTGGCTTCCTCTACATCGGGGAAACCAAGCGGAGACTCGGGGACCGCTTTGCAGAACACCTACGCTCGGTTCGCAACAAACAACTGCACCTCCCAGTCGCGAACCATTTCAACTCCCCCTCCCATTCCTCAGACGACATGTCCATCCTGGGCCTCCTGCAGTGCCACAACGATGCCACCCGAAGGTTGCAGGAACAGCAACTCATATTCCGCTTGGGAACCCTGCAGCCCAATGGTATCAATGTGGATTTCACAAGTTTCAAAATCTCCCCTCCCCCCACCGCATCCCAAAACCAGTCCAACTCGTCCCTGCCTCCCTAACCTGTTCTTCCTCCCACCTATCCCCTCCTCCCACCTCAAGCCGCACCTCCATCTCCTACCGACCAACCTCATCCCGCCCCCTTGACCTGTCCGTCCTCCCTGGACTGACCTATCCCCTTCCTAACTCCCTACCTACACTCACCTTTCCTGGCCCCATCCCCGCCTCTTCGACCTGTTTGTTTCCTCTCCACCTATCTTCTCCTCTATCCCTCTTCTATCCGCCTCCCACTCTCTCCCTATTTATTTCAAAACCCCCTTCCCCTCCCCCTTTTCTGATGAAGGGTCTAGGCCCGAAACGTCAGCCTCTCTGCTCCTATGATGCTGCTTGGCCTGCTGTGTTCATCCAGCCCTGCACCTTGTTGTCTCGGATTCTCCAGCATCTGCAGTTCCTACTATCTCTTATCAAGAACCTATATTGTTTAGCAGATAACTATGAATAAAGGACATTAAAAGATAACTTGGAAGTATGAGTCTTCCAGGGGGGAAAATGAGGATGTTGAGCGCAGGAATATCCCTACCTTCAGCATGATGAAGCAGGACAGGTTCCAAGGCACCAAGACTTCCAGGATTTAACTGACATCTGGTTCTGTTGACTAAATTTTTTGTTGCCTGAAAGTCAAGCGATTTCTATTTGTTCCTAAATGCTGCTTTTTACACTTTCTTTTGGTCACTTTTGCTGTTTGTTAAATAAAAAGTTTCCACCATGTGATGCTTGATACTGAACAATGACAAGATGTTACTCCATACTGCACAATATTAAAAATATGGCACTCCCTTAGACAAGGTTCCAACATGGTATGATGCTAACAGTGGGTAGCCTGTATAGCTGTATTCTTGTAGTTGCAGTTACAATGACTGTTGAACAGATAGACAGATGATGTCAAATGACAATATATTTATGAATGTGACCTTCTTTTTACAATGAGGTGTCAGCCATGTCAAATATGTCCTCAGAAGCATTTACTTTTGTCCCTCTTCTGCTCCTTGCCGGCTTAACCTGGTGTGTAGCTGGGCTTTAAATGGTGCTGGCATTGAGAATCAGAGTAGGTCCAGCTGTGGTGAGTATTTCTGCCACTGCTGAGTGTATCATTGTCTGAATGGGGTATCATTGAGATGTCATGCATACATTGATGAGGCTAGCAACAGAGAATTGCCTGAGAAAACTTGCTTAGGCTCATGAAGAGAAACCATCCATGAAATGGACTGTAGTAAAGCCTTTCACAATGTCCAGAGTAAGGGATCACAGCATCAGGATATGGAGTAGGCTACTTTACACTGAGATGAGAAGAAATTTATTTTAATCTAGGGTGGTGAATCCATGGAATTCTCAAACAGATAAGGCTGCGGAGGCCAAGCCACTGGATAGATTTAAGAAAGAAATAGATTTCCAGGGGAGAGCAGGAATATGGTGTTGAGATAGGGAATCAGCCATGATCCAGTTGAATAGCAGACTGGGCTCAACAGGTCAAATGACCTACTTGTGCTTCTCTTTACTATGTTCCTATTATTCTACTTGATTGGAGATTTGCAGGAAACCCTAATCAGAATTCTTACAGACCAGGGAGACATAACTTTAGCAAAGATTGGGCAAGTAGCGAGACAAGCTGAAGAATGGAAATAAAACCAAGTCTACTTGAGGTGATAGAGAGATCATATGACATAAACTGCTCAAGGCAGTATAATATGTCAAGTGTAAAAACTGAAGTGCACCAAATCTGTGGTCAAAAAAGTGTGAAGGACTGGCAAGAGACACCATTATTCAGTGTTTCTGCATACAAAGTACTCTCGCTGTTAAGAGAAGAGAGCCTCAGTTTGAGGATTGTCCCATCAAATGAGTAGAGTGCCATATTTTTGGAAAGGTGCACCAAATGAAAAAACCTCAAAATAGAAGGAAAAAGCCATAAGAAACAACAATATCCAAGAAATTGAAGAACCAGTCATCAGACCACATTCCTAGGGAAAATTAAAGAATCAAAAAGGAGACGAAGTGTTGATGTACTAAATTACAAGTAATCAGGTGATCTTGTGGCACAAAGATAGTGTCCCTGTGCTTCTAAGGCAAGAGATCTAGGTTCATGTCTCAATTGCTCTGGGGAGGTATCATGATAGGTCGGAACAAGTTGGTTAAAAATAATAATTTATAAGTAATGCAATGATTGTAATGAGGTCAGCCAGGTGGATCTCATAGAATACGAGTTCAATGATCGGGGTTGTTAACTTGGTCCAATCAGGGAGCCCTAGCTGACAGACATAAACAAGAGTGACAGGCATTCTGCTCACTCTAGGACCCAGCTCAGAGCTAGCTGATCCAGGTCACGTACAATGCACATGTAAATAAAGGGTGACTTGTTGATAGAGTAGCAGCTTTTTTGGAGTTATTTCAAGTAATTCTCTAAGCACATTTTAAAAATGACAACTATCGCAGGGGTATTTGTACCGTAGCTGTACTGAGAAACACTCTAGCCATCAACAGTTTCACTCCAAAGATCAGGAGTCCAATTACAAGTAAAATTACTGCAACACTGCCTTATAATGATGGAGCAATCATAGAATTTATATGTGATGCAAAACCAAGAATGTTCTCTACTGATCAGAAAAGCATGTACAATTTGAAACTCATTTTCAAGGTTGATGTAGTCTGTGCAAGGAACAAAAGCAATGGATTCCAAATGGAATTCTCAAGAGATCAAGCACTTTAAACATAACACTTCATACTACTAACTGCAACAGCTTTTTCATTTTGTTCAATATACCACAATGTCCTTATGTCATACTTTATTCTCCATCTCTTTTCCCAATTAGTTTTTGTTTGAAACATCAAGTACCCTGAAATATTTAGTTCCCCTATCATGGTCACAATTGCAGCCACATCTCTGCAACGACTATCATTATCTTTGTTTTGTGCCATTATTTCATTTAAACCTGTTACAAATAATTTAGCTGATACATTCCATGAATTAGACTGTTAACCATTGTACAAGACTCATATAATCACCATTTTTATTCAATTGGTTAAACATTAGAACTTTCAGACTTTTATGGCACAAAGGTCGTGTCTCTACCTCTGGGGCAGATAGCCTGGGTTCAAGTAACTGCTGGTCCAGAAGTATGTCAGAATATGTCTGAACAGGTTCAGTAAAAATACCTCAATCATTGGAACTGTAGGTCAGTCAGAATCTGTGGTACTGAGAAAATTGAAGGGGAGGTTTGAGGAAGAATTTCTACTGAAAATTCATATAAATAATTCACTCAAAAACATCTAATACCACAGGAGACACTCCTAGAGATCCAACAATTAATTAACAATATTTTCTATGCTGCTTTCAGTAACAAAATATTCTACTGCACTAATATCATTAATGTCCTGAATGTCCTGAATGGAATGGCAAGGACCCTTTAAAAGCAATAAGAAAAAATAAATCGAACCTGAAGCTTGGCTTTGTACTGCTCGTTGCTGAACATGAATAAATTTCAGCAGTGAATTTTGGCTGAGATAAAAGCATTGATTCTGTACAAGTCTGATTCCACTTCCGTAAATAAAGATTCTATCAATTCTGCTCTTAGTCTTGTGCTCATTCAATGGCACTCATTACAGTACCTGGCTTTAAAGGCCAGCTGTTAATTTTATTGAAGAACTTCGACATCGCTTCTCCTCCATTTTATCCCCTTAATTTCAAACATACAATGTGTTTATACATTTATAATACATTTTACTTAGTTTTTTTAATATTGATATATGCAGAAAGGCTTTTAATTGCAACATTCCAGACTCATGCACCCTATTATCTTTCTACTACTGCATTAATATTTGTAGTTTAATGTTTCAGTTGAAGGATGTTCCTCACTCCACTGCACTGATCATCAGTATATATGTTATTCTGAAGAAGGGTCACGAAACCTGGAACATTAACTCTGTTTTCTCTCCACAGATGCTGCCTGATGTGCTGAGATTTTCCAGCAATTTCTGATTGTGAACCTGTGTGCCGTGTTTGGCTCCTAGGGAGTTTGGGAAACAAGAGTCAGTGCAATTCCTGACTTCACCAAACAAAATCCATAACCTCTTCCCATGCTCACCACCTGCTCATCTATGAGAGAGATCAGTAAAAAAGGTTTAGATCTGCTGCATCCATAGGCATGCCCAGCAAAATTTCCGAGGCGTGTGCCAAAGCTGCTTAAGAAGGCCTGTTTCAGTTACCAGGGGCATTAGTCCAATTCTACAGATGAAAATTGGAAATAAAATCAGTGCTGCAAATACTCAGCGGATCTGGCAAGATCATTGGAGAGAGCAAGACAGTTGATGGCAGAATCTTAGCAGCCTCTGAACAATGTGGGCAATCGTGAATCAGTTGGCAAAATACAGCAAAAATAGAAAAGTGAGAATCTCAGCATTGAGAAAATAGAAGTCGTATTTTCCACCCATGGTTTAATGGCAAGGTAAGATTCTTGCTATTAAACAGTACAAGGCCTACTTGTATTCATTCCCATCTCATTATTGCCTAATCTCACCTCACCAAATGCAGTTTGCTATTTTACCAGGCGATAGAGATACGAGATAGAAACAAGGCAAACATGAGAGTCTGAGAAATGCCTGGTGACTCCAGCTCACTGCTTGCTCCTCTAGCCCTCCATCTTAGCTAACATTCTCCAACTTCTCAGGGCACACTCCATGGGCAGTGCCCACCTGCATCCTTCATCGAAAGAGATTGACATCAGACACAAAACCAGTCTCACCACAACATCATAGATCATATATGACTGTGGAGTGGGCCACAGTGAATTCTGTAGGCCCAATGGGACCAACATGGGGAGTAGTAGTAAGTCAGTCAGGAACATGCAAAAATATCAGCCACGAGTCTGGTCACTCATCAATCCTTCCTGTCATGTCCTTCCAAGTCAGTCAAGGGATGGTGGGCCACGGTCAGGCTTGGGAATCTTTTCACTGGAAGGGAGGGGGAGTTTCAGGCAAGGAGGGGGCATTATTAGGGCCCTCTGCTGTGTTAGGATATTGGAGAAGTCAATTGTGGGGATTAGAGACAGCACGCTAGAATGAAGATGGAATTAATTATAAAGGTGGGCAATTTGACATAAAAGGTTGGGAGCCAGGTCGAATATGGAAGGGGATATAGCAGGAGAGGGGTCTGTGACGTTCCCTACCATCCTGGTTTCAATGGGAAACAGTGCATAACTATGTTTGACATAACTAGTTCATGTACCTGTGGAGATGAGCAGTAAAATAAAAGTTTGATGGGAAGATAAAAGCAAATGGGATTGACCAGGAAGGAAAGGCAGAATGGAACATGAAAGTTTAGGAGCCCATCTGTATTGACGGGCTCAGCCTACAACGCACTCCATGAACCTGTGCTGCTGTCCATCAATAGCCAAATCACTCAGAATCTTACAGCACAGAAACAGACCCTTCAGTCCAATTCCAAACTAAACTAGTCCCACCTGCCTGCTTCTGGCCCATATCTCTCCAAACCTTTCTTATTCATGTACTTATCCAAATATCTTTTAAACATTGTAATTGTACCTACATCTACCACTTCCTCAAGAAGTTCATTCCACGCAAGAACCACTCTCTGTGTAAGAAATTGCTAGGTCTTTTTTAAAATGTCTCCTCTCACCTTAAAAAAATGAGCCCCCTAGTCTTGAAATCCCCCATCCTAGGGAAAAGATAACTACCATTAACTCTATCCATACCCCTCATTATTTTATAAACTTCTGTAAGATTGAAACGTAGGAGGTTGAGAGGCAATGAAAAAATGTCCCAGCCTTTCTTTAAAACTCAGGCCTTCCATACCTGGCAACATCCTGGTAAATCTCTTCAGAACCCTCTCCAGTTTAATAATATCCTACTCATAAAGTGTGAAAAGGAAATGAAAAGTGGCTGCTATCACACCCAAAGTACTCAGAGTTTGTGTTTTTCTTATCTGTGATGGAAGGGCTGTACTTGGGAGTGGTGTGAGGCTATTCAAGGAGCGATAGTATTAAACAGACATTTATACAGTACAGGTTAAACATGTTATCCCAGGATTCTGTATGTGAACCTCATGCATTGACCAACCATCCCAACAAGTGAACCATCTCATTCAACATAACAAATTAAACCTAGTAATGAAGCATGAATAATGTCAAATGAGCTATAAAGCTCCATTTCAGTTCCACAATTCACAATCACTTTCCATGGTCCCATAGCCTGCACAAGGTGCTCACCTCAACCTTGGACCACAAAATGTCCACATTGTTATCCATTACGCAACCTTGCCTTTCTTGGGTAATGTGGGAATTGGGGTAGGAGCAGAAGTTCATAATACTGCTACCACATGTGCAATCTCTAACATATACAGTTGGATCAGCATGTGTCTGAGTCAGGTCAATGACTTAAAAGGCATCTGATTGCCTTCCCTGTTGGAGGCCTTCATGTCCTAATTGTTTAGAAAATGCTGTTCAGGCATTACTTGTGTGTAATGTGACTGCTGAATACTCACATTACTGAGGAGTTGCTTTGTCTCTGATATTGACCTTGTAGGCTCACTGGAACCATTCCCAAAAGGATCCAGGCACAGAGATTGGTGCACACAGGTGACCAGGTGAATGGATGAGAAACACATGCATCTGGAAGCTAAGGACAAGCATCGACTTCCAGCAGTTGTGTGGCAGGCTCCCAATGCCCTCATGCTAAAGTGAAAACACGAGATCCACAAGTATTCATTTTCTATGGAATGCCATGTAAATGAGTGAAGGACAGAGGCACGATATTCTATTTAGAGGTGGTGGTGTCAATGCCATGCGATGATGCCCAGTGTATATGCAATTCAACACCTTCTTCCACTGAGGCCAACAACAGCCACACAATCTCATTTTCCGAGCAGGTTCGCATGTTGGTCAGGTCTGGGGTTTCATAGTACAGATAGGGGAATGCCTCTTAATCCTTGGATGCTTTGCTCTGTACAGCTGGAGGATGTAACAAGGGTATGTAATGGAGGATGGCAGCTATGACATTATGCTAATGTAGGAAAATAAGGATATTCATTAGAAGGAACAGTATTTCAGTCTCCTACATTACAGCAGCATCGGTCAAACCAATGCAGGCAGGACTTCTTTGTGAAGGTCATTCAATGAAACGGAGTTGTGTGAAGATATCATTCACTGACTGCAAATGTTTTGATGCTACAGAGGCCACATCCCCTGTGTAATCTGAACTGCAAATGCAGCTTACTGGTTTGATCTTTTTACACTTTTCCAGTGTTTAATAAATGTTAAGATTACAGACTGATGCAGGTCTTCTCAACATTTGATGTTCCCTCATTCATGACGGAAAGAATATCTATCGTTCAGACAGGTTTAGAAATTGTGTGGAGCCAAGGATGACTGAGCTCTCTACCTTCATTCTCATAGCTACAGCTAAAATGACAGTCACTCACACATTAAGGGTGAGCATCAATTGACAATTGTGAGTATGTATATACAATCAAGTTTCACTCGTGCCACCTTAAGTCTACCCATAACTGTTTTCTTTTTTCTTTCTCCCTCATTATATCTAGCTGGATCCACAGATGAGATAGTGGGATCTGGCCCTATAATGAAGTCTGTTGGTCTGAGATTTTGGTAGGCACTGGCAAGGATGTTTGTTGCTACAGAACCAAGACATGTTTGTCCTGCCAGAGGCAAGGGCATCCTCCTCAGCTTGAATTTCCACAAGTTTGGGAATTAAAGGCAAGTTGGAGGTGGAGGGGCCAGGAACCTCCAGAGTGTCCTGACAATACACTTCTGGTTTGCCAGTACGTGGTTCTGCCTCCAACTGGAATCTTACTGTCTTCTTGAGAGGAAGAAGCACCTGGAGTGAGATAAAGGCTCATTGTCCCCCTGTGTCTTTGCCATTGGTGCTGAGCATCAATGGCAACAGCAATGTGCCAGAGTCTCTAACACAGCCACACAGAGCCAGTACTATGCAGATAGCAGTATTAGACTCCTTCAACCATTGATCCAATGTCCAGCCAGTCTCCAACAACCTGCCTGCGTCTGCCTGTGCATTTTAATGGAAGTTCAGTGGTTTGCCACCATGGGATCATCTTCTGCCTGGGGCTAAGCAGGTACCTGGGCTCCATCAGTTCTCTGACTGGCAAAGACTGGAGGAATTCTGTCTTTGACCACTTGCAGAGATGTGTTAGTGACGTGCTCACCAGAATGTACTCCCAAGTCTAAGCTAGGCTATGATGTGAAGGTGTCGATGTTGGAGTGGGGTGGACAAAGTCAGAAGTCACACGACACCAAGTTATAGTCCAACAGGTTTATTTGAAATCATGAGCTTTTGGAACGTAGCCCTTTTGTCAGGTGAAGTGAAGTGAAGTGACTTCTGACTTTTAGCTCGGCTAAGCACCCACTGAGGTGTCAGTATCTGAGCTGGTGAAGGGTACAGGAGAAAACCTTGCCATTGCTTCCTCTAAGGACTGATTTTTTTTCCCCTCAGTAGGGGAGGAGGAGATGGTGGTTGCTGTCTTCTGGGAAAGTATTCCTTGAATGCCCATGGTGCCTACAGAACATAAGAACCAGGAACAGGAGTAGGCCATCTGGCCTTTGAGCCTGTTCCACCATTCAACAAGATCATGGCTAATCTTTTCACAGCCTCAGTTCCACTTACCCACCATCCCACCATAACCCCTAATTCCTTTACAGTTCAAAAAATGATCTATCTTAGCTTTAAAAACATTCAATGAGGAAGTTTCAACTACTTCACTGGGCAGGGAATTCCACAGATTCACAACCCTTTGGGTAAAGAAGTTCCTCCTGAAACCTGCTCCCTTAAAATTTGGAGCTATGCCCTCTTGTTCTAGTTTCACCCATCAGTGGAAATATCCTCCCTGCATTTACGTTATCTATTCCCTTCATAATTTTATAGAAACATGTAAGATCCCCCCTCATTCTTCTAAATTCCAATGAATATAATCACAGTCTACTCAGTCTCTCCTCATAAGCCAACCCTCTCAACTCTGGAATCAACCCAGAGAATGTCCTCTGCACGCCCTCCAGTACCAGTACATCCTTTCTCAAGTAAGGAGAACAAAACAGAATGCAGTACTCTAGGTGTGGCCTCACCAGCAACCTATACAGCTGCAGCATAACCTTTTAAACTCAATCCCTCTAGCAATGAAGGACAAAATTCCATTTGCCTTCTTAAATTGTTTATTGTACCTGCAAACCAACCTTCTGTGATTCATGCACAAGGACACCCAGGTCCCTCTGCTCAGAAGCACGCTTCAATTTTTTACCGTTCAAATAATAGTCCTTTTTCCTGTTATTCCTACCAAAATGGATGACCTCACACTTATCAACATTGTACTCCATCTGCTAGATCTTCGCCCACTCACTTAAACTATCTATATCCCTCTGCAAACTTTCACAGTCCTCTGCACACTTCGCTCTACCACTCATCTTAGTGTCATCCGCAAACTTTAATACACTACATGTGGTCCCCAACTCCAAATCATATGTAAATTATAAACAATTGCAGTCCCAACACTGACCCCTGAGGAACACCACCGTCACTGTTCACCAACCAGAAAAAAAACACTCATTTATCCCTACTCTTTGCTTCCTGTTAGTTAACCAAACCTCAATCCATACTAACACATTGCGTATAATGCTGTATATTTTTATCTTATGCAGCAGCCATTTGTGCAGCACCTTGTCGAATGTCTTTTGGAAATCCAGACACACCACATCTACTGGGTCCCCACTGTCCACTGTGCTCATAATGTCTTTGTAGAATTCCAGTGAATTACTTAAACATGATCGACCCTTCATGAACCCATGCTGCGTCTGCCCAATGGGACAATTTCTATCTAGATGTCTTGGTATTTCTTCTTTGATAGATTCAAGCACTTTCCCCACCACAGAAGTTAAGCTAACTGGCCTACAATTCCCCATTTTTTGTCTACCTCCTTCTTTAAACAATGGTGTCACATTTGTTGGTTATCAGTCTGCTGGAACTACCCCAGAGTCCAGCAAATTTTGGAAAATTATGAGTGCATTTGAAATTTCTCAAGCCATCTCTTTTGGTACCCAGGGATGCATTCCATCAGGGCCAGGAGACTGGTCTACCTTTAGCTCCTTTAGCTTGCCCAACATTACCTCTTTTGTGATAATAATCGTGTCTAGGTCCTCACCTACCTTAGTCTCCTCGTCATCAATTACTGGCATGTTATTCATGTCCTTCAGTGTGAAGGCTGACACAAAATACCTGTTCAATGTCTTGGCTATTTTATCCCTTCCTGTTATTAAATCTCCCTTCTCATCCTCTAAAAGTCCAATATTCACCTTAGCTACTCTTTCGTTTTATATATTTGTAGAAACTTTTACAATCTGTCTTTATATTTTGAGCTAGTTTACTCTCAATCAATTTTACTTTTGTTTACAGCTTTTTTGTGGCTTTCTGTTGACCTTTGAAGTTTTCCCAATCTTCTAGTTTCCCACTGCCTTTGCCACTTTGTATGCCTTATCTTTCAATTTGATAGCTTCCTTTATTTCCTTCGACATCCATGGCTGATTACCCCTTTTCCTACACTCCTTCCTTTTCACCGGTATAAAAATTTTGCTGAGCACTTTGAAAAATTGCTTTTAAAGTTCTGCACTGTTCCTTCATTGTCCCGCCATAAAGCCTTTGCTTCCAGTCTACTTTAGCCAACTCCTCCCTCATCCTATTGTAGTCTCCTTTGTTTAAGCACAGGACCCTGGTATTGGATTTTATTTTCTCACTTTCACCATACTGTGATCGTTCCTTCCAAGAGGATTTCTAGTGATTAGTGCTGCTGCCTCACAGTGCTAGGGACCCAGGTTCGATTCCACCCTCGGGCAAACTGTTGTATGTGGAGTTTGCACATTCTCCCCGTGTCTTTGTGGGTTTCTTCCAGGTGCTCCGGTTTACTCCCACAGTCCAAGGATCCAAAGATGTGCAGGCTAAGTGGATTGGCTACGCTAAACTGCCCAGAGTGTTCAGGGATGTGTAGTTTAGGTGGGTTCTGAGGGATGGGTCTGGGTGGGATGCTCTGAGGGGCGGTGTGGACTTATTGGGCCAAACCAACATTGGAGGGAGTCTGTAATCTGTGACTAATTATTCATTAATTATTTCATTACATAGGACCAGATCTAGGACAGATTGCTCCCTCGTCGGTTCCATTACATAACGTTCAAGAAAACTATCACGGATATATTCAATGAACACCTCCTCAAGGCTGCCTTGAGCGACCTGGTTCAACCAAACAACATGTAGATTAAAACCCCCCCATGATAATAGCCATACCATTTTTACAGGCATTAGTTATTTCTTTGGTTATTGCCTGCCCCAATGTAATGTTATTATTTGGGGGCCAATAGACTACGCCAATCAGTGACTTCTTCTTGTTGAGCATTGAAATCAGGGTAATTCTCGAGAACATAAACACATGTTCACAGAGGTATAATGGCTGAGCAGCATAGCAGTTTACAATCAATTTTACTTGGTACATGTAGGAGACAGTATTCCTATCCAAGAAGTCGTGATCCTCTCCTGAGAGTTCAGGAAATTTTACCAAAAAGGGGACATGGATGCTGGGCAGCAAACCACCAATCTGGGCTCCTTCAGTCCTGGTGTGGGCTGTTCTCTCCTGCACAGAGAGAAAAGCAGGGATCGAGTGAGACGAAAATGCTGAGAGTATGGGTTCAAGTGGAAAAACGGCACTGAGGTGTTCTGGGTGATTCAGTGAGTAGCGCAGAGGGCAGAAAAGGTAAATAGTTTGGATGGAATGTAGTGCTCAAGAGCCATTGAGGGAAGATTCTGCATGTGATGAATGGAAGTGGTAGAGCATGAGCCTTTGTGGGAGGTGTATGCTGTGGCAGAGTTAGAGTAAGTGCGAGATAACAGAGGGAAGCATTTAACACTCATGGAATGCATAAGGTCATTAACTTTGTCCATGTACTGCTGGACATTCTTCTGATGTGGACACCACTCTAACCTGGGTGACACCTTCACACGAGTCTGGCTAGGTCAGGTGGCATAGCCACTTTGCCAGTTCTGAGGAAGGAGGATGACCCTCCTCTCCACCAAGCCCGCCATGGCCCTATTAGAAAAGTTGTATGCCAATTTGCCACAATTGACCATTGCTAGGACAATTCTTCACACTGAAACAGTGGAGGGCTAAGTCTGTTTGAACTAGTGCACAGCGGGTATCTAAATATGGCATTGGTGGAATGAATCCCGAAATGTTCTGGTAAGAGTGCGCATTTCCACTGCTGATGAATGCATGATAGTGTGACCATAGGGACATGATGCATACAGGCCACATTTGGAGTATTGTGTGAAGTTCTGGGCTCTATATCTCAGGAAGGATGTACTGGCCCTGGAGCGGGTTCAGAGGAGGTTCACAAGAATGGTCCCAGGAATGGAAAGCTTAGCATATGAGGACTGTTTGAAGACTCTGGGACTATACTCACAGGAGTTCAGAAGGATGAGGGGGGATCTGATTGAAACTTACAGAATACAAAATGGCCTGTTAAGAGTGCATGTTGGGAAGATGCTTCCATTGGTAGGAGAGACTAGGACCAGAGGGCACAGCCTTAGAGTAACGGGAAGGCCTTTTAGAACAGAGATAAGGAGAAACTTCTTCAGCCAGAGTGGTGAAACTGGAATTCACTGCCACAGAAGGCTGTGGAGGCCAGGTCATTGAGTATATTTAAGACTGAGATAGATAGGTTCATGATTATTAAGGGGATCAAGGGTTACAGGGAGAAAGCAGGAGAATGGGGTTGAGGAACTTATCAGCCATGATTGAATGGTGGAGCTGACTAGATGGGTCGAATGGCCTAATTTCTGCTCCTATGTCTTATGGTCATATATCGTAAAGTGAGCTGTGGAAAATTGTGCCAGATAACACGCTAGAACTCACCGAGGGAAATCCTCTATGAGACTACTCAGAATTGGCTGATTTTTGATAAAATTTGGTCCAAAGTTTCAGATCCAGGACCTTTCTTCAACTGCTCCCTGGTCTGCTGAGTATTTTCTATTTTCTGATCATCACCGTGCCCTTAATGTGATGAAAAAACGAGGGAAGGTATTGCAGGGGATTGTACATAAACAGGAATCAGGATGATGTTCATTGATTCTGCAGTTCAATCTTACAGTTATGGACAGCCCGGTCAGAAGGCGGCTGTGTTGATATCCTCCTCTCTTCTTCCACCTCTTCCATAGCTAGTCACCACCACCCTGATTGCAAGGGCTACACCTTCATTAGGGGGGAGGTTGTGCATTGGGCCATAATAGAATGTGTCATCCCCTATTGAATGCTACGGGGCATCTCCAATCCATCCAGACACCACAGATATAGTTGAAACACCTCAAAGATCTGCTCATGTTTCCTGTGGCAGCAAAGCTTTCATTAATGCTGCCTTTATGATTGTCCTTATCACTCTCTGGTTTGTTATGGTGGCTCAAATACCATGACACAGTGGATTACTGCATCATAAATGCTGTCAGGTGCTGGGTATTGAATGGTATGATGCGTGACTGGTGGTTGCTGACCTGCTGCATGTTATATAATCATACGTGGTTAAGGTACAGAGGGAAGCCATCTAGTCCATTCAATCTGCGCTGGTGCTCTGCAAAATCATCTAGCAAGACCCACTCCTCCACCCTTTCTCCATAGCCATGAAAAGCATTTTCTTTTCAAATGATAATCTAGTTCTCTTTTGATGGCCATGACTGAATCTGCTTTTGGAGGTAGGGCATTCCAGATCCTAACCATTTATTGCATTTGTGTCTTTTCCTCATGGTGTCTTTGCCAGTCATGGGAACAGAGTGTAAGCTTCTAGTTCTGGTGCATCTCACATTGCTTTTCAGCATCTGCACAGAGGTGTCTTGGTGCCAATGGCACACTGCACCATTGGGAAGCCTGCAATGCCCACAAGCCACATCCATGGCAAGACAGAATGAAATGTATTCAAGTATTGTTAAACATAAATCCCCATGAAACCCCTTTGTACAGCAGTGGTTGCAACTGACAGCTCCAGCCTGGAAAATACCAGGTGCATAGATATTCATGACCGTCAGCAGTACTGGCAGTGCTATGGGGAGGTGATGGCCTAGTGGTATTATCACTGGACTGTTATTTCAGAGACCCAGATAATGTTCAAATCCCGCCATGGCAGATGGTAGAATTTGAATTCAATGAATATCTGGAATTAAGAGTCTAATGATGACCATGAATCCATTGTTGATTGTTGGAAAAACCCATCTGGTTCACTAATGCCCTTTAGGGAAGGAAACTACCATCCTTACCTGGTCTGGCCTATAGGTGACTCCAGACCCACAGCAACGTGGTTCACTCATAACTGCCCTCTGGGCAATGAATGCTGCCTAGCCAGCCATCATCCCATGAACGAATAAAGAAGGAGAAAGTAAATCCTTACCTTGTTGGAAGGTTGTAGCAGATGCAGATTTCAGTGAGGCCATTTTTAGAGAAACAGAAATACCTAACACATTGAGTTGAGTTATATTGGGCTGTGGGTGATGGGAATTGAAACAGAGATAGTAAAATAATGGGGAATCTCTTTGGAAATGCTCTCTGATGCAGTTCTGCTATAAGGGAAATTTCCCGGCCATCTGAATGATTAAGGGCCATTAAGTAAGATTATTGGCATTTTGGTGGCAGGGAGGCAGCACCCACTTTGTTGGGAAGATGCCAGCCTTATGAAAGTGGCCTTCTCGTGGCAACCCGGAAAGGGGATCATGAGCAGACTAGGCAGTCCACAAAGCCCCAAAAATTCCAGGGAGCAGATCCCCAACTGATGTTTGGCAACTTAATTTTTATAAATTTTTATTCCACTTACCAGGAGGCACCTCTGAATTCTCCTGTTCTGGTTCAGCAGCATTCATCTCTCCAGGTGGCACTGCTAAGGCCTCACAAATGCTGACCCTCCAATTGGGTTGGCAGCATCAGGAACCCACCCAACATCCTGAATTGGACAATGAGTCTGGGGTGTTCAATTAAGAGTCCAGGATGTCACTCTGCTAGCAAGCACAGGCTTAAGAATCCCTATTGATCCCAATGTCAGTGTTGTATTACTTGCTTAGGTTCAAGGAGATTTACTCCCTCAACACTCTGAAAAAGTACCTGCTGAGATCTCTTTTCCCTTTCCTCCTTCTCTTTTTAACAACTTGTCAGACTCCGTGCAATCTCTGTTCCTGCCCCAAGTCATTCTGTAATTGCAGAATGTCTGGAAGCAAGTGGATTCTGCAGAATAGTTTAAGTCAGAACAACATCCTCCAGTGCATCACATCAATCACTGTAGACCTCAGCAATTTTACCTAACCCTGGAAATCGCCAAACACTATGACAATCACAGCAGCAGCCTCCAGAAGTCAAACAATGCATACACGTAGGCCAAAGTTTTTGATATGATGGGGCAGAGTTTTGCCATTATGGCAAAAATGATGGAACTGACCTGAATTTGCAAGTCCCATCCTTGAACAAGATACTTCCCATTTTCATGGGATTGGAAGTGAAGTCAGGTTCGTGTTGTGCATGCATGTTTAATGATGGCAGCTGGCCATTTGAACCTACTTCTACTAAAAAGTGTAATTTTGGCAGCCTGCAGCATGGAATGCAGACCTACTGAGAGCTTAGTCGATTCATTTACATATCCAGGTACCCTTTTGGAGGTGTAAGGTATCTTTAAGCATACAATTCTGGGACACCTTTGGGAGAAACTCAGGTACCCCTGCACCGATGGGAGGTCAGGCGGTTGGGGTGGGGTGGTGGAAAATTATCAGGTATCCAGGATGGGGAGTCAGGCATACTCAAGGATTGTTAACTGTAAATAGATTGGTGTCTAAAAAGAGCATGAATGTTGGGATTGTAAAGTTTTCAAAAAAATGAAAAATCATCAAGAACCATTAAGAAGTGTCAAACTTGTCAAAAGCAGTCACAAAATGTCAAGAAATGTTAATCTTATCAAAAACTGTCAGGAACTGTCAAGAAATGCCAACCTTGTTGAGAAATGTCAGGAATTGTCAAAATAGAATATATTCTGCAATGCAGAAACTTTAACCAACAAAAGTTTATTTTTTTCCTCCTGTGTACTTGGATTATAATGGTTACTAAGGGATTTGGCATGGTAGGTGATAGGGAAGAACTTGAAACTACAGGTTGGCATCAGATGGCACTAAGTTGACATAAGGAGTATAATGGATCAATGGGGATTGGTATGGGGCATAGATTGCGATAGGAATTTGAAGAGCGATGGGGGTGGAAGTGCAGAGGGCATTGTATTGCATGGATAGCGTGGGCAGAACTTGGTATTTAAAGGGTATGGGGAGTGAAGAGGCATGTGAGGGCTGGATAAATGGTTTATTTTAATTTTTGAACACAATGCTGGAGTCTCAATGCAGGCTTTCTTCCTAGCCCGCTGCAGCAACTGGCAGCCATGTTGGCTTTTCTTTGGTATCTAGTCCACCAGCCCGGGCCAAATCGAGTGCAGGTGGCCACTTTTAAAAGGTCAGGATCAGGAATTCTGCCACTTCTGTGAATCCGAACTGGGAACAAACGTTAGGGCTACAGATTATCTACATTATTATGAAAAGTAGTTGATGATCACTTTAAATAGCTGTGGAAACTTTGTTACAGGGAATTCTTCCTGGTGCTGGATTCACGTTTAGCCATTTGAAATTAAGAGGCAACACGCTGTCAGCTGCTACCACAATCTTGTGAACCTATGTACAACTGGCAAAACACTCCCTGCCTGCAATAAGGTTCTAACCAAAATAACATTCCATTCAAAGTTTAGCAAGCAAATAAATTGCAGGGTTGGGGCCTACAGACAGATTTTGCTGAATGTATGGATGATGGTCTTGGACAGGGGAGACCTGACTCCCCAAACCCAGGTTTTATCTTTATGTGGACAGAATTCATGGCTCAAATGGAATCTGTCCTTTCTTAATAGTCCTACTCGAACACTTGAGCAAGCACAGTGATAAAGCAGGATTCCTGGTCTAATCACCCCTTCCTTATGCCAATCAGTATCCAGAACCTCAGCGATTGTCTTGGTTAAGTTAGCTACTTCAGTGCCATCCACAGGTCAAAGCTGTGACCTTCCTGACTTGCCTGCAATAAAATCTGTCCTTGGGGAGGGCAACATATTTATTGTTTTTTTTTGGTATCATATCTTTGACCAGTAAGAAATAACACTAATGGCTTGGAAGAGTTCCTCAGTGTGAAAGTTACATTTTCTTAGAAATGCCAATCACTAAAACACTTAAGATAATAATTGCTCAAATTTCCCCTGTATTTGGTAGCTGAACACAGTAAGACTGAACACAACATTACACAGATGATGGAGTAATTTCATTTCATAGCAATAATGAAAGCCATTTATTAAAACTAGAGGCCATTTTGTAATTTCCCCCTTTATGCCCATTTCCTCTGTCTCATTTTCCCTTCCTTAGGATATGAACTCCACGTTGGGGTATAGACAGCTGGATTCCAGTACTTTGACTAGGCTTTTCAAATATGGAGAGCAGTCTAGTCCAGCAAACCCATTGCCCAAACAATCACTGTATTTGCAACCTGAGCTCACTAGACAAAGCAGTTATTAGTAGCAGCGACTCCACTTTCTTTTCCCCTTCTTCCTAATCCACTGATATTGATGTTAATTGTTGCACTCAGCTGTTATGTAACTGAAATCAATAATTTTGTGCAATCCAGTGAATAAACCCACATGTATGACATAAATGATGATTCTGTTCCACAATTATGAACAGAGATTTTGGGAGGGTAACTAGAAGTGGTTCTGGTGATTACACTCTCTCCAGTGCAGTTAATGGAATGTTCAGTGAAGACATATTTCACTTACAGTATATTAATGTATATCACATGTTTCTTGCTACAGTAAAGATAAGGTTTAAAGCTCAATGGTTTCACAATTTATTTGATAAAATCAATAGTACTCAACAAAATTAAGTGGCCCAGAAATAATCGTGAGCAATTAAGTT
This sequence comes from Rhincodon typus, assembly GCF_021869965.1. NCBI lineage: Eukaryota > Metazoa > Chordata > Chondrichthyes > Orectolobiformes > Rhincodontidae > Rhincodon > Rhincodon typus. The sequence goes on from NC_063345.1 coordinate 38,678,258, forward strand.
TCTTTCATTATTAAAATGGAATGTTTGCTGAATTGAATTAAAAGTGATCACTTTTGTTTCAGTAATGCTTTAAGTTCAGACTTTCATGATGACCTCATTGCAATTGCATATGTGCCAACCATCTACATTTTAAAAGGACATCAGCATTTTCAGGGGTGACGATTACTCGTTTAAATTGGTTAATAACAAATCGGTAATGCATTAGGTTTCATCCCCAGCACTTCTTTCTTCAAACCTACTCCCAGTTCTTACCCGCTGTTGCTGCTCCAAAGATTGAATGCTACTGCACACAGTCAATGGTTACTTAAGAGATTATGAATTCTAGGTGGCAGGGAAAAAAGGGGGCTAAAAGGGGAAAGATGGTTTAAAAAAAAAGATAAAAATGCCAACATAAATTTAAGTGTCAGAATTAACTGGTCTGGATAAGCAACGTGCCAACGTGGAGATGAAATGTAAAGAATGATCCATGGAATGGCAAATTAAATTTTGGCAAGGCCACTGCATCAGGGAAAATGTAAATCCACATTTGAAATGACTGAAGATAGAAGGTCATCTGGGGAGATGAAGACAGTGATGTTATTTTTGAATTGATCTAGCAAAGGCTTAAAGACAAAATGGCTGAACAGCCTATTTCAATTCTGTAAACTTATCCCATTTCCTTGCATCAAAGTACTTGTAAGATCATACACCATTGCAGTTTCAGTGTAACTCCACGCCATTAGCTTATATTCAGATCTAATTTTGAAACTGTATCAGCTTTTAAACTGCTAGGTAGCAAGGTTTTTGAGAATATTTGTAGCTTGGGTTGTTGATTTGCTCGCCAAGCTGGTAAGTTTGTTCACACACGTTTTGTCACCGTGCTAGATACCATCATCAGTGTATCTCTGGTGAAGTATCGGTGTTCTGTCCCGCTTGCTATTTGTGTCTTGGTTTGTTGGAGTGGTGGCATCACTTCTGGATTTGTTGCTTAGTGGTTAGTAAAATAGGGTCCGGCTCTACCTGTTTGTTAATGGAATTCCGGTTTGAGTGCCAGGCCTGTAGGAATTCTCGCACATGTCTTTGCTTGGCTTGTCCTAGGATGGCTACATTGTCCCAGTCGAATTGGTGTCCCTCCTCATCCACTGAAACAAATCTGGAAGTGATGACACCCACCCCAACAAACCAAGACACATAAATAACAAGCAGGACAGAACACGGATATTTCACTGGAGGTGCACTGATGTTACCTAGCACGGTGACGAAATGTTTGCAAACAAAAACTTACCAGCTCGGCTAGCAAATCAACAACCGCTGCTAGTTTTTGTTTGATCCTAGGTTGGGACAGGTACATAAGCAATTCAGTTTTTGTGAGTAACTCAGCACAGTAGTGGAAAGAGTTATGGGGTAATTGGAAAAGAGCAGGTAAGTGGAATTAATTGCAAAGTTCTCTTAAAGAACTGGCATGACACAATGAGCAAATAGCAGCAGATCTGCTGCTAGATTCTATGAAGTTAAATCTCTATTGCCTGATGGTGAGACAGAAGTAGAGATATTGATAAATACTATTGGGGGAAAACAGCCCACAGGCCAGCAAAGAGGTAGCAGTACAGGATCAGTTGCAGATAACCAAACTTTCCTGTACCTCATGAATATAAACTTGAGAGAACCTCCATGTCCTGCCTACAAGGATTTAATGAAGATCCACAAAGAATCAAGTGAACTATTGAGAAATGAGATCCAGTAGACACCAATAGTATTCAGATTCATACACCAGGCAGAGAGTCAGATTAGTGCCTCAGTCACTTGCAATGAAGGGGCCAGAGGTACACTACTGGAATTTTTAAAAATTTCCATTTATACCAGAAGGAGGAAGTTAAAAACTCTTTGACTAGTGCTTTTGCCTCCAGTCTCTAACTGGAGACCATGGAATCTATATCTGGAATCCATGGAAGTCTTACAGCTGAATCTGTTGGTAATGGATATGTATCAGAATTATTAATAGCCACAGGCTTGTTCAGACAACATGCACTTTGCCTATAGAATGTATATCTGTGCTCCCAAACCAAACAACATCACTAGCCATCTTCGATCTCTGAAGTGAAATCAGCATTGTTATAATACGGTGAAATCCATTTTTTTTGCCTTAAGACAAATCAAACACCAAATAGAAAGAACAGATTAGCACCTCACCTATCTGATCTATCCATTTTCATTTCTCAAAGATCACCTATGAAAAGCCTATCCTTTGGCAATATGGATAGTTCTCATGAGTTTTGTTATGTTAGATACAAAATATGTAGCAGTCGGGGTGAAAGTTAATCAGACAATAGGGAGTAGAAAGGATCCTCAAATGTCGTCTCCAGGCTCTAATTCACTGGCTCCAATTCTTGGGGTCCTACTTTAGAGTCCTTGAAAGTACTGAGGGCTGTTTTAGTGAATCGGAGACAGACTGGCAATAGTTATAGTGAAATTCAATGCTGGCCTCTCTGCCAATATTTGAAGGATTAGAACATTATGCAGTTCTACTGGAACACGTAATAACACAAGAAATATTTGCATACCTTCTACTTAACAGAGCATCCTCCAACAGGTAGTGTGTTCAGAGTGAATGCTTTATGATTTGCTTGTTTATTTGAAGAAAACGATGCTGATTGACTTCTGAAAGCTTCAGGCTACTATTTTTCATGGTTGCAGGATTTAAACATTATCAGACCTGCCTCTCTTCTGATCAGCAAGCACACAGATCCTGGGCTCAGTACAAGTGAGGAAATGAGTGTCTGCCCTTATAATGTATTTCCCTTTATGATGATAATTGCCGTGTTCTTTTCAGCAAACCTCCAGTTTTGCCAGTAGTCAGCCTACCCTTTTATCAGGCTATACATTTCCACTGGCAACACAGCCTGATTAGGATTTCTTAGGGCTGACAAGACACAAGATTAGGGGTTGCTTGCGAGCATCATGTCACTACAGAACAGCTAAGTAGCACTGGCACAAATAGCTTTCATTTGGATGGAGTACGAAGAGTAGTTTCCTATATTCTGTCATTAAATCTTAGTGAAAAAGATGATGTATGCACAGTAAAACCGTTGAGCTTTATAATTCATTGTTCACAAATATTTCTGTCCCTTACTTGGATCTTGGGTGGGGACCAGGATGTTGTTGAGAGGAGATCAGTTTGGAACTGAAAAAGACACTCTTTCTAGACTTGCTTGCCATGTGGTAAGCAGCTTGCCTGGTTCAGTAGGCCTCTTCTGAAATATCTTCATGGTACAGTGTGGTCTAAGAGTCCACTGGATAAAATACTTTCCAGTTGGTGTAGTCTTATCCTTCATTCTTATCCTCCATTATCCTCTGCATCGGTCATATAGTCAGTCATTCACTTTTTCACATTTTTCTTCTAATTTTAACCACAATTTTCTATTGTGATGCAACATAAATACAGTTGTAACTTATCTAAACACCTTAAATCTGTAGCACCGATTTTCTTTTAAAATCTATCATGCGAGGTGGGCACATTTGGCAAGACCAGCATTTGTTGCTCTTCCTTAAATACCCTTGAGAAGGTGGTGGTGAGCTGCCTTCTTGAACCACTGCAGTCTACATGCTGTAGTTAGTCCAACAATGCCATTTGGGAGGGAATTCCAGGATTTTGGCCAAATGACAGTGAAGGAACAGCAATATATTTCCAAGTCAGGGTGGTGGGGTACATCCACAGCATTGTCAGGATGGCAGTTTCAGCATTTTGATCCAGCAGTAGTTACATGACAGCAATGTTGTTCCAAATCAGGGGGGCTAATGGCTTTTAGGGCATCTTGCAGCTGGTAGTGTTCCCACGCATCTGCTGCCCTTGACCTGCTCGGTGATAGAAGTTGTGGGTTTGAAAGATGCTGTTGAAGGAACCCTTGGGTTATTGCAGTGCATCATGCATGTAGCACACACTGCTGCCACTTTGCATCACTGGTGGAGGGAGCAAATATCAGAGATGATGGATGGGTTTCAAATAACTGGGCTGCTTTATCCCAAATGTTATTAAACTTCTTGATTGATGTTAGAGCTGCACTCATTGAGGCAAGAGAAGAGTATTTCCATGCACTCTTGATTTATGCTTGTGGGTGGTTGTCAGACTTTGGAAGACAGAAGGTGAATTACTCACCTCAGAATCCCCAACATCTGATCTGCTCTAGTAGCTACAATAATTTACATGGTTAATCCATTTTGGGTTAATGGTAATCTCAAGGGTGTTGGTAGGAGGAGATTCAGTGAGGGTAATGCCTTAGAACATGAAGGGTGATTGTTGGATTCTCTTTTTTTGATGATGATTATTACCTGACATTTGCGTGATGCAAATGTTACTTGCCATTTATTGGCACAAGCCAAATACTGCTGTATAGAAGGGACTGATTCATATCTGCACATCTTTGGACAGTGGGAGGAAACTGGAACACTTGGCGGAAACTCATGCAGACATGGGGAGAACATGCAAACACCACATAGACAGTTGCCCAAGGGTGGAATCGAACCCAGGTCCCTGGCTCTGTGAGAGAATAGTGCTAACCATTGAACCACCATACTGACCCGTCAGTGAATGTCACCACTTCTGACTTTATGATGGAAGGAAGATAAATTTATGAAGCAGTTGAAAGTGTTTGGGCCTAGAACAGATCTTGAGGAACTCCTGCAGAGATGTCTGGCAGTGAGATGATCGACATTCAACAACAACAACCATCCTCCTTTCGCTAGGTGTAACTGAACCGTGAAGAGATTTCCCTGATTCCCATTAGCTTCAATTTTGCTGGGGCCCCTTGATGTCACATTGAGTCAAATGATGCCTTGATGTCAAGTGCATTCACGGTCACCTCCATGTAATGCACTCTGCAGTACATGGTTTAGCACCCCTGTTATTAGATAGCATACTGTTCGAGTTAATATGGGTAAAGCCATTGAAAATCCATCAGTAATATATTAGAAGCAATATCTGTACATCTGAATATTATGTATCTGATATCCCTTTGTTTTTTGGATGTCACAATCTTATGACGCTGGGTATTTCTTGGCTGTGACTGAAACTGAGCGATAAAGTTCACACTGGCCAAAACAAGAATTAGGTTCTAAATGGTTTATGATTAATCCTCAATTAGAACAATTCCACATTAAAAAAAATTGTATCCTGCATTATATTAGTAAATCCCTGCTTTTTGAACAACTTGGTAGATCTGACAGCAATATTAGTGTAAAGATTGTACCTGGTGTATGTCAGCTGGAAACATACAGCAAGCACTTGGTCTGATTGAAAATCATAACAACTTGAAGCCTGAAATTTACAAGCAGTTTTGTGTCGTGAAATTGATCTAGTCAATTTATAAGTGGCTACAGTTGCACCAGTCAGATTAGCAGTTAAGTTTAACAACCAAACGTGGACCCAAAAGAACCTGAGAGCAATACCGTAGAGATGTGGTCGTCTGAATGAATGAAATGACCTTCACCTTTGGCATTGCTTTATAACAAAATCACTTGCCTCTCCGTTGCCCTGTGTTCCTGATCTGGCATGAGAAATTTACACCTAGAAAAAGTTTTTTTTTAAAAAAATCTGCAAAATTTAACGTTGCAACGTTATAAATTACTGCAACCCTAAGCATATGTGAGCTGAAATAAAAAAAAAGAGTTGGGGTGGGGGTGTAAAGACAAGACGATCTAATTCTCCGGCTGACTAAATCTGTTGTTATTAAACACACACGTTCCCTGTAAACTTGCTGTTGGAATTCCGTGCAGCCAAATCTTTCATTTTCACAATCCTACCGAGTCTCCTCAGTCAGCTTCCACGTACCTACCTGCTGTACCATATCCGCGCAGAGACAGAGACATTCTCCCACTACTCGATGTGATACTCCAGGTTGATGCGATAGAGAAAAATAAATATCAAACCGTAACAAGCAATGTCAGAGCCGGGGGTTAGGGGTTAATTTCACATCATGGTTCTTCCTTCCGTGCCGATCGCTGGTTAATGCAAGCCCCCGATCTGATAGCTGCTTTCCCCACGAGAAAACAATTATTTGATTTGGAAATTAAAGCGCACGGAAATTGCTTCCAATCAAACTTACCCGGGGCAGTGTTCAAAGCGTGAGGAGGATGTGCATCCCTGGGAACGGAGGCATATTTACAAACTGAGGAAAGAGCTAGGCTTTCGGGCTTCTGGTACTGATCACGGACTATTGGAAACGATGCAGTCAAATTGAAACCCACAGCCAAGCGTGCAGCATGATGTGATGCACTAAAACCCTTTTCCAATCCCCGATAGTACTGAATGAGGAGCAGAACACAGTTTGACTTTTGCCAACAAACAATTGAAACGAAGAAAGCATTAGCAAACCGACGTATATTCGGATTCACGGTTTATACCAGACTGAATTTGCATTCAAAGGGCAATGAACTTTATGGGTTTTATGTTCGGAGACAGAGAGTTAAGACATAATGGGGAAAAAAAAATCCTACCTTAGCATAAGAGAACAAGTGTTGCTGCAAATCCTTTCTGTATTTTTCCAGGCATATTCCTGTCTGGGGATGTTGGCACACGGTGAAGTTTTCCACAGTGGGAGAAGCTGGAGAAGGGATAGAAACGGAATGAAGGCTGTACCCTTGCGGCTATATCCATCTGCAGGAATCAGTCAAAGCCCGCCGACTGCTTGTCAATAGGCAGAGCTGACTTTGCAGCTTAGTCTGAGCAGGTGAAGATCGGTGGGAATTGCATTAGCTCCTTCATAGACCTCTCCGAGCAGAACTCAACAAAAGACTTCTCTCTCCCCTTTTATTAAAACACCATTAATCAGTCAGTCATAGATACAGCAGGCCAGTGCCCCAAGAACAGTCACTCTGAGCTCAAATCAGTCCCCTTTTTTTTCTGCCACGGACTCTCCAAATGTAAAAGGAAAAACGCACACGCCCCAAGTCTACCTGCTTTCCAATAATCAAAACAAACCAGGGTCTCAATTGTCAAATCAGAAAAAGCAAACTGTTTCAGGCATTTTTCCCCCTCAGCTCTTGGAGTGGTTCCTGTCTCTTTCCGACAATCTCTGACAACTGTCTGCTGTGTGCTGAGCCCGAAGGGAAGAAACCAGCGTATATGCATCAACCATCGCGTACACATTTGATGAAGAATTAGGGACACTTAATGTGGACAAGGGGAGAATACTAAGCAGTGCACTTGGCTTGAATCCTGAACGATTCCTGGTTTTATTGTGCTTCTGAAATAGCCCGTAGTGCACAGCAGATACAAATTAGATTTTTCTTTTCATTTGCCCTAGGTTTGGCAATTTCAGCATTTTATTTTCGCAGGCAATGCTCATTTTTCCATTAGGATTTAAGAGGTTCTCAAAGGCCGAAAATAAACGTTCCAAGCTATCAGATATTTTCGCCATTTTTTTCTTTTCAGAGCTTCCGAGTGAAAATTTTTCGATAAACATTTCAATTTCAGAGTGAGCAAGGGGAAGAACCATCACATTTTTTTTGTTCTGTGAAAAGTTAGCTGTTAGCAGCCAGAACAACAGATAATTTGGTGATGGACGAGGAAATCAGGTATTGTTAGCTCTTTCATTGCTGATCAGTGACCCCTGCCGGATAATACGCATGCCGTGTGCTATGGAGTAAGGCGAATAATCAGGCTTGGGTGCGATTTACCACCAGCCCCTTTCTCTTGGTCAAACTGTCCACTCCCTGGCTTCATGCATGGCGGTTGGTCACTTGGGCAAACGACTTCGAATCTCTATTGCTGTGATTGGATCCACATTCAAACAGCGCTGTTTTGGGAAGAGTACAGAGAAAAATAAAATTTATGTTTGCAAGGAGCCAACGTGGAGTTATTATTAAAAGCAGGTGCACGTTTGCTCCTTATCGAAATAATCACAACCAAAATAAAGGTATTATTTGTAACTTCAAGAATGGGCTTTACTGATTGTACACAAAGCAGTGGATCAAACAAAAAATAACGTTTTTTTACATCAATCTGATTTCTAAAAAAATGAAGCAAAATAAAAATGCAGGCAGACAAGTGGTCACAACCGAAAGATGTATGCGAGATTGCATGCAAAATGGAATCCTGAATGGATAACCTGTGGACATGGAGCATGAGACTTGGAGACCACTATTAGGTAGCTTAATTGAGCCACAAAACTTAAAGCGTCCGTTGCAGGATTTAGCAGACCCATCAGAAAAATATCCTGTAATATATCCAATATATCTCAGCCTTTAAAGAACCGGATATCTTAAACCACCAAGATTCCAGATGGATTCATGCTGGACCAGTAGAAAAGTCAAAATCGTCAGCTGAGGATAGAACTGAAATGTATTGATGTATAATATTTAAAGTTCATTTGAGATTTAAAAAGTTATAGTTTTATACTAAATTTATCTCCAGATACTTCCAAGTCATCCAAATCAAAAGTTTGTGGATATGTGCTAATGCAGCATTAACTAAAAAATATCAAAATACATTCATGTTCAAGTGCATCAAAGTGGAATTCCAGTCGAAACTGGGTGTCAATAAATAGTGCACATTCACAAAAAAGTGCGAAAATGTTGTACTTGCCGTCAGGCCAGCAACAGACCTGAAACTCTGTAAGATAAATGGCTGACAGCAGCAGGATTTTACTGTCTATTTTAATAGAAGCATTAGTAGCTGGAATACCTGCTGTAAAAAATGATTAAAACTACATAGACTTATGAAGTCCTGTGGTAATGACCACACAGAGTGGATGTTATGACAACTTTAAAACTAATGACTGTCATTCATTTAAAAACTAAGTGACACTGGTAAAAATTAATTTGTACTTTGGAGATGTTGTAAAACATCAAAAAATAGAGGTGAACGGATATGGTAGTTGGAGGACAGACTGTTTGCTGGTGGAGGAGACTCAACCTAGAGGTATACTGTACAAATTATAGCCAGACCTTTTGGGAGTTAAATTAAGGAAAACTTAAGGACAACACACAAAGGGTGGTAAACATTTGAGACCCTCTTCTGGCAATTGATGCCAGATCAAATGTAAATTATAAATCTGGGAGAAAGGTACATTTTCAAAAAGGTGTTTTATAGAGTTAGGTCACAACTTCACCCATGATTTCATTAAATGGTAGACCAGACTCCAGTAAATAAGTAGCTTGCTAATATTTTAATGTTCCTCAGATCATTGATTTTAATTCTGCAGTAGGGTTTATTTTGTGCCTCCAATATTACAGCCAGAAATATCTGCAATCAACACGGTTTTTTAAGCCAGTCCATTGAATTGGTTACCAAGATTACTATCGTACGTGTCCTTCAAGGTACCATTTATTATGTGCAGGCCCATGTCCTTTTAAGCTCTGTTTTATATTGAGGTCTAACTATAAGTAATCAGCTAATAATTGGAAATGCTCAAAATCAAAAAACATGTCTACTTTGGTCAGACTTCTCTTCTATATAGTAATCTGAACATGACAAGAAGATTATGAACTTGAAGGTATTATTACTGAAGATCTGACACAAATGTACCAAATAAGTGAAGAAATGCTAACCTTTAGTGCAGACACCAACAAGCAGTGCACAGGTCTCTTGAAGATAAGTATTAGGTGCCTGGATCAATCTGTTGGTGCATTTCAGTTTGTCACAGTGAGTGTCACCTGGATTATGCTGAACTGCTGCGAGAAGCATAACCTGGCACTACAGAGTGGTGAGGCTGTGACCACTGACAATAGAAATACATGAGGGACTACACAGAGACTATAATTACATAGGTGCAAGGGAGTTAAGGATTATTAAGGATGAGATTGCGAAGTACTTGAAAGTAAATGGTAAAATAGGGCTGAGTCAGCACGGCTTCATCATGGAGAGATCATGCCTCACAAATCTGTTAGAATTCTTTGAGGATGTAATGAGCAAGTTAGACAAAGGAGAGCCAGTAAATGTGATCTTTTTGGATTTCCACAAGGCCTTTAACAAGGTGCCGCACAGGAGGCTGCTAAATAAGATAAGAGCCCATGGTGTTAGGGGCAAAGTACTGGCACAGATAGAGGACTGGCTGACTAGCAGAAGGCAGAGAGTGGGGATAAAGAGGTCTTTTTCAGGATGGCAGCCGGTGACTAGTGGAGCTTCCAGGGGTCAGTGTTGGGATCACAACTATTCACATTACACATTAACAACCTGAATACAGGAACTAAGGGCATTGTTGCTGTACTTGCAGATGATAAAAAATAGGTGGAGGAACAGGTAAAGTTTAGGAAGTGGGGAGGCTGCAGAAGGATTTGGACTGGCTGCGAGAGTGGACAAAGAAATGACAGATGGAATATAACATGAGAAAGTGTGAGATTTTGCATTTTGATAGGAAGAATAGAGATACAGACTATTTTCTAAATTGGGTAAAGCTTCAGAAATTTGACCCACAAAGGGATTTAGGAATCTAGTTCAGGATTCTCTTAAGGTAAAAATGAAGGTTTATTTGGCATTTAGGAAGGCATATGCAATGTTAGTATTCATTTTGAGAGAGCTAGAATACAAGAGCAGGGCTGCACATCTGAGGCTGTATAAGGTTCAAGACCACATTTGGAATATTGTGAGCAGTTTTGAGCCTCGTATCTAAGGAAGGATGTGCTGGCCTTGGAGGGGATACAGAGGAGGTTTACAAGAATGAATTTGGGGATGAAAAGCTTGTCATATGAGGAGTGATTGGGAACTCCAGGTCTGTAGTCCATGGAGTTTAGAAAGATGGGGATGGATCTGGCTGAAACTTAAAGAATACTGAGAGGCCTTGATAGATTGGATGTGGAAAAGATGTTTCCACTCATTGGAGAGACTAAGACCTGAGGGTACAGTCTCAAAGTGAACGGACATACCTATAGAACTGAGATGAAGAGGAATTTCTTCAGCCAGAGGAGGTGAATCTGTCAAATTCATTGCCACAGAAGGCTGTGGAAGTGAAGTCAGGGAGTATATTTAAGGCAGAGATAGATAGGCTGTTGATTGATAATGGGATCAAAGATAATGTGGAAAAGGCAGGAGATCGGGGTTGAGAAACCTATCAGCTATAATCGAATGGCAAGACAGACCCAGTTGGCCGAATGGCCTAATTCTGCTCCTATAACTATGGTGTTATGGCCTTTAGAATTTTGAGAGATGCTACAAAAAAGACTCATGACACAGCATCTAGTTTCAGTCCTGCCAGGGTCTCTCAGCTCCTGACCTCATTCCAGCTTTAATTCAAGCACAGATAAAGGAGCTGAAATCCACATGTGAGGTGAGAGCGGCTTCCCCTGGCATCAAGGCCACCTTCGACCAGGTGTTGCATCAAAGAGCCCAACAAAACTGGAATCAATGGAAATCAGCAGGGGAAGGGGTACACTGTACCTTTGTTGGAATCATACCTGGCACATAGAAAGATGGTCGTGGTTGTTGGAGGTTAATCATCTCAGCTCCAGGATGTCTCTGCAGGAGTTCCTCAGGGTAGTGCCCTAGGCCCAACCATCTTCAGCTGCTTTATCAATGATCTTCCCTTCATCATAAGTCAGGAGTGGGGTTGTTCGCTGATGATGACACAATGTTCAACATCATTTGTGTGCATCAGATACTGAACAGTCCATACCCAAATGCAGCAAGATCTGGATATTATCCAGGCTTGGATTGACAAGTAGTAAGCAACATTTGTGCCAGTCAAGTGCTAGGGAATGACCATTTCCAGCAGAAAAGCAAATAACCACTACATGTTGATGTTGAATAGCATTACTATCACTGAATCTTCCTTTATCAACATCTTGGGGGGGATTACCATTGACCAGAAAATGAACTGGACTAGCCATATAAACACTATGGCGACAAGAACAGGACTGAGGGCTAGGAAATCTGCAATGAGTAACTCACCACCTGATTCCCAAAACCTGTTCACCATCTACAAAGCATAAATCAGGAATGAGATGGTATACTTTCCACTTGCCTCAAAGAGTGCAGCTTCAACAACATTCAAGAAGCTTAACATCATCCAGGATAAAGAGACCTACTTGGTCGATACTGTATCCACAAACATTCACTCCCTCCACCACTGATACTTAATGGCAGCAGTGTGTACCATCTACAAGACTGTGAAATGACTAAAGTTCCTTCTATAGCACCTTCCAAATCCACAGTCACTAACATCTTGAAGGACAATGGCAGCTGAGAACACCACCATCTGCAAGTTCATCTCTAAGCCACTCATTTGTCTGAAATATATCATTGTTCCTTCAGTGTTGCTAAGTTAAAATCCTGGAACTCTCTCCATAATAACATTGTGGGTCTACTTAAACCACACTGCAGTTGTTCAAGAATGCCGCTGGTTCTCTAGGACAATTTGGGATGAGTAATAAATGCTCTATGAGCCAGCATTGCCAACATCACATGTCTGAATAAAAAAGCTAGTCTAACTTCAAACTTCAGTTTGCCACTTGATGCTTCTTCATGAGGGTGCAAAAAACAGTCAGACATGTCATGGACCCTCCCAAACATTCCTCGAAGCAGGTCATGGTACTCCTGCATTTCGACAGAGCCTCCAACAAGTAAACAAAGAAAACCTATTTTACAAACTTGTTCAGACTTAACTAACAGCAGCTTAACAATCTATTTACCGGTGAAGTCTAAGTGCATCTCATGTGTTTTTTAAATTATGTTTTACTTGTGTTCGTATATGGTGGTCTTTGCTGTCTTCTATGCTGGAGGCAGACTGCTAGTCATGCTGTTCAAAGGTCTTGGATTACCTTTGTAACTATCCATGAACTGCCTGGCTGAGGCCTAGTGGACGTGGCATGCTAATGGGTTCTTGCAGAGAAGCTTCCTCTGTTGTAATAACTTGAGGCACTGCTGACATTGGCCAAAGGTTGAGGAGTTACTCACAATTTGCAGGGTCAGCTGGAGGGGGAAGCCCCCAGCTACAGAAGGCAATCACTCTCTTTCCTCACAAAGCACATTGTATCTCCCTGCTCACCTAAGATGGGCAAAAAGCTGGTGGAGTGCCCTGGTGCTCACTGTCTTCTTATTTTGTAACTATTGAATAGAGCTCCTAGATAAAGTGAAGGGGTATATGTGACTGTATTTCTACTGCATCCAGTAATTGGTCTTCTGGATCTGGCTTTCCAGGACATTCACCAATCTTTAACAAAGGAGATCATATTTGTTGATGAAAAGGAAATAGCAGCAATCAGTGCATAATTGTACTTCTCCCCTGTACAAGTCAAGTTGCACATATCCTCTGGAAGCTCAACTAGATCATCGTGCACATCATACTAACTTTCTTACATGTACCACCCTAATAACAATGCAACAGACACATAATCAGAGCTCAAGGTTGATCTTTCCTCCTATGCTACCATTTTCAGTGGCTCCAGCTATAATGGCCTCCAGCAAATGCTCAGGCATGTATGTGGTTTTGTCACCAGGTTATACATCCATATGTAAGCATGAACCCATTCCCAACAATGTGAAAGCATCTGTACTGGTGAATGGTAAAGTGGAATAATTTGACTGTGCACTTTCTAAAGCCTCCACCTGAGGTGGACAACTGTTCCCTCATAGACAGAAGGTCTCTGTCCTTGTATTTGGCGTGTGAGAAAGAACAGAAGGAGCAAAGGGTGTTGGCTTTCCAACCACTTGCCTCCAAGATTGTTAGTGTTCAGATCAAGGCGTGTGCAGAGGAGAGCAGAGGAATACCATCTTTCATGCTCCTCTATGGCTTCGTTGTGCTGTTTATGGGGAAACTCACCCTTTGGCAACTGCTCTCTTTTGCCTCAATATCTGTGATAAAGCAGCCACTCTGCTACCCTGCCAGTTCAGAAGCCTTGTCCTTGGTCGACTTTAGGATGGTTATAAATGGGTCCTTGATGCTGGTCCACACCCTTTACTCTGTAAGGTGTCTTCTGCTAGGGAAACACAGAGGAGGAATGTTAATTATTCCACAGGAACAAACACAAGTCTCAAGTGACTGCAACATCTTCTGCTAATATTTTGGCCAATGGTATGCTTGTTGGAGCCATCATGTATAGGTCACCAGTGCTAGGCTTCCAACCTTTGAAAGAGCAACATCCATGCATTTCATACAGGATGATGCAGGCTCACTCATCACTCTTTCCTCTTGTATCCTCATTCTTACCTACTTTGTGACCCCTAGAGTAAATGGTATAAATTATTTACAATATGGAGCTGAGAAGACTGTTTACCTGCTTGTGTAATTATTCTCTCATTATCCGAATTAATGTATAGGCATGGTTGTTGACCTCCTCCATGATCTCTGTCCTCAACCTTTTGCCCTGTCTGCCTTACTTCTTTTTGTATTCTCCCAATGGCAGACCTGCATTGTGGTTGGTAGTCTTAAAGGGGAAGGCCCAAGTTTGCTGTGTAAGAAGTTGGATAAACAGATCTGAGGCAATGTTATGGTACTGGCAATCTTTTAAACATGGCGCTAGTGCCTCTGACCACATCAGCTGATGACACAACTGCCAACTCATTGCCGACCAAAGAACGTTGGCCATCCAGCTTTCCAGTTATTAATTGGTCAGCCACCCATCCTGATATTAGAACAAGGATCAGTACAGGAATGTGTGAGTCATCCACTTCTGACGCATTTTTGTATTCCCGCCGGGTGATCGAAGAATTGTGGCAATTAACTCTGTTTCTCCCTCCACAGATGCTGCCTGACTTACTGAGTTTAAAAATATATTTTAGTTTGTTCCAGGGGAGAGTTAGTTAAATTTTTATATAATAAAGTTCATGTCATATGTTCTTTGTTGCCTTTTAATATTGCCAGCTTTACCTAGTCTCATCAGCAGTGGTATGATTTGAATTCGGGAAAGCAAATTTGCTCACATACATTTGCAGAAGGTGGGCTAACTATTTGGCCAGAAAGATGCAGGTTGATTTGGAGGGCTGAACCAGCTTTCATTCTCCACAATTCTGTTGCTGACATTGAGATATAGATAATGGCGTTCTGCTCATTTTGAAGCTGCTGCCTATTGCACAGTGAATACAACATTAAAAAGAAACTATGTATTCACACCTTGTTAGCACGTCGCCTGGCAAAGGCTGTGTGATAATTATAGTAGTTACTGCACAGTTCAGTTATGAGCTTATTAAAAACAATTTTCCATCAAGGGCTTTCATTCACTTTTTTTAAAAAAATTCAAAACAATCAGAAAATCCATAAAAATCTGGAATTAAGAATCTAATGATGATCATGAATCCATTTTGTCGATTGTTGGAAAAAACCCATCTAGTTCACTCTTGTCCTTTGGGAAAGAAATTGCCATCCTCACTTGGGCTGGCCTACAATTGACCCCAGATGCACAGCAATATGGCTGACTCTTAAACAGCCCTCTGGGCAATTAGGGAAGAGCAATAAATGCTGGCCTGGCAATGATGCCCTTAGCCTGTAAATGAATTTTAAAATAGTAGAATTTGACTGTAAAGGTGATAGTACCTCACCTTTTCAACCGTCAAGGCCTTTATTTCCAATTTCCATTCTCTTGGCTGGTCCTGTCTCTAAAGAAATGCTTGTATCAAGACACTGATAAAGAAGCAAATGGCTTGCATCCACAGCCAATGTGGCAAACAATTGAATTATCAAGTACTTCAATGTCATAAACTCTTCAGAATTATGACTTCACTATTCTCTAACAGCTCAACAACAACTCCAGCATCCCACAATAATTGTTTTAAATATTGTGCATTGTACATCAAAGCCTCATTTAGTAACAAATTTACACAGTAAGATAGGTTACACATAATACACTTCATAATAATTGTATCCTCAAGGATACAAACTTTACTTTTGATTAAGGAATTAGGTCACAATAATTGCCTTTCATTATGGTCCAATTTGAGTCTAACTGGCTTATGAAATGCAATGTATAGATTGAAACTCTAATCCAGCCCAAGGCACACTTTTGTTGTAAATGCTAAAAGGTTAGGTAGAAATGTTCTGCTGGAATTGGGGAATTTATTAAGAATTTCACAAGCATTATTTTGATTCACTTCTGCCCTCCTATGTTAAGGGGACCTAAAGATGAGAAATTGCTGAATTTCCTCTTGAAATTCCACCCATTAAACCCAAGAAAATCTCTGGCGAGTAAGAAGAAGCATAGATTCTGCCAGAAGCCTTCCGAAGGCATTAAATGCAGTTTTGGAAAGGTAATATATTTTCAAAAATCCTTCCAGTGATGGTCAAGAGAGCTGCAAAGTAGCTGCAATGCTTCTCAGAGACCCTTTCTGGCCTTTGTGTACTTCATTAGAATGTCATGGTGTTATTGACAATGTGAATGATAATGTGCCCTTACTGTATGCGAATAGGTGATTGGGGATTAAATTAGGCTGCACTTTTACCTACATTACAAGCTTAGAATCATAGAATCCTTACAGTGTGGAAGCAGGCCATTCGGCCCATTGAGCTCACAATGAATCGCCAAACCCATCCCCTACCCTATCCATGTAACCCCTGCATTTCCCATGGCTAATCCACCTAGCCTGCACATCTCTGGACATTAAGGGCAATTTAGCATGGCCAATCTACCTAACTTGCACATCTTAGAACTGTAGGAGGAAACCGGAGCACCCGGAGGAAACCCATGCAGACATGGGGAAAATGTTCAAACTCCATACAGACAGTCCCCCGAGGGTGGAATCGAACCGAGGCCCATGGCACTGTGAGACAGCAGTGCTAACCACTGAGCTACCGTGCTGCCCTCACAAATATAATCCCCTGATTCAATTGCAAGATCAACACTGGTTAAATCTTTATGTATATGAAAAGGACTCTGACTGGGTGGGACAAAATTTTATCTTCTCTGCATGGGCAGTAAGAATAGCAGCAGAGTGTGGGGCTCCTTGCTCTACTCTGTCCACTTGCACTTTTTTTTCTCTCTCTTTCTCTGCTTTTTTAAAATGTTTTCAGTTATTGGCTATTATCAAGGTACATCTAACCTTTTTTTAAAGGCTTTGGAGGAAGGCTTCTCCCGGTCCAGAGATAAGGTGTCTGCTAGCAGCCTGGCATAGTCGCCTTGGTCTAGCATAGCGGTCTTGGCTTAGCGTGGCAGTCTTGGCCTGCCGTGGCGGACTTGGCCTGGCGTAGCAGTCTTGGCTTAGCATGGCAGTCTTGGCCTGGTGTGGCAGTCTTGGCCTGGCGTGGCAGGCTTGGCCTGGTGTGGCAGTCTTGGCCTGGCATGGTAGACTTTGCCTGGTGTGGCAGACTTGGCCTGGCATGGCAGACTTGGCCTGGCGTGGCAGACTTGGCCTGGCGTGGCAGTCTTGGCCTGGCGTGGTAGTCTTGGCCTGGCATGGTAAACTTGGCCTAGCGTGGCAGTCTTGGCCTGGCGTGGCAGACTTGGCCTGGTGTGGCAGTCTTGGCCTGGCATGGCAAGCTTGGCCTGGTGTGGCAGTCTTGGCCTGGCATGGCAGTCTTGGCCTGGCATGGCAGGCTTGGCCTGGTGTGGCAGTCTTGGTCTGGCATGGCAG
>NC_063345.1:38695734-38703896 GCF_021869965.1 Rhincodon typus
GCATGGCAGGCTTGGCCTGGTGTGGCAGTCTTGGTCTGGCATGGCAGTCTTGGCCTGGCATGGCAGACTTGGCCTGGTGTGGCAGTCTTGGCCTAGCATGGCAGGCTTGGCCTGGTGTGGCAGACTTGGCCTGGCATGGCAGTCTTGGCCTGGCGTGGCAGGTTGGCCTGGTGTGGCAGTCTTGGCCTAGCGTGGCAGTCTTGGCCTGGTGTGGCAGTCTTGGCCTGGCGTGGCAGTCTTGACCTAGCATGGCAGTCTTGGCCTGGCATGGCAGTCTTGGCCTGGTGTAGCAGTCTTGGCCTGGCGTGGCAGTCTTGGCCTGGTGTAGCAGTCTTGGCCTGGCATGAAGGCCTCATCAATGTGTGGAGGTCCTCTTCGGCGTTGGGTTCCAGGTATTCCAACGGTCCAGCAGGTAGTCTTGTCTGTTAGTGAAAGTCTTGGCATGGAATGGCGGTATCCTCCTGTGTGCATCTTCCAGGTTTTCCATCGTACCTTAATCGGCTTTCTCTGAGCGCAGGAGTCGTTAACCGAACTGTCATGAGCTTTGACTTAATTTTACCTTTGTTTTATGATTATGAATGACTTCTATCATTAATATGGATGCCCATGGTAGGGCGACTTATAAAACTTTTCACTGTGTTTTTCATTTAAAAGTATATGTGACAATAAGTTTCTATTCTATTCTAACCCCGTGAGTGGATTGCTCATCTGCTATTGGATATGTTTAAGTTTCATTCTAAATGGTGGACGCTCATGTCACTACATTATTGCCCCTGCTCTAAAGGTGGAATTTATTCCATACTTTGCATGTTTGATACATATGAAAATGATACAGTGACTTCAGATCTCTTTGACTGGATTGCTGCTTTTCTCATGTCTCAATTGGCTAACATTGAGGTTAGCACCCACTGGTGGGGTAGAGGGCTGTTACATTTCTTCCTTCCTATGCTGAGTGCGAAGATCTCTCTAACTAGCAGACATAGAGGATAACCCATTATTGAGTCTTAACAAGCAGAGATATTTGTTTTACACAAGATGTAGTTTATTGCACCATAGCAATAGACATGAGTTATGTTGACTTGTTAGGTATACTTATAAACACTATCAGGAGTCAGATGAAATGTTTGTTTCCACCAGGACCTCATACTAGACTGTTTCTTCTCCATTCGGAAATTGCGGTTTTGTATGATAGCGTGGTACTTAATGCAGCTTCAGCATTAACCCTTTCACAAATAATTACTTTAAAAGACAGCAATATCCATATACAACGCACAACCAAGATTTTTCAGCTAGGGTTATAAAACCATTTCCGACATTAATCAGACAAAAGAAAAGTTACATATTTATCTTTGGAGGAGTTCTTGTGCGAATCTTTTGGATCAGCAGCCTTTCCAGCTGAAGCTGGGGCAATGAAAGAACCCATGCAGTCAACAGTGGTGTGGACCAACCATGTCCCTTTTAAATCAATATTAGCTGTCATATTCCAGGATTTTAAAGTCTTAAAGGTCCACTTACAGATGCTGAGAGAAAATAATTGTGTAAAAAATGTGGGAGAGGGATTAGGGTAGCAGGTGAGGGTGAAGAGTGCCAGATGCATGGGTGTAAAGGTGGCAGGTGAGTGAAAGTTGGTGTGTAAGGTGAGTTAAGAGGTTCAGGTGCCGGGTGGTTGGAGGATAGTGTGACATGGGTTAGGTCTAGAGAATGTGGTTGGAGGTGGGGAGGCGGGCCGGGGCGGTTGGGAGGGGGGGGTATGTTGTCGGGGCGGGGGGGGGGCGCAGTGGTAATGGTGGTGGGTTGGCTGAAGTCCACTCCATATCAGGGTGGTAGATGGGTTCAATACACTTTAGATGGCGTTGGTTTCAGGCTTCCATGGTGGACTCAGTGTGGGTGACCGGTGGAGGGTTAGTATAAATCTGAGGGAGCCTGATTTATAGGTAGTCAACAATTACAAAAAGTTTTAATTACTCCAGCTTTATCTAAGTAGGTATTAAGGTAAATCAGTCAGAACCCTCAAAAATCCCTGGCTCTAACTCAGAGTTGGAAAGGGTTCCAGACACTGACTAATTTCTCTCCAGATGTTTCAACACACAGGAAACTGCTGTAGAGTCAGTGCATTGAGAATTCTGTATAATTCTGATGTATGGGGTATGTTGAGTCTCCAACTATCCAGTAACGAGAAGATCTGGGCCAGCATTCCCATTTAGCTGGATATGTGTGTGCCAATGTAGTAATCTGGGAGATGCCACAGAGATCAGTCAAAAATGTTGCCCCGTAAGTTGCCATGTGCATATGATCATTACGGCTCTATCCATTTTACTAATGTCACACACCGTCTGTGGTTGGAGACAAGGAGTTTTACTCCAGCTTTTGGAGTAAGCAGATGTTTTTGTTTCAGCTCCCTGAGGTCCTATTAATTTTGCCTGACCAAATGTAGTTGTCAGGCAAACATGTTATCGAAGAACAATGCCCTTTCTGAAGATACTCTATGATGGTACATCCTTTTTTTTCATGAATCAGTCAATAGGCACTAAGACAAAACATAAACAAAGAAAGATTGGTGGTGTTGACCACCCAAATAACCTTTACCAGTACAACATAAAGGCAGAGGTGGCAAATACCACAAAGTGTCAGCAGTGATCATCTGGAAAAATACTATAAAGCTCATCTGAATTTCTAAGCCTTCATGTGCCCGTTCCTGAATAGTGTCCCAATCAATCTCAGCAATGGTTAACTCTATGACTGTCTCTCAGACAATTTTGGCTGATTTTGTAATTTCTAGGCACATGAAAATCAATATAGTAAAGTAAAGCCAAAAGACAGAAAAATATAGATGACCATTTAAAAATAAATGTCTAATACATTAATTTCCTGTTAATTACTCACTGCACATACAACTAACAGGGAACAGAATGGAGGGATTATTGTTTACAACTGCTTATTGTTTATTGCAACAACCTCCATATATTAGCATAGATCAGAACCAAACGATCATTAATTTTCTCATGTCCTATCATTATATGTTCAAGTTCATTTATCAAAAGTCAAAGCTCAGTTCAGATGGCTCTGAATGTTTTGCTTTGAACTGAACTGGCAAATGTAATATTCACATTGAATAATAACAGGATAATTTTTGGAAACTTCAGTCACATTTGAAAGCACTGATCGTTCTATCAGTTACAGAAGTTAGGGTTGAGTCAGTTAAAGGTCTGTAAAGTTAGTCCTATACTATAAAGCTGGCTTCAGAAAATAGTCATTTCTGTTTCTCAGTGATGTAAATTTTAGTACAACTAGAATCTTGTTAGGAAAAAGAAGCCTATAATGACTTGGATTTGACACTTACATGAACTATTACTCTATAAATATAAGCAGAACCTTTTGAATATATGTTCCCATCTATATTTGGAAAGCATTTAATATTTAATTGCAAGAACATAGCTATTTACAAGTAATGTAGGCATGTGCAGGCTATTTATCTGAGGGTTTCAATCATAGACAGACAGTGGAGATAAAGTACCCTGTCTCTTACTACAACCAGTAATCCGAGATAACCAAGTTGAAAGCTGTAAACACATTTTATCATGGAGGAAATTGTGGAATTGTGCCTAACATAATCGATGTTGCACCATCTGACCAAAGATGCCTCTTCTGACTGCATCAGTTATTTCCTTTGTTTATAGACGTGATGGTTAATGTCTGATATAACTTGAATCCATTAATCTCCAGGCTGATGTATGGCCTTGACTTTCTGGCCATGTGACAGTATATTTAAAACTGGGGGAATGGCTTGCTCGTAAATTATAAAGTGGTTGGCCTACCCACCATATTCCAGCCCTACCTTGACTTGTCTCCCATATATGGTGGGTGGGAAAGGTGTCAGACGGCCCACAGCCTACCCCTTCTTAGGCCTTTACTAGAAGACATTCAATCTCTGTTGGTCATCCGCAGTTTTTGTTGCACAACTGTTGTTGGGCTGGAAGAGGGTACCTTTCTTTGAGGGTACCCTACCTTCCCCTATGTTCATTAAAGCAATCACACACTCCTCAAGATCATACTCTCCCATTTAAAACTCCCCAGTGTCCTATCAAAGCTGGCCTCCAGCGCACCTATCTCCTTACTCTCATGCTGCAGTCTTTCAGCCAGGCCCATCCAAAATCCCGAACTTTGCTTTAAGTCCCGGGTCCATCAGACTTCCTCCTCAAAGACTGCCCATGGTCTCAGCATTGGCCTGTGCACAATCTTCAGTCTTCTAGGGGAAGCACTTCCTCCAAGATGGGGGCAGGTATTTCACTATGAAACAGCTGCTTCAAGCATGATCTGGGCAGCTGGGCTTCGGATGGCTGGGCTAACAAATGACTTTTCAGTTGGAGCAGGAGACGGGGAATATGGTACCCAATAAGGTCCAGTTCAACATTACATTACAAGTTGCTTAATAAGAGTATAGGGGTACCTCTCAAGCTCTATGTGAGCAAACATTAAGGGATAAGGGTAACTTTGGATTTCTAAATGAACAAATAAAAACTTGGCTTTCTATATTGTTTTAATTTGCAAATCCAAGGTGAGTTGAAATGTATATGGTCTGATTTACTTTTCCTCCTTCATACTTTTTAAGATGTGCTAATTCTATGGAGACTTTAGTAGGGGATTAGTCAAGGCAACTCAAAATCTTTAGGGGAGGACTTGCTTAACAAGGTTGGAAGTTATGGAAAAGAATCACATCATTCTATAGCAAAAGGTCCTATTCAGCATATCATTCCTCTGAAGGGACTTGAGAAGGGCTAACCACATGTTCCAATTCCCTGGCATTTTTTTCCAATGGTTAAAATATTTACCCACTCCACTTTCAAGTGTTAGTATGGACTGTATTATTACTATTAAAACCAGTAAGGCATCCGTATCTTAACAATCAAATGGAAAACAAACATCTAAATTTTCCCTACATTCTTTCAGCAACTAACTTTAATTTCTACTCTGTAGTTACTGACTCAGTGGAAGCAATGTTTTCTTTTTATACTCATTAATACCTTTACTAATTCAGAACGCCAGTTTAAATGATCCCATTCTCATGAAAACAGCCTTGGCTTCTTTAAACTCTCCTCATGAATGAAACTTTTCATCAGTGCCATTAATATGGTGATCATTTTCTGTACCTTTTGCATGGTTTTGTGTCTTTCCTAAAATAAGTCATCAAAACTGGGCTCAAAGCCAAAACATTGGATTGCACTGTATCTATTTTTCAGACCTAATATTGTCTCCTAAAGATCCAATGTGGTAGGCAGCAGGCATGGATGAGTGAATCAGGAAGTTCATTATAACACTCAAATAAGGATTTTACACTAGGTGTGGGACCATTTTGTGAAACTGAACCCGATTCACTACATGATAAACTTGCCTAGCAACTCAAGAGAAAGCTGGAGAAGGAGCAAGATGGACCTTGCGTTCACAGCTACTAGAGGTCTTTGAAAGAAATAATTCAAGAGACCTTCATCTGAAAACCCTCAATGCACAATATGATCTTTCTACATTTCAAAGTAACTATGCAGTATTGCATACTGCCAAATTTTAAGGAATCATTTAAAGGTGAAAATATGTTTGATAATGCTTATAAATTATGAGGCTTTCTTGAACGGGAAATGTTTACTGTACACAAGCCCCACTCCAGAGACTTGAACACATAATCCAGGCTGACACCTTGAGTGAGTGCTGCACTTTTTGAGTTAGTAAATCAAGGCAAAATTTGCCCTCTCAGCTGTACATAAAAGATGCAATGGGACTATTTGAAAAAGAATGTGAAAGGTCGAGTGCTTTGGAAAATATTCATCCATCAAACAATGTCATTAAACAAATCATTTGATTGCATTCTGCTAAAGTTAGTTTGACCAGGAACATTGCTGAAATGCTTAGGTTGCTAAGTTTCTGAAAATTAAGGAATTGGCATTTATTTGCTTGATTCACCATCCCAAAGAATCTTTGAAGCTTTATGATGTTCCCTGGTGGTGGAAATTCTCTAATAGCCTTCTGAGGATCCATTGTGATTCCTGTAACCTGGATTCAGATTAAGGCTAATGAAGTCTGACCAAACTATTGAATATATACAGCAAAAGTACTGCCCAGCATACTATTGAGAGGATCAGAAAAAGAACATTTAGACATCATTAAAGAGGTTGAAGACTAGAAGTTAGAAGTTTTAAACTATTTGCCTGTTCAAGAAGATAGCTCCAAAAATTCAAGAAGCACTAGATATGAATAGAAAATATATCCAGGTAAAGAAAGTCTGTTTCGAAAGGTAGCCAGACTATGCACCTAATAGGCCCAAACCATGCTAGTACTTCAAGCAGCATATCGTTTCACAATCATTAGTGACTTGCTCAGCTTCATTACAGTCATTTGAGCATTACAAACTTGGGCAAGAGTTCAATTGTCAGTGTGGTGGCCAGTGCATAATTTTGAACTGATTTCTCTTGTTTCACTGCTGTTAGCCAGCAGTCACCCTACTTACAAGCAAAGTTATTCTTGGTTATGCGAACTTTCACTTCTTATGCAATGTTAACCTTTCATTCTAAAGCACTCTCATGGCTGTTCTAACTCTTTGTTTATTTTCTTCTTTTATGGATCAATGTATTATCATCCATGTGATATTTACGCTGGCAATGCCTTTCAGTTTATTTGAGATTATTCTTCGAAAACCTTTTGGGGCGTATCAAAAAGATAACTTGTTAAAGCATTATGTTCTGACAGGTCTGATAAATATAGTCTGCATCTTCATCCTGAGGTAGTTGCCAAAATCCATGGTTCATATCCAGTTTGGAGATAGGTACACTTAATTACTTTTGCAAGACTTCCATCAACTGAAACCTGTGGAGAATCTAACATTCCACTGTTTTATTTAATTTACACAGATTCTTACCGAACCAGTGCCCTGTCTTGCTAATAATACATTGTTTGCAATGGTACCCACTGCATACAGCAATGCATTGACCTGATCTCTTTAATCCTCCATAGTCTATTGCTCACAAATCTTCTCTTCCAAATATCCTACTCCTGTACCTGGTGCCATCCCTCGATCATCTTGATTGGTTCTGAGAGTGGCAGATTAGCCTTCATTTCTCGCCTGATCTTCAGATTTGCTTCGTCATTTGTGGACGGATTTGTTCTCTGCTCCAGGTCAATGCTGACTACTTTTTGTTCTCCAAGTCTGTTTTCCAGCTTTTTGCTGTGCTTACAATGTCCACTGACTTTCTGATGACTCTTGAAAAATCCTCTCATTTTCCCCTTTGCTATTTTCCCCTTGATCTCACTTGAGTTGATGCATTCAATATTTCTTCTTGCCTTTCTACTGTCACCATATCTTATTATGTGTTTGGTCACTAAATCCTACGCAGTCTCCTAAAGTATTACCATTGGATTATATGGAATTTTTTGCAAGAATACTTTTATATGGCTTGATATATAAATCATTCTTTCTGAAATAACTCTACAGAGGCCGGTATCACACCTCCAAGTCACCCTTTATTTGGAAGTGGAGAGTCCTTGACACTAATCCAGCTTCCCCAGAGTCAGCTTTCAGAGTGAACAGGGTGTCTGACAATCCTGTTCTTATCTTTAACGCAGGGCTCCCTGTTTGGACCAGATTAACAGCCCCAATCGGGAATTTATATTCTATGAAGTCCACATGGCTGATCTTGTTACAATCACTACATCCCTCTCCCTGAGTCCGAGGATGGAGGCCAGTTCATTTTTTGCAGCTCCTCCTGGGATGTTTTAAGACTAGATCAGGTTCCTTGAACTCTTCCTCTGATATGGGTGGTGTGTAATGCACAGTTCTTTGCTTCTTGTACTCAGAGCATCTTTTCTTCAGGTGACAACATCAACCATGTCTGTCTCAGATTCTGAGGTATCTTCAATGCTTGATGGAGAGGGAGAACCCATGGATTCTGGAACAGTCAGAAAGGCAGTATCGGAGCCGGGGACGTTTTGCTCCCACGCCCATTTGCAAGTTTGCAGCTTTCATGTGGTCCACGTACTTGTTTGGGACCATCGCACCTCGCCAAATTTTATACATCACTAGACCTGACCTCGCGTCAACCATGCCTCTTACCCATGCAGGGCAATTCCTGTGGTTTCTACCCCAAACTTCGTCCCATGAAGTAAACTGTCTCTCGCTT
>NC_063345.1:38704296-38733778 GCF_021869965.1 Rhincodon typus
CCCTTCCCCTCCCCCATTTCTGAAGAAGGGTCTAGGCCCGAAACGTCAGCCTTCCTGCTCCTCTGATGCTGCTTGGCCTGCTGTGTTCATCCAGCTCTACACCTTGTTATCTCAGATTCTCCAGCATCTGCAGTTCCTGCTATCTCGCTTATTGGAGTCTTGGCATTGGCCTTCCTGTTGCCATTTGACTCTCCTCCCCAGGTGAGGCAGATCAGATTTAAACTGAAGTGGAGTTTTCTCCCCTTTATCATCACATCTGGAGCTACATCTGCAGTTGCATGAGGGGTGGTCCTATAATCAAATAGAAACCAGAACAGTTTGGTATCTGGTGAAGCTGTAGGCTGCTTCAAAGTTTGGACTGCTTTTTCTGTAGACCATTGGATGATGGATGGCATGGAGCTGTCCTTATATGCCGAATGCTATTAAACTTCAGGAAATACTCAAATTCCCTGCTGGTAAACTGTAGCCCATTATCTGTGACCGTTTTCTGGGAGACTGTGTATTGCCAAAGATGTGTGCAATTTTTCTATCATCATCCCCGTGTTTGACAAATGAACTCTATGCATGTCCATTCACTTTGAATGGGCATCCACAATAACTAGGAAAGTTGATCCCATGAATGGACCTGTATAGTCGACGTGTAATGGAGTCCAGGATTTGCCTGACCATTCCCACTGTAATTTATGTCCTTGTTTGCATTATGAACACTGCCCCACCAATGAGGCTATGTCTGCATCCAATCCTGGTCACCAGATAAGCTTCTCACCAACATCTTTATTTTGGAAACCTCTTTGGAGGGCAGCCAGTACCTAGTAGTGACATTTGCTTGGAACAATCACTCATGCTCCCTACAATATTATGCCACCCTGTACTGTGAGCTGGTCTCTCCAAAAAAGGTTTAAACTCAATACCAGCTGTTTCAGTTTTCCTTTTCCAAATTTACATCTGTAAAGGTATTGGTGGAATGTCCTGACTCCAGATATGACCACCAAACATTCCTTCTGTATCTGGGTGTACCTACGCCATGCATTAGCCAAAATCCTCGATGCATACGCTATTAGGTATTCCTCTCCATTGGGTCACTTATGAGTGATACTATCCTGATATCATACGGGGAGGCATTGCATGTCAATACCAGATCTCACTTGGGATCATAGTGTGCCAACACCTTCGAGAATGATTGCTCTTTCTTCACTTACCTAAAAGCTATAGTTTGGCTACGCAACCGTTTTTCCCTTCTAAGGTATACACTCACCTTTGAGAATCATCTAAGGACAATGTCCAAGTTCTCTGAGTGCTCCTTATTAGTCTTCCCTGTTATTAGCAGGTCATCGAGATAAATGGTGACCTGGGACCAATCTTGTGAAACGTTCTCCATCATCTGTGAAGAATGGCACAGGCTGGCGATAACCAAATTGGCAGTCTCATATATTGGTACAATCCCTTATAGCTGTTAATTTTAGCATATTTCTGGCAATCCTCATCTAACTACAAAGGCACGTATGCATGACTCGTGTCCAGTCTTGTGAAGGACAGCCCTTCTGCCAGGTTTGCCAACTGTGGACTTGATGGGCCGAATTGCCTGCTCCACACTGTAGGGATTCCACGATTTGCAAGCATTTGGCCCATATCCCTCTAAACCCTTCCTATCCATGTACCCATCCAGGTGCCTTTTAAATGTTGTAATTGTTCCTATCTCCACGACCACCTCTGGCAGCTCATTTCATACATGTACCACTCTCTGCATAAAAAAGTTGCCGCTTGGGTCCCTTTCCCCTTCTCACTTGAAAGCTACTCCCTCTAGTTTTGAATTCCCGTATCCTGCGGAAAAAGGCCTTGGCTATTCACCCTATCCATGCCCCTCATTATTTTATAAACCTCTATAAAGTCACCCCTCAGCTTCTGACGCTCCAGGGAAAAAAGTCCCAGACTCTGTGCAAGGGATTGGGTATTTATCCAGCTGTGGAAAGTGGTTTACCAATTATATAAAATCCCCACAAAGGCTAACTGAACGATTGGGTTTCATAAGTGGTACGATCAGTGCTGTCCATTCTGCAATCTGGACTGGTTTGATGATTCCTTGCTTCCCAGTCTTCTGACTTCTGCCTCCACTTTTGCCCATAAGGCAAATGGCACTGGGTGGACTTTGTGGAATCATGGAATTCCTTCCTGGTCAATGTGCAAGGTGGCCTTGGTTCTCTTGATAGTCCCAAGACCTTCCTGAAAAACCTCCAGGTATTTAATTAGGACTTCACTCAGGTAGCCATTTTCTAGTTGAAAAACATATTGAGCCAGTCTAGCTGTTTCTTTCTCAACCAATTTCACCCCATTAAGCTTGGACCTGGGCCTTTTACTACAATCGGTGATAACTGAACCAGCTGCTTCTCATAAGAGAGTGGAACCAAAGTTGTACTCTTAATTTGTAAAAGTACTGCAGTAAAGCTTGTCAGTCTAACTGAGGTCTTATGCAAACTTAAGGGTTGGAGGCCAGAGCGAATTTGATGGTTCCGCGATCACTGAAATGGCTGCACCAGTATTGACCTCCATTAGGACTAGGTGACCAATTAACCAGACATTTATTTTGATTGGTTCTGATTTGGATGTTGCTAAGCAATTTGACTGTTCAAAACCAGATGTAGGTGGACTTTCCAGAGTATGAACTCTCCTTATGAGGAGAGTATAACCGGCTTATGAGTTCTCTTACACAATTTAGGTCAAGGGGTATTCTTTTGCTGTATCAAGTCTGCATATTAGCAGCAACTGCAAGGGCTTGGTGGCCCAGATCCTGAAGAAAATTTTAGCTATTTGGCCGAGGCTTGGCTTTGTTTTGGGGTTTTGCTGTGGGCTGATTTATAGTCCCTCTTTCAGATATGTCTTGAGTGAGGCTGTGCAATTGCATTCACTCAAAAGGTAATCCCAAGCTCAGTCGGCCTGGCGAGGGTGTCCACTTCCATAGGAATATCCTGCAACTCATATGCTCCACTTACTGCATTTTCCAATGATAAAGCCAGCTGTAGCGCCTGTTTGAAGTCCATTGGGTTTCAGCTATTAAGTGCTTTTGCATCATTACGTCATTAATCTCATATACCAAATGGTCTCTCAGCATCTCATTAAGGGTTAAACCAAAGTCACACTCCTCTGCCAGTCACCTTAACTTAGTCAAAAATCCCAATACAGGTTCTCCTGGTTCTTGAATTGCTGAGTAAAACTGATAGCATGTCAGAATTAGAGGACGCTTGGGGTCATAAGTTTCCTTAACTGAATCCATCAACTCTTGAAAGGTTTTAGTATCTAGTGCCTCATGAAATGTTAGGCTCCTAATAAGCGATAAAGATGCAGGTCCACATGCTGTAAGGAGAATTACTCGTTGCTTTTCATCTGCTCCAATGTCATTTGCCTGGAAAAAAATAATACATTCTTTCCACATACTGGGCCCAGTCTTTGTCAGGATTGAGTGAGTTAAGCTTCCCAAAAAAACTGCTTGATGCCAGAAATGATTACCCCAACTCCAAGATGACAGTTGTGAGCAAGTTTCTTCAG
Organism: Rhincodon typus; assembly: GCF_021869965.1. NCBI lineage: Eukaryota > Metazoa > Chordata > Chondrichthyes > Orectolobiformes > Rhincodontidae > Rhincodon > Rhincodon typus. Next base: position 38,707,837 of record NC_063345.1, read on the forward strand.
TAGCGTACTTTTCTCTCATTGCTCCCACTGAAATAACTCTGCAGAAGCTGGTAACCTGTCACAAAGTCACTCTTTATTTACGTATGGAGGGTCCTTGACACTGATCCAGCTCCCTCAGAGCCAGCTCTCAGAGTGAACAGAATCTCTGACAGTCCTTGTCCGTTAGCCAGGGCTCCCTGCTTGAACCAGATTAACAGCCCCAATCAGGGAATTCATATATTATAAGGTCCACCTAGCTGACCTTTTACAATCACTGCAGTCACAAGTCCCTGGTAGTTTCTGCTTGCTTCCAATTGTCTCTGCATAACTGTGTCGTACTGACACCATCATCATTCACCATTATCCATATTGCTACTGCTAATCCCACTACTCTACAAAGAGATTCTTCACATAAACCACTGCCGGTTCCAGCCTAACACCTTAGTTAATTTAAGGAGATTTCAGCCAGAGAGTGACTTTCAAGCGTGAATTATCCAAACAGTGTAGACCAAAGTCAGAAGACTGAAAGAAACAGAAGAAACTACTATGCTTGCCTAAAGAGATCAGTTTCATCCATCTATTTGTTTTCCAATCAAATGCATGGAAAACTATTTGGAGGCGCCTGTTACCCTGAGTTATGCCGATCAACATCCCTCTGCTTCTGTCATTTGTTCATCCAATCATTGTTCTCTCTCCTACCTAGAGATAGCAAAAACTGCAAATGCTGGAGTCAGAGACAACTTTCCTGCTCCTCTGATGCTGCCTGGCCTGCTGCATTCCTCTAGCTCCGCACTGTGTTGTCTCTCTGTTATCTGTTGTATGCCTTTTAGCTTATGTACCATATCTAAAGAATTTATTTTTAATCATCCATGAATTTGACTCACATCCCACTTCTGAGTAAATTATGACTCCTAGACCAAAATCGTCTACTCTGAAGTCACCAGTTTTTTTTTAAATAATTGATTGCATTTCTATGTTAAGATGCATTTTCAGAATAACTTTGCTTCAAGCTTAAATCATGTGCTGTACTTAATTTGGAAATGGTTGTCATAATTGTGCAAATGGAGTTTTACGTTGCATCTAAGTTGTGTTGTAACTGGCTTGAGGGACAATCCTAAAAATGTTTGGCAATATTTCTCACAGACTGAGCACCTAAACTCTCCAGGCAGGTATTAGTCCAGAAGATGTAATCGTCCTGCTTCAAACATACAGATCCAGCTTCAATTACTTCTATGGGACTTAACTGCATTCCTAATCCCAGTTTCTATGAAGAATTAGAGGTGGGTGCAGAAAAAGAGGTAAACTATACAATTTAATTGAAACTGTTAAAGTTCTCAATAAAAATGTTGGCCTAAGTGTGGCATTGTGTCAATCTCAATTCTTGGTCTCCAAATTTAGGAGACGGGTAAAACCACCTACCGACTCAAAAAATGTTCTCAGTACTGATTTTACCAACCTTAGTGGGCACAACATTAAATGCTTTAAATTATAAAGGTGTAATTTTCTAAAAACAATTGGACAAATTTTGAAACTGTGGAGCATTTTGTTATTCAGATAATACTGTCATTTCCTAGGACCAGATCCAGCACAGCTTCAACCCTGGTAGGACTGGAAATGTATTGTTTCAGAAAGTTATCCTGCGTGCATTTCAGGAATTTCTTCCCCTCCGTACCCACACTCTACAATTTTTCCAAGTCTACCCTCAGCTAATTAAACTCACCAGTTATCTCAATCTTACTTTTCCTGCCTAAAATGCTTTCTTCTACTTCTTTCACACCATTTGAAAGTCTGTAATAAATACACAATGAAGTCACTGCTCCCTTACTGTTTCTCACTTCCAACCAGACAAATTCTAATTCAGGAACTGCATCTTGTTCAAGGGCAATGATACTATCTTTGACCAAGACTGCTATACATCCTCCCTTTTTACCCTCCCTGTTTTGACTAAAAGCCTTATAATGCAGAATGTTAAGTATCCTGTCCAATTCTGGCTTGAGCCACGTTTCTGTCAAAGCTAGTACATCATTTTTGCCAGAGCAATTTCTGCTACCAGTTCTCCAGTTTTGTTCATGATACTCCATGTATTTCCATACGTAAAATTTAACCCTGTCCTTATCTCTTCCTTGCCATTGGAAAGTGACCGTTTCCTTGTTCACTGTCAACGATTAAGCCTTCCCTCACTTCTTTTCCCTGTTCCCCATCTTGCTTTCGCCTTCTCTGGTACTTCCAAAACTAGGCCCATTAGTCAACTCACTCCATTGCCTTACAAGTTTAAATCCACACCCACTATATTATTTACTCCCTGAGCCAGGAGATTAGTTCCACTTCTGCTCAGGTAAAGCACATCCCTTCTGAACAGCTTTCTCCTTTCCAAAAAGTGACCCCAGTGTCCCAAAAATCTAAACCGTTCCCTTCCACACCATCTTTCAAGCCACGATTTACCATCCTGATATGCTTTTGCAAAAACAGTGCCACTTGTAGCACAATTAGTATTTCTGACATTACTACCCTGTAGGTCCTTTGTTTCAATCTACTCCCTAACTCCTGAAAATGCTGGTGCAAGTCCTCCATGCTGTCCTTCCTTATGTTGTTAGCACCCACATGAACCACAACCACTGGTCATTCACCCTCCCTTTCTAGAAGTTTATCCAGCTGCTTTCTTTTGTCCCAAGCCCTCGCACCCAGAAGACAACAGACTATACAGGACTCACAATCTTGGCTATAAACTAGACTATCTATCCATTTAACTATTGAGTCATCCACTACTACTACCTTTCTAATTTGCCTACCAGCCTCTTTCTTTTCTCAGAGTAGCCTCGAGCACCATGGTACCCTGGATTTCCCTCGAGACATCCACCCTCGATTAAATCACGTTGCTCACTAAATAGGCATCTAAAATTTCATTCTTGTAAGACAGTTCCAAGGACTACGGCATTTACTGAATTTCCCAATGACTGTCAGAAGGAATTGCTTAGCAAGGTTCCATGATTTAAAACTTTTACTGTAACAAATAAAGTATAACCAACATCCACCAAATGGTACTTCAATAACTAATTAGCTCACTGCAGAATACTTACTCTCCATTAACGACACAATGCCACCAACAGCCCTACACCACATTATACTTCATTCTGCACTTTTAGCAGAAATGTAGTCTTGAACTTAAAGTCTCAAATTTCTCCTAGTTTCAACAGGATCTCCTCTCTCTCCCATGATGAATTATCCAGTGTCCTTTTATACAAAGCCAGCTTCACTCAAACTTCTAAACACATTTGAATTGAATTCTAGTAGCAAGATTCTGGCAACTCCTTTATTTTTTAAATCTCTATCAGCATCACATCCACAAACAGAGAGTCTATCCTCATTGGCACTGTGCTTGTTGGTTAATAAAGAAAAAACAGTCCTTTTCCTCTGCTTGGCATCTGTTTTTGGTCATCTTTCTCCAAATCTCTCAGCCTGACTGGCTCTGAGAGTCTGAGGCTGTGTACAGCAAGACCAGCAGCCTTTTTCATTGTGACCAGGTATCAAAATTACTTCTTACTTCCAAGAGGTTTTGTCCCGGGTCTCTGCCCCATGACTAACAGTGGGCTGAGTAGCCTTTTCTGTGCTATGACTATAATAACCACGTCACATGGTTTTGTTTCCAGGTGGATTTTGTAGAAGGTCACATTCCCTGTTCCAGGATGTTTTAAATCAAAAGAGACAGCTTAAAAAATGACTCTCTCATGAAATCATGCATTTGTAACACGGGCATTCAAGGTCTTGGTTTAATACCTTGAAAAGACAGTACATGTAACAGTATAGTGCCCTCTGCATACTTTGCTGGAGAGCAAGCCTAGATTGACATTTTATGTGAACCACTGGTCTTTTTTTCATTCAGTCTCTGGGCGTGACACTTTGGGAAATGTCTGCATTCATAGTCCATTCCTAACTAACTTTGAGAAGGTGGTGGTAAAAAGCTGCCTTCCTGAACCAAGTTAGGTTGAAAGCGCATCCACAGTTCTAATTAGGAGCGCAGTTTCAGGACTTTGACCCAGTGAGGAAGCAATGGTAATATATTTCCAAATCAGGATGCTGAGGAATTTGGAGGAAAATTTGGAGATGGTGGCAAATCCATGCATCCTGGTACCCTTGTACATTTCAGTGGTAAAGGATGTGCCTATTATGTTATCAAACTATGTATGTGTACAGTCGCATAACAATCTGGAACCAACAATGGATTCTTTGTATCGTGCAAATGCCATATCTTTGCAGCCAGACAAGGTATTGTTAAAAGAATTGAACATTGAGAAAACTTGATGCACACAATGACATAATTTTAAAGAATTACTGTAGTACATCTTTTAGTTGGCACACATTGTTGACACCTTACCCTGATGCTGGAGAGTGGGGAGAGGATTCTATCATTCTCCTGACTTGTGCCTCATAGGTGCCAAAAGGCTTTGGAAATCAGCTGAGTTGTTTGTCACAGAATTCCCAGCCTCTGACTTGCTCCTGTACCCATACCGTTTATGTGGTTGGTCCACTTTAGTTTCCAGTCATTAGTAATCTCCAGAATGCTGATGGTGGGGAGATTCATGGATGGTAATGCTATTGAATGTCAACAGAACTTGGCCAGGTTTTATTGAATGAGAGGAATTATTGCTTCATTATCTGAGGAACTGAAAACAAAACAGAACACCATGCAATCATCAGCACACATCCCCATTACTGACCTTGTGATGAAGTGAATGTCATTGTTGAAGTAGCTTAAAGTGGTTGATCTCGGATACTGCCCTTAGGAATGATACCCATGAGATGAATGCCCTACGACAAACACAATTATTTTGCTTTGTACAAGTGGGATTTATAGTAGAAACTTGTTTAAAACAACTGAATTTGTTTATATAAGTTTACTGCATTTGACAAGATACTTCATTGCGTTGAAATATTTTGAAAGGTTTCTGAAAGATGTGAAAATATTGAGTATCAGGGACTTCAATATTAGTGAAAGATGCTAACATACCTCAAAACCTACATATGTGAGTCGTAAATTAAAAATCCAAACACAGATAGTGCTGCCTGTAAGAAACTAAACAGATGTGCAGTGTCAGAAAATTTCAGTTCAGTCTGTTGATATTTATTGGCATACTGATCAGTCAGAATGGGTAAAGGTTTACTCTTTGTGAACTACAGTGGGGTTTAGGATCTCTTTCACCTTTAAACTGCAATAGGTAAGCGGTGAGTGATAGTAGTGCTCCATTCATGGAATCCCTATAGTGCAGAAAGAGGCCATTCAGCCCATTGAGTCTGCACCAATCCTCTGAAGATTATCCAACTCATATACATCTTCCCACCCTATCCCCATAACCCTGCATTTCCCATGGCGAATCTGCCTAGCCTGCACACTATGGGACAATTTAGCAAGAGCAATCCACCTAACCTGAACAGATTTGGATTGTGGGAGGAAACCCATGTAGACATGGGGGGAATGTGCAAACTCCACACAGACAGTTGTCTGAGGTTAGAATTGAACCTATGTCCCTGGTGGTATAAGGCTGCAGAGCTAAGAACTGAGCCACTGTGCTATTCCATTAATTCAAAGTGAATTGCTCTGGTGGGAAAAGATGCTTTAAGCCCAGTCACTGTCAGTTCAGACACAGGAGTGACGGATGCTTAAGCTTTGCATGTTCATTTAGTAATGTATGTAAAATTGCAGATGTTGAAGGCTGAGCAATGATATTTAGCTGATAAGGGTTTGCATCAGGATGCCTCTCAGACTGATAATGACCATGACTGAAACCACTAAGCAGCTCTCACATACCTGATCATGAAGGAAACTGCAGAAGTTAACTTTCCTTAGCACTATACAATGTTATTGTCCAGTCTGAATGAGTGCTATTCATTTCCCTAACACCCATCAGAACAGACAATGTTGCCACTCTTGAATATTGAAACAGCAGATGATATAAAGTGGTCAAATACCTGTTAACAGTGACTTCTATTGCACAACAGGAAAGGCAAAAATTGCCAAACAAAGATGCATTTGCATATGCCACTAAACAGGGACTGCTTACCTTTGTAACAAAAAAATCTGCATTCAATGAATAATGTGTTTACTAATTCATGTCTCCTGGGAACATATTTCCATTAAGTTCTTAAATAACAAGCAGACTACTGTCAATGTTGGAGATATGAATTAAAATCAAAACATGTAGGAAAATTGATCCTGGGATTTGAAATGTTAACTCTGTTTCTCTTTCCACAGAAGCTTCGAGACCTGCTGAGCTTTTATAACACTTTCTGTTTTTAAATCAGTTAGGTTTTGTAGTGCTTGGAGAAGCTGCATCGCTGTATCATTATGAAAGTGAAATTTTCCCTGGTCAATTGTACTCATCGTTCTCATCCTCTTTGGAAAACTGCTGCTGCTCTCCCAGCTCCTCAATATCCTTAATATCCTCTCTGCTCCAGTGGTGTAGAGTGCAGCATGTCAAGATTATGCAACATACTTTATCTACAGGGCAAACCCCAGATCGATCCAAGGATTGGAACCTCATCTTGAGGACCCCTATCATCTGTCCTGTAATGGCCCAGGTGGAAGAATGGGGTCCATTTTATCTGACTTCAGCCTCAATTAGTTTGTTCTGTAAAAGGGTCATCAATCATAGTGGAGAGAATAACTCCCAAATATTATCCATATATGGCATTTAGCCCTTGCAATGACACAGGAACTTGAGTGTTATCAAAACATAGGCATCATGGCAGGATAATTCCTAGGATACCTCGCGCAGTGTCTAAGTTGAGACAGCGGTGATCACAGATGGGTTTGGCATTGATCAAATGGAACCCTTTCTTGCTAATTAGTTTGGTTTGTTGCAATATGGGTATTCTCAATGTGGTGTGTGTAAGTTTACAGTGCTCTGAACCTGGGGACAGCCAGTAATATTGGAAAATCCCACTGCCCAAGCTGTAGTATTGACTTTGTTGTGCAGAAAAAAGAGTTGTAATGGTGTGATCTTGCACAAGTTGCATTTACGATATCCTTGATCTGTGGGTTGAGGAAAAGGAGATCCCACACAGGTCCACAACAGATTCTTGGAAGGAGCTATTGTATAGAGATTAAGTGGTGCCATTACTTTGATGGCCACTGGGATAGGATTGCAACCCATTCCTTCAGAGCATACAAATGACATGGTTCTGTTGTGGTATTCCAGGGGATCCTCAGTTTGCACTTGCATTGAGCATTGCTTTGGGGAAAATGACAGCCAGGACAGGTCATTCAGGACCTTCTAAACGTTCTTGGCAACCTGAGGGGAGCTTCCATTGTGGATTCTCCATCTGGAAGCTGTGTGGCAGGAGGTTGATGTTGTTACCTGAGTTTGATGATGCTCTTTGTATCTCTTCAATGCATCTGCTCTGTCTTTGCATGACTGTGACAGTGGCAATATCACCTCCCATTGCTGGATTCATTTAGGATGGATGCATTGAATCAGTGAGGGGAATATCAGAAACAGAACCGCTTCTCAATGATGTGATTCCTGAGTAGTCTTACCAAACAGAAGTGAGATGACAATGCAGGAGGCCTCCCAGAAGGACTATCACATTCTTCTCCATCGACTTCTGCGATATTACAAGTTATGCAGATATATGAAGCATACACAAACAATTTGGGATATTATAATTATGGTAGGAGTATTCCCTCCTTGGAGCATCGTCCCAACCCCATCAGCCAAGAAATGCAGCATTGAACACAGGGTCCATGTTCTCAAGTATTTATAGTTCACTGGGAGAGGTAAACAGCTCTAAGCCCTTGTGAAGCAATTAGAACTTTGGAGTGTGTTTGAGAATTGACAGCTACTGGGAACACTTCTGAGTTTGTCTGTGATCACTTCTGCTTCACAGAGATTACTGGAATTAATTTGCTGTGATCAATGATATTGCCAAGATTAATTGTGGCCATAATTTGTCATGTACATTGTTGGAGCTGTATGTGTAGAGTCATTTAATGCCAAATTTGTGTCTTCATTGAATCTATATATGCCTGATTAATGCAATTAGCCCATGAAGGGCCTTACATCAACCACAAGTGCAGTCCATACACACAATAAAAACAAAACAGACTTACTCTGCCTGCTGGGAGTGTGCTGGCAGCCAATACTTGTCCTCATTGTACAATGCGATTTGGTGAAAGACGGTATGCAGTCCTGGTTATGCTGCCGAAAGTATTCCAGCATCTGCCTGAAAGTCAAGAATCGCCCCTTCCCATCTCCTTCATGTACCTTTTGGTGTAGTTGTCCCTATCAGCCCTATCAGCTTTGATGCTCCTCACTTTCCCATCCAACACTTTTCTTGATGATCAATATACCCTATTTCCCCCCTCAGTCCCAGTCTATTGGATTGTCATGCCCAATGTCACTATTTCCGTTATCACTGTACACTGACCCCCAATGAAGACAGGTGCTGGTGACTTATGAAAGCCAGCCTTTTGCTGTACCCTGTGTCCCCATGCATTATTGGATCTCACCCTTATATTTAGAGTTGCCCCATTTACCGTCATTATCTCTTCTGTGTACCATCATAATGGCTTCAATTCCACACTTGAGTTTCTCACATACAAGTCACTGGTCCCTGATAACCCTTGACGCTTACAACCAAACCTCCTGACTGACTATGGCCAACCCTTCTGGATTTGTGAAGAAGCCCCAACTAAGCATTGCCCAGGCTGATAATGATGTCCCTGGAGCTCCCCGACTGACATTCCAGTAATCCGTTCTGAAGAAGGGTCACTGGGCCTGAAATGTTGACTCTGCTTTCTCTCCACAATGCTGCCAAACCTGCTGAGTTTCTCCAGCAATCTATGTTTTTATTTCAGATTTTGTCTCAGCATCCTCAGTTCTTGGTTTTTTTTCTCCAATAATCCCTGGACTGGTTAAGCTTGAGCTGAAGGACTCACTATGGCCAAATACCAGAGTGGATGGACACAGATCCCTGGACCCTGATTGCACTAATTTCCCAACTGACCATAGTCAACCACCTGGATTGAGATTGGATGACAACTCAGTTTGGCAATACCCATTGACTGATTATAGTCTCTCTTTGCCCTACTGAAGGCTACTTCCCAGACATGGGCATTTGGGGAAGCACATGCATTGTGTTTACAGTGTAAAATGTTGTCACATACTCTACGTATGCCATGGAAGTAGCACAGTGACATACAGCAATATGTCCAACCCCTTAATTGTTCATTGCTGGCAACCATGACAAGCTGCCGGGTTTTCTGCTTGCATTAAAAGTAAGGCAGCATTCAATTAAGTGAAAAGTTAGTGAGTACTAAGAAAATATGCTGAGAGCCCTGAGGTGTGTCCTGCATAGATGCACGAGGCTGGTGTTCCTGTGTGCAGATAAACCTAGTAGAACCATTGCAATGTAAAATATTGGTAAGTTGTAAAGTGCAATGTTGATTTCTTCAGTGATTTTTGAGTTAATCTGAGATCAGCCATAATGCTTTGTTGAGGCTGGTGTTTTTCTGATACTGACGTCCGTAGATGGAAGTTGGAAGTTGGGCATAAGATATAAGAGCAGAATTAGGCTTCTTGGATCATATGCTCCGCTTTTTGATCATGGCTGATACATTCTCAACCCCATTCTTCTGCCTTCTCCCCATAACCTTTGATCCCCTTACTAATCATGAACCTATTTATCTCTATCGTAGATTCACTCGATGACTTGGCCTCCACAACTCTCTGCAGCAATGAGCTCCACAGATTAACCACCCTCTGGCTGAAGAAATTCCTCCCCATCTCAGTTCTAAAAGATCATCCCTTCACTCTGAGGCTCTGCCCTCAGGTCCTAGTCTCTCCTACTCGTGGAAACATCTTCTCCACATCCACTCTATCCAGGCCTCTTGGTATTCTGTAAGTTTCAATCAGATTCCCTCTTCATCCTTCTAAACTCCATCAAGTACAGACCTGAGTCCTCTACCGCTCCTCATATAACAAGTTCTTCTTCCCTGGGATTATTCTAATGAGCCTCCTCTGGACCCCCTCTAAAGCCAGTACATGCTTCCTTAGAAATGGGGCCCAAAACTGCTCACAATATTCTATATGCAGTTTGACCACAGCCTTGTATAGTCTCAGCAGTACATCCTGCTCGTGTATTATCGTCTTCTTAAAATGAATACTAACATTGCATTTGCCTTTGTAACTGTATGTTAGTGCTAAGAGAACCCCGAACTAGGACTCCTAAATCCCTTTGTGCTTTAAGTATTGGAGGATGAAGGTTACCATGGAAGCCCAGAGAAGCAACCAGCCAGTCAAATCCATCAGGCAACCGCTCAGACTTTGAAGGTATCACTTGTCTCGATCTGGTTTCTCACCAGTTCCTGGGAGAACTGCACACTGCATTCAACTGAAGCAAGCTTTGCTAATAATGAGCTGCAAATACATGAAAATAAGGTACTCAACACTAAATTATCATCTAGCCACTAAAGCCTAAAGGAGAATTCCTGACATTTTTTTTTCAGTGTTGAGAATCTAATTTTATCATTCTCGGCTTGTTTTTTCACACATGTCTTGTCATTGGTCACGCTGCTGAAGAGCTCGGTGAAGTCTACCTTGTGGGAAAGATTAGGGAAAATTATATTCATGTAGCCCTACTTGAAGTGGGTCTGCAAAATATGTTGAAACTTTGAGAGGGCAGACTGTAGCACAGACTTGCGTGGCCCTTGAAATAGTCTTCATTGGTATAATTGAGGAAAACTAAATTTTGTATGCAGCTAGTGGCCCACAGATTATCTGCTCCTGGGGATTTGAAATTTTGAAAATAGATTTTTCTTCCATTTTGCTTCCAACAAAATATGTAGGGAAGGTGTGATTTTCAAAGCCATTCCAGAATTTACATTAAACTTCTTTAGGGACAATGAGAACAGTTATGACCATAGAATTGGGTTTATACTTCAAACATTATACAGTCATAGAAACCTTACCGTGCAAAAGCAGGGCAATCAACCCATCAAGTCCACACCAACCCTCCAAAGGGCATCTCACCCAGACCCACCCCCCATCTTATCACCCAGCACGTCCAATGGCTAATCAACCCAACCTACACATCCCTGGACACTGTAGACAATTTAGCATGGTCAATCTACTGCACATCTTTGAACTGTGGGAGGAAACCAGAGCACCTGGAGAAAACACAGACACAGGGAGAATGTGCAAACTCCATACACACAGTCACCCAAGGGTAGAATTGAACCCAGGTCCCTGGTGCTATGAATCAGCAGTGCTAACCACTGAGCCACTATGCCACCCTCAGTGTTTGCCTTTATTCCATTAGCCTTATTTACTGACTTGAACATTCATTTCTGGAAAGGTATGAGACTTGTCATGGATGCTCTCAATTTAAAAAGACATCTGCTGCCGAGTTATGTCATTTCTTAAAGGTTAATGTGTAAATAATAAGGCTGTGAAGACTAAAATTGCATTCAAACTTTGTACCACCAAACCTTTCCAACCTACTTATGTCAGATAATGCATCATAGACTGGAATTTAACTTTGTCCCCAGAAGTGGGTGGGAAGGGGGAGAGGTATATAGAATTAAGAGGGTTGGCGGTGCTGGAGAATGGAAGCCCATTTTCTTCTTGGATCCTTTCAATTAAGTCAGCGACAGACAAGTTCAAGAATGTCCTTACACTCTGAGATCACCAGAGAATCTAGGATGTCATTCTGCTGCCGCTACTTTCATACCAGCAATGGGAGGGATATCTACCACATGGGAAGGCTGCCCAAAAAAACTGGCAGCCTCCTTGTAGATTTGCAAGTTCATACACATCAATGAAATGTTTTAGAACTGGAGAAATGGTGAGAAAATACTGTCCTTAACATCCCAGCTATATCCTCCAAGAGATGCTTTACAAACCATTATGTGGCGGAATGCAAGAATAATTGCCATCCTACTGATGGAGGTGTAGAGGGTCTCCACTTGAGCACTAAACTCTGCCTGTGCCAATTAATGGGGATGTGGAGTCCTCAGTAACTTGCACTGATCTGGGCAGTGCATGTCTGATGAGATCCATGACTCTGGCCTGTGGAGGTTTTGCTGCAACAAGAATCAAAAAAGAAAGTTTATTTTTATTCTTTTCTTACCTGGATGCTGTGATCTGATCTGAAATAAAGAAATCCAAGTAGCAATTAATATATTTGACAAACAAGCAACTTACACGGGGTGCAGCCCAGTAATTGATCTTGGTGAGGTAATTGAGGTTAGAGTTATGGTTACGGTTAGCTGGACCATTCTGCCCTGAATGTGAGAGATCATGCCTGTCCTTCCTGTAAATTATAAGTCAGGAACTTCACAAACACAAACCAAAGAAAGTCACAAAATGTTGAGACATTAAGAGCTGGGCTGTTGTTCAAAGATACTGAAAAAGCATGCATCAAGGACCTGTTGGTGAATAAAAAGTTAAAATATTTGACTGTTTGCAATAGGGCTTACCTTTAACAGCACTCATCTTAACAAGAGAAAGCGTTGGTTCAGGTTTGGAGTTATTAATTGTGTTGATGAACTGGGTGTTCAGTTCTGCCATGGATCAATCTGTCACAGAGTATATTGGAGCTCTACACATGTGGCAGCCCAGGCCTTGACAAAGATGGAGTTTGTCTTGGAGCTGAGAACATTTTCCTTTTTGAGCCTTGTGGTCTCCAGACCACCTTGCAGTTGCACTTATTGCGGAAAAGGGCATTTCAGTCTTTTTTCCCCTTGGAAGTCTGGAAATTAGCAAACTGAAATATTGTGAATGTACGGACTACACACACCCATTTGGCTGTCTGCCGATGTTATTTACTACCAGCACATGGCTCTCACTCAGCTGTGATGATCTGGATGGCTCTGGTCTCGCAAGACCCATGGCTCAGCTAATCTGAGGAGGCTGTGCTGCAACAACCAGGGAATAAGAAACGTTGTTATTTCCTTCTTACTCAGGATGCTGCACACTGATTTGAAACAACAAATAGCATGAGTGTGTAAATATGTTACATTGTGCCCAGCTCCTGGAGGGGCAAGTAAGATGCTGTAGCTCCCCCATGCTTTTTTAGAAGGGATGGATTATGCTTGCGGCCTCCTGCATTTCACATTTCAGGGTCTTCACTTTCTGTGTGAGAACTTTCCTGTCTACCTCCATCTGCTTAAGGCGTGGTTTCCTTTACTGCCACTCAAGTTCAACCACTTTCTTGGTGAGGGTATTTAATTCACGCCTGCGTGGAAACAGCTTTCTGAATTGTGGGCATCCTTCAGCTTTTCATAAACCACTCGGGGCTGTAGTAAACAGATGTTATACTGAATAGACCAACAATCTTATGTTGTGACAGGAACAACAGAAAGAAATCCACTTTCACTAACAAATACAACTAATGAAAAAGCAAACATACCCGGGGTGTATTTTTAAAATTCAGATTCAGATAATCTGACAGGGAAAATCACACCCTGCCTTAATAGATGTTACTTCCTGTGACTCACTAACTACATCCTCAAGAAATAAAAGAGAAATAGAGTGCTGCATGATCCAAATTTTCTCTGACTATCAGCAATGCCCACAAAGCTTCCAGGATGATAGGAAAGGGAGAAATGTGAGAATGCTGGCTGGGCCGAAGCTTCTGCCAAAGCTTGCCGTGCAAAATCCTGTTGTAGACAAAAATTTCATTTGATTTGACCTCATAAATAGCTAAGGACTGCAAGTCCAGGTGCGTTCTACAATACCTTTTGAGTGGTACAGCATTGCCCAAGTTAACTTGTCGCCAAATTTCTAAACAGGCTGTATGCGGCTGTTAAAAATCACAAGGACCATTAAGTTTCATACTTCAGGCTATACTGGAATCATCAGCCACATAAATCATCGATAAGTTAATAAGGCCAGTGCCAAACAGTGGAACTCAATACCGACATCAGTCAATACTTTCAGGACAGGGGAGAAAATTGGAAAACAAAATGTAATCATTCTTATTTTGGTTTATATATTTTCTTTAATGTTCTTTTTTGTTAATTTGAGGCGGTGGCTAATGATGTTTGCAAATCAATTCCCATATGTTCTCAGACATGGAAACATCAAATGATAGAGCCAGGCAGGGTGTTTGCATAGATAACTGTCATGACCCACTACTCCCGGGATCATCACAAAAGTTAAAGAGTTAATCAAGTTACACAAAGTTCCCAATTTATTAGTTAACACAGAAGCAAGAATGGCTGTTGGCCATTCTGGGGTTTAGATGTTTCAAAAGAAATAGGGAGGGAGGTAAAAGAGGTGGGGGAGTGGCATTGCTCATCAGGGATGGTATCACAGCTGCAGAAAGGAAGACCGTGCAGGAGGATTTGTCTACTGAGTCAGTATGGGTGGAAATCAGAAACAGGAAAGGAGCAGTCACTTTATTGGGAGTTTTCTATAGACTCCCCAGTAGCAACAGAGACACTGAGGAACAGATTGGGAGGCAGATTTTGGAAAGGTGCAGAAGTAATAAGATTGTTGTCATGGGTGACTTCAACTTCCCTAGTATCGACTGGAACCTCCTAAGTGCAAATAGTTTGGATGGAGCAGATTTTGTCAGGTGTGTCCAGGAAGGATTTTTGACTCAAATATGTAGATAGGCCGACTAGAAGGGAGGCCATATTGGATTTGGTGCTTGGCAACGAACCAGGCCAGGTGTCAGATCTCTCGGTGGTAGAGCATTTCGGTGATAGTGATCACAACTCCCTGACCTTTATTATAGTCATGGAGAGAGATAAGAGCAGGCTGTATGGGAAAGTATTTAATTGGGAGAGGGGCAATTACAATGCTATTAGGCCAGAACTGCAGAGCATAAATTGGGAACAGATGTTCTCAGGGAAATGCACAACAGAAATGTGGATGTTGTTTAGGGAGCACTTGCTACATGTACTGAATAGGTTTGTCCCACTGAGGCAAGGAAGGGATGGTAAAGTGAAGGAAACCTTGGATGACAAGACTTGTGGAACATCTAGTCAAGAGGAAGAAGGAAGCTTGCTTAAGGTTGAGGAAGCAAGGATCGGACAGGAGTCTAGAGGGTAATAAGGTAGCCAGGAAGGAACTGAAGAATGGACTTAGGAGAACTAGAAGAGGGTATGAAAAAGCCTCGGTGGGTCGGATTAAGGAAAACCCCAAGGCATTCTATACTTAAGTGAGGAACAGGAGGATGGCCAGAGTGAGGGTAGGGCTGAGCAGGGTTAGTGGAGGGAACTTGAGTCGGAGGAGATAGGGGAGGTCCTTAATGAATACTTTGCTTCAGTATTCACCAGTGACAGGGACCTTGTCATTTGTGAGGACAGTGTGAAACAGGCTGATATGCTCGAACAGGTTGATGTTAGGAAGGAGGATGTACTAGAAATTTTGAAAAATGTGAGGAGAGATAAGTCCCCTGCGCCAGGTGTGATATATCAAAGGTTGCTACGGGAAGCAAGGGAAGAGATTGCTGCACCTCTGGTGATGATCTTTGCGTCCTCACTGTCCAATGGAGTAGTACAAGATGATTGGAGGGTAGCAAATGTATTCCCTTGTTCAAGAAAAGGAACAGGGATAATCCTGGGAATTACAGACCAATCAGTCTTACTTTTGTGGTGTGCAAATTATTGGAGAGGATTCTGAGAGATAGTATTTATGGTTATTTGGAAAAGCACAGTTTGATTAGAAATAGTCAGCATGGCTTTGTGAGGGGCAGGTCATGCCTCACAAGCCTTATTGAATTGTGTGAGGATGTGACAAAACACATTGTTGAAGGTAAAGCAGTGGATGTGGTGTATATGGATTTTAGCAAGGCATTTGATATGGTTCCCCATGGTAGGCTCATTCAGAAAGTAAGGAGGCATGGGATCTAGGGAAATTTGGCTGTCTGGATACAGAATTGGCTGTCCAATAGAAGACAGAGGGTGGTAGTAGATGGGAAGTATTCAGCCTGGAGCTCAGTGACCAGTGGTGTTCCTTCGGGTTCTGTTCTGGGACCTCTGCTGTTTGTGATCTTTGTAAGTGACTTGGATGAGGAAGTGGAGGGGTAGGTTAGTAAGTTTGCTGATGACACAAAGGTTGGTGGAGTTGTGGATAGTGTGGAGGGCTGTTGTAGGTTGCAACAGGACATTGACATGATGCAGAGCTGGGCAAAGAAGTGGCAGATGGAATTCAACCTGGAAAAGTGTGAAATGATTCATTTTGGAACGTTGAATTTGAATGCCGAAGACAGGGTTAATGGCAGGATTCTTGGCAGTATGGAGGAACAGAGGGATCTTGGGGTCCATGTCCATAGATCCCTCAATGTTACTACCCAAGTTGATAGGGTTATTAAGAAGGCATATGGTGTGTTGGTTTTCATTGGCAGGGGAATTGAGTTTAAGAGCCGTGAGGTTATGCTGTAGCTCGATAAAACCCTAGTTAGACCACACTTGGAATATTGTGTTCAGTTCTGGTCGCCTCATTACAGGAAGGATGTGGAAGCTGTAGGTGAGAGGAGATTTACCAGGATGCTGCCTGGACTGGAGGGCAGGTCTTATGAGGAATGGTTGAAGGAGCCAGGTCTTTTCTCACTGGAGTGAAGAAGGATGAGAGGTGACTTGATAGAGGTGTACAAGATGATGAGAGGCATAGATAGAGTGGAGAGCCAGAGACTTTTTCCCAGGGCGGAAATGGCTATTATGAGTGGGTATAATTTTAAGGTGATTGGAGGGAAGGGGGATGTCAGAGGTAAGTTCTTTACACACAGAGTGGTGGGTAAGTGGAATGCACTGCCAGCATTGGTAGTGGAGTCAGACACATTAGGGACATTTAAGCAACTCTTGGATAGGCACATGGATGATAGTAAAATGTAGGGTATACTGGGTAGTTTGATCTTAGAGTAGGATAATAGGTCGGCACAACATCATGGGCCAAAGGGCCTGTACTGTGCTGTACTGTTCTATGTTCTATGTACTTGTCTGATGGACTCAGGCCAACAAAATGCATGGGCCAGCTATCTGTACTTAACAGGAAGCCACTACTTATTACAAAGAAATTAATTCTAACCGCAGGCAAACACAAATAAGAATTATCAACATTTACCTCTATGAACACACATCACTCTTTTAACACAGACAAACAAACAAATGTGTACATCATGGGTGGAGGAAAAACTACTGGGGACAACAGTTCAATAGCACCATTCCACAGGATTCAATGAGGTCTGTTGTTTGCTTCTTCCAAGACCTTTTAACCTCTGGTCATTGTCGCCAAGTCCTTTCAGTTCTTTGCTGAATAAATTGTTTAGTTTCTCAGTCACTGATCTGATGTTGGATGAATCTTGCTTCGCATAAACTTCCATGATACTGTTAGGTCTTAAACATCCTCCCCCACAACCAACTGTGTAAATACAACTCCCAATGAGTTTCGTAACTTGTTTTTTACGAGCAGCAATTCATTCCACTGTCCTTGGTCTACAGCAGTATGCCTTTCCCATTTTGTTCCCTAGTCTAAAATAAAGAAAAATCAAAAGTTGTGAGCATTTTGGCAATTGCCCGTATGGAGTACTCTCTGAATGCTAAAATGGTTGCTGCCACATGGGATTAGTGCCATCAACTCTCTGCAAGTAGGTTTTGGCTTCATCTTGGCATGTGCTGCTGATAGTTTTTAATAATTATTCACAGGATGTTGAAGTCACTGATCTGGCCAGCATTTATTGCCCATTCCTAATCACCCAGAGGGCAGTCAAGAGTCACATAACCATAGAGATGTGTAGCACAGAAATAGACCCTTCAGTCTAACTCATCCATACCGACCCAGATATCCTAAATTAATCTAGTCCCATTTGCCAACATTTGGCCCATATCCCTGTAAACCCTTCTTATTCATATACCCATCCAGATGCCTTTTAAATATTGTATTTGTACCAGCTTCCAACACTTTCTCTGGCAGCTCCTTCCAAACATGCACCATCCTCTGTGTGAAAAAGTTGCCCCTTAGGTCCCTTTTAAATATTTCCCCTCTCACCTTAAACCTATTCCCTTTAGTTTTGGATTCCCCCACCCCTGGGAAAAGACCTTGTCTATTTACCCTATCCATGACCCTCATGAATTTATAAATCTCTGTAAGGTCACCCCTCAGCCTTCGATGTTCCAGAGAAAATAGCCCCAGCCTATTCAGTGTCTCCCTATAGCTCAAACACTCCAACCCTGGCAACATCCTTATAAATCTTTTCAGAACCCTTTTCAAGTTTCACAACATCCTTCCCATAGCAAGGAGACCAGAATTGCATGTAGTATTCCAAAAGTGGCCTAGTCAATGTCCTGTACAGTTGCAACATGACTTCCCAACTCTATACTCAATGCACTGACCAATAAAGGCGAGCATACTAAACACCTTATTCACTATCATATCTACCTGCGATTCCACTTTCAAGGAACTATGAACCTGCACTCCAAAGTCTGTTTGGTCAGCAACACTCCCCAGGACTTTACCATTAAGAGTCAACTACATTGTTGTGGGTCTGGAGTCACACGTCGACCAGATTGGCAGATTTCCTTTCCTAAAGGACATTAGTGAACCAGATGTGTTTTCCTGACAATCAACAATGGTATCATGGTCATCATTAGATTCTTAATTCCAGATCATTTGTAATTTTTTTTGAATTGAATTCAAATTCCACATCAAATATACCAGAATTTCAACCCAGGTCCCCAGAATCTTACCTGGGATTTACCAGTCCAATGATAATGCCACTAGGTTATCACCTGCCCCTAGCAATGTGCACACTGATATTATCGTTAGTTCACGCTGAGACAGCCCCACTTTGATTTGATGTCAACTAGATTTTAGAAGTGATAACCAGTTTCCTGATGGTCCCTTGGCCCCTTCTTGTGCTTCCATCTGGCTCTTCTTGCAATTCAGTCTGGAGTGGGGGTAGGATGTGGGACAGGAGAGAAAGCTCCATTTACCGAGACCCATCAGAATTGTGGTGCAAAGGATTATACACATTCAGAAGCAGTGTTTACAATCACAGTTGGCAGTGCATCATAGTGACAGGCTGTGACAGCATACCTAGTGGTCGCTTTCACAATAAACGCAGACAACCCACTTAACTCCAAAGGTTTCAGGTGTATCTAAAAACCCAGTTTACAAAGTGGGAATAGGGTTGGGGGTGTGGGGTGTGGGGCAGTAGTTCAGGCTTTTGAGGAGGACAAATCTCCAGATAACAGACATGAATATAACTAAAGCTATTAAGCAGTATCCATGAGAGAAATTTCAGAGTCAACGTTTGTATTTGTGACAGGAATTTACATTTCTCTGAGATTTTGGTTTCATTTCAGGGCTTCAATAGCCAATAATTTCCATCAAAAGACTGAGAACCAATTTCATACAACTCACTGGAGAGAACTAGGGATTGAGATTTGCTTCACAAATTTCTTCAGTGAGAAAGAATGCTGAGAAACAATAAGGGAAAAGTTACTCATGCTCCAGCAGCGCAAGAGAGTAGCTTGACTGCATTAATTGATAAAAACAATTAACATAACTGCTGTATTAGCACATCAAGAGCCTTTCCTTCTTTTGCTAAATAACATATGAATTGCATTTGACAACTGTCAAACCTCTCATTAATTATGAATTAAGACCTGGACTTTCCTTTTTATTGCGCCTAGATACACACGTAATCTGTCTTAAAATAATTATGCCTTAAAATTGCAAAATTTTAAATTTAAATAAATTATTTTCATAACTATGCTACGTCTATGTTTACTTGACATTTAGTATTCATCTATCAAACCCTTTGTTCAAATGAACCTCTAGGCACAAAACAACCCTCACCTCCAACTCTCAAGTGTTAGAATTCTTCAATGACAATTATTCGGAGATCTCACAACATTCTGCCCAGGTTTTCAGATGCAACAGAAATATCTGGTCTTTGACTTGCGATTATTGTTCAGAAGAAACTTCCTTACTGAGACATGTTGTATGGCACCTGTTCAGTGGCTCACTACACTATATGAGCTGCTGCTTATGAGGAAGGTTGCTGCCACCTTCCTCTTCAAAGGTCAGGAACTACAGTGCCTGTTCTGATTTTGTAGAAGTCATCTTCCTCACTGAAGTGGGCAATTTCATTCTCGCAGCACCTTGAATTGCTGAATATTTATCACCCCTTCTCAGTGCAGGCTTCCGGAGACCACATAGAATCATAGAATCCTTACAATGTGGAAAGACACCACGCGGGCCATCAAATTTGCACCACTCCCTGTCCAAAGAGCATCCCAAACAGACCCAGACCCAGCTCCCCACCCTACCACTGTAACCCCACATATACCATGGTTAATCTGCCTCGCCTGCCCACCTAACCTGCACATCTTTGGACTTTAGGAGGAAACTGGAGCACCTGGTGGAAACCCACGCAGACGCAGGGAGAATGTGCAAACTCCACACAGTCATCTGAGACAGGAGCTGAACTTCAGTCCTGGCCCTGTGAGACAGCAGTGCTAATCACTGAACCACTGTGCCACCCTCTTCAGCCTCTGTCAGCAGATTTTTATTCTCGATCCCCCTGTAGATCTGTGCTGAACCAGGTAAACATTTTGCTTCAGTACATTTAAAACTTTGGTTTCCACATTTTTATTCACCTTCAGCAATTGCATTATTGGCAAAACCAATGTGTTCACTTCCTCAATTCTGCTAATTGAGGATTGTATCTAGCTGGACACGATCTCTGTCACAATTACTGAGCATTACTCCTGGGAAGATAAAGAAGTCAAATATCCTGCTTGACCTTGCTTCTTCCAAGTCACCTCAGCATCTAACATTTGTCACAGTTTATTGTTCACCAAGCTGTGTTGCACGCCTGTTATATCAGTTATAGATTTACCATTTCGCTCAAATGAGTCTAAGCTGTTCATTGGCTGTGTCATGGTTTGTTTCTCCAAGCATACTTTGCTGGCTCTTGCAGTGTGAGCTATCTTCAGTATTGATAGAAGTGGAAAACATTTGATCCATTCCAGCCGAGTCACAGATTCCCATCACATTGACAATACAAAATAGATTTTTTTTTACCAAATTAACAAATCTCAATGAATTCTGTTATTTTGTTTAGGTTCTGCCATGAATCTAAAGGGCGTATGAACTGGTTACGATCTATAACACTGATCATGCTTTGACAAGTTAGTCTTTGACCAGTTATTTCTTAACTTTGTATAGTTTTATTCCATCAGCTTTTTGAAGAAATTTTAAGGTCAAGACCACCTCTTCCTATGCTAGAATGAGAATTTTTGTTTGTAAGTATATAAGTTTTCTAATATCTGAAGTACCATATGTTGAAGAATTGGTTGAAGCATACGTTTAAGTTAAGTGCTATGTGCCCTGTACCATGTTGTTGCACTATTGTCAGCTTTAGACACTGTCTTTTTAACCATGCCTTACTATCTAATAATCAAGACACTTATCTCAGTGTTTCACTTGAAATTGATGAGATGATCATTGATATAACTATCAGCTTACCAAATGTATGCTTGGATCACCTTTTTCCCATTGCAACTCTTTAGTTTTTCTTCTATCATAAACTGTTGTATTTCATTAACCTATATATGTAAGTAGTATTTGATCTTGTTCTTCTGAAGTGGTATCCCCATTCTGCACAGTTTCTGAAAGTGACCTATTATGTAACAGATAAAGTGTTCACTTTCAATAGCTGGTAATGTCTGTGTCTGCAAGGTTTCTTTGTTCCTCAGTGCTTGACAAAGATTTTCATATATGATGCTTGTCTTATTCACACTATCAGTATCTCACATGAGTGATTGGAATTTTGTACCTTAAGAATTGAATTGCCTCTGTTGATCACTTGTACTAAGGTTGATCTTCTTGTCTTAGGATTTATCTGTGCTGCTTCTGGACTTTTGCTTCACTTGTCATCTAAGCATCTTTCTCCAGAGTCAGGTCTTCTTTGGACTGTAGTAAATTTGACAAAGACAGATTGGCAATTCCTACAATTCTGTCTTTCAGAAATCTGATTTTAAGCCACCATAGTTACATTTCTCTACTAATCCATAGAGATCATGGATGAAATAGTCTATGGATTTTTGTGGATGATGAACTCTTCTATTAAATCTTATCCTTTCAAAAATTTTGTTAGAATGGTGTTTGAAGTAATTCTTAAAAATTTCCAGTGCCTCTTTAAAAGAATCCATTGCTTCTTTAAGCCCTTTTGCAATCCATAATTTTACCACTATAAGCCAGAATAGAAATGGTTATCAAGAATTAATACGCATTGCATAAGGCAACTTCAGCAGATAAATTGATTCCTTGTTCTCTGGAAATATACATGCACAGTCTCTGGAATGTCTGTGTCATTTGGGCCTGCTTTTCATGTTGACATTCCCAGTTGGTTAATAGTGCCTGGTTGTAGCTTATTATATATGGAAATTTTTAGAAAGAGCCAAGAGATGTTTCTGGCATAATGTAAACTGATCTCAAGCTTTGAGGTGGACAAAGTAGGATGTAATCATTCTGACATCTGGGTTCTTGTCCTGTAACATTGAATGGAGTGGTTCAAGTTAGTAATTGAAAAGGTAATCTCTATGCCTCCAGAAATAGGTTATGTCAACAGCTGCTCAGTGAAATGGAAAAGGGGTCAGTGTAATTTTTCTGATAATCATAAGTATGTAACTACAGTTAGTAGATGTACTTACAATTAGAAGATATAAAATGTTATGATATGACTGGACAATGTAATCTTGTGTACTAACCTGGAATGTAGACTATATGAATACTGTTGAATAGAGATATGTGTAATGAAATGTTGGAACCTTCTGACTGGAAATTATTATCTGTAGAAGTAGTTGACTGGAAGTTTGTTATCTGTAAAAACAGTATAAAATCATTGGCACTAAAACAAAGGTTTGAATTGTATATTGTCTTTGATAATGTACATTGCCATGCATGCATGAATAAACATTTAAACAAAGAGACCTGAGTCTTATCCAGTCTAAAGGGGGAAAAAGGGGTTAAAATTATCTTTTCTCTCAGAGACAGGGCACTCATTATGTGCCTGCCAGGCAGCTACCATGGGGTGGCTCAGTGGTTAGCACTGCTATCTCACAGTGCTAGGGACCTGGGTTCAATTCCACTCTTGGGTGACTGTCTGTGTGAAGTTTGCCTATTCTCTCCGTGCCTGCATGGGTGTGCTCTGGTTTCCTCTCACAGTCCAAATATGTACATATTAGGTGGATTGGCCATGCAAAGTTTCTCATAGTGTCCAAGATTATACAGGTTAGGTGGATTAGCCATGGCAAATGCAGGGTCACAGAGATAGGATAGGGGGCAGAGCTGGGGATGGGGTCTGGGTGTAATGCCCTTCAGAGGGCTGGTGTGAATTTAATGTGCTGAATGGCCTGCTTCCACACTGTAGTGGATCTGTGATCTGTGAAATGAAAGATGGGACCATAAGAAGAGAAAGAGGAAAACCTAGGGAATAGCTCCCCAACAGTTTAGTTAGAGAACAGAGATAGTAAGAACTGCCAATGCTGGAGTCAGAGATAACACAATGTGGAGCTGGAGGGACACAGCAGGCCAGGCAGCATCAGAGGAGCAGGAAAGCTGATATTTTGGGTCAGGGGTCTTCTTCAGAAGGGTCCCGATCCAAAACGTCAGCTTTCCTGCTCCTCTAATGCTGCCTGGCCTGCTGTGTTCCTCCAGCTCCACACTGTGTTATCTTAGTTAGAGAACAGGATGCTATCATTTCAAGCGAAATGAGATCAATACATTATCTGCCAACCAACCTTCATCCTCCAGTATCAGTGAACTGGTGTCATGAGCACTCTTGACATGAAAGCCACGTTTAACCAAAGTGTGCCATGATGGAACACCAGCAAAACTGGAATTAATGAATATCGGGGGCAAACTCTCTGCTGGTTGGCATCATACCCTGTACATCGGAAGATAGTTGTGATTGTTCAAGGCCACTCATCTCAACTCTAGGATATCTCTGCAGGAAATTCTCAGTGTAGTATCCTAAGCACAGCTGCCTTCAGTTGCTTCATCAATGATCTTCCCTCCAGCATAAAGTCAGGAGTGGGGATGTTTGCTGATGATTGTGCAATGTCCAGCACTATTCATGACTCATTAGTTCCTGAAGTAGTTCATGTTCAAATGCAACAAGACCTGGACAGATATTCAGGGCTTAGGCTGACAAGTGGCAATAAACATTCATGCCACACAAATACCAGGCAATGACCATCTCCAAGAACAGATAACCTAACCACTGGACCTGGACATTCGATGGTATTACCATCAGTGAATCCCCCACTATCAATATTGTTGGGATTACGTTGAAGTGAATCTCAACTGGACTTGCCACAGAAACACAGTGGCTATAAGAGCAGGTCAGAGGCTAGGAATACTGCGGTGAGTCATCTCCTGATTCCCCAAAGTCTGTCCACCATCTAAAAAAAGCACAAGTCAAGAGTGTGATGGAATATGCTCCACTTGCCTGGATGTGTGCAGCTCCAACAACACTCATGAAGCGTGACACCATCCAAGACAAAGCAGCCCACTTGATTGGCATTACATCCACTCCCTCCACCACCGATGTTCAGTAGCAGCAGGGTCCACTATGTACAAGGTGCACTGCAGAAATTCGCCGAAGATGCTGAGACAACACCTTCCAAATTCATGACTATTTCCATCTAGAAGGACAAGGGTAACAGATATATGGGAACACCACCACCTTCAAGTCTCCCTTCAAGTCACTCACCATTCTGACTTGGAAAAATATTGCCTTCCTTCACTGTTGCCGGGTCAAAACCCTGGAAATCGCTCCCTAAGAACATTTTGAGTTGACCTACACCACATGGACTAGCAGCAGTTCTAGAAGGCAGCTCACCACCACCTTCTCAAGGGCCACTAGGGGCAGGTAATAAATGCTGGGGCAGTCAGCAATGCCCACGTCCTATGGAAGAATATAAGATTGCCACAGATTGTGCATCTTTTCCATCTATCTAACTAATGAATTATATCTAAATTGTTACTTTGTAACAAACTTAAGTAAACTATCTGAATTGGTTGATTACCTGCTTATGTCACTATGGGCACGATTATCAGATCTTACAGATTGGGATCAGGAGTGAGATATCCACAAGAGATGAGACATAATTGGTTGAATGTGAGACACAGAGAAACAGCAGTCTTAGATTGTCATTAAACTCGTGTAAAGTAGTTATTATGTGAAACCACGTGTCACCATGGCATTGCGATATGCCGGGGTTCGACTGATAGAGTCTGTGAGAAAAGGAACATGCCTAGAGCAAGAGATATCCAGCAAGCTGCAGCACAAGATGAAGGAGATAGGCTTTATGAAGAAAAGAACACATTGAGAAAAAGTCTGAATAATTTAGCCTACAGCGTGTGCTTTAAAACTGAATAAAATGTATAAGAAACTTTGGGGATATGTGAACAGAATTTGTTATGAAAAGAGAATATTGATTTTTATGGAAAAGTACAGGGAGTTCCAGGAACTCAAACAGAATCAAGCACAAATCAGTCAACAGCAAGCAGCTGCTATCTGCTATCTGAAAGCTATGATGTGGAGGTGCTGGTGTTGGCCTGGGGTGGACAAGGTCAGAAATCACACGACACCAGGTTATAGCTAACAGGTTGATTTGAAAACACAAGCTTTTGGAGCATAGCCCCTTTGTCAGGTGAAGTGAGTAAGAAACAAACAGAACAGTGAATTTAGAAGTAAAAGTAAAAGTGATCAAGGACATTCAGCCTCGGATCTTCGTGTAAACATCCTCCAAGGCGGACATCGGGATACACAGCAACGCAGACTTGCCAAGCAGAAGCTGATGGCGAAGTTCGGTACCCGTGAGGATGGCCTCAACTGGGATCTGGGTTCGTGTCGTAGTAAACGTGACCACACACCACTATACACTCTCACAAACACAAACACACACACACACACACACACACACACACACACACACTCTCTCTCA
>NC_063345.1:38733878-38776995 GCF_021869965.1 Rhincodon typus
CACACACACACACACTCTCTCTCTCACACACACACACACACATGCAAACACAGACACAAGCACACTGTCTCTCTCTCACACGCACACATATTTTCTCTGTCTCTGCTCCCCACACACACACATACTCTCTCTGTCTCACACACACACACACACATACTCTCTCTGTCTCACACACACACACACACATACTCTCTCTGTCTCACACACACACACACTCACACACACAATCTCTCTCTCCCATACACACTCTCTCTCTCTCGCTCTCCCACATACACGCACACTCTGTTTCTCTCTCTCTCCCACAGGCGCAGACACATGCATATATATAAATCTATGGGGCAAATTTATATTTGTAGATACATTCTATCTTGTTCAAAAAGCATACAATTTATAGACAGTCAATGTGGCGTTTTATAAGCTACTACTTTAGAAATAAAACCAGTCTGACTCCAAACCAAAACACAAACATTTTAAACATGGCCGCACAACTAATATGTATTGTCTGACCTAAAATGTCACCTCTTCTTTATACTGATCAAACCTTTAGTACTCTCAAGATAGTGACTTGAAAGAAATTTGGGGATTTACGTACAGATATATTAATCAATTAAAACCTTCTAACTGATTAAAGATTTAACAGCATCTTAGGTTTGTTTAATATATCCTCATCAGTTGTGTGACCCTTTGATCTTTTACTTATAAATTCTGTGGTCTGTGTGCCTATTTTTCACCTGACGAAGGGGCTACTCTCCAGAAGCTTGTGTCTTCAAATAAACCTGTTGAACTATAACCTGGTGCGGTGTGATTTCTGACCTTGCTACCTGAAAGTCAGAGCAAATGACCTAAGGCTCTGCTGGAGCACAGTTTGAGAGCACTTCTCCCTCTGCTCGACCTCTCTTAATTTGTGAGGCTTCCACAGTCACCTAAGGCAGAGGGAGCTGACAACTGGCCATCCAGCACTGTTAAAAAGAAGGTCACCACATTATACAACTTTGTTCGCCCCATTGAAGTTAAAGAAACCCCACCCCATTGAAAATCTGGTGTTTTCAAAGATAGATTCCATGACTATTACTATGAAAGAATATTTTGCGTTTGAGTTATAAAATTTTGAAAGGTGTTGCTCTGCATCAAAGATTCAGAACAATTGGTTTGAAAAAGAAGTCAATAATTTTGGAAACCATAGACATTAATATGAAAAGTGGGAACAAGGGGAGTACTTGGCAAGGTTGACTGTTTCCTTCTGTTACTGATAAGTAAACAATTAATCTGTTTCTTGTGCAAAGACCATGTCTTTATTTTGTTCTTTTTAAAATTGCAGATTTAAATGAGAAAGAACTGTTTCAAAACAATGTTTAATGGACTGCTGAATGTCTTGTAAAGCAAGTAACCTGACACGAAGCTAGTTTGGGTTGCAGGCAAATTGATGCTGAGGGTTTATGTACAGATGCAGCTGGATTGCAATGAGAAGTTGATTGTTCTATGCACCATGACCGGTTATCAATAACAAAAGCTCTTTGCCTGCCATCAGCTGTGCAATTGGTTGTCAGGTAACTGACCAGCTTGGGTTGGGATCAAGATAGGGGGAAGTGTTTTGATCTTCACCAGCACAGGAGCTGTCTGCCTATTCTTTGTGGAGTCAAAACACCTTTTGAACATGAAATTAAGTTCATCATTCCTTCAACAATTTTAAACTGTGAATCTTAACTGATAAGTCAGAGACCTTTTACAAATTAAACTGCCACCTCGTGTCTCTTGCAAAACTTTGGAAGCATCCAAAGAAAGACAACCTTTTGATCAGCATAAGAACCATAAAGATCATCTCAGCAATGCATGCATAGAAACCACAGAACTGCCTGACCAGTTTTCCTCTGCTCATAACCTATGTTTCCCTCTCTGTTTGTCTGTGTATATGTGTAAGGGGGAGTTTATAAGGGGATTCAAGTTTTACTTTGTGGTGTTATATACAAACAGTTTATAACTGCTTATCTGTCACTAGAATCTAATTATCTGTTAAGTATAGAAATCTGGGTCTGCAAATCAGGTAAATTGGGAAGTCTGTGGACTGTCAAAGAAGTGTGGGGCTTGATTTCCAGTGCAATATACCAGTGAGGCATGACATTTTGCTCCTTCAGAAACAAGTCATTTCATTGTGAAAACATTTGCAGTGTTAGGGCTAAAGGCTCTCAATGTTTAGCAGTTCACAGAAGACACATTCATACATGGGCAATCTTTTTGCTATTAAACTCTTCTAGTGGTAGGGTGAAGTCTCTCCATGTTCAGTAGATCATATAAAGGTGCATTCGTAGGCATCAAGCACATTGCAACAGAGTTATTAGTGTTAGAGGTGAAGACAGATTGGTCACACCAGCTCACCCAATTTGAGGCAGCCACACTGGCTCATTAACATAAGCCTGACCATGGCAGGCACATTTAACCTAAAAAGGGGGTCAGTTTCAATTAATCTAAATGTAGGTGCAACCTAAATGCATCATCAATAGAAAAGGTTCAGAGAAAGGTGGGTTGGATTCAAAGGAAAGGAAAGGACATAGCTGTCAGGTACAGTGGAAGGAACGTAGGGAATAGATGCAGCATACTCAGATTGAAAGGGAAGAGTCAAGGTGATAGTCACAATAGGATCAATGAAGGATGGAAGCTGGATTTTGGTCAGGATGGGAGTTGACAGAATGGGGTTATTTGGTGTGATAGGGATGGGGAAGAACAATGGACCTGAATGATGCAGGGTGAAGTGATGAGGCTAAACATGATGATTCCTTGCTCTCACTCACAAGTTGGATGTAAATGGGGCAGGTTTGTGCAGGGCAGACCCTATTACAATCCCTACACATTACTTCTTGGCCCAGTGTTACCCAGTTGAAGTGTAATGCCTAATGCTATCTTCAGTCAAGGAGTTAGTGGCTTGTGAACGATGAGCAATGCTTAGTTACTACAACGTCTATCTGTGGGATTTCTGAAGAGGTTGTCCATCTCTCAAATGGGTATGACATCACCAGGTCCAACAGTGACAAAGACACGAGAACAGACGTTTTAGGAGAGCAAATGCAGATCTATCTAGTGAAGTGCAAGAAACTTTACAGTGATGCGTCACCCGTACTTCCAGCAGTGGGAGTTGGTGAGGACGCGAGCCAGGAAGTGAACTAATATATTTGGGCATTGGCTAAACCTGAAACACTACACGTGTAGTGTCTCCCACCCATCATCCTCCTCTAACCAAAAAAAAAAGGCTGTGTGGAAGGTCGGTAAGATAAGGCTTTTTTTTTATTCTCCTGGAAATCTAGAGTAGAGGGAATGGAAGCTAGGGCAGTTGCATGCTCCTCTTGCAGGATGTGGGAGGTAAGGGTCACTGCTGTGTCCCCTCTGACTTCACTTGCGAGAAGTGCACCCAACTCCAGCTCCTCAAAAACCACGTTAGGGAACTGGAGCTGGAGCTGGATGAACTCCGGATCATTCGGGAGGCTGAGGGAGTGATAGAGAGGAGTTATAAGGAGGTGGCCACACCCAAGGTACAGGAAAAAGGTAGCTGGGTGACTGTTAGGAGGGGGAAAGGGAATAGGCAGACAGTGCAGGGATCCCCTGTGGCCGTTCCCCTCAATAATAAGTATGACATTTTGGATATTGTTGGGGGGGGAACCTACCAGGGGAAAGCCATAGTGGACAGGTCTCTGGCACTGAGCCTGACCCTGTGGCAAAGAAGGGAAGGGGGGAGAATAGGAGAACAATTGTAGTGAGGGATTCAATAGTAAGAGGAATAGACAGGCGGTTTTGTGAATGCGAATGAGACGAATGGATGGCATGTTGCCTCCCACGTGCCAGGGTCCGTGACGTCTCGGATCGTATCTTCAAGATCCTTAAGCGGGAGGGTGAGCAACCAGCAGTCATGGCACACAGTGGTACCAATGACATAGGTAGAAAAAGGACTGAGAATGTGAAAAACGAGTACAGGAAGTTAGGTTGAAGTCCAGGACAAACAGGGTAGTTATATCTGGATTACTACCAGTGCCACGTGATAATGAGGAAAGAAATAGGGAGAGAATGCAATTAAACACATGGCTAATAGTTGCAGAGAAGTGGAGGAGCGGATTGGGAGGCAGATACTGGAAAAGTGCAGAAGTCACAGAGTTGTAGTCATGGGTGACTTCAACTTTCCAAATATTGATTGGAAACTTTTTAGTTGTAATAGTTTTGTTGGAGCGGATTTTGCCCAGTGCATTTAGGAAGGATTCCTGACACAGTATGTAGATAGACCAACACGAGGAGAGGCCACTTTGGATTTGGTGCTTGGCAATGAACCGGGCCAAGTGTTAGACCTGTTGGTAGGAGAGCTTTTTGGCGGTAGCGATCATAACTTTGTTACTTTTACAACAGTCATGAAAAGGATGGGTACATACGGCAGGGTAAGGTTTATAATTGGGGAAAGGGTAATTATAATTCTGTTAGGCAAGAACTGGGTAACATAAAATGGGAACAGATGCTGTCAGGGAAGAGCACTATGGAAATGTGGAGATTGTTTAAGGAATGCATACTGTGTGTGCTCGATATGTTTGTCCCGAGCAGGCAGGGAAGATGCGGTCGAGTGAGGGAGCCTTGGTTCTCAAGAGAGGTCGAACAACTGGTTAAGAGGAAGAAGGGTGCTTATATAAGGTTGAGGAAACAAGGATCGGAAAAGGCTCTAGGGGGATACAAGTTAGCCAGGAAAGAGCTGAAGAAAGGGCTTGGGAGAGCTATAAGGGGGCATGAGAAAACCTTGGCAGATAGGATCAAGGAAAACCCCAAGGCTTTTTACACGTACGTGACGAATAAGAGAATGACCAGAGAAAGGGTAGGGCCAATCAAGGATTGTAAAGGGAATTTGTGTACAGAGCCTAAAGAGATAGGAGAGGTCCTTAATGAATACTTTCTTTCGGTATTCACAACTGAGAGGGACCTAGCTGTAGGGGAGGACAGTGTGAAACAGGCAGGTAGGCTAGAGGAGGTGGATGTTAGTAAGGAAGATGTACAAGGAATTTTGAGGAACTTGAAGATAGATAAGTCCGCCGGGCCTGATGGGATTTATCCAAGGATTCTATGGGAAGCGAGGAATGAGATCGCAGGGCCTTTGGCGATGATCTTTTCATCCTCACCGTCCACAGATATAGTGCCGGAAGATTGGAGAGAGGCAAACGTCATTCCCTTGTTCAAAAAAGGGAATAGGGATAACCCCAGAAATTACAGGCCAGTTAGTCTTACTTCAGTGGACTTACTTCAAATTATTGGAAAGGGCTCTGAGAGACAGGATTTATGATCACTTGGATAGGCACAGTTTGATTCGTGATAGTCAGCATGGATTTGTGAGGGGGAGATCATGCCTCACAAACCTTATTGAATTCTTTGAAGAGGTGACCAAACACATGGATGAAGGTAGAGCAGTGGATGTGGTATACATGGATTTAAGTAAGGCGTTTGACAAGGTTCCCCATGGTAGGCTCATGCAGAAAGTAAGGAGGCATGGGATAGGGGGAAATGTGGCAGATTGGATTCAGAATTGGCTGACCCTTAGAAGACAAAGGGTGGTAGTGAATGGAAAATATTCAACATGGTGCTCAGTTACGAGTGATGTATCACAAGGATCAGTTCTGGGTCCTCTTCTATTTGTGATTTTTGTAAATGATTTGGATGAAGGAGTGGAAGGGTGGATTAGTAAGTTCGCGGATGATACAAAGGTGAGTCGAGTTGTGGATAGTGCGGAGGGCTGTTCTAGGTTACAAACGGACATTGATAGAATGCAGAGCTGGGCTGAGAAGTGGCAGATGGAGTTTAACCCTGAAAAGTGTGACATGATTCATTTTGGAAGGACAAATTTGAAAGCAGAATACAGGGTTAACGGAAAGATTCTTGGCAGTGTGGAGGAGCAGAGGGATCTTGGGGTTCATGTCCACAGTTCCCTGAAAGCTGCCACCCAGGTGGATAGAGTTGTTAAGAAGGCATATGGTGTGTTAGCTTTCATTAATAGAGGGATTGAGTTCAAGAGTTGTTAAGTTATTCTCCAGTTATACAAAAGCCTGGTTTCGGCCACATCTGGAGTATCGTGTCCAGTTCTGGTGGCTCATTACAAGAAAGATGTGGAAGTGTTGGAAAAGGTGCAGAGGAGATTTACCAGGATGTTTCCTGGAATGGAGGGAAGGTCTTACGAGGAAAGGTTGAGAGAACTCGGGCTTTTCTCCTTAGAACGACGAAGGATGAGAGTTGACTTGATAGAGGTGTACTAAATGATCAGAGGTATAGATAGAGTGGACAGCCAGAGACTTTTTCCTTGGGCAGAGGTAGCTATTACAAGGGGGCATAGTTTTAAAGTGAGTGGAGGTAGATATAGGAGAGACGTCCGAGGTAGATTCTTTACTCAGAGAGCGGCAGGGGCGTGGAATGCATTGCCGGAACGGGTAGTGGAGTCGGCCTCATTAGGGGCAGTTAAGCGGCTATTAATAGGCATATAGATGATAGTATAAGGTAGGGGTGGAGGTTAGATAGGCCTTAGGTTTAGGGTAAAAGCTTGGCACAACATCGTGGGCTGAAGGGCCTGTACTGTGCTGTATTGTTCTATGTTCTATACCACTTATGTGCGCTCAGTAAATATTTTTCTTCCTTTCTCTCCCACAAGGCTAACTGCAATCCTTGCGTCTGCAGGCTGGGGTGGAAGGACCCTGCTCTGTAGTTGGTCCTATTGGCTGAGAAGACTTGGCTGATCATAATCCTCTGGGGATTTTGAGTCTAGAGACATCAGATCTGATGAGCGTGTCCTGCCCTGATGCATTGATAGTATTTGCTTAGCTGTCTTTGTATGAGATCCACATTCGAAACATTTTCTAGGTGACGACGTTTGTTCTAAATTCCTGATTGGATTAATTTGTGATGATAGAACCATACCAATGTTGTGGCACAGAAAGTAGCCTTTCAACCCTTCTTGTTTGCATTAGCTGAAATATTTCTAGACCCTCAATCTAATCACCACTTCCATCATTTTGTAGCCTTGCAGATTAAACACTTCAGGTGCAGATTGTTTCTGCCTCCAGCACTAAACTGGGCAGCCAATACAAGACACCAATCACCCTCTGGTTAAAAAGTCTTTGCTCCAAGCTAGAATCGATTTATTTGGAATAAATAATCATTCTTGTTAAGTATAAAAACCGAGTTTGTGCTTTCTGTCAACCTGAGCCAAAAAGATGGGTAGATTGGAGAATTCTAAAACTCTTAAAAAAATCTTTAACAGTTATGATGATTCTGGGAATAGGAGAGTGAGGCAAAACAAGATGTATGATATGACATGAAAAGGTAAATGCAGAAACATATTTCAAATTAAAATGCAAAAGGAAGCTAAGTATTTACAGATTCACACCATAAAATTTAAAACTTAGGAGTGGTTTCAAAAAGTTCTTTCTCATAAAAAGTAATCATTCCCTGAAATAAACTAGACTCCTGTATATGGAAACTGGCATTATCTAAAACTGAATTTGTTGCTACAAAATGGAAATGTTAGTACATTTCTGGATAGTTGAGTGAGAAAGGGCCCTTTTTCCTTCTTATATCCCTAGTTGTCTACAAGACCAATCTCTTTATCTGGAATGCTTAACTGTCTCGTGTAACTATGCGTACATTCATTAGATCAAGCATAATCTTGGTGTTACCTCTGTTATTCATTTGGTAAACTTTTGGAAGGTAAAAAAATCAACATGGCTGCTAATTAAGGATGCAGATACATGATATTCTGAAACAAATAGTTCATTCAATTCTTCTGGAAGCAAGTTCTGCACGTACAACAATTAAAATGAAAAAAAAATCAAATAATCTGGCTCAAGAGATGTCCTGTCACATACTGTAGCTATTAGTGAACTACATAACTTCCTGTGGACGTGTTCACTGATAGTTGCCAACTGAACCAAAGTCTCAGATCCGTCATCCTAGTGGGTGAATTCAGAAATAGGAGTCCCAGTTTAGAAAGAGGGAGTTTCCCAATTAAGACTGAGATAAGGAGGGTATGTTTCTCACATAGGGCTGTTAGTCTCGGGAATTCTCTTTCCCACAGAGCAGTGAAGTCTGAATCACTTATTCAAGGTTTTCTGATAGTCATGGCTGTAAAGGGTATTGGAGAAAATACAGGATATTGGAAATAAGGCCACTAGCGGATCAGTCACAATCTCTCCAAATGGTTGTGCCGGCTTGGAGACCAATAGCCTACTCCTTCACCTACGTCTTGTGATCTTGTGAACAATACAGTGTAGTAGATTAAGATTCATTTAATATTTTCACTTGTACCTAGGAACAGTGGAAAGTGGCTATTGTCACCACGTTCTGGCACCATCTTGAATTATGGAATAAATTATTGAATATATTACATTAGAGGTGAAATACTGAATAAATTAATATTGAATTGATATTACTACAACTGAAACAGCTTTAGAAGTTCATCTTTCCCTCTCCGTGGACATTATCGTCTCAGCTCCTGCAGTCGCCACTGTCCAACATCATCCCTGGGGTCCTGGCAATGTGCTCCTTTTCTGCTGCTGCTGGTGCCATCATTTCCATATCCGTCACCTCTGACCTGGAGAACCAAATTTAATGTGTCTCTGTTATAAGCTACTTTATTTTTCTAATAATTTTTATTATTAACCTGGGGAGTTGCATCTGCCTCAAAACTGCTACCTGTTTGTAGTCTGAATGATGTGGATTCTACTTTCTGAAGAATTGCATTTCTTGTCTTCCATTAACTAGACTGTGAAAGGCACTCTGGGTGGACCACAGCCAAATGGAGGCATATGCTATATCTCTACACTGGGCGTGTTAACTCCTGCCCTTGAGTTAATGCCTTGAAGTTAATGGCAAATTGCAGATTTCAACAAGTGATCTGCCATATGGCAGTTCCTTAATGCCTGGAAGTGCCATATGGGAAAACATCAAATATTTCAGGAGCCAGCTGCAGTGAATACGCACAGCATCCTTTAGATTAGTTAAGTGTGCTAAGTATAAACAGAACATAGGTATGCACATCTTTGATAATCTTTGGAGAGTCATAAACATTCACAGTCATACAGCAGTATCAGTCAAAGACTATGCAGCTGTAGCAACAGATGCAATGTGTGGATTTTGATAATATTTCACTGCTGCACACCATTAAACATTCTGTGATGTGATAATTGCATCCCGGCCTCTTGGGAATCATACAGTCACTGCCCAGGCTGACCAACTGCTTATGGTTATTTAGGGAATGGCCTGTGGTGCTGAACTAAAACAGATTTTTTGGTCTAAAACTCCCAAAATAATAGGGATGGGATTTGGTTGCTTACCGTTCACAAGGCTGCTCAATCGTGTGAACAGCCAAAGGACAGATTTCAGGGCTACAAATTTGTGCATCCTGGTTTTTGGGTGCAGGGATTGAGAGTCTGTAAGTGCTAATGCTAATTCAGATTGAAGCACGTAAACTTGGTGCACTCAACACATCTGCATAATTGCAGCATGTGCTTTCTTCTGTGCGCTGCTGGATGCTCTGTGCTCTGTAAGGGGCTGAGTAGCATTGTGAAACAAATCACATAATACAGCCAGCTTGTTTACTGAAGGCTGTTAAAAGAAAGCTACACCGAATTTAAATCATGTCAATTTCCACATAGAGTCATAGAGTTGTACAGCACAGAAACAAACCCATCAGTTCAACTCGTCCAGGCCAACCAGATATGTTAAATTAATCTAGTTCCATTTGCCAGCATTTGGCCCATATCCTGCTAAATCCTTCCTACTACGCCTTTTAAATGTAATTATACCAGCCTCCACCACTTCTTCTGGCAGTTCATACCGTACACGCACCATCCTCTGCATGAAAAAACTCCCCTAAGGTCCCTTTTAAATCTTTCCCCTCTCACCTTAAACCTGTGCCCTCTACTTTTGGATTCCCCTACCCTGGGGAAATGACATTAGCTATTCACCCTATCTATGCCCTCCTGATTTTATAAACATCTGTAAGGTCACCCCTCAATGAATGGATCGCTGAGACAAGAACAGACCAAAACAGTTCCAGCAGGTGATGCCCACACTCGACCAAGACATTTTAAAAAAAACTATCAATGCTTCCAGCCTCATACTCAACTATCGTTGCCTTCACGTACCTCTAGTTATTCAGCTGTGGAAGAAACATTGTGCAAATACAGAAATACACAATTACTCAGAGATAGCAAGAACTGCAGATGCTGGAGTCAGAGATAACACAGTGTGGAGCTGGAGGAACACAGCAGGCCAGGCAGCATCAGAGGAGCAGGAAAGTTGATGCTTTGGATCGGGACCCTTCTTCAGAAATTCTGAAGAAGGGTCCGGATCCAAAACGTCAACTACACAATTACTGACATTTTGTCCTTTCTCTTACAGGATAAGGTGGTGGGGTAGAGAGGTACAATCTTGGTAGAATGCCCATGTGCCATAAGCCCTGGACAGAGGGGGTGATTCTCTGCACATGGGCCTGGCAACCACAGCGAGGATGGCAATATGTTCCTGCCCTATGCCCCTTCTCAACTCCTAGATCACCAGTCTTCTCCAATTTGACATGATAAGCAAGCTACTGATGGCATTAATATGGAGTTCCTACTCAAACCCATTTCCCTCACACCAAATCTCCTTCCTGATTTTCTGCCTTCAGACTACCGTTACCTGTCACCTTCCCAGCCACAGGAGCTCCAGGTAGAAACAAGGGGGAAATAAATCAGAACTGAGAAAAGGAACCTCTCACTTGTACTGCAGATGACCACGCTTGAGTTATCCACACATGAATAGGCTGCAGCCAGGCCACAGGAAAATTATAGTTTATTTACCAACACATTAAAGCTGAATACCTGTTGAGGCCATTGTCTGAATAGATCACCTACTCCTTTGCCTTATCTGTAAGGATGCAACAGTAAATCCAAGAAATCACAGTGATAGCTTCAAAAACACTCCAAATATAACACAAAATAATAATAGCAAAAACGTCTTTAATATGACCTTACTTGCCATTTGGGTAGCTGGGCTTTTAAGAAATGCAAGTGTAGTGCACACCTTGCAGCTTTATGCCTGCAGATTGAAGGGAGATGGATAAATGCAGGATATCCTGGGTTGTGTCAACCATCTGGGGTGTGTGATGTCAGAATAACACGCACTCACAACGTTATAACACATAATGAAGATTTCTGCTTGTGTCCTTTCCCAAACAGAACACAACGTCAGCCATGCAGGAAGTGGCTTCTGGTCTTCTGTCCACAGGAAATCAGTACTTGGTCCCTGTGTTCCCACCTCCAGCACCATTATGGCAGTGAATTTTGTACATTCAAAGATGTGGGTAGGATTTGAAATGGCTGTATTTTTGATCTCTACATCAAATAAATTTATTGAAACAAAAACAAAAATCTTTTTCCTTGATTTCCAATTTGGCTGTTTTCTCACAGCCTTCACATCTTGTGCACCAGATTCCTCATAAAATAGCTGTAATAGAGATTTGGGGAAGGGTCTGACTCCACTCAATTTTAAAAATTTAACACTTCCAAGTCAGCAACCTCTTCTCTAGACAAAAACAAATCTTCAATATGTGCATTTGATGTCCTGTAGGTTTTGGGGCAAAAATTCGAAAATTTTGGATACTATAACGGGGCAAGAGAATTGTCAAATCACCTGCATGGACCAGCCAGGACTGATCAAATGGCCTTTCCCTTTTATATTTGTTTTGTGAGTTCTTCAATTGGACATTAATAGGAACTGTCAGTGTATTTTGTGAATAGTTTTGTCCAAATTATCCCTACTTTGAATTAGTTTTGACAAGAGGGCTCGTGTTGGTCAGTGGTAGTGTGCCCATCTCTGAGCTAGGAGGTCCAGGTTCAAGTACCACCTGCTTCCAGATATGCAATAGCATCTCTGAACAGGTTGGTTAAAATACCTACAGTCACTCCAAACTTATTTCTCACAGGACAGTAATTAGCTGGGATGGTAGCTTACTTGAACCCAATGGCCTTCCCACGTCTGCCAGAATTATTATCTGGACAGGAAGGCCCATGGTTTAATTTCATGACTTGGCCTTAATTGAGATCCTTGTATGACCTATTAATGATCATTTAAGGATCTCAACTCACCGTAGCAGGTCCTAACCAGGCTTCAAGTGGGCTTTTCAATATGTACGGCACCTAAGCAAGATTGTCAATTCTGGGGGCGGAGTGAGAGAGGATCAATGATCAAGACGGGGTCCCAATGATAGCCCAATCCTATCCTTGCTGCCAACCTCTCTCCCTATAATCCCCATCCCACAAATACCCTCCTTATATTATTTACCTAGGGCTTGGGTCACTCTACAATCCTAAAATTCTTGTGCTTGGTCTTGCAGCAGCAGCTAAGGCCTAGCTAGTAGTCCCACCCTCTGACTAGTCAACCACTTCTGCTGCTGGGCTCTTGATTCCAAGGGAAGGAGCTGTGATGGCCATACTACTACCTGATTGCCTTGTAGTTCCGTGGGCCTTCTTAAATAAGGCTAAATAGGTTCTTATAGGCTTTTCATGTGACATCTGCCCATTGTGTTCACATCAGCCGACAAGAGCGATGCAGCCTAGTAGATCTTCCATGTTCTTGCTTTAGCCTGTAGGTTTTATTCAGAAGCATATCCAAATGTTTTTTAAATACAATGAGGGACCACATCTACCAGACTTTCAAGCAGCGAGTTCCGAGTTCCTATCCAGCACTGCTTGAGAAAGTTACTTCTTAAACCATCTCTGCCAATAACCTTCCCCCAACACTTTTAAATCTATACTTCCCAGTTATTGCTTTCACTGGTAATGGAAATAGGTCCTCCTTGTCAACTGTATCTAAGCCCTCAATTTGGAGACTCATGTGGTGAGATCATTGTACCTGAGACAGAAGGCCGAGGTTCAAACCCCACATGCTCCAGAGGTGTACAATAACATCTCTGAACAGAATAATTAGAAAATATCTACCTAGGCCGTCATAATTTAATAGAACCCAATGAAATCTTTCACCAAGCATTGTTGACAGCATAATTTATAACAGGTTATGTGACCACAGCTTCACTTCATCTAAAAGGACAGTCTCAAAACGTGACCTTATCATCTTGCAAACCCTGGTTTAGAGACTAATAGCTCGACTCCTAGCTTTGCATCAGAAAGTCATTCAAAAATAGACTGAAGTGTAGTGAATGAAGGAAATATAATATCCGATGTTATCAATATCTTTAAGTTCAATTCCACACAATATGATTGTATAAATCACTCAGAGATAGTAAGAACTGCTGATGCTGGAGTCTGATTTGTATGTTGAACCTTATTGACTTGTTTAAATAGTTTCAGAAGATGCACTATTTGTTTCTTCTTATGCACAATCACAAATCAACATAATTTGCATGAAAATGACTATGCAACAGTTTGGAAATTTATTAGCTTGTTATTAAAAAGATATGTTTGAATTTAAACTTGATGTGAATTCAGTGGAACTACACAAGTTCTGAACAAGGTCAGAGGGTGGGGGGTGGGGAGTGGGTAGAATCTCAGCAATCTATTCCCTGGTGCAATAATGGATCATTGCTGCGTAGACAGCTTTCCCTCTGGAGAGTGAAGGACTTACTGAATCCTGTACTAGCAATGCAGAAAGTCCTGGCTCAGCTAATGGTGAAGATCAATAAATACCATGAAGATGTGTATGATGAGCTGATCTAACATTTCCAGCTAAAGATTAGTTGCTAAAGTTGCTAGTGGCTTATACAGTAGTAAGTCAATCTCCATTGACTGGGATAAAATCTAGTCCCACGTTTTCCAAATGCTTTGCAAAATGGCTACTGTCTTGCAACCTGTCTTCTGCTTTTAAAATAATATAGTAACACTGCAAATATAAATATAGTAAACTACAGAGTGCAAAGTATTTATCCAAACGTGTACACAAACAGTGAGCAAACAATGAAACCTCCTGCGCCTTTCAAGATGCCGAGCTGATTGAGTGATTTTCCCTAGTCACAATTGCATGAGTGCCTTTGTACTTAGTGTACATGACCTGCACCTTTGTTTAGTATTCACATCACATATGGATCGAACTTTCTCTTTACAGTGCAGAATCCTTGAATGCCTGCAGGACTAACTCTCCAGTTCAATCAAGTGAGCGTGACAGTCAGTACACAAGTGCAGCTTACTGGATGAAGGCAAAGTTCACAGTGCAGACACTCAGGTTAAACAACAATAATTTTGAAGCAGTATATTTTTAAAACTAGTTTTCTTGCTAACATTAACTGAGCCAATAAATGTGAAAGGCTTACAAACCTGTTTGGCAACTTGCTTTTCTTTCTTCCCTCAGCTTTTCTCAATTCTCCCTTTTGCTGTTAGTTTCATGGGATTTATTGTTAAAAATACACTGTTTTCATTCCAAATTATTTTGGTAATTTCTGTTTTGTGGATGTGATAAAGCATATCATTTGTCATCATGACAAGGCAGACAAACAGTGATATTATTTCTCATTAAGCATCTTGTGATGTTTAGTCGAGCTGAATATAAATTATTGTAGTTTTGAATTGATGAGTACATTATTATTGGATATGAAAGTGAAGTTTCTCCACATGCTGAGTGGTAGCGATGGTTTAGTTAAAGTCATCATAGTTCCAGAGGGCCACTGGACTGCTCTCTTATTAGAGAGAGACAACTTTGTGGTGGTTTAACCTAAGAGTCACCAGATCTCAGACAAGGGGCAGGAATGAGAAGGTGGAATCTTCATGGTAACCTCAGTCTGTGTGTAAATTGAAACCGTGCTAATGGCATCATTCTGCACCACAAACCAGCTGTCCAGCCAACTGAGCTAACCAATCCCCAGGTTAAACTTTTGACAAGATGAAGATCTACTAATCCCAGCACTGTTGTATGGTGAGGCCAAACATCAAATTGGATGTGCTGCCACAATACCTTTTAAGTATATGTTTTTCCAGGGCTTGCACATTCTAGTGTGGATGAGGATATCCATCCTCTAGTGTAAGTAGATACTCTCTTGTAGTAAACAAGATATTGTTGATTGTAGCTCTGTGAGTATTAATTCTTACAGGGACATGGTATACATTGTTCCAGAATCTTTTAGGATTTTTAGCTTTGAGTCCTACAATATCGTTAGTTACTCGCTTCACCAATCCTCACAACATCATCACAGAGGTAGTGCTTATGGCGCTGTATCAGTAATAGTGTTCGTAAGGGAAAGAAATCAGCTGTTCTTACCTAGTATGGCTTACATGTGATTTCGTTTACACAACAATATGATTGACCTTTAACTGTCCTTGAAATGGCTACTCAGATCAAGGGCAATTAATAGTGGGCAACAAATGTAGGCCTTGATAGAAATGCCCACATCACCTGAAAAGAAAACCTTCCACATGCTTAGAAAATTTAAATATGTGAGTATAGCCTCTTTGTTCCACTCAGGTAATGACCCTTAATATGCAATATTAATTCAGGCATGCAAGCTCAGCAATAAATAATTCTAGCCAAGTTTCTGAAAGGATGAGCCTGTTTTAAAAAAAAATATTCTTGTATTGTTTTGCATTCCTTGTTAATTTTGTAGACTTTTTTGTGTTATAGACCAGACCAGACCCCTTCAAAATGCTTTAACAAAGTAGCCTAGGCCCTAACTTTTTCTTATTTTAAAGGTAGATGTGAAGTGTGTGTTCCAGATGTGATGCAATTGATCAAACTATTCAACATTAAGCAAAACACAATTTATTTAAACACTATAGTTAAACAAAAGAACGAGAAATTTAGAATAACTTAACTATTGGAAAAATTAACCAAATACTAGATACAGTACCTATTACTAATTAACTGTTCCAAAATAGTAACATCCCATAAATACACCCCTTGGCAAAAAAGTAAATTCAGATGCAGATTCTTACCTGCAGTTCTCCAATCCAGTTGGAAACAACATCAAGAGAGATTTCAGAGTTGGTAAATTCAAAGGACCAGATATTTGTTTGCATCACAAGTTACTATTTGTAGCTGGATTGCATTCATCCAAATCAAAGTGAATAAGAAACAAAATTAATACACACATGACATCTGACTAATTGTTTCATGAGCATATTTACCTCCAACGCTGCTTTCTGCTTCTCTTCACTGCTGGTGAGCTTTATATACA
Organism: Rhincodon typus; assembly: GCF_021869965.1. Classification (NCBI taxonomy): domain Eukaryota; kingdom Metazoa; phylum Chordata; class Chondrichthyes; order Orectolobiformes; family Rhincodontidae; genus Rhincodon; species Rhincodon typus. Next base: position 38,750,038 of record NC_063345.1, read on the forward strand.
GCTGGAAACTCCTGTCTGACAATGGTACATAGTACAGTAGAGGCAGTTTGCTCTTTCTTAAAGTAACCTGTCTCTTTGAGGGAAGCTACACAAAGAAGATGTCTGCAATTAATACTGGTAGAAACTGAACGCCAGAGTTACCTTAGGAGATGCAGTCTACCTTTTAAGTCTAAACTAGATTAAAGCAATCAAAGCCTCATCAAACTTGGACTCACTGCTGAGACCAACAGCTAATCAATAGTGCACTTAGTATTGGGCTGAAAGCTATCTGGTAACTGAGCAAAGGGAACAGAAATTAAAAGGATTGAAAATCATTTTTAATAACATATAAAACTATTTTCTTGTTATTTTGGAGTGCAGTAGTCAAAATGTAGGAATTCCTTAAAAACCATACAAAATCTGTTTACAATCAATGAATGACAATTCGCCCAAAAATATTCCAGTTTAAGGTTTAGTGCCTCTTCAAAGGCCTGCAAAAATGAAGCTAGCAGAAACTCTAAATTCTGATTAATTCACTATGGTTTTATAAACGGGGCTTACTTTTAGATAAGTATTTAAAATCAAATGTGAAAGATCACAGGAATTCAATTTGAGCTAAATACAATTGAGATTAAAACTTCATGATCTTTTGTGTGATGTTATCTTATGTCAATGTATCAAGTGAATTGCTCTGTTAAAGTCTAATCAATTGAATTGAAACTCCAGACCATAGATTAGGTAGGTACATCAGTGTGGGAGTTTGACTGTTGGATGTTAGGAACACATAAGTATAGGTAGCAAACTCAGTTTGACCTTTGACTGAATTCCAGCAGTTAATGGGTAAGAAAGTTGAATTCTTATGTAGAAATCTAATTATAATTACAGTTTGTAGTCAGCATTTAACTGAAATCAACAACAACAGAAATTGTTGGTGAAAAGCAGCAGGTCTAGCAGTATCTATGCTTCCCACCCACAGATGCTGCCAGAGCTGCTGAGTTTTACCAGCAATTTCTGCTTTTGTTTCAGATCTCCAGCATTTGCAGTTCTCTGTTTAAATTAATATAATTGGAATCAACAGTTTGAATTCTGAAGTCTCCAACTTAAGCAGGATTTTGACAAGACCTCCTATGCAAGAGCTGTTCCAGTTATGTAATCAAATCGATTCCTCAGTAATTGGTCAGATAGGTAATAAAAACCAAAAGAACTGCGGATGCTGTACTAGTGCTTCCGGACTCAATATTGAGTCCAATAATTTTAGGGCCTAAACTCTCCCATGTCCCAGCCCCCCACCCCACACACCAGGCCTTGTTACCACATAGCCTGTCAGATAGGTGTTTTGTGTTAGGACCACATAAACTAGTCAACTTCATGAAATTAAGCACCTCAGCTGACTTACAACAGAATGCTAGATTTGGCTGAATAAGGAAGGAAGTAGGGGAGGGGAAAGGGTCTCCTTTGTGTTGTTTTCTAAATTGTTCAGGCTCCAACAATTGATTCTTTCTCTGCTACAGAAGAAGAAACTAGTTCGTTGATGATTATCTTGTAAATCACTAGGGGTTATTCTATTCCTAAGTTTCAACACAATGTAGGTACTAATGGCAAAGTTAATAAAGTACACAATTGGATTAAATAATTAAGTAGTTACTTGGAACATATTAAGGATGGCAAGATGTGAAATGTGCTTCTGTTGTTGCAGGTGGGAGCTCCTAGATGCTAGTTTTGTCCAGGGCAGCCACTTCTTGTGGTTGAAATTGAAACAGCTTTGGCTTAGATTTGATGAGCTGAAGGCTGAACAACAAATATTGACACATCAGAAATTACCTGGATTCTTCAGGAAGTAGTCATGTCTCCTAGGATTGGGTTATCTGATATGGTGAGTGTTCAAAGACAGGAGGGTGTGATTGTGGGTGAACTAGACAAGATGACCCAGAGGGCAGTGTGTAAGAGCTGTAGGAGCTAGATGCTAGATTTGTGATAAGGTCATGGAGCTGGTCCCCAATGGACATCAACAGCAGGAGGTGATTAGTTTGAAGACAGAACTTGTAGATAATTGCCTTCCAACAATATAACAGTATGATTAGAGCCTGGTATTTCTAGATTACTGTGAATAATTGTATTTAGTATTAATGTTCAATAAATAAAGGAAGACTAAGCCTTAAGACAGTTACCTTACCTTATTCTTGACATGTTTGCCTTGAACCCAAACTCTTAGATGTGAGGATAAAGCCACACAGCATAAAATGATGGAGCACTGGAGTCTCAGCCTTTACAATTGGCCAAAAAGTCAGAGGTTCTTTTGCTTGGCTGGATGACAATGGATGTTGTTGAGTTGATTAGGAAATGGTTAGGAAGCCATCCAGATTTGGAGTGGATGGTAGGGGGGGAAGCGGAAAGTAATATATTGGTGGCATAATCAGAGGGATTGACACCTTCCTCTGCAGCAGAGAGTGAGAATCCAGATGGCTGGTTGTCAGCCCAGTGCCAAAGTTTGGGACATCTGATCAGGGCCAGGGAGGAATTTGAATGGGAATGGGATGATCCAGTCTTTGTGGTCGATGTGGCGTCAGTGATGAAAGCAAGAGAAAGAAAGATGCTCTGCATAGTCAGTATGGGCGTCAAGGCATAAAATAGATGAAGAATCTCAAAAATCATAAGCTCTAGATTTGAAAACACAAATTGCTTGAGAAACTCAGCAGGTCTGGTAACATTTGTGGAAATAAACCAGAATCAACGTTTCAGGTCCAGTGACTGTTTTTCAGAACTAACTGTGGTGAGAGAATGATGATTTATATTCTGAGGACAGGTGTAGGAAGGTAGGGGGAGGGTGGGTAAAGGACTAACCTACAGGTGGTGGATGGAGACCAGAGAGAGAGGACAGCAGTTGGCAAACCAAAGAATGGATAATGGTGAGCCAAAAAGAAAGAAAAGCTGCTAATGGGGACCATTAGTGGGTGAAAATGGGTTAGCTGTTAGTTCAGGCACTAATCTCTGAATTGCAACCTGAGCAATGTGCAAATTGGCATAGGAAACATCAAATTAGAGTGATGAATTCATGGCTCGAAGACTGCAGGAGAAGTGGGTTCCAGTTCATGGGAAATTGCTATCAGTAGAAGGAAAGATGGATCTATAACAAAGGGTTGGTATCCTTCTGAGCCATTGTGCACAGGTGTTCTTGCCAGCTGTATAACATGGAAAATAGAATGCATTATAAAGTAAACAATGGGGGCAAGGAGCCAAATTTTGCTACATGTGGTAAATTAAAGATTACAGCCAAGGCCAAAGTCAAAGGTATTAATTTGAGAAATGGTAAACAGACTGTGACATCATCTTGGTCCTACACATGGAATTGGTGGAAACATATACACTGAAAGTTTTACATTCATATATTTCATCATAGATTCCTATGACTGTGTATACAAGTCTCAGGAACTCAGAAGTCTCATCCTGGATGAGCCCTGATCACTCATCTTCAGTTTCACATGGGTTAGCTAGCTCAGATGGTTAGAGTGTGGTGCCAATAATGCCAAGGTCATGGGTTCAATTCCTATACTGACCAAGCCTGCAGACTCCTAGCCACAAGTTTTCTAATTTCTGCTCCTGTGTCTTATGGTCATATCAAGGATTACAGGGAGAAAGTGGGAGAATGAGGTTGAGAAACTTATCAGCCATGACTGAATGGCGGAGCAGACACAATGGGCTGAAAGGCCTAGTTTTTGCTTCTATGTCTTCTGGCCTTGTGGTCTAAATTGTAAGGGTAGTATACTGGTATTTGCTTCTGTCAACCTTAACCAATAATGGACAGTCACATTTTTCTGAAACAGATAATCTCAACTTCTACAAACACTTGGGACTGTTTGATGACATTGTTTTGATAAGATTAACCATGTGAAACATGTCAACACCACTGTCTGTCTCTTCTACATCAACTGATTCTGATTTGTCAATTTCTTCATCTATATGCCCCTAATGGGAAACCAGGTGGTCTTTATTGTAGCTTGAAAATACTCCTCCCTGACACAGTTAGAGACTGTGTGACTGAACCCAGCCAAAACAGTGGAAGTTCACTGGTAGTGTTAGTTCATAAACTGGGTGGATCAACTAGACTACAGAAAAATAAATGCAGATACAAAAACAGACAAATGTGGCATAGTCAGCAGAATGACAAGCAGCCTTTAAAAAGTTGAAGACAGTTCTAATAAATGAAGCAGTGTTAGCTGTCCCTGATTTTATCAAACTCGTTAAAAATGGCAATTGAAGCTCATTACTTGGGAGTAGCTGCAGTCTCATTGAAAGATGATGAGTCAGAAATTTAGAAGACAATGAGATATCTGTCCAAGAAATAAAATAATATCAGGGAAGTACCCTATAGTAGCAAGAGAGACTTTGAGATTTTTATTTGTTTTTCAACATTTTCAGGTCTATGCTCAACAGAGTTGCAATGAAAGATTATACTGGCTGTAATCTGCTAACATTCAGTGAAAAGTTTAAATCTTGAAATGCAAGACAGTTCAGATAGAGTTTATTGATTCAAATATTCCAGATAAAAATTGTTCACATTGCTGTTAAAAATAATGTGACAGATATGTTTTCTCCAGAATGCAACAATAATAAAACAAAATAGGAATTTAAGAGATAGATGATATAAGATTGCAAAAGACTTGTAAAAGGGGTGAATGAGGAAGAATAGGTGTAAATCTCATGTTTTGTTGTCTATAAGTTATATGCCTAGTAATGAAATATGTCTTTTGAAATAGCATCTCATCTCGTCTAAAGATGGAGGAATGTAAAAATTACATTTTTTAAAAATTTTTGGATTGTTAGTTAAAAAAAGGAAGAAACTGTTTTAAACTGAAGAAGATATTTACAGTTTTGAAAATAAGTTACCAGAACACATTTTGAGTTGTATTTATAATGTTGTCTTATTCCAGTAGTGAGGGAGAAGGCCAAATGAAATGGCACTGCCTCTGTGTGTTCAGGGCAGTTTTGACACAAAAGTCAATATCTGGAATTTTTTTTAAAACAGGAGCAGTTCTTATGGGCTGAGGAGGGCTCTGCATAGTAACACTTGATTGGTTGATAGGCAGGTGAACACAGACTCTGTGTGTGTGGTCAATAAAAAGAAGCTTTTAGGCTGAAATCTATTCACCGAAATCTATTCCTCACCATCTTGTGTGGAAACATAACATAAAACCCTAGTAGCTATTCTCACTCACGATTTTTCTAAAAAACTGCCCTCTCTGCAAATTCCTTTGTTGAAAGAAAAAAGGAAAAAATCACTTCCAGAGACACTGAAAGGATAAATACTCAATCAGTGAATGCAACACTGAGAATGTGTGCATCTGTAGCTTTGCATAAATGAGCAAAGAATTGGATGGAATCAGCAGTAAGCCAAAAGAACACAACACATTAACGTTTGTGACTGAGACCGGTGCCAGAGCAGTGCTTAGAGTCATAGAGTCATACAGCTTGGATAAAGACCCCTCGGTCCAATTCATCCTCGCCGACCAGACATCCCAATCTCATTTACTCCTGTTTGCCAGCATTTGGCCCATATCCCTCTAAACCCTTGTATTCATATGCCCATCCAGATGCCTTTTAAATGCTGTGACTGTATTAACCTCCACCATTTCCTTTGGCAGCTCATTCCATACACACACCACGATCTGCATGAAAAGTTACCCCTAAGGTGTTTTTAAAACCTTTTCCCTCTCACCTTAAACCTATGTCCTCTAGCTTTCGACTCCCTCACCCTAGGAAAAATAGCGTGTCTATTTACTCTACTCGCGCCCCTCATGAACTTATAAATTGCTATAAGGTCACCCTTCAGTTACAAATACTCTAGGGTTAAAAAAAGCTCTCGCCTAGTCAGCCTCTCTCTATAGCTCAAACGCTCCAGTTCTGGAAAAGTCCATGTAAATCCTTTCTGTACCCTCTCAAGTTTAACAACATTCTTTCTACAGAAGGGCAACCATAATTGTACACAAAATTGGCCTTACCAATGTCCTATACTCAATGTTCTAACCAATGAAGGCAAGCATGCCATACACCTTCTTCTCCATTCTTTCTACTTGTGACTCCACTTTCAAGGAACTATGACCTGCACACCAAGGTCTCTTTGTTTGGCAACACTCCTCAGGGCCCTACCATTATCTGTAAAAGTCCTGCCCTGGTTTGCCTTACCAAAATGCAACACCTCATATTTATCTAAATTAAACCCCATCTGCCACTTCTCGGCCCATTGGCCCATTTGATCAAGGCCCCGTTATACTCTGAGATAATCTACTTCACTGTCCACTATACCACCTATTTTGGTGTTATCTGCAAACTTACTAACCATACCACTTTTTTAAAATCAAAGTCATTTATATAAATGACAAAAAGTAGTGGATCCAGCATTGATCTTTGTGGCACATTACTGGTCACAGGCTTTAGTCTGAAAAACAACCCTCCAACACCATTCTCTGTCTCCTACTTTCAAGCCAATTTTGTATTCAATTGGCTAACTCCCATGTGATCTAACCTTTCTAACCAGTCTACCACGTGGAATTTTTCCAAAAGCTTTGCTGCAGTCCATATAGACAATGTATGTCACTCTGTATTCATCAATCTTCTTTGTCACCTCTTCAAAAACCTCAATCGAGTTAGTGAGATACGATTTTCCACACGCAAAGTCATACTGACTATGCTTAATCAGTCCTTACCTTTCCAAATAAATGTAAATCCTGTCCCTCAGAATCCCCTCCAACAACTTACCCACCACTGACATCAAGCTTACTGGTCTATAGTTTCCTAGCTTTTCCTTGCAACCTTTCTTAAATAATGACAACATTAGCCAATCTCCAGCCTTCTGACACCTCACCCATAGCTATGAATGAAACAACTATCTCACTAAGGGGCCCAGTAATCTCTTCCCTAGCTTTCCATGAAGTTCTGGGAAACACTTTTTCTGATGTTATTTTCATTTCCCACGCAAAATACCTGTGTCTCGGCTTGTATCTTTGTGTTTTTCCTTGTATTTGTATGAGTTTTCTTTTAAAAGAGTTAGAGTTTAAGGCATACAGTAGCAAATTAGCACTTCAGGCATATTTCATTTTACCTTTTGGTTAAAAACAGTTTGATGATAGTAACCAGCTATCTTATTGTTATTGGAAAAAAAATTACTGCATCCCTCGCAGTAAAAATGTACCTTGAAATGTGCAGGCCTATAAGACTGATTTTTTGTTCCGGAAAACCAGCAAGTTTCAGACAGGCCAAGGAACACCTGGTCCTGCAGCTGCAGTTGATGTTTCCCTGCATGCAAATTCCTGGGAACAGCCCATAAAGCACAGAGTCTTGCATCATGGAGCTACTCGGGTGAGCCTCAACAAAAACCACTGCATAAAGGTGCATTGCAGAGAAGGTGGGCAATGATCTCTTTCACCACAGACTGCTTGAATAAAATGTATGGAATGTCTCTATGTTTTGATGCTTGTTTGGAAGTGCCAGCGACAAGACATCCAACAAATTACATCAATAGTCTGTTCAGAGAACCATTCAATATGATCCACCATCTCCTTTCCCACATGCATATAACTTATCGCTTGTATTCAGAGTTTAAATGTCTTCAGTTATACCTAAATTATTTCTTTTCAAGAGATCATCTCACCTTCCATTTCACTTCTCCCAAGCATTGTGATAGCACATTATGAAAAGCGTTCCTTCTAAAAATAATTATTCCTTAAAATAAAATGTATATTATACAATTCAGTTAGATTTCTTTTCAGACAAATGGTGACAAATCAAAACATTACTCCAAGGTTGTATCAGAGATAGTAGGAACTGCAGATGCTGGAGAATCTGAGATGACAAGGTGTAGAGCTGGATGAACGCTGCTTGGCCTGCTGGTTCATCCAGCTCTACACCTTGGTATCCCATTACTCCAAGGTTATTAAGTTCCTATTTAGAATAACTTTTTCATGAGCAAATCATCCATCTACATAATTCAACCAAATTGCCTAATCTTCCCAAATTTAAAGTGAATGAAATCAGTCTTTCAGAGATGCAGGAATTGCACAGAGTGTGCAAGCAGATTTGCAAGAGGGTTTCTTAACAATTCAGAGTTGTTTTGTTTTCTGTATATGTTAGCGTGCTTCTGTAGTCTTAACTGGCACAGATACACTAAGGGAGGAACAAGATAAGTGCATGGGGCGGAAAGGATTCAAAACAAACTTTGATGGTATTAAATTAAGAAGAACAGGAGGGTGGTGCACATCAATCATAAACACCAGCATGAACTTGTGCTGCCAATGGTACGTAATGATATGTGTACTAGTTAAAATATTTACTACATTGTTTTCTTTTGGTAATTGATGAAGAGCTCATTTTTGCTATAAAATAAGAGAAATGCTAACAGTGTTTGTCATTATTTATGGGTAAATTGGAAAGAACTGGCAACTGTGCATCCACAATTAAATGTGGGAATAATCCAAGCTAACGTGTTTCTTCAAAGACTGTGCAAAAATCACAGTGCACCATTTGACTCAGCATTTAAATACATCGAGCTGCATGAAGTTCTCATAGCTCATATGACACAAAACCTGGAAGTATTGTGACTCGGGGGGCTAGTGATAATGTCAAAAGGACATAGCAGACTAGTGGAATATAACTGACATGTTGCAACAAAATTTAATCCAGAGAAGTGTAAAGTGATACCTCTTCATAGGAATAATGAGGAGAGGCAGTATAATTTAGTTCTAAACAGTAGGAGGGAGCAGGGGCTGTCAGGGATATTGCAAATAAATCATTGAAAATACACTCCAGTGGAGAAATCAGCTCACAAAACCTGAACTTTAGGTTTTACAAATGTTGACAGAAAATTCAAAAAGCTAGAAGAGGGTATGATGAACTTTTATGTTAGACTGGTTCAGAATTGAGTCAAGCTCTGGACATCGTACTATCGGAGTTTGTGAAGGCATTGAGAAAGGTGTAGAAAAGATATACGGTAATGATTACAGGGATGTGGAACTTCAGTTACTCAGACTGAAGAAGTTGATGCTCTTCTCCGCAGAGACAGCAGAGTGTGAAAGCACAGTAAAGTGGTACTCAGTCTGTCATATCTTTACTCGTACTTTTGTAGAGCAAGCCAATTAATTTGACTCCCTGATCTTCCCTCATTGCCTTGCAAGTTTTCTCTTTAGAATGTCACTTCTGAACCTGCCTCCACCACCATTTCCGACGGTGCATTGCAGATCACTGTTTGAAATAAAGCAGCTTTGCTGAATCAAATGTTTCAGCAATCATTTTCTGATAGATAATGCAACAAATAGCTTTGAAAATGCATCGAGTTGTTGCAGCATTTTTTGTGAAGCACATTTCTCACCAATATTTGGCTCTTTTTAACATTCAACAATAATAGATGTATTTAAACTGATTATACCACAGCAAAGGGAGGGGAAGGCTAGTCTATTTGTCATGTATTAGCCTCTAATGGTTTTCAGTTTTGAATACAAGATTACATGTTAATGATGAGGTAACAGATGAAGATGAAATTCGATAGTGTTGGTCAAAGTCATAACGGAGTAGACAGTGTAAATAGAAAAAAAAAATCCCTTTGTCAGAATGGTTGAGAACCAGAGGATGTTAATTTAAGAAAATTATTTGAGAAGGTAGAGGTAATGTTTGGTCTTTTTGAACCTATGCAATGCTTAGAGTAATGATGCTCCCTCAGTGGTGTTTTGGAGTGAGAGAAAACCACAGGACATTGACCATGAATTATAAATTGTTTATTGTATTCAACTTCATTCACTTCATAATAAATTCAGGGTAGCATGGGACTTGGAATGATAGGTGAATGCAGTGGCATTCACAGAAAATTGATTGTCTTCTCCCTGGTAGAAAATAACAATACATCCACACAGTGCTGTTTTGGCAAATTAAACATTGTTCTGGTTAATGATGACTTTGATGCTGGAGATGGCCAATTGTGTTTTTTTAGTTGTGGATAATGATTGTTTTGCACATATTATTGTAAATGTTGCCAAATATTAAGTTATAGGTTGGCCCAGGCTTTTTCATTATTGAGGGGAGGGAATGTATGAATTACAGTTGGTAACTGTAATTGTATTTGTAATTATAATTATATTGGACACAATTATAATTTTCATGGACTATGTGATTTAGTGACCTGAAAGCCTGGAAGCAGTACTAACAGGAAGAAAGCTAATATATGGCTCGCTTGTGGGTAGAGAGAAAGTAGCTGCAACAAGGAAAAAATTAAGAAGGTACTATTACAAGAAACTGTGTACACAATACATTTGAAATGGACAGAAAGCTGAAGACAGTCCTTTAGCAGCAATTGTGATTTGGACAATGCAACTGCTATAATAAGACCATAAGACAATAGATATAGGAACATAATTAGGCCATATGGCCCATTGAGTCTGCTTTGCATACCAACATGGCTGATATGTTTCTCCCAGTAACGCTTCATCCCCTTACTAATCACAAACCTATCTTTCCCTGTCTTAAAAACACTCAATGACTTGGTCTCCACAGCCATCTGAGACGATGAGTTCCACAGATTCCACATTCTGCCTGAAGAAATATTTCCTCATCTCAGTTCTAAATCTTAGTTTTTCGAGAGATGACCATAGTTTTAATGAGGTTTACTAAATAAGTCAACTGAAGGAGTCTCTGGGTAATCAGTGTCAAAAAAACCTCATCAATTTAACTAAGGAGATTCAGCAAGAGTATGCTTTTTATGGTGATGACTGTCTTTGGAAAACTGAGAAGGAGTGAAGCTACTATTGGTGGTGACTCAAGGGCCAAATCCATTGAGTGGGAAGGGCAGAAAATCTGATGTAGTGGAACCCAGATTGGAAAGACTGTGAGATTGAATATGATGCTATATTTTTGTGGGGAGTATTGCAGTGTTTGACATGCTGTGATACAGACTTCATTATATCTGTAATTCCATGTGTAATTTATAGCTCATAATAAACATAACAACTGTTATGGTAATTCAAGTTTAATTTAGATTGATTATGATTTGTGTTAAAGTAAACCTTATTAAAATTCTACTTGGTAATTTCTTCCTGGAGGGGTCATTTGGTAAATTTGGTTATTTGGGCTCTTTTATCTCGATTAGAATAATTTCAAGACAGGGGAATGCTCTTATAGGATTCTGAGTCTATGAGAAATAGTAGTTTGATCACAGGCAATCCAATAAGTCTAGAGGTACAAAAGTATGGTCGAGTATAAATATTGTTTCAGACCTTTCTAAGACTTTAAGAGACAGAGAAATGTTATAAATTAGTATCGCTTACTGTTTTTGGAACAATGCTTAAATTATGTAGAGATATTAGGGTGATTCATGATTTCAGCAGACAATTTGGCTAGTCATTTAATAACTGTGCATCTGTGAAACATTACAAATTAGATGATTTTTACATAATTTACAGAACATTTCCTTATTGCCATTTGGAAAATAAATCATTTGAAAATGATTTACTGTAGAATCAATGATCCCTCAAGATGAACCAACTTTTTTTTATTGCCAATGGAATGTGGGCGTCACTGGCAAGGCCATCCTAAATTGTCCTTGAGAGGATAGTGGTGAGCCACCTACTTGATCCATTGCAATCCTTTAGGTATTGTTATACTGCTGTTTGACAGTGTGTTTCAGACTTTTAATGTAGCACCAAGGAAATCGTGACATTTTTCCAAGTTAGGGTGGTGTTCCTATGCAGCTATTGTCCTTATTCTTTTAGATGATGAAGGTAATAGGTTGCAAATTTGTGGGAGATGGTAGAGTAGTGGTAATGCCACTGGACTAGCGATCCAGAGGCTATTGATCAGAGACATGCATTTGAATTCCAAAACAGCAGCTGGCAGAATTTAAGTTCCATCACTAAATCTGGAATATGATACACGTTTCAGTAACGGTGACCATGACAACTGGAAACCCATCTGGTTCACTATTATCTATTGGGAAAGAAAATATGTCCTCCTTACAGATTAGCCCACATGTGTTTCTAAACCCATGGTACTGTGCTTGACACTTAACTGCCCTTTGAAATGGCCTACCAAGCCACACTGTTCAAGGGCAATTATGGATGGGCAACACATATTGGTTTTGTTAATAGTGCCAATACCATAGGAATGAAAAAATAAAACTCTCACATTAACCCTGGAGTTTAGCTGTTTTATTTCTGTTTAGAGAAAGTCTTTAATAACATCTGGAGCTGAATGATCTTGACAGAATCCAAACTGAATGTTGGATATCAAATTCTATTTGATAAGTCTGTGAGAAAAAAAACATTAAGTAGCCAGATTGGATTAATGTTAGGCATAGTTAACATCGATTTACTTAAAAATATTTTAATCCCAGGTGACATTCCACCACATTTCACAGTCACTTTGTAGGTAAAGCTAAGTTATGTTAATGAAGTCCATTGAGTTTATTCGCATCATTTAATTTATTGATGATGTGAGACATAATAGCATTGAAATGTTATTTATATGATAACAATAGTCCTTCCTTTTATTACATTTAGGTTTGATGAATAAATCTGCAGATACATTGATCTTTTAATGTTGAAAATTCCCACAGATGTCCCGGGTCATTCAAAGCAGATAGATAGGTAGATGAGATAGCAGGAACTGCAGATGCTGGAGAATCTGAGATAACAAGGTGCAGAGTTGGATGAACACAGCAGGCCAAGCAGCATCAGAGGAACAGGAAGGCTGATGTTTTGGGCCTAGACCCTTCTTCAGAAATAGATAGGCAGATTGTGTGGTGAGGAAGAGATACAGGATGCTTTACTTCATTAGCCAGGGCGCATAATATGGGAGCAAGGAAGTCTTCTTACAACTTTATAAGGTGTTGGTCAGGCCACAGGTGGAATACTGGTCATCACATTATATGAAGGATGTGATTGCAGCGGAGAGGATGCAGAGGAGATTCATCAGGATGTTGCATAGGAAGAAAAGTCTCAGTTATGAGGAGAGACTGGATAGGCTGGGTTTGTTTTCCTTGGAGCAGAGGAGGCTAAGGAATCTAATTGTGGTATACAAAACTTTGTGAGACATAGACAGAGTAGATCACGAGAACCTCTTGCCTCTGGTAGATGTGTCTCAGACTGGAGGGGCGTAAGTTTAAGGTGAGGAGTGAATGGTTTAGAGGAGATCTGAGAAAAAATGTTTCCACCCAGAGGGTGGTAGAAATATGGAACATGCTGCCTGAGATGGGTGGTGGAGGCAAGTACTCTTACAACATTCAAGAAGCATCTGGATTGTGCTTAAAATGCCAATACGTAGTAGGCTATGAATCAGGTGCCGGTACACGGGATTGGTGTAATTTAGTGTTTGTTGGTCGGTATAGACACGGTGGGCCGAAAGTTCTGTTTCTAGATGGTATGACTCTGTGACTCCATGACGCCAGCCACGCTCTCTGCTTCCATGTGTAAATCCTCTTTTTGATCCCTATTCAGCCTTACTCCTCTTTTTGCTACTCTTTTGTATAGAAGACTGTAAATTATGTGCTTTTTGAAAAAAATAGAATGTATCTGCAATTACAAATCTGCAAATGCAAATGCAACCCATGGATTTATATGTGTATGCGCGTGCGTGCATGCGTGTGTTTGCATGTGTGTGTGTTAGTATGAGAGAGAGAATGTGTGTTTTTGTTTGAGAGAGAATGTGTGTGCGTGCATGCTTGAGAGAGAGGGAGTGTCAGTGTGTGTCTTTGAGAGCATTCTCTCGACCTTTCAGTCCAACAGCATTGCAACACACTAGCTCAGGGTTTGCACCACTCTGCAGTTCCACGTCATCCTCCGGCTCATTCGTCATGCTAACAAAAACATTTTCTTTTCCTTTCAGGCAGCAAGGCCCACAAGGTGCAACAGATACATGACCTTCTTGAAACTTCCTCTCCTCCCCTTCCCTCTGACTCCATCCCCACTCCCAACCCCACCTCCTGTTGGGTATTCACCATCCCTCCTAGCCTTCCGCTCTCCGATGCTGAACATTCTGTTACCAACAAAGGCCTCAGCTTTATTACTCTGCGACCCCACCTTAACGAAGTTCGGGCATGACATGACGCCAAAATCTTCTTCCGCTGTCTTCACCTCCATGCCCATTTCTTTGGACAAAAGTCCTCTCCCCGCCCCACAGTCTCCTTCACGCTCCCCCCGCCCCCCCGCTCCCCCCCACACACACACACACACACACACACACACACACACAGAGCTCGCTTCTACCTCCTTCCAAAAATCCACAAACAGGACTGTCTGGTCAGACCCATTGTTTCAGCCTGCTCCTGCCCCACAGAATTCATCTCTTCTTACTTTGACTCAGTTTTCTCTCCCCGGTCCAATCCCTACCCACATACATCCATGATTCCTCTGACGCTTTATACCGATTTCAAAACTTCCAGTTTGCAGGCTCCAGCCTCCTCCTCTTTACCATGGACGTGTAATCACTTTACACGTCCATTCACCACCAGGAGGGTGTTGGGCTCTCCGCTTCTTCCTGGAGCAAAGACCTGAACCGTCCCCACCCAACACCATCCTCCTCCACTTAGCTGAGCTTGACCTCACCCTCAACAACTTTTCTTTTAACTCATCTCATTTTCCTCAGGTGAGAGGGGTGGCCATGGGTACCCGCATGGGCCCTAGTTATGTCTGTCTCTTTGTGGTGTACATGGAACATTCCTTCTTCCAGTCCGATTCCTGCCCCCATCCACAACTCTTTCTCTGATTCATCGATGATATAATTTGTGCTGCTTCCCTCTCTCATCCGGAATTGGAAAAGTTCATCGAATTCGCTTCCAATTTCCATCCTGCCCGCACTTTCACCTGGTTTATTCCTGACTCCTCCCTTCCCTTCTTTGACATCTCTGTTTCCATTTCTGGACTATACATCCTCACACCCTGCTTCCTGCAAAGACTCCATTCCATTCTCTCAGTTCCTCCATCAGGCACAGGGAGCCTCCGACGCATACACCTTCTTCCTCAACTGAAGATTCTCCAGCACTGTTGTCGACAGGGCCCTCAATTGTGTCCGACCCATCTCCCGCACTTCCGCCCTCACCCCTTCTCTTCCTTCCCACAACAGTGATAGTGTTCCCCCTTGTCTTTACCTACTGTCCTACCAGCATCCACATCCAGAAGATCATCAGCCGCCATTTCCGCCACCTCCAGCAAGATGCCACAACCGGACACATATTCCCCTCCCCTCCTTTGTCGGCCTTCCGCAGGGACCTTTCCCTCTGGGATACCCTGGTCCACTCTTCCTTCACTCTCAACACACCTCCCACAGCTCCATGGCACCTTCCCCTGCAACTGGCAAAGGTGTGACACCTGTCCATTTACCTCCTCCCTCCCCACTATTCAAGGGCCCAAACATACATTCCAGGTGAAGCTTCACTTCACCTGCACTTCACAGAATCAAGTCTACTGCATTCGCTGTTCACAATGTGGTCTCCTCTACATTGGGGAAATGAAGCGTAGACTGGGTGACCACCTCGCAGAACATCTAGAACAGCTAGAGGAACAATTCCTCATTTTCTTCTTGGGGACCCCCTGCAGCCCTCCGGACTCAATATCGAGTTCAATAATTTTAATGCCGAAACTCTCCCATGTCCATGTCAAGCTCACCAGGCCTTGTTATCACATAGTCTGCCATTACACACCCCCTGTCATTAGTCACTAATAGTTCCCATTAACAACTATTCACCCTCCTAGCTGGATCATTATCAGTTCCTTCGTCTATCCATCTGCTCTTCTCTCTCTTCAGGCTCTATCCTATTATTTATTCCCTATCACATCCACCTCCCTATTTTCTGCATATAAACTGAAGTTTCCCCAGCTACCATCAGTTCTGAAGAAGGGTCACTGGACCCGAAACATTAACTGATTTTTTTCTTCACAGATGTTGCCAGACCTGCTGAGCTTTTCCAGCAACTCTTGTTTTGGTTCCTGTTGGACTGCAACCTGGTGTCATGTGATTGTCGATCTTGGTTCAATTTGGCAGCGAATGCTGCAAGATTCTTGGGTTAATATCTCTGTTCTGCTGTCTCATTAACACCCATGCAATATAATCAATCAAGGTAACCAGTTTGCATACCTGTCTGCCTGGCCTGAATTAATTCCCAGCACGCTGTTGAGTTGGCCTGTTTTCCCAGCATGCCATTCAGCTGGCAAATATTACTTTCAGTGTATCAAAAGAGCTGTTATTTTATTGAAAAGGGACATTACATTTTCTATTGAAGGTAGCCTATCATTCAGTTAAAGTTTCTCTTGTCAATCTGTTGTTCAAATCTTTCCTGCACAGCTCAATTCTTGACCCATTGAAGTCAATGCACCAACAATTGATTTTTCTTGCACTGGATTGACTAATGTCACCGTTATCCTGAACTTTACAATGCAATGATCATTGCCCCCTAAGTCTTCCCTCACTTACACTTAATCCATGTGGCCCACTTCATTTCCAAGAACAAGGTCCAATAGTGCATCCTTTCTTGCTGGACTGAACTGTAGGAAACTTTCCTGAATGCAACCTGGAAATATTTGTCCCTCATTGCCCTTAAACTACCAGTGTCCTAGTCTATATTTTGGTAATTAAAGCTCTCCACTGTAACTATTCTACATCATTGTCATTGCTCTGTAATTTCCCTATGGATCGGTTCCTCCGCATCCTTTCCACTACCTGGTAGTCTGTAGACTACAAGTAGTACTGTCACAGGTCAAATCCCATTCCACACTGCTCCCTCACAGGATAACTCCTGCTTTGTGACGCTTCCTTACAGTATTTATCTCACTCTGCATCGCTCCCTCTCAGAGGACTGATCCTAATCCCACTCCACACTGCTCACTCACAGAATAAATCGTAATCTGGCACTGTGCTTTTCTCTCTTAGGGCTGATCCTAATCCTGTTTTGTACTGCTCCCTCTCAGGACCAATCCTGATCCTGCTCCACACTGCACACTCATAGAAAATATCTTGCTGCTCTCTGCACTGTTCTCTCACAGAGCCGATCCTGATCCTGTTCCATTCTGTTCCCTCACAGATCCAGTCCTGTTCTGACTCCCAGATCGTATGCAAATATTCTTCATTCACATGCAGATGGGAAGTTTTGGTACCAAATTTGTGGGAATGTGGTGGGGGTGGTGTGCTGATCTGGAGCAGACACATTGAGTTGAATGGCTTTCTTCTGCACTCTAACAATTCTGTGACTTTTGTGTCTCTGAGATAATGCAGGAAGTCACTATGCTAATTGTTTATTTAGGGGTCCTCCAATGGCCCTCCTGTTCCTCCTAGAAGCAGATGTCAGAACAGAACATGGCTAAAAGAGATCTCAGTTAGTCTGTAACATCAAATCTTAAAAACATGCCTGAAAACCTTCTTCTCTTTTAAAAGCACAAAATATTGTAAAATAGTTAAAGAATTTTAAAGGCTAATTAAAAGTTTATAAAATATTGAAATATACATGTTTAAGAAGTGCAATATCTTAAAAATAATTACAATCAACTATTAAGAATGTTACGTAAAAAGTTATATGCGTTCCTCTGGTGTTCTGGTCATGGCATTGCCCTAATGGCTAACTAGTAGCACCTCAATGCATTTTCTTCAGAGGTGGTTTCTGCTGTCAGGAGTTGCAGGGCACTAAGCAAGAGTAAGCAAGAGAATACTTCCCCTCTGTAAACCTATGCCCCACCCACCACATGGTGATGCAAGCTGCAATGAGCATCTGTCCCGAGAAAAATGCCCCTCTGCAGGCTTTTAGGGAAGAACACCTTTATTAGACCTTAAGTCCACTCGCTTGAGGATTTCGTTGTCTCGTCAGACCACAAACAACCAGAGAGGGAGAAGAAATCAGCCATGATCATTATTGAATGGCACAGCAGGTTTGAAGGGCTGAATGGCCTCCTCCTGTTCCAATATTTTCTATGTTTCTAAAATCTAAGCCTTATTTTTAAAATGACATGAAACTCACACCTACTGCTTCATCTAAATTTCAAGCCCACTACTGCAAGTTCTGCAGCAGCATTATTTATGCCCGAAGTGCATGAGCAACAATCTGTTCCAATGGATTTCAGTAGCAATTTCAATAAATTCCATAGTTTCACAAAATAAAGCCTTTATAAACAGCATGGCACTTTGCCAAACCAAATACATGCTTGAGAACATTGATGTGAAATCTTTTATCAGTGGTACATTAATATGTAACTTCATTTAGCTTGTACTTAAAATTGAAAGAATGCAATTTAAAAATGTAATAGTTTTATGTTTCAACAGTTATCAGTATTTCAAGCCAAAGTTTATTTCTCAGACAGATTGTTTGGAGTAATAAAGAAGAAATAGAGTCTTCAGGTGTGGACACAAGCAACCACTTGGCACATTTTATTAAAAGGACAAGGGTCTTCTCTGAGTATCCAGTTAAAGATTATTCTTCAATTAACAGCATCAAAACAGATTATCTGGTTATTTATGCTATTGTGATTAATGGGGCCTCAGTGGTGTAGCTTAGATAGAATCATTGAGTCTTGGAGTTGTACAGCAGCAAAACAGATCCTAAGATCCAACTTGTCCATGTCGATCAGATATCCTGAATTAATCTGGTCCCATTTGCCACCATTTGGCCCCTCCCATTCATGTACTGACCAATAAAGGCAAGTGTACCAAATATCTTTTTCACTACCCTGTCTCTTGATTTGCCTTACCAAAATGCAACACCTCTCACATTTATCTAAATTAAACTCTATCTGCCACTCCTCAATCCATCTGATCAAGGTCCTGTTGTACTCTGAGGTAAGCTTCTTCACTGTTCACGATCTAACTAAGGGTTCAGGATAGTTTACATATAGAATAACAGATACCCAAGAGTGAGTTATAGACTGGAATCGAATTGAGGGTTCAGGGCGGTTTATATATAGAATCGCAGATACCCAGATTGAGGTACAAATTGTTTGCAGTGCTTGATTACATATTGACAATGTCTGCACCTCTCAGCTTTCTATTTTTAATAGATTTACCAGCATGTCTAGTTTCTGCTAACAACTCCTGTTCAACTCCCATCACCCACAGAACGGCTCACAATCACCCTTTATGCTCCATCCCCTTAATGGCCTAGCTCTCCTGGCATTACTCCTAACCCTTTTCCCTTCCTTCGGGAGTGCTCCCAATTCTGTGGTCAGCACCCTTCCACTACCTACGGTGTTGCTCACAAGTAACGTTGCCCCACTTCCACCTGGCACCCCAGCTCTTTTCAAAGCTCCTATTCTCCTCACCATCAACCCCCTGCATCTTTACTCTCAAACTCATCACCACTAGCGCTCCCAGCTTCTCAGTTCTACTAATATTGAAGAAGAGCTGGGCATGAAAGTGGAAGGGAGAGACCGGAATCCGGCGGTGCATTTTATGCAGTGTGGAAGAGACGGGAAGTCTTGGGTGAGTTTGTTTGTGTGTTGAGCAAAATACCTGATGACAGGAGGAGGGGAAGCATGGTCAGTGTATCGGGTGGTGGTGGTGGGTGTGTATGCAGCGAGCAGAGCTGGGGTTCATATGGAGGGAAGGGTAAGAAAGAGATGGGTAAGCTGAACCAGAGCAGTAGGAGAATAAAAGTTAGAATTAATAGTAGCTAAAGAAATCATTAGTGATGAAAACACAGCAAAAACACTTCCCCCTCATTAACCTGAAAGCAGACATTTGGGGTAAGTATTCAACTGGAGAAACTGTGAATTCACTAGAATTAGACTCAACCAAACCACAGTTTCAATAGGTGGCTCTGTGTAACACTTCCTGCTTATAATCCAAAATATTAGCAGGATCATGAAAGGCAAATTTAAAATTCTGTATCTGTATTGAAAATCAAGATGAAGAGAGCTTTTGCCTTTCTGCTCCATGGGAGTTTAAAGTCTTCATGCTAGGACAACAATGTTACAGTTTGAGAGGTGCATCTCCCCAATCAAACTCTCAACTACCAATGACCCCAGAGTGGGCGCACTCGGTCATCCATACGCTTCTGACTAGAAACAAAAATCCCTTGGAGGTCACTTCATCAGGTAAGTGAAAAATGATAATAACAACAGAATTTCACTCGCACCTGAGGCCTCCCACTTATTCCTCAGTGCTCACATCTCTGTACAGACTAGAGTCAAGCTCAACAGGGTCTTCTTTGACCACTGATTCCTTCAAGTCTGTTCCCTTGGCTATAGTTTCACTAGATACCAAAAAGAAGTAAATTATTTTGAATCAACCTGTTTAGACATGTTACAATACATCTTTAGTCCTGGTGAGACTTGAACCTGAGCCTTTTGGGTCAGAGGCAGGGATGCACCACAAGACCAAATGTTTTTGTACTTTTTAAAAATCAACCTGTTTGTCAGGAGGTGACATACCTCTGGGGCAGGTGAGACTTGAATACAGAACTTCTAGTCTCGAGGTAGAGACATTTCACTGGGCTACAATACAACCTTCGATGAAAGGAATCCACAAGAACCAGAAGAAATGTTTGTTTTTGCAGAGAATGAATTGTCACTTTAAGAGCATTACTGTTTTAGAGAAGGCTAAGTTAGTCAGTCAGTAGCTGTAAGCATTTAAACAGTTACCAGCCAGCACAGGTTCATGAAAGCTGTAACAGATCTGTAAAACTGCTTAGCGAGGGAAACAAATGCAGAGATGCCTGTGTGGGCTACATTAGTCACACCTGGAGGGAAGGAAGCAGACCTACATTGTGACTTAGCCACAGAGCTCCATCAATAAGTTAGACTCTTAAGGGAAAAGGATAGAAAATTTATCGCAAAACCCCAAATCAGACTAGGTGACTGGAAAAATAAAATGGGAGTACTTAACAGTAAGATGATCGTTACTGCAGAGGGCCATAAGCATCAGCTGCAAGATTTAAAATGGGGCCATAACTTGAATTTATTTCAAAGTCAAGAATATTGGAAAAGTGTATACATCATAAGTCTATTGCAGAAGGGATTTAAGGCCATTAAAGCATTTCAAGAAAATAAAATTATTTAAAAATCAGATTATATTTTCATGGAGGAAAGAGCATAAATGTGCCATTCTGTTGGGGGAGAAAATATCCAAATTATTCCGAGAGGAAGGGAAAAGAACAAACCCACTTTCTACTCAAAAAAGCAGGAAGCTTCCCAACAGGAGGCAAGAAAGTGTGAGACCTCCACTTCAACTGCTAAAAGCAGGAAGACCATTCTGAAAACAAATTTCTGAAATATTTATGAAAATATACAAACATTGAACTGTTGAAAGGCATATTAAAGCTTTATTAGAAGAATATTTATACTTTAATGTTGTACATTAAGAAAAATGGGAAAACGTAAATGAATTCCTAGCAGATACACATATAGTGTAGATCCTAAAAGCACATTTCATGGAGAAAACAGTTTTGAAAATACAGAGGTAACAAGGAGTAGAGCTGGATGAACACAGCAGGCCAAGCAGCACCAGAGGAGCAGGAAAGCTGACGTTTCGGGTCTGGACCCTTCTTCAGAAATGGGGAAGGGGAAGGGAACTCTGAAATAAATAGAGACAGGAGGGGAGGCGATGATGGAAGATGGATAAAGGAGCAGATAGGTGGAGAGAAGACGGACAGGTCAAGGAGGTGGGGATGGAGCCAGTAAAGGTGAGTGTAGGTGGGGAGTTGGGATGGGGGGCTGGTCAGTCAAGGGAAGACGGAGAGGTTAAGGAGGTGGGGATGAGGCTGATAGGTAGGAGGTGGGGATGGGGGTTGGTCAGTGAGGTGGAAGGAGCAGATAGGTGGGAGAAAAGACAGACAGGTCAAGGAGGCGGGGACGAGCTGAGCTGGTTTTGGGATGAGGTGGTGTGTGGGGAGATTTTGAAGCTTGTGAAGTTCACATTGATACCATTGGGCTGCAGGGTTCCCAAGCAAAATATGAGGTGCTATTCCTGCAGCCTTCAGGTGGTATCGTTGTGGCACTGGAGGAGGCCGAGAATGGACATGTTGTCCAAGGATTGGGAGGGGGAGTTGAAGTGGTTTGTGACTGGGAGGTACAATTGTTTGTCACGAACTGGGCGTAGGTGTTCCACAAAGTGGTCTCCAAGCCTCCGCTTGGATTCCCCAATGTAGAGGAGGCAACATCAGGAACAGCGGATACAATATGCCACGTTAGCAGATGTGCAGGTGAACATCTGTTTAATGTGGAAGGTTTTCTTGGAGCCCAGGATGGGGATGAGTGGGGAGGTGTAGGGGCAGGTGCAGCACTTCCTGCGGTTGCAGGGAAAAGTGCCAGGGGCTGTGGGGCTAGTGGGGAGTGTGGAGCAGACAAGGGAGTCACGGAGAGAGTTGTCCCTCCGGAAGGCAGATAAGGGTCGGGAGGGAAAAATGTCCTTGGCAGCGGGGTCAGATTGCAGGTGGCGGAAGTGGCGGAGGATAATACATTGAATCCGGAGGTTGGTGGGGTGGTACGTGAGGACGAGGGGGATTCTGTCTTTGTTGTTATTGTGGGGAGGGAGTGTGAGGGATGAGTTGTGGGAAACGCAAGACATGCGGTCGAGGGCATTTTCGACCACTGTGGCGGGGAAATTGCGGTCCTTGAAAAACGAGGACAGCTGGGATATAGATCTGGAAAATACAGAGTTGCTTTGAAGCTGAGTACCAAGTCAGGTGCAGAACAAATTAATAGATGCTTATATTCAATATTTCCTATTGCTGATGACATTGTAAATCACCAACAAAATAAAAGAAGTTGCAGATGCTTTTTATGAATTGATAAAAGCTTTCAATTATCACTTTAAACTCAAATAGAATTTTTGAATGAGCAAGATTTACGGAAGAATTCAACATCTATGAGAATCTATAGATAATTTCATTCATAATATCTACAGTTGTAACGTATGAATTTGGAGTTATCAGAATTTATATGAGTCGGAATTGTTGTTGCATTTTTGATCAGTCTTTATCAGATCTAATATCATCCAAAGAAGAACAGTGGGACCTAAGGGTGCAGATACATAATTCTTTGAAGTGTGCATCACACATAGACAAGGTGGTTAAAAAGGCGTTTAACATGCTTGCCTTCATTGCTCAGTACTTTGAGTATAGAAGTTGGGAAGTCATGTTGAGGTTGTACAGAACATTGGCGAGGCCTGTTCTGGTCGCCCAGTTATATGAAGGATATTATTAAACTAGAGAGGGTTCAGGTATAGAGATAACAGGGTGCAGAGCTGGATGAGCACAGCAGGCCAAGCAGCATCAGAGGAGCAGGAAAGCTGATGTTTTGGGCCTAGACCCTTCTTCAGAAAGGGTCAGTATGGAGGGTATTGTTGCCAGGTATGGAGGATTTGAGTAATAAAGAAAGGCTGGCTAGGCTGGGACTCTTTTCACTGGAGTGTAGGAGGTTGAGAGGCGACCTGAAAGAAGTTTATAAAATAATGAGAGGTATAGATAGAGTTAACGATAGTTGTCTTTTCCCTAGGATGGGAGATTTCAAGACTAGAGGCATTTTTAAAGTGAGAGGAGAGAGATGACATGAGAGGCAATTTTTTTACTCAGAGGGTGGTTCACATGTGGAATGAACTTCCTAAGGAGGTGGTTAATGTGGGTATATTTACAACATTTAAAAGACGTTAAAAGGTTTGGAGGGTTATGGGCCAGGAGCAAGTGGGACTAGTTTAGATTAGGATTACGCTTGGCACGGACTGGTTGGATCAAACAGTCTGTTTCCATGCTGTATGAGTCAATAACTCTATAATTCTGAGACATAACTTTGGAGAAAGCTGTTCAAATTGTGCTGTAAGCCAAGACCAGGAGGAATTACAGACAAATTCTGTGAAGATAAGAATAACCTTACCTCAGAAAAGCAGTACAAAACAGAAAGGGTGCACCAATTATCAGATACTAACAGGCAGAATCAGCATTCTGATACAAAATAACCTCACAGATAAAATCAGTGTTTAACTATGTGAAAAGAATGTCACATCTTAAAAGTGACATGTTACAGCAGAAGTGCTATTTGGTACAAGCATAAAGATCTCTAAACGCTACATCACCCACCTCTATTAGAAGAAACACTCACATTTGGAAATATACCTCCATTACAGGAGAATACTGAGGCATTCCTCGATGAAACTGAAGATCCATCTGAACAGAGTTTGCCAGAACTTATTTTCATCCATGGACATCTCACTCACTTAAGCTTGATACAGAAATGAGTGTTACTGTCCAATCAGACCAAATATCCATTGATGAAGCATGAGAAGGTACAGCCTACACAGTTAAAGCTACATGGTGCAGGTAGAATAACTCCTAACTCTAAAAGTATATTATAAGTTGCAACAAAGTAACATAACCACAAAAGTTAAAAAAAGGATAGAATTCATAATCAAAAGTGTCACTTTTAAGCCTGCATGGATGCATTGATCTTAACATCCTGAAAATAGCAAACATGTTCAGCTGGTTCCAAGAGCATAACTGGTTCAGAAACAAAATGCTTTCAACCAATGATTCTAAAGGAAATCAGTAAAAGACTTCAGAGTGTTTCTAATATTAATGGCTGAACCTAAAAAGTAGACTGAAATAGCAGAAATCAGTTACACTGATGTCTGAAATCTGTTTCATCAAAAGAAGAAAGCTCCTGTTGAGATTGCTTATGTAGGCATAAGAAAATTGTTAATCTTGACAGCAGAAAGGAAGTCACAGTTTTCACAGAACTTGCGTAAATGTTTTACAATCCTGAAATCAGGAAAGAACCTTCAGATAACAATCCCCATCGAAGCTTGTTAGAAAAATCAACTATTGAGAACAAGAATGAGCAGTGTAATTTACCAAACTTTCAACTCAAACTATCCAGAGAGCACACAGTTAGCTGAACAGACTGATAAAACAGAACAGTCAATGCCACTGATAGACTTCATGGTGATTGAAGTCTCAACTTTCCGTAAAATGATTGAAAGTCTGAAAAGGTCTATATCATCAGTCGAACAAATACAAAGCGTGACTGATGATCTTCAACATTGCAGATTACAACTTGAGGGAGAAAAGCTGCATATCCAATAAATGGTCCAAAAAAAAATCTGACTAGTCTGATTGTCCAACATACAACTAAAGAGAGAAAGATCTAGAAACAGGTTGCCTGATTCAGAAATCCAAGATATTGACTGGAAGAAAGCATTTGTTTCAACAGCTTGGCTCTCTTCCATGTTAGACACCATGTGATTAAACATCCCCCAGATAAGCTAATGGGCCAACATCTATATCTACAAGGATTTATATCCTTTGCAAATGATACCCACAAGATAAAAAGATTCTACAACAGAAAATGAACCAAAGATCGGAATCAGGTTCAACAATCCTCAAGCTACCAGTCTTCCAATTCTGAAACTTAAATTTGCTTAGTTAGAGACTTGGTGGCAGAAGGGGTAAGGATGAATGTACTATCATTAAATATGTTTATATAATTGGCTAATTAAGGGGGGTGGGGAAGTATGAGGGAGATGTTGTCTAAGGTAATGGCACTGAATGAGTGAACGTTTCAGCTATACTGATCTCTGTCTAGTATGATGATAACACACAACCTCTGGGTAAAGAATCAATCAAGAGTCTAACATGGTCTCGTGAATAAAGACTTATTGGTCTTCTCTCCTTCGTGTTTTCAATAGCTAATATGTCTAAGAGTTAATGTAACCTGTATAGCTATTCTAATCAACCTGTTTGTATTTATTATGATACATCCCCAGAGTAAGTGGGACTTCAACTTGAACTTTCTGACCACTGCAACACAGGACCTAATGTAAATAGTAAATGGATACTGTAGTGTAATAAAGTACAGCTTGTTAACTAAAGAAAATGCTCCTTCTTGCTGAGACTTATTTGTCATCGTCCTTCACCACCGGCTACTAAACAGCCTCTGAAACTCAGGATAGGAAGGAGGATTATTGGAAGCATTTTACCCCAATCAGAGAGGTTGGTACCCAGGCACCACCTTTGAAATAGAATGTAAACTAGACACAGGAGTAACTGTTTCAGGTAAAAATAAAGCAAGTTACTGCAGATCCTGGAGTTCTGAAATAAAACCAGAAAATAAATGAGAAACACGGCAGGTCTGACTGCATCTATAGAGCAAGAAAAAGTTACTACTTCAAGTCTAATATGACTGGCAGTTCTAAAGAACAGTCATATTACACTCAAAATGTGAACTCTTTATTTGTTCGCAGCAGTTGCTTCATTACTGACAGACATACTCACTGGAGGAGGAGACTCCACAACTATTCTCTTATTCAAGATGGGACAGCCCAGCACCTAAGTGCAAAAGATAAGGCTGAAGCATTTATAATGATCTTCAGCACAAATGCTGGGTGGATGATCCACCTTTGTCTATTCCAGAGGGACCAAGCATCACAGATGCCAGTCTTTAGTCAATTTGATTCACTCCACTTGGTATCAAGAAATGGCTGAAAACATTGGATGCTGCAAAGTTATGAGTCCTGACAAGATTCTGACATTAGTTCTGAAGATATGCTCCAAAACTAGCCACACACATAGACAAGCTATAGTACTATAGTTATGACACTGGCACCTACCTGACAATGTAGAAAACTATACAGGAATGTCCTGCACTCAAAAAGTAGGTGAAATCCAACTCAGACAATTTTACAAAATGACATTTGTTTAGTAATAACCCGCTCATCATGTGTTCACATTTTGCCAGGGCCACTCAACTCCTGACTTAATTACAGCCTTAGCTCAAACATGGACAAAAGAGAAGTGAGGGGTGAATGACTGCCCTTGACAGCAAGTCTACATTTGACTGAGTGTGGTATCACTCAGGATCCCTATTAAATAACATGTCCCATACTATACTAGAAGAAAGATAACAAGGTGTAGAGCTGGATGAACACAGCAGGCCAAGCAGCATCAGAGGAGCAGGAAGGCTGACGTTTCGGGCCTAGACGGGTCTAGGCCCGAAATGTAAGCCTTCCTGCTCTTCTGATGCTGCTTGGCCTGCTGTGTTCATC
>NC_063345.1:38777395-38801184 GCF_021869965.1 Rhincodon typus
ACGAACTTTCACCAGAAGAGCATCAATCCCATTTGAGGTGATTAAAGGATTTAATGGGGTAGATAGAGAGAAGCTATTTCCTCTAGTGCAAGAGGCATAACCTCTATGTTAGACCATACCAGGGTGATGTCAGGAAGCACTTTTTCACACAAAGGATAGTTATACTTGGAACATGTTCCTCCTCAGTTGAGACTGGGTCAATTGCAGATTTCCAAACAGAACTGGGTAGTCTGTTTTTTGTTCGTCAAGGGTATTAAGAGATACGGAACAAACATGAAGATTGAGTTAAAATACACATCAGCTTTGATCGAACTGTAATAGCGGAACATGCTGAAGGGGTTGAAGGGCCTACTCCTGTTGCTACGCCCTTAAAATATTGCAGACTCAGGAAACCAGAGATAAAAACAAGAAATGAGAAGCAAGAAATCAGAAGTCTGACTCTTTGCTCTCCTCAGTAATAGGTAACAGAAGAGGCCCATTCAAAGTACCAACCAAACAGTATGAGGAGAGTCAGGGTGTCCAGCAATAGCCAGGAAAAGATAGTGTAGTGTATAGATGCCATACTAACACTCCAGAGAGCCAGGTAATGTTCTAAGGATAACAAGGTGTAGAGCTGGATGAACACAGATTTCTGAAGAAGGGTCTAGGCCTGAAACGTCAGCCTTCCTGCTCCTCTGATGCTGCTTGGCCTGCTGTGTTCATCCAGCTCTACACCTTGTTATCTCAGATTCTCCAGCATCTGCAGTTCCTACTATCTCTGAAACAATTTTAACCCCATACTATAATTACTATTTGGTGGCCTGTAATTAACTCCAACCAATGTCTGCTGCCACTTGCAGTTTTTAGTGCCACTCAGATTCCACACACTGTTTTTCTGATCTGAGATCCTCCATTACTAATGTATTGATCCCATAATTTATTATTAATACAACTCCACCTTCTTTTCCTTCTGTACTTCTTAATTACTGAGTATCTTTGAATGTTCAATTCCCAGTCCTTATCACCACGCAGCCATGTTCCTGTAATAGCAATTAAATCTTCTCTATGTATCTCTACTTGTGCCTTCAGATCACCTGTCTTTTTGCAAATGCTGTGCACATTCGATTAGAGAGCCTTAATGTTGTTTTTGTAATATCATTCCACTTTTGAAGCATAATCAATGCTCTTCTGTGTACCTCCTGTCTTATAGTGTCCCTAGAATATTTTTGACTTTTTCACTCTCTTCCTATTTGGGTTACCTCACAGGTTTCCAGTTCCTTGACAAACTAAATTAAACCCAACCCTACAGCACTAGAAAACCTCCCTGCCAGAATATCAGTGCCAGTTCCATTGAGGTGCAACCTATTTGGTTTGTACAGGGCCCAACCACCTCAGAACTGATCCCAATTTGTCAGAATCTGATTCCTTCCCTCCTACATCAGTTCTCCAACCACCTATTCAATCTATCACACCTCTTTTTCTTATGCTCACAAACATGCAACACAGGGAGTAATCCTGAGACTACTGCTCTTGACATCATGTTTTCTAATTTCCTTCTTAACTCCTTGAAATCAGCCTGAAAGACCTCAGCCCTCTTCCTTAATGTATTGTTGGCACACATGTAGACCCTAATGTTTGGCTGCTTCTCCCTTCCCAAAAGGATGTCCTGCAGCTGCTGTTTGACATTCTTGATTCTGGCACAAGGGAGACAACACACCATCCTGGAGTCACATGTACTGTTATAGAAACACCTGCATGATCCCCTGACTGTGGAATCCCGTGTTATTATTGTTCTTTTATTCTTCTTTCTCCTCGTAAGTATACCTGAGTCACACTTGGTGTCATGGGCTTGGCTCTAGCTGTGCTCACTTGAGGAACTATCACCCTCTCCAGTTTGCAAAATGGAATACCAATTAACATGTCCAATAGACTCATGGCAGTCCTGCACTCCCTGCCCGATTTTCTTAGTCTGCCTGATAGTCACCCAATATTTCTCTGTCTGTATGCTTCTAATTTGCAGAATGCCTCCTTCCCTCTACAAACCTCTGGCTTATGATGTGCAACAGTGACTCCAGTGCTGTTCGAATTCCGAAATCTGGTGCTCAAGTTTGTGCAACGATTACACTTCCTGTAAATGTGGTTGTCTGGGACACATGGTATGTCTATGACTTTGCAAATAGTATGAGATGCACACTCCACTTGGCCCTTCTGACTTGACATCGCATAGCTCTAAAAGCTATTGTTAACCTTAGAATAAGTTTGTTATTACTATGAAAACTCAATCAGCTATTTCTCTGAGAGAGAAAAAGAAATCAACAGACTTAAACACAAACTAAATACGACCTTGCACTTTAAAGATTAGGAATGCTGACCGACTAATCAACTGCTTTCCCTGCATTCATGATGCCACACTGCTGTTGACCTCAGTACAGATAGGTCTCTTGATTTGTGCCTTATTTTCTCTCCCATTCATCTCACAATTTGGAGACTTTAATTCTTGGAATAAATCTTAATTAAAGCACCCCTTTTCCTTTCTGCCCCAAATTCCCATGTTGACCCAAATTCTTATTCACCCACTTTGTGCCAGTCTCACTCAATGAAGTCTCTCTCACTCTGTGCTTAATCTCTTATTACATATTTCGGGTAAGCCCTGTAAAACGTATTAGAGGAAGGCTTGGTGTCAGCAAATACACCCAACCCTAATACAGGCACGCCTAAAAATAGGTTTAATCAGTTAGGAGGGATTAAAAAGGAAGTGTTGGAGAAACTCAGCAGGTATAGCACCATCTGTAGAGAGAAAAACAGAGTTAATGTCTAAAATCCAGTGAGCCTTCATCAGAAATTTGTCAGTTCTTGCATTATTAATAACTTACAATATTAATAACGGTACTTACAATTAAGAAGGTACGTAAGGATGTAAAAGTAGACTACTGCAGTAAAGTATAACAAGTAGAGAGAAATCTGGTGAGAGATTTGGGATAATGGGATCCCTGTAACTGATCAGATGACTCTGGCATCAGTCAGGGAAAGAGAGCTGCCTAGAATGAGCATGTGAAGCGAGAGATCCGAGACACTATTCTAGAGAGCTATAGTTGATAGCTTGGAATATCTAATGTGATTTTAAGGGGTAGTACAGTACATAAGGAATTGAAGAGTATTCTTTGAATATTCTTTGAGCAATAAGCAGTGAGCAGCCTCAGAGACAATGTGTTAGCAGACACCTGCATGCCAAGGTATCGCAGACCAGCATCTCACTGTGTAGGTAGCAGTATTAGATTAAAACACAAGGTAAAATAAGGTTGTTGGCTTGCTTGCTGAGCTGGCTGGTTATCGTACAGATGTTTCGTCACTATGCTAGGTGACATCATCAGTGCAGCCTCCGATGAAGCGATGTTGTCCTACTCCGCTTGGTATTTATATGATCCAGTCTGTTAAATTGGGTTGTGTCATTTCTGGTTCTGTTCTGCATGTCCAAGTGCACTGAGATGAGGGAAAGTTCGTTGTGTCGTTTTGCTGCTAGCTGATGTTTGTGTATCCTGATGGCTAATTTCCTTCTGGTCTGGCCGATATAATGTTTGCTGCAGTCATTGCAAAGTATTTTATAGACTGCATTGGTCCTGCATATCATGGATATGGGGTCTTTGGTCCTTGTGAGTGGCTGTGAGAGAAAAGCACTCACAGAAAGTCAGAAACATCATAATCCTACCAGCGGACAAAAAGTGCATGACCGTCATTATGAACAAACCGGACTACATTGAGAAAGCACAGGTACTGTTTGCAGATACACACACTTACCAACAGGTGTCATATACCTAACACTGCAGCTAGCAAATAGGATCACCCAAACACTGAGGAGACTAAAAATGCAGGACAAATAACCAAGACTGACTACATAAAAATGAAACCAGAAGGCTTGAACACCCCCTGCTTCTATGGACTCCCGAAAGTACACAAACCAGACATCCCGCTCAGACCCATTGTCTCCTTACTAAGCACTCCTACACACAAACTAGCCAAGGACCCACAACAGAGACTGAAACACCTGGTTGATGGATCACCCCACTCTATCCACTCAACCCAGGAATTCCTTAACAACCTCAAGGACATTAAAATCAACGACGACGAGGTTATGGTATCCTTTGATGTCACAGCACTATTCACACCCATTGACATACCACTAGCCAAAGAAACACTTGCCACATTACTGGATACAGCAGAAACACCGACTCCAAACAGCTCCATCAGCAAGGACAACAAACTCAGACTACTGGACCTATGCCTCACCACACACTTCATCTTTAACGGCCAAATATACAAACAAATCAATGGCACACCTACGGGGTCTCCCATCTCAGGTCTTATTGCAGAGGTAGTCATGCAAAGACTGGAACGCACTACGCTCCTCCTCATACAGCCAAAACTGTGGATCCAATACGTAGATGACATGTTTGTCATTATTAAACATACCAAGTTAGAAGAGACACACCATCTCACCGACAACATTTTCACCGGATCAAATTTACAGAAGAGGAAGACAACAATCAACTTCTGTTTCTAGTTGTCATAGTACTAATGACCAACAGGGAGTTCCAAACCACAGTATAGGAAGGCAACCTGCACTGACCAAATCCTTAATTTCCACAGCACTCACCCCAATGTCCATAAACAAAGCTGTGTAAGGGCACTATTCAAACAGGCCGCAACACACTGCAAAATGCCAGAACTACGCAGGAAGGAGGAAGAGCACCTACACAAGGTCTTTGGGTAACAATAGATATCCAAACAACTTCATCTGCAGGTGCCTACTAGATAGACAACACCAAAAGGACACAATACACTGATCACACTACCCTATATCAAGAACGTATCAGAACTGACAATGAGACATCGGCAAGACTGGAAGGAAATTAGCCATCAGGATACATAAACACCAGCTCGCAGCAAAACGACACAACAAACTTTCCCTCATCTCAGTGCACTCGGACAATAAAAGCCATCAATTTAACTGGGACAACGTGACCATCCTAGCTTAAGCCAACCACAGACATGCACGGGAATTCCTAGAGGCCTGGTTTTCAACCCATAATGGAAACAACAAACATGTGGAATTAGACACCATATACAAACCCATGCAGAACAGAACCGGAAATGACACAACCCAACTTAACAGGTCGAATCATATATATATCAAGCGGAGTAGAACAACATCGCTTCATCGGAGGCCGCACTGATGATGTTACCCAGCATGGTGATGAAACGTCTGAATGATAACCAGTCGGCTCGGTGAGCAAACCAACAACCTCATCCACAACCCAAGCTACAAATCTTCGCAAGAACATTAAACAAGATAAAATAAACACGACTGTAAATGGCAAGTGTTCTTTCTTTAAAATTTTAAAGCTCTTTCTGTTTCACAGACATTTAAAACTTCACGGGATCACTGTTTCTCCAAAGAAATCTACATTTTGAAAATAAAACACATTTTATATTTAGTTTACCACTTGTTTCATCGGATACTTTCGTGGGTCTACATTCAATGCATGCAACTCCCATTTAACCTATCTCATCAAAACAGCTTCCAAGTTTTCCCAAGAGCAATAACAGCGCAACATACTCAACTGGTATCATAAGTTTAAGCAAAACCATGGTTACTACCGTACACTTCCATTTAGGTGTCAATTTTTGAAGTGTGAATATTAAATCTTAATCTAGTACTTTTCTCTACTGTGTACAGTGTATGAGTCTGATACCCTTGAAGTTGTCCTCATTTCGTAGCAATTAAGTTGAGCGATGAACCCTGTGTTAATAGTGGTTCAGTTCTGTCTGCAAGACAAATAATCAAGTAAATGATAAAAGAAATGGACTGCCCCTGTTTCAGTTTAATGCCACTTTGTGTGTTTACATGCTTCAGTTATTGTAATAACTGTCTTACTGTGTTTCCAAGGATAAAATAGTTTGCCACATTGAATGCTGTTGCACTTTCAAAGCCATATTAAGATTTAAGAGATTGTTAGAATCAACAGAGTATCACATCAATAACAATAGGTTCAAGGTACTCTTTCATTTATGCAAAAAAACTATTATTGATTATTGTAGAACAGGTACTGTAATTTATTTCTGAGAGAATGGTTTCAGAATTGAATCTAGGTTTCCACAACATACAAACAAGCAATCATGTTCTCCCAATCATTAAATGGGTAAAGAAACTGCTCAGTATAACTCAAAGCCATTACTGCATAAACCAGATGTCCTGGTTTTCATCGCTATCTAGCAAAACCAGTTGAATATGGACTTCTGAAAAACAGATGTGATAAAGATCAGGTTCAATTGTGACATTGGATGAGCAGTAATGATTGAACTTCCAGCAAGATTTAGTAAGGCTATATTGAGCCTTTCACTCACATTTGTTAGAAATAGCTTATTCAACACTCATAGTTATTCAAAACTCCAAGTACAAATACAGATGAATGGAAGAACAACACGATTTGTAAAAGTGTGAAATTGTGGTGTGAGGGTTATGACATATGATTAACTTACATATGGCAAATGTCAGAAATATCACCAAAATTGTAGCTTTCCAGTGACAATTAACCAAGCTGACTTAAGCAGTCAGAGATCTGTCAGACTGGGTGGACATATGTGGTGACAGAACCTACGAGTGGGAAAAACCTACTTGATGTTGTCACACCACTCTACCTGTTGCAGATATTGTATTGGTAGGAGAGAACATTGCTTAATTCTTGTGGAGAAAAGAAAAGTATCATTTTCATGCTGAGAATATTGTGTTGTACTGTGCAAAAAGGAATATATTCATAGCAAATCGAGCTGCTCAAAACTGGGCATCCATGAAATGTTATGGGCCATCAGCAGCAGCAGAATTGCATTCAAACACAATTGTCGTTGTCTGTTATACTGTACTCTATAATTTCAATCAAGTCAGGTCAACTTTGGTTGCAATAAAGAATTCAGGAGGGCGTGTAAGGAGCAGCAGCAGGTATGCCCAAAAATGAAGTGGAAATTTGCTGAAGTTAGAAAACAGGATTGCATTCATTGCTAAAGATCCAAGGCAACTTTTGATAGCCAGACTAAGTGACCGGATGACCAACAGATCAGATCAAAGCAGCCCTCTCACATCCTTTCATGGCAATGGATGATTAAACAATTGACTGAAGGAGGGGAGCAACAAGTGTCTGTATCCTTAACATTAGGGGAGCCCAGAATGTCAGTCCAAAAGGTAAGACAAAGCATTTGCAATCATCTTCAGCCAGAATTGCCAATGGATTATTCATTTTGGCCTCCTCCTGAGGTCCCCAGCATTACAGATGCCAGTCTTCAATCATTTTGATTCGCTTCCTGTGATATCAAGGAACATCTGAAGGTACTAGGTTACTACAAATACTAAAGGCCCTGATAGCATTCTGGCAGCTGTACAGGAGAATTGCACTCCAGAGGTTGCTCTGTCAAGCCAAGCTGTTCCAGTATGTCTACAAAACTGGCATCTACCCAACAATATGGAAAGTTGGCCAGTTGTGTTCTGTTAACAATAAGTAGGACAAATCCAGCCTGGCCAATTACGGCCTCATCAACCAGTTCTTAATTATCAGTAAAGTAATTGAAGAGATCATAAGCAGAGCTATCAAGCAACACTTGCTCAGCAACAATCTGCTTACCGATGCTCACTTTGAATTCTGTCACTCAGCTCCAAACCTCATTACAGGATCAAACATGAACTACACACCTTAAAGGTGAGGTGACAATGACACCCCTTGAGTAGAATTTAGCCAGGTTCGGCATCAAGAATCCCTAGATAAACTGCAAGCAATGGGAATTGGTGGTAAATTCTCCTCTGTTCAGAGTCACACCCGACATAAAGGAAAATGGCTGTGATTGTTGGAGGCAATCATCTAATGCCCAATGTAAGAGTTCCTGAGGGAGGTATCCTAGGCCAGACAACCTGCCCCTGCTTCATCAGTTACCTTCCCTAAGAGGGACATTTGTTGATGATTCCACAATGTTCAGTACCATTCATGATCCCTCAGACACTGAATGCGTCATGCCCACATTGCAGCAAAATTTGTACAATATTCTGGATTGTACTAATAAGTGACAAGTAACATTCACACCACAGAGGTGCCAGGTAATTACCGTCTCAAACAAGAGAGAAGTTAGCAATCTCCTGTTGAGGTTTAGCAGCATTGCCATTGCTAACTTTTCAACATCTGCAGTCAGGGTATTACAATTAATCAGAAGCTTAACAAAACCAGTCATATAAATACTGTGGAGCTCATGGCCAAAATAGTCTGAAGACATCCAATCTCATCTGATAGTTGAAGCTGAGGTGACTCAGGCCTGGTTCATACCTGATAGGAGACTACCTGGTAATACCAGGCTAGTAACCTAAAAAGAGTCTTGTAGTGCAGGCGTAATGTTCCTACTTTCGTGCCAGAAAGCCTAGGTTAAAATTCCACCTGCTTCCAAGGTTTTTCTAAACATCTCCCAACAGATTAGTTAGAAAACATTTATAAATGCAGTGGTGTCAAGAACAAGTCAAAGGCTGGGTATACTCCGGTAAGTAACTGATCTCCAGATTCCCCAAAGTTTGTCCACTAATCAGTCAGGAATATAATAGACATCATATACAACAAAGTAACTCACTTGCACCCTATCCACCACCTTAAACATCCATTCCCATACCCTCTGAGACATAGATTGGCAGCAGCACACGCCATCTGTAAAGTGCACAGCAGCAACATGCCAAACTTCATAAAGGCAGCATCTTCCAAACCAGAAGCTTCTATTATCAAAAATGACAAAGGCAGCTGGTGTGTGAGAACACCATCGTCTATGGGCTCCTCTCCAAGTCTCACACCTGCCTGACATTGACCGTCAGATTACTCACAACCATGAGACTGATGCCTTCACTGGCTTTCTGGTGCTTCATAGCATATGCCTGATAACTTCAGTCTTGGAAACATCCTCTCCACCACAGACACACTGTGGCAGGAGTGTGTATGATCAACAAGGCTCTTTGCAGCAACTTTCCAAAACTTGTGACCACAACCAGCAACAAGGTCAGCAGCACCACCAGGTAAAAGTTTTCCTTATAACTGCCCTGTCTTGGGACTATATTACTGTTCCTTCACTGTCACTGGACCAAAAACTTTGAACTCCTTTCCTAACAAGACTTTGGGTATACCTAGGCCATATGGACTGCAACAATTCAAGAATATAGCTCACCAATACCTCCTGAAGGGTAATTAGGGGATGGGCAACAAATACTGGCCTGACCAGTGATCTCAACTACTGAAAGAATTGAAAGAAATCTACATGTTCTGAATATTTCTCAAGGATTCACATGTCAATGCCTTCATCGAGATGGCATCTGGATCAATTCACAGCAGATGTGTGTACACTGTTTCTCATAAACAGGACTCATACTGCCAAAATAAAAGGAGTTACTGAACCCAATTTGAAATCTGAAAATTTGAAGTTATGAAGACAATTTAGGCTCTTACTTGGGTGCAAAAATTCAGCTGTGGAAGAGCCTTAGATTATACCTTGGAACCTTTCAATATCTTTTGCAAGGAATTAATAAATGATTGGTCAAAAAGAATGGACTGGAAAGTCCAAATATATGATTGAACTTTCAAACAAATAACAAGGCAACCCAGCTTGTGATCCTATTTGATGGACTTGCTCTGATGTTCTGTGAGATGTTACAAAGGAAGTTTGGTTCCTACTCTCCACAGCACTAACCCCATTGTTCAGGAGTGCTAAATTTCTGAAGGGCAGCTAACTTTCATGAGAAAACTTTCAGACAAACAACTGACACTGTCTGTTTATAAAAGTCTTGCAAGATTGCTAGACAGATTCTTGGAGCAGATAGCATAGCTTGGCATCTGTCTCATGAATGATCTTGAGAAACAGGTCCCCACCTCATTCACAGGTAAATATACCAGGTTCAACAGACGTGCTGGTAATACTTTGCCATTGATCAGTCTGATGTGCTATTTTTAAATTCATTCATGGGTTGTGGACTTTGCTGGCTGGCCAGCATTTATTTTTGATCCCTAGTTGCCCTTGAGAAGGTAGTGGTGAGCTGCATTCCTGAACTGTTACACTGTATGAGGTGTAGGTAGACTCACAATGCTTTTAGGGGTGGAGTTCCAGGATTTTGACTGATCAATACAGAAGAAAAAGCAATATAAATCATGATAGTGAGTGGCTTGAAGGGAAACTTGCAGGGGGCCATGTTCCCATGTATCTGCTGCCCATTTCCTTTTAGGTGGTCGTGGCCATGGGTTTGAAAGGCACTGGTCTACATAGCCTTGGTGAATTTCTGCTGTGGATCTTCTAGTTAGTACATACTTGTGCTACTGAGTGCCAGTCGCGGAAGGAGTGGATGTGGTACCAATCAAAAAAGGTGCTTTGCTGTAGATGGTGTTGAGTTCGAGTGTCATTGGAGCTACATTCATCCAGACAAGTGGGGAGACACTCATGACTTACAGATGGAGACTTGCTTTGGAATGTCAGGAGGTGAGTGACTTGCTGCACAACTCCTAGTCTCTGGCCTACTCTTGAAGCCAAAATTTTCATATGGCTAGTCCAGGTCAATTTCTGATATCATGATACCACCACTGCCCCTGCCAATCCAGAATGCTGACAGTAAGGAATTAAGTGATTGTGATGTCACTGAATGTCAAGGGCAATGATTAGATTCTCTCTTGTTTGAGACGGTCATTGCCTGGCATTTGTGTGGCACAATCATTACTTGACACTTTTTAGCCCAAGCCTGGATATTGTTCAGGTCTTGCTGCGTTGCAACATGGACTGCTTCAATATCTGAGGAATGGTTCAGAATATTGCACCATCATCAGCAAACATCATCACTTCTGATCTTATCATGGAGGGAAGGTCATTCATGAAGCAGCTGAAGATACTGGCCTCAGGACTGTACCCTGAGGAACTCGTGCAGAGATATCTTGGAGCTGAAATGACTGACAACCAACAAACACAACCATGTTCTTTCATGGTATCCAGATTTGACCTCAACCAGAGGAGAGTTTTCCCTTGATTTCCATTGACTCAGTTTTGCTAGGGCTTTTTGATTCTTCATTTGATCAAGTGCTTAGACGTGATATCAAGGGTGGTCAGTCTCATCTCACCTCTGGAATGCAACCCACTTGTCCATGTTTGGACCAAAGCTGTAATGAGGTCAGGAGCTGAGTGCCCAAACTAAATGTCAGTGAGCAGGTTATTGCTGAGCAAGTGTTGCTATACCATGCAATTGATGACACATTCCATCACTTTACTGACAGGCAAAAGTAGACTCTTGTGGCAGTAATTGGCTTTGTACAGGACCTAACTGGCAACTTTCCACATAGTCAGATAAATGCCAATGTTGCAACTTTACTGGAAAAGCTTAGCTAGGGGCATAGCAAATTCTGTATCTCATGGTTTCAGTAGTATGGCAGAAGGTTGTCAGGGCCAGTTTTCTTCAAAGAATATTGTCAGATTAGTAAGGATGATGCAAAGTATGTTTTGTCCCCTCCGTTGGTTCCCTCATCCCTGCTGCAGACCCAGTCAAGCAACTACATCCTTCTGGACTCGATCAGATTGGTCATTAATGGTGCTGGCAAGCCACTCTAGGTAATGGACATGGAAACCACCCAGTGTACATTCTGCTCACTTATCATTCTCAATGCTTTCTCCAAGTGCTATTCAACATGGAGAAATACGGATTCATCA
The DNA here is from genome assembly GCF_021869965.1 of Rhincodon typus. Taxonomy (NCBI): domain Eukaryota; kingdom Metazoa; phylum Chordata; class Chondrichthyes; order Orectolobiformes; family Rhincodontidae; genus Rhincodon; species Rhincodon typus. The sequence goes on from NC_063345.1 coordinate 38,789,123, forward strand.
GTCAAGAGTTGGGTACAGCAGTATGTGGCAATTAGTAGAGGTTTCATTGCCCGTGTTTGAGCTGAGGCCATGAGACCTCAAAGAGCACAGATGTTTAGGACTCCCAGTGAACTCCCTCTCAACTGTATACCACTGTGTTGCCACGTCTGCTCCTGAGACATGACATAACCAGGGATTGTAATGTTGTTGTCTGGACATTATGTGTAAAATATGATACCCATGAGTATGATTATGTCATGTTGTTTCTTGACTAGTCTGTGAGATAGCTCACTAGCCCCAAGATGTTGTTAAGGAGGATTTTGCATAGTCAGTGGTTGAGTTTGGACTTGTTCTTTCTGTTGTCTTATTTGAGGCCAAGAGTTCCCTCCAGCTTGTGCTCTTTTTAAAGTAATTGATACAAATTAGTGGCTTGTTGGGTCACTTCAGAGGGCAGTTAAGAGTCAACCACTTTGCTGTGGATCTGGAGTCATATGGAGGTAAGGGCAGCAGGTTTTCTTCCTTAAAGGACTTTAGCATTAGTAAACCAGTTGGGTTTTTACAACAATTGCTAATGGTTTTCTGATCACTGTTTGACTTTTAATTCCAGAATTTAATTAAATTCAAATTTCATCAATGCCATGGTGGCCTTGGAACCCAGGTCCCCAAAATATTGCCTGGGACTCTGGATTACTAGTCCCGTCACAATGCCACTATACCACCACTTCCCCTTATTTGAAAGCACTGAATATTGTGATTGGTGTTGAGGGTGACTCCTGAATAAGTTACAGAATGACAATTTGTCAGGTATTCACATGGTGATGCTATTGGAGGTCTGCTGGCACAATATTCTTTCGAAACAGAAGCCTCAACAGTTACAACATCTCCCAAGGTCAGGGGATATCATTCGTCCTTGAATATTCATTTTGAGAAAAGCTACAGCATAAAACATCGGAAGATCACCAATAGCAAGTTAACTCGAAACTGTGATGGTAGTGACAATAAAATCAGCGCCAGTCCTTGAAATAAGGGTTGGTTAGAAAACTTGAAACCAAGGACAAACATCAAGCATTCTTGTTTGCATAATGAGTAGCCTAAGCAATAAAATTGATTACTGTGAATTTTAACTTACATTAACAACAAACTACATGCATTAGATACCAACCTTAATTGTAGTAGTTTCACTAGATTGGAAAAGCAGTGAAATAATGAAATGGGAAACTTACACAGGACACTCGATGCAGCATTAGTAACATCATAGTCTTCCAGAAAGTCATATATAAAACACAATTAGTTCCTCTGTCAAAACAAAGTGGTTTTATATGCATCCAGTCAACAGGATTAATCCCCAAAAAGCCTGTAACAAATGGGATTGATGCTGTCCATATATTTATTGAGGTGGATTTATGGAGTGTGACAGTTTGAGGGCAATCACTTGTGCTCTCAAAAAAAGCATTTCACTCTGTTAAGTGCAACTGGCCATATGTTGTCTTAAATTAAGTCTGACCTTATACAGCAATCACTTGATTCATGCACTTCTTTTATTGTGGGACTGGTTCTATTTATTCACTCATTTTTAGAATGAATGTATGCAACTCTTAATTAAAAACACCTGAGTAAATGCTCCACCATAGCCATCTCAAGTTAAGTGTCAATAATAGTACCTTTTTTCAGTCAGTGTTCAGACCTTTTCAAATGGGTATCTATCCTTAACTTAAAAACATGCACAAAGCTCTCATATTTCTGCAGTATTATGTAGGAAAATGTTAAGTGGGACGAGAATAAAATGAAAAGAATTTTAAAATAATGTTGTCACAAGACAAAGAATGGATTTCTTTGCCACCTACTCATTACTTGTAAAATTATCCAGATTAAATAGCAATTCTGAAATATTTTACTCCATATGCTGGTTTAGGAATTGGAATACTGAAGTGACTCCTTCAATCTGCATTTAGTTGTATAGGTTTGAAACTGTATAGTGAGTGCAATATCTTTGGAGACAGGGCTAGGCATTTTTCATTTTGATGACTTGTGCCTTATTATTGCCACTCTTTCCATTTAGTAGTCTAGTCAAGTAGCAAAAACCAGATGAGGATGCATTCAAACATTTATTAATACTAGTAATCAATATTTAGAGGTGGAAATTGATGCTGGTGGTAGCAAGAAGAGGCAATAACAAAGTAGGAGTTAATTTTACACTTCATTCAAGTTAACAAAGAGGGTAATTGGGCAGTGTAATGTTGAGCTGAGCTGCTGATTCACTCCCACCTGCATTGCACTGCTGTTCAAGTCTTCTCATTGGGAGGATAGTATTTTATTCGTCAAGCAACAATGCCAACCTCATTAAATCACCACAAATGCCTTTTCAAATTACTCAATATGATTTTTTTTTGTAATGTTAAACATTGTGTCTCCTTTATTTCCAGTGACTGAACAAGGTCAATACCACAGTTCTGTGGAAGGGTCACTGGACCCAAAACGTTAACTCTGATTTCTCCTCACAGATGCTGCCAGGCCTGCTGAGCTTTTCCAGCAATCTCTATTTTGTTTCTGATTTACAGCATCCACAGTTCTTTCTGTTTTTATTAAGGTCAATACTTACAGACTACCCCTGATATATCACACAATGAAAGGCCATCTTAATTTTTATTTCAAATTATATTCATGAATTTAATAATAGAAATGCCTGTCTTGCTGTATAAAGTGAAAACAGAAATTTATAGACCAAAATGTTCTCAAACGAAGAACAGGAGAAATTTTCCAAAATCCTTCAGAACACAACACATTGATAGGAATCAATACCAGAAAAATCTGCTATTAGTCTCAAAAAGTGTGAAACTGATCAAAGATTATTTACAGCACAGGAAGAGGCTATTCTGCCTGTCGTGTCTGTGCTGACTCTCTGCAAGAGCAATTCATCCATAGAACCTTGCAAGTCTTATCTCTCTTCTTGAGTTCTCTTTTGAAGGCCACAATTAAATTTGGCTTGAAATCAGGCTCTGAAAGTGCCTTACAGATATTCACCATTCCTTGTGCAACAATATTTTTCTTTATTTCACCACTGCTTGATTTATTAATACTGTAAATTAGTACCCTCTAGTTCTCTACCAGCCCTTCCAATAATGGGAACATTTTCTTCCCTACCTAGTCTGCCCAGAGACTAAAAAAACAGAGATTACTGGAGAAACTCAACAGGTCTAGTAGGCTCTGTGGAGGGTTCTGAAGCAGTGTCCCTGGACCCAAAACATTCGCTCTGCTTTGTCTGCATAGAGCTGCCAGAACTGCTGAGTTTCTCCATTAATTTATGCTTTTGCTTCAGATTTCCAGCATCCACAGATCTTTAGGTTTCTTTTTTTATGTAGACAGCCCAGAAACCTTGTTGATTTTGAACAATTCAAATCTATTCTTAATCTTTGCTTGCTGCTAAAAACAACCCCAGCCTTGCTAATCTATCACTGTAACTGAAATCCCTTGTTCCTAAAACATTCATTGTAAATTTTTCTGCACCCTATCTTTGTTTCCACATCCCTGCTAAAGTGCTATGTCCAGAATTGGAGTCAATACTTCACTTGAGGGGTGAACAATGTTTATAAATGTTTACCATACATCCTTGCTTTTCTACTTCACACATTGATTTATAAAGTCCTGGGTCCCTTTGGATTTTTAGTTGCTTTCACTATTGTGTTGCTAATTTCAATGATTTGTGAAATTACCCAAATGATTCTGCATGCAGCTGCACCGTCTTCAAAATTGTATTCTTTCTTTTATATTTTACATAATGATGGAGAAATATTAAGATGTGTCTGAATATCAAAATGCTCTTATTAGAAAGGGTCAGGAGTTAACAACATGAAATTCCGCTTTATGATCTTTTGTCACGAGAAAGCATTTTGAAATGGTATAATGAAAACGTCACTTACTGCAATATGAATGCATCTTGCGGGTTGTGCGGAGGCCTATTTCTGGATATTGCGATTGAGTTTTACAATTAATCTTCTCCTGACTTTATACGTTACAGTGGAGTTAATGTAGGGTATGAATATCGTTTCTGCTTTGCTGTTATAATAGAACTGTGCATGCTATTAAGAGCTACAAAAGTAGCGTAGAAACATAGACAATAGGAGCAGAAGTAAGCCATTCAGCCCTTTGAGATTGCTCCTTCATTCATTATGATCCTGGCTGATCATCAAACTCAATAGCCTGTTCCTGCTTTTCTCCCATATCCTTAGATCCCTTTAGTCCCAAGTGCTATATCCATTGCCTTCTTGAAATCATACAATGTTTGGGGTCTGACTGCTTTCTGTGGTAGCAAATTCTACAGGCTCACCACTCTCTGGGTGGAGAAATTTCTCCTCATCTCAGTCCTAAATGGTTTACCCTGTATCCTTAGACTGTGACCCCTGGTTCTGGATTCCCCCACCATCCAGAACATCCTTCTTGCATTGACACCGTCTAGACCTGTTTTAATTTTATAGGTTTCTTTGAGATTCACCTGCGATCTTTTGAACGCTAGCAAATATAATTCCAACCAATTCAACTTCACCTCATACATCAGTCCATCATCCCAAGAATCTGTCTGGCGAACCTTTGATGCACTCCCTCTATAGCAAGAGCATCCTTTCTCAGACGAGGAGTCCAGAACTGCGCACAATATTTCAGGTAAGGTCTCACCAAGGCCCTGTATAATTGCAGTAAGACATCGCTGCTCTTGTACTCAAATCCTCTTGTTATGAAAGCCAACATATCATTTGCCTTTTTTTAACCGGCTGCTGTCCTTGCCTATTTACATTCAGTAACTGGTGTACAAGGACATCCAGGTTTCACTGCATATTCCCCTTTCTCAATTTATAGCCATTCAGATAATAACCTGTTCTCCTGTTTTTGCTACCAAAATGGAAACCTTCACCTTTATCCACATTGTACTTCATCTGCCTTGTATTTGCCACCCACTCAGCCTATTCAAGTCACACTGATGCATTCCTGCATCCTCCTCACAGATCACCCTTGTGCCCAGCTTTGTGTCATCCAAAAATGTGTAGATATTACATAAAAAAAAATGCAGAAGAGCTACAGATGCTGGAAATCAGAAACAAAAACAGACATTGTTGGAAAAACTCAGCAGGTCTGGCAACATCTGTGGACAGAAATCAGAGTTAACATTTCAGGTCCAGTGACACTTCCTCAGATCTAATGCTGCCAGACCTGCTGAGCTTGTCCAGAAATTTCTCTTTTTGTTTAGAGATATTACATTTGGTTCCCTCATCTAAATCATGAATACGTATTGTGAATAGCTGGGACCCTCGCACTGATCCCTGCTGTACCCCACTAACCACTGTCTGCCATTCAGAAAAAGACGCGTTCATTCCTACTGTTTGTTCCCTGTGTGCCAACCAGTTTTCTATTGCAGTTAGACATCGCTGCTCTTGTACTCAAATCCTCTTGTTATGAAAGCCAACATACCATTTGCCTTTTTTTAACCGGCTGCTGTCCTTGCATGTTTACATTCAGTAACTGGTGTACGAGGACATCCAGGTTTCACTGCATATTCCCCTTTCTCAATTTATAGCCATTCAGATAATAATGGCTATAATCTCCACCTGCAATCCCGTGCACTTTAATTTCATACACTCATACGGAAATTCTATTGAAAGCGTTCTAAAAGCCAAAAAAAAACTGCACCCACTGGCTCCCTTTTATGAACTTTACTAGTTACATCCTAAAAAAATTCCAGTAGATTTTCATTTTGTAAATCCATGCTCACTTTGTCTGATCCCACCATTGTTTTCCAAGTACTCCACCATTAAATATTTTATCATGGACTCCAGCAATTTTTTCCACTACCAGCTCAGGTCCACTATCAGGCTCACTGGTCTATTGTTCCTGGATTTCTCTTTGCCTCCCTTTGTAAATAGAAAGATTATATTAGCAATCCTCCACCTTGTAGTAACTTTTCTAGGGTGTATAGCATCTTAGAAGATGGTCACCAATGTATTAACTTCCTTAAGTACTTTGGGATGTAGATTATCAGGTCCTGAGGATTTATTGGCATTTAGTCACATCAATTTCCCAAAGGCCATTTCCCTACTAATACTGATTTCCTTGGGTTTATCCTTCTCACTAAACCCTGCATTCACCAACATTTCTGGTATGTTATTTGTGTCCTCCTTTGTGAACACAGAACCACAGTATTGATTTAGTTGTTCAGCCAATTCTTTGTTCCCTGGTATAAATTCTCCTTCCTTTAAATCTCATTTGCCTTCACCAATCTTTCACTTCACGTTCTCTGCAAGCTTACTGTCATCATCTTTTTCTCTTAATCAATGCCTTTGTCCTCATTTTCTGAATTCGAGACTGTTCCCACTCTCAGGTCATTTCTTGTCAATTTGTATGTCTTGTCCTTTGATCTAATAACATCTCTAATTTCCCTTGGAAGCCATCATTTGGCCATCTTTCCCATTCTACTTTTGCATCAGATAGGAATGAATGATTTTTGCAGTTCACGCATGTGCTCTTTTGAATGTTTGCCATCGCTTTTCTACTGTCAATTCTTTAATTAATGTTTCTAAATTCATCATAGCCAACTTGTACCCCATACCATTGTAATTTCCTCTGTTTAGATTCAGGATTCTAGTCTCAGAATAAACTCTATCAATCTTCATCTTCATGACAAATTTTGTTATATTGTGATTGTTCTTCCTTAAGGGACCACACACAACTTGAGTGCCTATTATTCCTTTCTCACTGCACAATACCCAGATGGCCTGCTCTCCAGGTGGTTCCTCAATGTATTGGTGCAGAGAACCATCCCCTATACACGCTAGGAATTTCTCCTCTATGGTACCATTACATAACAAGGCAATAAAAAGAGATATCAAGGACTGCAGATGCTGGAGTCAGAGATAACACAGTGTGGAGCTGGAGGAACGCGACAGGTCAGGCAGCATCAGAGGAACAGGAAAGCTGATGTTTCGGGTCGGGACCCTTCTTCAGAAAAGGCAATGAAAAGAATTCACATTTTACTTCCATTCATACACAAGAACATTTATCATTTTCCAATGAGTTTACTTTTTATCAGAATTAAGTTGTATTTAAATTCTATGTACCCCATTTAGTTTGATCAAATTTGATGCCTTAAATAAAACAATTAAGCAGCAAATGTAATATTAAATGGATGGAGGCCATTATCAGGTTAGCTGTGATCATGTTAAATGGCATATGGGAACTCAAGAGACTGAATGATCTACTCCCCTTCCTAATTCTTCTGCGCTTATGTGAACAAATGAATAGCCAGATTAAGCATTTGTTTGACTTTAAGATAAGTTTAAATTTGTCTTTATTTCTTATGACAAGTGTTTTAACTTAAAAAGATGTGACAACACTTGTCAGCCATGTGTATTTCACCATTGAACTATAAAAAAAGTTCAGAATTTCTTTCTCAATAACGGCAAAACTGATAGAGTCTGATGTCCTTATTCCTCTAAAACTGACAGCAACATCTGGAGTCCACATGTGTAGAAAATCCGACTCTGCCATCAGTGATTCCATGCTTCCCAGTGGTGCCTTATTGAGACAAATTCTCCTCGCCCAGCTCCAGACACAATCAAATAGAAATCACCTCATTGAAAATGATTTGCCTCACTGTACAAACAATCAAAAAGTTACACATTGTTGAATGAGGAGTAGCTGGGACTTTAACAGAGTACTATTTTCGTAATTACTGTTAAAATACCTTCATTGTCCATAAAAAACAGATTTTATATTTCGATATTTTAGAGTCCTAGAATCGTACAGCTTAAATGAGCCCTTTTTGCTCATTGACTCTGCGCTAACTTATCTACACAAATTGCACTTTCCAGCACTTGAGCCCTAGTCTTGACATTTCAAGTGTCCATCCGACATACCTTTTAAATGTTTTAAGGTTTCCTGCCTGTACTACCCTCCCAGGTAGTGCATTTCAGATTCCCACCTCCCACTGGCTGAAAAGAAATTTCCTTAAATCCCCTTTAAACCTTCTGCTCTTTACCTTGAATCTACATCCCGTCATTATTGACACTTCAGCTAAGGGCAACAGTTGCTTCCTATCCACTATGTCCGTGTTCCTCACAAACTTATATACCTCAATCAGGTCCCCCTCAATATTCTCTGCTCTGAAGGAAACAACACAAACCTATCCAGCTTCTCTTCATATTACTAGATCCCTATCTCATTAATCTAGAGTTACACATCTCATACTAATTCTATATACATATACAATATTAAACACAATCATTTCTATCTTATAAAAACATTTTTATATTAAACCTGTGATAAAACATCCACAATAACATTTTCACAATCTGCAACATGTACAATCTGTAAATTAAATGCTTGTAAAATAAGATTCCAATGAAATAATCTGATGTTCTTGTCTTTAAATCACTCCAGAAATGTCAAAGGATTGTGATCGGTATACACAATCGTCTCCGATGCATTGTTTGTACCGTAAACATTAAAATGTGGCAAGGCCATTACCAAACTCAATAGCTCTTTTCCTATGGTTGAATATTTTTTCAGGTGGATGTTGAGTATTTTTGAAAAATAACCGATTGGTCTGTCAATTCCACAATCATCCTCCTGTAACAACATAGCTCCAACCTCTACATCCTCCTGTAACAATACAGCTCCAAACCCCACATCCTCCTGTAACAACACAGCTCCAACCCCTACATCCTCCTGTAACAACACAGCTCCAAACCCCACATCCTCCTGTAACAACACAGCTCCAACCCTTACATCCTCCTGTAACAACACAGCTCCAACCCCTGCATTCTCCTGTAACAACACAGCTCCAACCCCTACATTGGTTGCATCGATGGTGACTTTAAAGATTTTCAAGAAATTTGGCGTGGCTAAAACTGGTGCAGTGGTTAACACTGCTTTTAAATTCTCAAAAGCCTCCTGGCATTGTTCTGTCCACCAGAATTTAACGTTCTTTTTTAACAAATCCGTTAGTGGTACCACTATGCTGTTAAAGTTTGGTACAAATTTCCTGTAGAATCCGCTCAATCCTAAAAAACTCATGGCACTTCCTTCTTCGAGACTGGTCTTGGAAATTCCTTGATTGCTTTCACCTTCCTCGGTGTCATCTGTCCGTATCCAATGTAATGCCCTAAGAATGTCACTTCCACCTTCACAAACTTTGTTTTTGCCAAATTTATGACCAATTTTTCCTTCCGTAGACTCTCAAAGAGCTCTGCCAAAGGCTCCATGTAATCTTTCCACGAATGACTAAAGATCGTTAAGTCATCTATTAGTCAATCTTGCAACAACTCTGTTCAAAACCTTTGAAAAGTGGCTGGTGAATTTTTCATTTTGAAGGGCATCACTTTAATTGATATAACTCATTTGGAGTTACAAAAACAGAAACTTCTTTCATTCTCTCCGACAAAGGTATTTGCCAGTAACCACAAAGTAAGTCCAACTTTGTGATGTAAGTGGCTTGTCCTACTTTTTGCACACAGTCCTCCAGCCTTGGAATTGGGTATGAGTCAGATTTGGTCATGGTGTTGACCTTCCATTAATGTACACAGAATCATAGAGTACCATTGTGTTTGGGAACCAACATGATCAGTGAACTACACTCACTTTGGCTCTATGACATCTTCTTGGAGCATCCCTTCCACTTCCTTCTGAACCTGTGCTGCTTTGAGAAGATTAAGCCTAAAGGGGTCTTGTTTTATTGGAACAGCATTCCCTGAGTCAACCTCATGGACTAGGGTATTAGTCCTCACCAATCTATTTCTACATATGTCCTCATAGCACTGTAGTAAGTCTTTCAATTAAGTTCTCTGTCCCTAAGTCATATAGCTCACCACCCTATCTCATTCTTTAAGGGCTTTCTCATTATTCAATTTATTCTGAGCCACATTAAAATCTGAGACATCTGGATTTGATTCCTCACTCTGAGTGGCAGTAACTAATACCAGTTTTTCCAGCTCCCTTTCCCTGTCTTAGCAAGTTCCCAGCATGCTCACATAACATACCCAATTTTTTTTTTCCTATCTGACATCTTTACCAGATAATTCATCTAACGTAATTTCTGAATCTGATAGGGACCACTAAGCCTTGCTTTGAAGGGATCTCCTACCACTGGTAATAGAACCAATACTTTATCCCCATGGGCAAATGTACGAATTTTAGATTTCTTATCTGCTTCTTGCTTCATTAGATGCTATGTCACCTTGAAATGTTGTCTAGCTAATTCACCTGCTTTGTTCAATTTTTCTCTCACCTCAGATACATAATCCAACTGTGAGATCTCCGACTTCGGACCTATCAACTTTTCATTAATTAATTTTAAGAGCCCTCTTACTCCGATAGCAATTCAAAGTAGTATACTGAGTCGATTCATTTGGAGCATCTGTAATAACAAGTAATATAAATGGGATACATCTATCCCAATCATTTTGGTAATTATAGCAATAAGCCCTCAGCTCTGTCTTTAGGGTCTGATACCACTTTTCCAATGCTCCCTGGGATTCAGGATGGTACCCACTTGATTTAAAGTGTTGGATGCCTAAACTATCCATGACCTCCTTAAATAATTTGGCAGTAAAATTGGATCCTTGGTCTGACTGAATCTCCCTGCGTGGTCCATAATGGGTAAAGAAAGCTATCAACTCCACCACAATCATACCTTTACACTCCATAATGGAATTGCCTCTGGAAACCAGATAGACACGTCAATTTATGGTTAGTAAATACTGGTTCCCACTTTCGGTTTTGGGGAGGGGACCTACACAATCCATGAAAGGTTCTTCATATGCTGGAATTGGCATTAAAGGCACTGCTTTTATCACTGCCCATGGCTTTCCTACCATCTGACGCATGTGACTGGTACAGCAAAATTCAACCATATCTTCATGTAATCCAGGTCAATAGCAATGCTTCTGAATCTTAGCCTGAGTCTTCCTCACTCCTAGATGACCTTCTACAGGTAATTTGTGTGCTACTCGCAATACCTCCCTGTCAGTATTCTATCGGCAACACAATCTGGTGAACATTCTCCCTATTTCTCACCTGCACTAATCTGCCTTAAAATTTTATCCTTAGGGTAGTAGCATTCTGGAATACATTCTGATTCCTGTTCTGAGAAGGCTTTATGACATAAAGCCTTTATCATTTCATATTTTTGTTGTAATTCCATTAATCTTTCAGAGCTTAACACCTCTGCCTGAACCCTATCTGCTTAAGGTATTCTTTTGCTATTTTATCACACAGAGTATCAGCTAACTGGACATCAACTCCTTCATTTTTCTCTTTTGTTTTCCCTTCTTGTTTTAACTTATGGCTATGGGATCTTGTTACAACACAGTCCGGAAAAACTCCATGGTATTTTCCTTATAACTCATTAGTTCCTGATGTTGTTTTGGATTCTTCACTACAAAGGGCATCACTCCCACCTGTGATCCGGCTATATTATTTCCAAGAACAAACTGTATTCCTGGAATTGCTGATTGTTTTCTTTCACTCCCACTATCACTTCCCCAGTCTTGATGAGACTTTCGAGCCTTATCTTACACAGGGGAACAATAATCCCCTCTCCATTTATTCTGCAGATTATCACTCTCAGGAAATATTTCAGAAGGAGTGAAAATAATTTCATCTCTTACTATTAGAGACTGACCAGCTCCTGTATCTCTCAATATTCTCACTTTTTTACTTATTCCCCCTGTTCCACCAGAGTAAACCTTACCCACACAGGTGACTCGTGACTGGCCTGCATACTCTCCTGCAGCTCCTCGACTTCTCTTGAGATTTCCTTTGCTACCTCAACTAATCCCATCGGTTTAGCCTCTCTTACCACATCCTTTTCCCCAGTGCTTTCTTAAACCACCAGCACAGTGACTTTGTGTTGCACCTGATTGCAGTGAAAATACCTAGGTCTTTCATTTCTTTTCCACCTTCTTGGGTTTCCCCTTTCATGTGGTAAACTGTTCCCAGCGTAATCTACGATAACACGGTGTAGAGCTGGATGAACACAGCAGGCCAAGCAGCATCAGAGGAGCAGGAAAGCTGACGTTTCGGGTCGAGACCCTTCTTCAGAA
>NC_063345.1:38806184-38811521 GCF_021869965.1 Rhincodon typus
GCTCCTCTGATGCTGCTTGGCCTGCTGTGTTCATCCAGCTCTACACCGTGTTATCTCAGATTCTCCAGCATCGGCAGTTCCTACTATCCCAGTGTGATCTACTTTTTGTTTGTCATTGAAGGATCTCCCAGTCTCCTAATTTCTATCCCTCACAGAAAGAAATTGCTGTCAGAAGCTAGATTTCGATTTATGCACTAATGCGTATTCATCCACCATCTCTGCAGCTCATCTCGCTGTTTTAACTTTCTGTTCCTCAACATGAGTTCTTATCATTTCTAGAAGTGAGTTTTTAAACTCCTCTAGCAGAATAACATCCCTAAGATCTTCATATGTCTTTTCTATCTTTAATGCTCTCACCCATCTATTGAAGTTGCTCTGCTTAATTCTTTCAAACTCAATAAAAGTCTGACCTGGTTCCTTTATTACATTTCTGTCTGTATGCTTCTTGTTTCAATTCATAGGCACTCAAAATAGCCTGCTTTACTCCTTCATACACTCTGACAGTGCTGCAAACACCTCACTGGACCGGCTTGCCAACTTGATCTGAATTAACATTACCTACACAGTCTCTGGCTAGTTCATCTGGTTAGCCAATTTCTCAAAGGAAATGAAAAAGGCTTCTGCATCTTTTTCATCAGATTTTGGTAATGTTTGGACATACTTGTATCTATCCCTACCAGGCTGTTAGCTACAATGAATTTACTCATCATCACTTCTATCTTGTACTTTTGCATTTGAAGTCTTTTTCTTTCAAGTTCCAAATTCATCTTTTCCAACTTGAATATTCTTTCCCTTTCTTTATCTTTAGGTTCACTTTCTGCTTTTAACCATAATTCAAAATCACTTCTTCCTTTCATTCTCTAACTCCAGTTGTTTTATTTGAAATTTAATTTATTCTAACTCCACTGCACTTGATGGTTGCTCTGGTATACCTAAATGCTTGGCTAACTTCCTTTACAATTTCACCTTTCTTCTTATTGCTAGTTAAACCCAATTCTAGCCTATCTGCTAATTCTAAAAGTTTCTCCTTTTCTGCCTTTTTAACCTTTCTTGGCAAATTTGGGAAGCATCTTCAACCCTCAGAAACTCTTTAGGAATTTTAAGAGCCATTTCACCACTTTTGATTTAACCAATAACAAGCAACCGAAATTAAACAGATTTTCCACTTCTCACTTAAGTTATTTTTTAAAGATCTACGACACTAATCCTCTAGTCTGGTTAAATCTGCTGGGACTGTTGCACCTTAAATCTGTTCAATCCATTCAGATCTGCTCAAATCCCAGACACGAGCTGGCCGGATCCTGGACCCGAGCCCGCAGTATGTTATAAAGTAGAGGTTGACCCCCCTCTGATAACTAAAACCGAAACACCCAGAAAGGAGTTCCTCGCCCTGTAATCTTTAAACATGGATTGTGAAAAGTGGTGTAACCTGCCTTTACTGCAAGTTCTAGTGGTCAAATAAAATTAAACCTTAACATTAACTTAACGATCAACAAGAAATAATTTATTTATCTTACTCTAACAGTGAAGAAACTAACTAAATTATTAACAAACTGAATAAGTGCCTTCTAAGTACTGACTAATCCCAAATAAAACAAGATTCTAATGGTATGCTATTCCAATAAATGCAAGTTCCACTTATATATAATGAAACAAAAAAAATAGAATTTACTCTCTTGAAATTACAGCCAGGTTACATTTCTTTTGAAATGTTGTGTGCCTTCTCCATTGAATGTCCTGTCAGGAATGCCTTTTCCATTGAATATTCAGTCATGAATACCTTCTCTGTCAAATGTTCTGTCAGGAATATTAACTTGTTGTGCTGTTGGTACTTTTGATTTAGATGGTGCTTTCTCTAAGACTTAGAGCAGACTGTGAGAGCCAACAATGCTCTCTTGAAAGCTGAGAGCTGTTAACTCTAGCAGATGGCAGTTAATTCTCCAACTTTTCCAATTGCCCTCTGCTTTTATCCCCTTGATGAGATATCAATTTCTTACAATGAGATTGGTCCTATGTTGTCAAAGCCACTAGATTTAAATTTAGTTGGATTTTGGTATCTCAATGCCTGATTCAAACTGATTGGCGAAAATCAAAACTTGTTGTCTTGATAACAAAACAAAACTGCTGCTTGGCCTGCTAACTGTCCTGTTCTTTGATACAAATGTTTCAATTTGAAGGCTCTCTGTGCACCTGTAAACCCACAAGCTGTTGCCCATAGACATCCTGTTTGAATCTCAAAGCATAGAAAAAGCACATCATCTTTTAAAAGGACCACACATTGCTTTCCCCCTTAACATTTTACAAACATCAATGCTTAACAAGTGCCAAATTCAAACATTCTGCTTTCCAATCCACAAATTCTCTACCGAACTTCGCAATAATTAACCACTATTGGCCAATCTTCATGTCATCTGCAAACTTACTTGTCATCCCACCCACATTCTCTTCTACATATTGTTTATATATATTATGAACAATAGTGGACTCAATACTGATCCCTGTGGTATACCACTGGACATGAGCCTCCTGACACACAAACTCTATCTCCCACCACTAAGCCAATTTTGGATTCATTTTGTCAAGGTACCTTGGATCCCATGTGCTTTTTCTTTCTTGATCAGCGTCCCATGTGAGCCCTTGTCAAAGGCTTTGCTGAAATTCATATAAACTACATCAACTGTGTAATGCTTATCTGCACATCTGATCACCTCCTCGAAAATTTCTACAAGATTTAGTTTGTTTTGCCCAAACACCCTTCTCGAAAAGTGGAACCCGCATTAGCTGTCATCGAGTTCTCTGGCATCTTCCCCTGAGGCTGGAGAGGAACTACAAAGTTGGGTCAGTGCCCCTGTAATTTTATCCCAGAGTAACTTGAATACAACTCATCTAGACCTAGGCATTTGTCTACTTTTAAGACTGGCAAAACTTCTAACACCACCTCACAAAACTCCAAAATTATAAACTATTAAAGAAAATTGTTTATAATATTATGTGCCTGTTTAATGTGTGCAATATCATATATTGTGCTCCCTAAAATTTTAATAAATTGAATAAAAAGAATTTTATTGAAAAGCAAGATGTGTTGCTGGTGTAATTTTGCCTCCAATGTAGTGGTTTAATTGATTTAACAACAATGTTATCTCCCATAACTCAGTGCACATATCATGGTATTCAAAAATCCTAGAGACATTTATTACGACTAAATATTCTGTGCAAACATTACATTCCTTAGGCACATAAGTGTCTGTACTAATATTAAGTTATTTGATTACAACAGAAGGCACCCTTTTAATAGTATGTTATGCTTTGACTCATCCCAGGTTAAGATGGGCATGAGACTTTTATACTGGCAGGTCACATGCTGTAATACATTAATGATATCATGAACATGTGTTCAAAAGGAAATACTAAAATGAAGACCATGAAACATTATAAAAAGACCCCTTTTTCTAAAGTTAAAATCTTATGCCAAACAAACATGTATGATTCTACATAGGCTAGTGTTTTCAATTCTATAAACATGTAAAACAGAGTTTGCAGGAGTAATACTTCAAATTTCAATTTAATGGAGGTTTGACAATTCATCCTGACCTAATAACCTTATGCCCATCTGGAGAAGTATTGTTGTTCTCTGTTGCTCTTGTTTGATGACTTGATTGTCTTGCTGCTCGTTGCTGTCACTCATATATCACCCACAATCATCATCATCATCAGAGTGTTCTTCCACAAGAAAGTGTGGAAGAACACTCTGATGATGATGATGATTGTGGATGATATATGAATGACAGCAACGAGCAGCAAGACAATCAAGTCATCAAGTACATTGATTTGAGCTGGCTTCTGTTCCTTCATCATGAAGTGTCATGATCAGCAATGATTTTGCATGATCCTGACTGGTAAGAAAATCTTTGTTAGTATCCAAGTATTTGTATTTGTATTTCTAACTTACACTCACTGCACAGTCTGCAGGTTTGGTAGTTCTTTACCTGCTCACTCATCATGTATTTATTTCATTCTCGTATGTCCTTGAAGAAGAATGTCTTGTAGTTTCATAATGTTTAGATAGTTGGTTGAAGCTTGATACTTGATGATCATTGATTTAATTGCACATACCTTTTGTTCTACTAGACTGTTTGAGCATGGATAGTGGGTCACAATGTGATATGAGTCACTTCTGATTTAGTACATGTCTTTAAATGGTCTGCCAGTGTATTGCAGTCGGTTGTCAGACACTGCCTGATCCAGGACATCAAATAAACTGAAAATAACACTCATTGTGTCAGCACTCATTGTGTTGCTAAGTTGTCAAACAATGGAAATTTAGACAAGTAATCTGTCACAAGGATGTTATATTCCCTGTGAACTGTAAATAAGCCTTTTGTTACTTTCAGGCAATGAGCAGAATGTAGATGCTATTTCTATTGCTAATGTTGATATGTCTCACATGCCTCACAAACATTCAGAAGGCATTGAAAATCCTGATTCGTCCTTGGTCAGTTCTTCTTTTTCTGTAGCTCCTCCTGAGGTGTTTTAGCACCGGGTCCAGTTCCTCCAACAGTGCCTCTGATACGGCAGCGTGTAACACACAGTAGATCGCCTTTTGTGCCCGGAGTGTCTTGATGGAATTCATTCTCTTCTTCAGGTGGCAAAGGCATTGAGGTGGTGACATCTCCTGTGTCCATCTCAAATTCCAAGGTATCTTCAATGCTTGACAGAGAAGAAGAACCCATGAGTTCTGGAAAAGTTGGAAAGGCTGTGGAGGAGCCAAGCACATTTTGCTTCCACACTATTTGCGAGTTTGCAGCTTTCACATGGTCCACTTGCTTATTCAGGACCATTGCATCAACCCGAACTTTATATATCACTAGACATGAGCACGGGTCAACCATACCTCTTACCCATGCATGGCCATTCATGTGGTTCCTACACCAAACTTTGTCCCCTGAAGTAAACTGTCTCTCTCACTTAGTGAAGGCTTGTGTCTGGCATTGGTGTTCCTGATGCCGTTTCAGCCTCCGCACCCCCCGCAAGGGCCCAGAAAGATCAGATTTAACCTGGTGCAGAGATCTCTGCTCATTAGCATCTCTGTTGGAGATATTCCTGTGATCGCATGAGGGGTGGTCCTATAATCAAATAGGAACTGGGGCAGTTTGATATCTAAGTACAGAGGGAGCACATGCTGTGTCCTGCAGCAGAACGGAGCGAGCACAGGCTGAGTCTCTCAGTGGAATGGAGCGAGCACGGGCCGAGTCCCTCTGTGGAGTGGAGCAAGCACGGGCTGAGTCCCTCTGTGGAGTGGAGCAAGCACGGGTTGAGTCCCTTGGTAGTACGGAGCGA
>NC_063345.1:38811531-38816330 GCF_021869965.1 Rhincodon typus
CTGTGGTACGGAGCGAGCACGGGCTCAGTCCCTCGGTGGAGTGGAGCGAGCAAGGGCTGAGTCCCTCTGTGGAGTGGAGCCAGCACGGGTCGAGTCCCTTGGTGGAGTGGAGCGAGCACGGGCCAGATCCAGCATCAGAGCGAACAGGTGATTCCCGGAGCAGCAGCAGAGTGAGTCCTGGATAGAGGCCGGCACTTGGAGCCAGGATGGCCTCTTGCTCTGGGGCCTGCAGGCACAGACTGGAACTTAAATACTTATGGTCACTTATTATCATTCTGGACTTTTTCAACTGTTTCATGCTATTCCATATTCTATTTTACTCTGTAACAACACTATTTTGTTTTAATCTGTAAGAGTTATAGCTAGATACTTGTACCTAGGATGGCACCATTAAAGGCAGCCATTGTAAAAACTTTTCACTGTACTCCTGTACTTTTGTACTCGAGTACATGTGACAATAAAGGATATTCTATTTTAACAAAGCAGTAGGCTGTTTCTTTAAGTCTGCTTTCAAAGTTTGGACTATTGTTTCTGCCAGGCTAATGGATGATGGATGGTATGGAGCTTTCCATTTATGTTGAATACCATTCGATTTTAGGAATTTTTCAAATTTGTTGGTAAACGATGGCCCGTTAACAGTAATCAACACTTCCGGGAATCTGTGTACTGCATAAGATGTGCACAGTTTTTCTATTGCTGTCCCTGTGTGTGACAAATGAACTCAATGTACGTCCAGACACTTTGAGTGGGTATCCACAATGAACAAGAACATTGAGCCCATGAAAGGACCTGCATAGTCGATGTGTAACTAAGCCCAAGGTTTACCCAGCTATTCCCATGAATCTAGGGAAGTCGCTGGCAGTTGTCCTTGTTGGCATTCTGGGCACTGCCTCACCAACATGGCTATGCCTGCATCCGATCCTGGCTGCCAGACATAACTTCTCATCAACATCTTCACCTTGGAAACCCCTGGATGAACCTGGTGGAGTTTAGCTAGTATCTGGCTGTGACATCTGCTCGGGACAATGACTCTTGCTTCCCGTAATAATATGCCATCCTCTATGGTGATCGGTCTCTCCAGATCGAAAATGGTTTTAATTCTGATTGTGATGGCCCTTTGGTTTCCCCTATCACCACCAATTGTTTCAGTTTTGCTAGGATTGGACCTTTCTGCGTCCAAAGTCTGATATTGTCACCTGTGGCTGGAAGAGTGTTCAGAAAATTTAAAACCATTACGGACTCTTCCAGTGACAGTATCACTGCTGGTGTATCCACCAATGGGAGGCAGCTCAGTGCATCCGCATTTGCTACTTGGCTCCCGAACGATGTTCCAATTTGTAATTATATGCACTTACTGTTGGAGCCCACTGCTGCATTCAGTCTGAAGCAATGGTTTGCACTGCCTTGTCCTCTTAAACCTAGCAGGGTTTGTGGTCCATTTTTGTTATAAATTTACATTGTAAAGGTACTGGTCGAGCTTCCTGACTCCGAATATGACTGCCAAACCTTCCTTCTCAATCTGGTTGCATTTACGCTCTGCCATTAGCTAAAGTCCTGGAAGGATACACTTTTTGGTGTTCCTCTCCAATGGGCCACCTATGAACTAATACTACTCCTATGCCCTATGGGGAGGCATTGCAAGTCAACACCAGATCTTGCTTGAGATCATAGTGTGCCAACACCTTAGAGGATGATAGTTGTTTCTTCACTTCCCTGAAAGATACGTGTTCATTTCTGATCATTTTTTAGGATTTGATGCAAAGGTGCAAGGATGGAGGCCAGGTTATGTATGAAATTTTTGTAACAATTCACCAGCCCAAGGAAAGACCTATGCCCGGTACAGACATGGGAGCTGGGATACCTTTGATTGACCTCAGCTTATCTTCCAACAGCTGTAACCCAGTCTTGTCGATTCTGCAGCCCAAGTAGATCACTTGGCGCCCTGGAACACACATTTTTCCTTTCTAAGGTGTATGCCCACCTGGGATAAACGTCTGAGGACTATGTCCAAGTTCTCTAAGTGCTCCTTATTTGTCTTCCCTGTTATTAGTATGTCATTTAAACAAATGGTAACCCGGGGTAGACCTTGTAAAATGTTTTCCATCATCAGCTGAAAAATCGCACAGGCTAACGATACCCCAAAAGGCAGTCTCGTATATTGGTACAAACCCTTATGGGTATTAATTGTAGCATACTTCTGGGAATTCTCATCCAACTGCAATTGCAAGTACGCATGGCGTATGCCCACTTTCATGAAGGACTGCCCTCTGCCAGCTTTGCATCTAAATTCTCGATGTGAGGTATCGTGAAAAGTGACTTACTGTTTGTTTAAAATCCCCACAAAGGCAAAACGACCTGTCAGGCTTCACAATTGGCACACCCATTGGTGCTGCCCATTCCGCAAACTGGACTGGTTTGATGATTCTTTTACTTACCAGCCCTCTGATTTGTGCCTTTACTTTTCACATAAGGCAAATGACACTGGGCAGGCCTTGCAGAATTGTGGAATTGCTTCTTGGTCAACCTGCAAGGTGGCCTTATATCCTTTGATAGTCCCAAGACCTTCCTGACAAACTTAAGGGTATTTAGTTAGGACTTCACTCAGGCAGCCATTTTCTAATCAAAAAATATTGAGCCAATCTAGATGAATTTTACTGAACCAATTTCACTGCATTAGGCTTGGGCCCAAGCCTTTTACTACAATCAGTGGTAACTGAACCAGCCGTTACTCATAAGAGACTGGAAACAAAGTTTTACCCTTCATTCATAAAGTTTCCTTGGTATAGATTCTCAGTTTAGCCAAGGTTTTATGTAAACTTAAGGGTTGGATACCAGAGTAAATTTTGTTGAAGACACTGAAATGGCCATGTCTGCATTGACCTCCATTAGAAATGGGTAACAATTTAACCAAATGTTTACTTTGATTGTTTATGATTTGGATGTTGCTAAGCAATTTAGTTGTTCCAAACCAGTTGTAGGTGCACTTCAGGGTGTGCACTCTCCAGGATAACGGCCTATGAGTTGTCTTATTCAATTTAGATCTAGTGGGATTCTGCTTCCTTGAGTCTGCATACTGGCAGCAACTACAATGGCTTGTCAGCCCAGATCTTTATGAAAATATTAACTGTTTGACCGAGGCTTGGCTTTGTTTTGAGGATTTGCTGTGGGCTGACTGAGACTCCTTTTGTTCACGATATGTCCTGAGTGAGGCTATGCAATTGTCTCTTGTGAAATGATGCTTCCCAATGTCATTTCCCTGGAAAAAATAATGCATTTATTCCACATTCTAGGCCCAGTCTTTGATGGCAGGATTGAACTAGTCAAGCTTCCCAAATAACAGCACGATGCCAGAAATGCTTACTCCAACTCAAAGACTTTTCTCTCACCACCAGTGAAATAATCCTGCAGAGATTGGTATCACGTCACCAAGTCACTGTTTATTTAAACATGGAAAGCCCTTGACACTGATCCAGCTCCATTAGACCAGCTCTCAGGGTGAACAGGATGTTTAACAGTCCTATTTACCTCTGTCTGTCAGTGCTCCCTGATTGGACCAGATTAACATCCCCAATCAGGGAACTCACATTTTATTAGGTCCGCGGGCTGACCTTATTACAATCACTATAAATAGTACCAGAAGCACATAAGTGTTATTGGCCTGCCACTATGGCTTTATACATGCAACTATCTTCAAGTAATACTTCAATGCTATGCCTCACGTTCTTTTTTGCCGAAAGATCCATTCTTAGGGATTTTTATTGTGGAGGTGCTGACTTAAAAGTGAACCTTTCTGCAACCCCTCTTTGGAAAAGTCACATTCTAATCAAAATCTTGTATTCTAATCTAAAGAAAATTAGCTGTAGCGTATTGGTGGTCAATGTCCAATCTACAGATCTGTATAACTGTCTGTACTCACAGAAACTGATGCTGCTGAAGGGTAAGAAAATGTTGCTTTGTTCAAGTTCTCTCTTGTCCAGTTTTTCTCTGGTTGGTCTTCAATACATTTTCAAAATGTAGGCAACTAACATATTCAGCCTTTCATAAACTGCCATTGATACTAACCATGATGTGATTTTTCTTCCAGCGAGGTTCTTTACCCAATACAGCCATGCTTATGCTATTTGCTGTACCATAAGAAATCAAGCATGGATATCATGGTATTGAAGAATCTAAAAGATATTACTATTTAACTATTGTGCACAATCTTTCTATTTGCAGCTGTGTAAAGGTGTGTGCTAACATTAAGCTAATAGATTCCAACATAAAGCATCTTTCTATAGCATGTTATGCTTAACATGATCCCAGGGTAAGATACAGTATGAAATATTTATAGGCTCACAGGATATAATATAGTGATGATATCTTAAACATGTCTCTTAAAGGTATATTGACATGCTGTGAGGCTTAACAAAAGAGTCAGTGAGTAATAAAAACAAGCACAAGAATGCCAAATTTTAAATGATGTGGAGGTGCCAGCGGTGGACTGTGGTGTGCAAGGTCAGAAGTCACACAATGCCAGGTCATAGCCCGACAGGTTAATTTGAAATCACAAGCTTTTGGAGCGCTGCTCCTTTGTCAGGTGAAGGTTTCAAAGGAACAGTGTTTTGAAAGCTTGTGATTTCAAATTAACCTGACTTGAGACTTCAAATTTTAAGTGATCACAACAATTTATTTGACAGACGAAAAGGGTGCTGATTGATTAGCAAGCATTGCCATGGATAAATCACACAACTATGGACTCTCCAAATTTCTAAATCTCCTGTGTGAAAGTTAAAAGCTTTGACAATGTATTTCTCTTT
>NC_063345.1:38816340-38851083 GCF_021869965.1 Rhincodon typus
AGCTTTGACAATGTATTTCTCTTTCAGCAATATTCAAGATCTGAATTACCAAATAAGTGCATGTGATTTTTTTTATTTTTATGTTAACTTTGAAAACACATCAATATGGTTGGCTGCTTACTATGCTTGATAAACGTACTATTGTTGGACAGCTGGAGATGCCTTTCACATAGCACCAGATTTAAAGTGACATTAGATATCATTTGATCTTTGTTGGGTTGGTTTCTTTGGCAGTAATGAGGAGAACTGGAATTTTACTGCTGACCATGAAATCCAGGCTATTAATGACACTAAATGAACAATAGTGAATCGAAGAAAATGGGAAAAAGGATACAGTGAAATACAAAACAGACTCATGTTTTGCTCTCACCCATGACAATACACTTATACCTAATGTAGTGTACCTCATTTGATGAACAATCCTGATACATCTTTTTCTAGAATTCTTGATAACCATGATTTGAATGACTTTAAATTACCCTTCATTGTGTTACCAACTCAGTGTTATTATCCCAGCTGAAGCTATTTTTGGACAAGTTAGATTACAGGCTTTTAAATTTACCAACGTAGGTCATTCACTGCAATACAAGAATGCAATGCTGCAGATTTGGTTTCAACAATAAAACATGAGGTTATTAGGCAAAACAAATGAAGATAAACCAAGCTATTACATAAAACACAATTTCAAAAAATTCAAAGTACACTGTATCCCATCTATCTCAACTCATCATTTGTAGTTCTCAAATCCTTGAAAGAATCACTTTAAATATCACATCTATAGAGTTGATTTAACTGTTTCTTTCAATTCCTCATTTTCAGATTTCAATAGCCTTTCTTAATTCGACACAGACTGAGTTTAAACTTGGTTAGCTTCAAACAGTTCCTTCAGGGTTCTACCTAACCCTGGGCAGGTGATGGCCTAGTGGTATTATCTCTGGACTGTTAATCTAGAGACCCAGATAATGTTCTGCAGACATGGGTTCGAATGCCCTTTAGGGAAGGAAACTGTCATCCTTACCTGGTCTGGCCTACATGTGATTCCAGACCCACAGCAATGTGGTCAACTCTTAACTGCCCTCTGGGCAATTAGGGATGGGCAATAAATGCTGCCTGACCAGTGATGCCCTCATCCTGTGAATGAATAAAAAAAAACACTCCTGGTCTGGATTTTTTTCCAAATAAACTCATACAGTGACATAGCCAAAATACTAATGGTTCAAAACTAAATCCTTCCTTTAGGGAGAAACTGTTTCATACATCTAACTTCAACTAGAAATACAAACTGAAATCCAAAAGCCTCGCAAGTTTTGGGTTTCTCTAAAACAAAAAAAAATCCTGATTATTCTAACTGAAGGCAAACTAATGCTCTTTAATGTCACAGGACCCGAAACGTTAACTCTATTTTTTTCCTTCATGGATGCTGCCAGACCTGCTGAGCTTTTCCAGCAACTTTGTTTTTGTTCCTGATTTACAGCATCCGCAGTTCTTTCAGTTTTAATGTTCTTTAGTGTTTACTCGGTCCATGTGTAAAACTTGCACAATGCAAAAAAATTCCCATTATCACTCTTGAAAATCACTGTCTCTCTCATTTGGTTTGAAAATATACAATGGCTCCAGAAAGACTGACAAGTTAATCATAAACTGTGTAGGTGACCATACTAAAACCCCTCAAAATCTATTGAGTAGCTAACCTAAGCCCTAACTATATTTTATTTTAAAGGTGAGTGTAAGGCATTGTGTTCAAGATATAATTCAATTGGTCAAATTAGTCGACTTTAAGCAAAACACGCTTACTTTTACATTACAGACAAAACAAAAATAAAGGAATTGGCTTCAGTGTAACTCTATCAAAATGCTTAAAAACATATATAATATATTATATATGTATATAATATATATATAAAACTACTACTAATTAGTTCTTCAAATATAGTAGCATTCCTTAAACATACCTTTGGCAAAGGCAAATTCAGTTCTGTGGGAGCTTGATCCAAGCTGCTCCTAATGTTCCAACTTAAAGAAGACAGGGCCTCACAAGAAGTTTACTCAATTGGATTTGAACAGACTGCTCATTACGCTGTCTCAACCTTTCTTCAAAAATAAAAAGGACAAAATGCACTTCTTAAAGCTGTAGCATTGTTACAACTGCCTCATACACAGAGACAAAAAAAAACACGTCACTTATTTGAATTCCGAACTCTAATAAAATGCTATTAAAATATATACAAATTCTACCCCTTAGATCACGTCTTGTGAAAGACGCCATACCTTTTGAGCAAGGTGACATAAGGTGCAGCAAACAGCAGTTAGAAGAATGTCCAGAAGGATGAATCTCTGCAGCTGATATTGGTTGTATTAAGACATTTGATCAACAGGCTGATGAAAATGGGGGCAGTAGAAGCCCACTTAAAGTGAAGAGTGATATGAAAGGAGCAAGAACAATGGCAGGCCTAGGAGTGATCACATGTCAGAATGGAAAGCAAGGAGTTCAGGGAGAGGTCCCAGCCTCAAGGCCCTCAGATTGTATGGGGTGCAGAGGAGGTCCAGAATTTTACATCCATGATTCCTGCCGGTGCCGACAAAGCTCGATATGTCCCAGGATGCTCAAATGGGCCTTGTGGACAACAGCAATGGGAGGCTATCTTCTCCCAGTGGGGCTGCCCTGAATTTTTAGGCTTCTGACCTGTTCCAAGTAAAATATGGGTGACTTGAGTGGGATCTCTCACCTGTACACCCTCAAATGCATCGTGACCAATGCTGACTGTGCAGGGTTACACCAGTTTATTCTGTCTCCCAGTCACAAGGTCATTGCTGCAGCCTGAGCAGTAGAATTTAGGGATGTGGCCCAGACCAACCACCTCCACCCCCTACCGCAGAGTTGGGTGCCACCGACTGCACCCACATGATACCGAGAAAGCTCTGGTACATCACTACAAAAGTCATCAACAGGAAAGGGTTCTCTTTGATTGATGTTCAGGTCATCTGTGATCACTCTTATCATATCCTGGCTGCCATAACTCATACAGTTGAGAACACTCTCGTATATCTGGTGTGTTTGAGGGTCCAGATGTCTTACAAAGCTGGTTACTAAGAGACAAAGACTTCCCAATGTGACCATGACTCATGGTACCATTGATCAAACTCCTGACTGATGCAGGGCACAGATTTAAAGCCACCTATGCCTCCACCAGGCCTTGGCCATTCTTAATACAGGCGTGGTGAAAATGCAGTTCTGCTGCTTGGACCTGTCTAGGGATTCTCCAGCATAATCCAAATGGAGACTGCCGCATCATCCTGGAATGCTGTGCTCTGAACAATTGGAGCAGGTAACGAGGTGATGTGACAGATGCTGAGAAACTGAGGGAACAGAAGCAGTCTTCTGAAGATGAGGATAATAACTTTAGAAGGAAAGAAACTGTTGTTGTTCGTGACAGAGCTCAACTGTGTCAGGCATTACAAGTTTCCAACAGATAAGAACTGGACACCGCAGATAATCATGGACTCTAAAATATTCTATGGTAGTGATGCAAAAGTCCGGTTTGCAATCTGGGGATGAACCTCAGCCTTTATTTGTTTTGTTTGCGTTTTCTGCAAATTAAATCTCATGTTTGTATCTGTCTGATTGCTTGCTTGTATGTAATTTTATGTATGGGTCTGCAGTGAGTGTTGGAGTTAGGATAGCACTGACTTAGAGAGGGCCTTCAGATGGAATACAGTTGTGTACGGGTAAAGTGTGTGGCCTGCAGGTTAACTGCAACTACGTTGAGAGAATGGGCTTGTACGTCTGTGGGAGTGTCAGTCATATGCTGTGGGCAGCGTGGCTTTGGGCTGTTATTTTGTTTTGTTTATATTATTTTGCAGATTGATTTATTTAAAAGACAAGAAAGGCAATCTCTCTTCATCTACTGTGATGTAAAGGTGTACCTGAGACTCACTGAAATGAGGGAATGGGTGATTGATATATTCATTAAACTTTAATTGGGTGTGTTTTTAATAGTCTATGGTGTAATTTTTTATAAAAAATTATATCCAGAAGTGCAGTTACAGATAACATGTTTTTTTCTCTCATCACCAAATCACCATGACATTTTTTGTTTTTTACTATTAACCACCACCAGTGAAACACCCATGTAGCCAATTGAATATTTACATGCAAAGCTGTTAAGGACAATGCATGCCATCAAAAGTGAGGGAGAGAGAGGAACAGTGGGAAGGGGTTAAATCAAAATGGAGTTGGAAGGGGAGATAAAGCACTGTACCCCCATTTTCCCCACCTCTCTAAAGGCATTGAGAGCATTGATGGACACTACATGCTCCCTCACCAAGGGAGCCCAGGCATGAACACAGCCACGGAAGAGGGACAGGCAGTCGGCAGGTATAACTCCTCTACAGCCCACTGCCTGGGCCTGTTCAGAGTAAATGTGTCCAAGGTGCGTGAATATTATAGACTGCAGTTGATTGAAATAAAGCTCCCACTAAATGTATGGACTTGGACTCAGAAATATTTAGCTCCTCGTGTGTCACACCTTAACCAGATTGAGTGTCTCTGTCCCAGAGTAGGCAATGATTTGGTGCTGCAATGTTAATTTTAGCTCTGGCCCTACTGACTCTGGAATTGGCATTTCATCTGGAACATAATCTGAATTGTCTTACTTATCTCTCGGAATAAAATTCCTCAGTAATGTAGAGATTTCAGCTTTTAAATTGCGGTCGATCTGCTGTTCTTCTAGGCACAGCCCAGAGGAGAGCTGGATGGGGTAATAAATGATCAAAGCAGTCAGAAAGGCTGGATTTTTCCTCAGCAGAGTTTTTGGTGTCAGAATTGCTTGTTCAATGTCTCCATTGGACTGATTGTACCTAGGTAAACTCATGACGTATTGAAAGTCCAGTGTTGTCCAGATGCTTTCAGCCTTTCATTAGCAACCTGTGGGCCATTTTCAGAAAGAAGGACATCCAGAACAATGTGATGAACCATATCCCATAAGACTCTCTCAACTGTTTCAGTGATTGTTGATGTCAGTTTTTTTTATCTTAAATCATCTTGATTAAGTAATTGACCACTATGAGCTAAGGATAGCCTTCATTCATAAACAAGTCCATGTCCAAACGGGCCCAGGGTCAATCATGAAATTCTGTAGGAATAAAAATTGCTGTTGTTCATTGTCATATGTAGAACATGTATTATAATTGTTGATGAGGTTCTTTAACTATTTTGAGTTTGAAGTAAATCTTCATGTCACAGTCAATGTACTGAGTTCCAGGCCATCACTGACTGTGATACTTGCACAAAATAAACCACTCAGGATCCTTCTTTTGTTTGTCCCTGATGAGGTTAAGTTTGTTTCTCAACGCTGGCCAAGGTAATGTGATTGTTTGAGCGTAGACATGTCAGCCCCAAATGCATCATCGCCATATAAGAATACATCAACTGTGACTCTGAAAAGAGCAGCTATTAATGTCTGAGACTTGATTTGAACATACTGAGTTTTCAAACGAGAATCTGATAACTCTGACGTCAAACTGCTGTACACTAGCAGGCAGGTTTGCTAATTCTATTTCATCAAGCAAAGAGACTACAAATTTAATATTGGTCCCTCTCATGACTGAGGTTCAGAAAGTAATCAGAATGTTTTTCACAGGCCCATGTAAACACTGAAACTTCTTTCTCGATGACCGTGTACCTCGTTTCTGTATCCAATAATGCTCTGGAAGCATTAAATGGGCTTTTGATATCCTTCTGGTTGTTCCTGAAAAAAAGCCTTTGACTGAGGCATCACAGCATGGAATTTGATGGTTTGTAATAGGTTAAGACATCAATGGAATTCAGCACATACTTAATTTTCAGAAAGGCTATCTGTGGCTCTGCATCCCAATTCCACGCTTGTGGTTTCTTTAAACTCTTTCTCAATGGTTTTGAAATAGAGATGAGGTGTGGTAAAAACCTAGCTAATTGATTCAGTACACACAGATAACATTGCAGATTGCACACTGACTTTGGAGTCAAGATGTCTTTGACCATCTTGGTTTTTATGAAGATCAGCTTGTATCCCATCTATGTTGATGATGTAACTGAGGAATCATTTAGAATCTCTAGAAAATTCATGTTTGTCGTTCAGCATAATGTTTGTAAGTGATTTGGGGCATCATACAATCTCCTATCATGGAGCTAAGTAAGCATAGCATGTATCAGTATATCTACCAAGTTGCATATGGTGGCACTTAGTTCATGTAAAATGTAAACCACATTGATACATTGGAAACTCTCCCAGGGAGAAGTGATACCAAAAGATAGTCCGTTGAAATAGCATAGATCAAACTGGTGATGAAAATGGTGAGGAGTTCAGACACCTTGACCAGTGCATCCTGTCAAAAGCCACCAATCATATCCAGGTTCATAAATATTCCACAGGTGGAAAGCTGAGCTAAACATCATTCAGCCGTAGATGTAGGATTAATTTCTCGAATAACTGCTTTCTTGAGTGGCATGAGGTCAACACAAATTTGGAAAACCTAGGATTATTCTGTAGGTTTAGTCATGGGGAGATAGTGTTCATATTGATCGTGTACTACGATTGTTTCTTTACCTTTTTCTTGTTCTCCAACATAAATGGAAATAAGCAAATAGATACAAAAAAAATCATGTGTAGCAAACGATTACATAACCAACCAATCATTATTAATACATTGCACTTAAGATGTAGAATAAATTAAAGTTTAACCTTACAATGCACAAGATTGTAGTCATTGAACCAAAAGTCATTTCAAATTGATACTTCACATGAAAACCATAGATAAGGTGAAACAAATTTTTGGAATTCATTTGGGAAATGTATTCATTGTCATTAGAAGAGAGGAGAGAAGTGCTTTGGCAGGTAAAGCTTTTATTTATTGAGGCACAGCTGCCATGCAGTTATAGTGCCAAATCTGTAAACATTGAAATCTCATCCTTCTGTTTGCCCCAATTAAACAACCTTCTGTTTTAAGTGACTAATTGTTTTCCCACAATCAACAGGGTTACTACTCAATTGAATCTTAGCCTCACATAATATCTTGGCAACCAAAGTTATGTACGTTTAGAACTGCACCAAAATTCAATTTAAAATTCAATGTAAGTTCCCAGCCTTTGTGCTAACTTCAGTCCCATGCAGTGCCCTCCTTATGAGGTTTGTGCTCAGCAATATAATGAATTTGTGAAATGGAACGTTTTCTAATTTTAGGCTCTCAGTGGCTGCACCAAGTCTGGTAAACAGTGGCCTTCTAATGCTAAAATCATTTCCAAAAGCAACATTGAAAATTGAAAATGTTTTCTTGGATACAATTTACGATCAAATCATAGGTGGTTATAGCACAAATGGAGGCTATTTGACCTATTGTATCCATGGCAGCTATCTGGAAGAGTAACTCACCTTGTCTGTCTCTTCCTGCTTCGATTTTGCTGCAACATTTTTTTCAATTTAAACATTTGTATTTGTATCAAACATTAGGGAACTTTGAAGGAGAAGTCATTTCAGTCATTTGTTTCTAAGGTAAGAATGTCAAATAAGTTAGCACAGTTGGGTATTTTAACATCCATAAATTACTTCTCCTGTTTCCATGCTAAGTAAATGAAGCTGTGTAAATTTCACATTGTGTCACAGGAGCAATGCAAACAAGTCTGATGGTTAAAAAAAGATATATCCTTGTAAATCAATAATCTTCTTTATTTTCTTTCACTTATACATTTGTGTGTGTGATCATGTTCCTTAGGACTTGCTTATGCATCAACCACAAAAATCAGAGAAACACCTGAATTTGCTGAGAAATTGGAAGAACTATGAACTCCTTTCAGAAGTCAGTTTGTTGAATATAGTATAAATTGTTGATTGTTCTGGACAACAGCTAGCCTTCGTTTTTAGTCCCATGTGTCATATCTTGCAATCATTAAGGAA
Organism: Rhincodon typus; assembly: GCF_021869965.1. NCBI lineage: Eukaryota > Metazoa > Chordata > Chondrichthyes > Orectolobiformes > Rhincodontidae > Rhincodon > Rhincodon typus. The sequence goes on from NC_063345.1 coordinate 38,824,269, forward strand.
CGCCAATGAGTTTGTGTAAAATAGACTAACAGTGGTGTATTTTCAATGATTGGTTTTCACAGGAGATGCTCTCATAAGAATTTAAGAAATAAGAACAGAGAATGACCAAAAAAACCCAATCAAGACTGCTTCACCATGTTATAAACTTTTAGCTAAACTTCTCCATCTAAAAGTGTACAACATCTAAAGTAGGATGTATGAACTAGCAACATAAATACAGATGAAATGGTTTGGATCTAATTGCTATTACAGAGACATGGACACAATTTGACATAGTTTGGGAAATAAATATTCCAAGGCATCTGACATATCAAAAAGACAGTCTGAATAGAAAAACAAGGGTGGAAGCACTGATATAAAAGTAATCCACACAACAGAAGAGGTGGTGCTGGAGGTCTTTAAACACAGAAAGTTACATAAATCCTTGGGACCTTTTCAGGTGTATCAGGACATTTTGGGAAGTGAAGGAAGAATTTGTGGGGCCCCACGCAGAGGTATTTATATCATCAACTGCGATGGGTGAGGTGCTGGAAGCATGGAGGTTGGCTAATGTTGTGCAGTTATTTATGAAAGGCTGCAAGGAAAAGTCAGGGAATTATAGACCAGTGACTGTGAGTGGTGGGCAAGTTGTTGGAGGGGATTCAGAGAGATAGGATTTATATGTATTTGGAAAGGCAAGGACTGCTGACAGATAGTAAGCATGGCTTTGTGCATGGGAAATCATGTCTCACAAATTTGATTTTTTGGAAGAGTGACCAAGAAGATAGATGAAGGCAGAGAGGTAGACATTGTCTACACGGACTTTAGCAAGGCCTTCAACAAGATTCAGTGTGGTAGACTGATTGGTAAGGTTAGGTCACACAGGATCAGGGAGAGCTAGCCAATTGGATGATAAATTGGATCTATGGTAGGAAACAGAGGTGGTGGTAGACATTTGTTGTTCAAACTGGAGACCTACGACCAGTGGTGTGCTGCAAGGATCAGTGTTCCGTCCACTTTTGTTTGTCATTTGTATAAGCAGGTTATAAATTTGTATGGCACCAAAGTTGGTGGTACAGTTGATAGTGAAAAAGGTTATCTAAGAGTCCAATGAGATCTTGATCAGCTGGGCCAATGGGCTGAGGAGTGGCAGATGGAGTTTAATTTAGATGAATGCAGGATATTGCATTTTGGTAAGACAAACCAGGGCAGGACTTTCACAGTTAATGGTAGGGCTCTGAGAGGTGTTGTCAAACAAAGAGAACTAGGGGTACAGGCACATAGCTCCTTTAAAGTGGCATTACAGGTAGGAGAGGGTGGTGAAAAAGGCATTTGGCATGCTTACCTTCATTCATCAGAGCATTGAGTATAGGAGTTAGGACGTCATGTTGCGGCCGTACAAGACATTGGTGAGGCCACTTTTGGAATACGCCGAACAATTCTAGTCACCTTGCTATAGGAAGGATGTTATAAAGTGGAAAAGATGCAGAAAAGCTTTATAAGGAAATTGCTGGAACTGGAGGGTGTAAATGATGGGAAAATGCTGAATAGGCTGGGCCTTTTCTCTCTGGAGTGTAGATGGCTGAAGGATGACCTTACAGAGGTTGAAAAAATCATGAGAGTCATAGCTGAGGTGAATAGCCAAGATCTTTTCCCCAGTGTAGAGGAGTCCAAAACTTAACCCATAGGATTAAGATGGGAGGGGAAAAATTTAAAATAGATGTAAGGGGAAACTTTCACATTGAGGTTAGTGAGCATATAGAATGAACTGCCAGAGGAAGTGGTAGATGCAGGTACAATTAGGACATTTAAAAGACCTTTGGATATGTATATGGATACAAAAGGTCTAAAGGGATATGGACCAAATTCAGACAAATGGGACTAGTTCAGGTTAGGAAACTTGAGAAATCATGTCTCACTAACTTGATTGAGTCTTTTGAAGAAGTAACAAAGAGGGTCAATGAGGGCAGAGCAGTGGACATGATCTATATGGACTTCAGTAAGGCGTTCGACAAATTTTCTCGCAGTAGACTGGTTAGCAAGGTTATATCATATGGAATGCAGGGAGAACTAGCAGATGCAGAACTGGCCCAAAGATTGAAGACAGAGGGTGGTAGTAGAGAATCTAGGCATCTAAATTGGTATATGAACAGGAAGGGTTTGGAGGGAGAAGGGCCAAATGCTGGCAAATGGGACGAGGTTTATTTAGGATGGATAAGTTAGACCGAAGAGTTTGTTTCTGTGCTGTACATCTCTATGACTCTATGACTGTATGGTCAGCATGATGAGTTGGACCGAAGGGTCTGTTTCCAAGCTGTATGGCTACGACTCTATCTGAGGCTATTAGAATGAAGGATCTTCACTGAAAAAAAAAAGACCTAGAGTTGGTAAGTGTGGGAAACATCTAAAGAAACATTCCAAGATTTTAAACAGAAATATGTTCAATTGAAAAGCAAAAGCTGTGTGAGATAGATCTATCCATGTCTTGCTCAGAACATTAAGGATAGTAATAGATCAAAATAAGTGGATGATAATGTTGTAAAGAACAGTAAAAATTCAGATGATTGGGATTGTTTTAGGGATTGGCAAAGAGTCATCAAAAAGTTGATAAAAAGTGTAAAAATATAATGAGAGTAAACTTTTCAGGTATATAAAAGACAGGTTGTAAGAAATTTTACAAGTAAATAATGAGGAAATAAAAAAGTAAACGTTGATCATATAGAAGCAGAGACAGGATATTGGGGAATGAGGAAATGGCAGAAATATTGAGTAAACATTTTCTGTCTGTAATCGCATTAGAAGATGTAATTTACACACCAGAAATAGTGTGTAAGTTAGGGGCCGACAAAAGTAAGAGAATTAAGACAATCAATATCAGCAGAGAAAAAAAGTACTGGATAAAATCAAGGGATTAAATCCGACAAATCATCAGGACTTGATGGTTACATCCTAGCATTCTGGAAGAAATAACTACAGAAATAATGGATGCACTTGTTATGATTTTCCAAAACTGCCTCAACTTTGGCAAGGTGCCAGCAGAGTGAAGGAGTGAGTATACAATAAAAAATAGGCTAGTCAGTTTAATATCCATCTTTCAGAAAGTCATAGAGTCATAGAGATATGTAACACGGAAATAGACGCTTCAGTCCAACTTGTCCGTACTGACCAGATATTCTAATACATCTAGTCCCATTTGCCAGCATTTGGCCCATATCCCTCTAAACCCTTCCTATTCATGTACTCATCCGGATATCATTTAAATGTTATAATTGTACTAGCCTCCACCACTTCCTCTGGCAGCTCATTCGATACACGCACCATCCTCTGTGTGAAAAGTTGCCCCTTAGATTCCTTTTAAATCTTTCCCCTCTCACCTTAAACCTGTGCCCTCTAGTTTCGGACTCCCCCACCCCAGGGAAAAATCCTTGTCTATTTACCCTATGCAGGCCCCTCATGATTTTATAAACCTCTATAAGGTCACCACTCAGCCTCCAATGCTGAAGGGGAAATAAACCTAAACTATTTACCTCGCCGTGTAGCTCAAACCCTCCAATCCTTGCAACATCCTAGTAAATCTTTTCTAAATCATTTCAAGTTTCACAACATCCTTCCTACAGCAGGGAGACCAGAATTGCATGCAGTATTCCAATAGTGGCCTAGCCAATGTCCTGTACAGCTGCAACATGACCTCCCAATTCCTATACTCAATCCACTGACCAATAAAGGCAAGCATACTAAACACCTTCTTCACTATCCTGTCTACCAGTGACTCCACTTTCAAGGAATAATGAACCTGCACTCCAAGGTCTCTTTGTTCTAAAACACTCCCCAGGATCTTGCCTTTAGGTGTATAAGTTCTACCCTGATTTGTCTTTCCAAAATGTAGCACCTCCCATTTATTTAAATTAAACTCCATCTGCCACTTGTTGGCCCGTTGGCCCATCTGATCAAAATCCTGTTGTACTCTGAGGTAACCTTTTTCGCTGTCTACTGCATGCTCAATTTTGGTGTCATCTGCAAACTTACTAACCATACCTCCTATGTTCACGTCCAAATCATTTATATAAATGACAAAAAGCAGTGGACCCAGCACCAATCCTTATGGCACACTGCTGGTCACAGTCCTCCAGTCTGAAAAACAACTTTCCACCGTCCTGAGGAAGTGTCACTGGACCCAAAACATTAACTCTGATTTTTCTTCACAGATGCTGCCAGACTTACTGAGTTTTTCCAGTAACTGTGTTTTTTTTTCCCTCCACTACCACCCTGTCTTCTACCTTTGAGCCAGTTCTATATCCAAGTATATATAGATAACGTCCACTGCTCTGCCCTCATCAATCCTCTCTGCTACTTCTTCAAAAAACTTAATCAAGTTGGTGAGACACGATTTTCCACGCACAAAACCATCTTGACTATCCCTAATCAGTCCTTGCTTTTCCAATTACATGTAAATCCTATATTTCCTCCAACAGCTTGCCCACCACCGATGTCAGGTTCACCGGTGACCGGTATATAGTTCCCTGGCTTTTCCTTACCACCTTTCTTAAATAGTGGCGCAATGTTAGCCAACTTCCAGTTCTCCCGCACCTCACCTGTGGCTATCGATGACACAAATGTCTCAGCAAGGGGCCCAGCAATCACTTCCCTAGATTTCCTCAGAGTTCTAGGGTATATCTGATCAGGTCCCAGGAATTTATCCACCTTTATGTGTTTTAGGACATTCAGCACCTCCTCATCCGTAATATGGACATTTTTTTCTAATGTCGCTATTTATTTCCCCACGTTCTCAACTTCCATATCCTTCTCCACACTAAACATTGATGTAAAATATTCATTTAGTATCTCCCTCATTTCCTGCTGTTCCACATATACGTGGCCTTGCTGATCTTTAAGGGCCCCTATTCTCTCCCTCATTACCCTTTTGACCTTAAAGTATTTATAGAATCCCTTTGGATTCTCTTTACCCTATTTGCCAAAGCTATCTCATGTCAGCTTTTTTACCCTCCTGATATCCCTCTGAAGTCTACTCCTACTGCCTTTATACTGCTCTCGGGGTTCACTCGATCTCTGCTGTCTAAACTTGACATATGCTTCCTTCTTATTCTTAACCAAAATCTTAATTTCTCCAGTTATCCAGCATTCCCTACACCTACCGGCTTTGCCCTTCACCTTTACGGGAAAATACTGTCTCTCGACTCTTGATATCTCATTTTTGAAGGCTTCCCATTTTCCAACCGTCCCTTTACTTGTGAACATCCAAACCCAATCAACATTTGAAAGTTCTTGCCTAATACCGTCAAAGTTGGCCTTCCTCCAATTGAGAGCTTCAACTTTTAGGTCTGGTCTATCCTTTTCCATCAATATCTTAAAACTAACAGAATTATGGTCACTGGCACCAAAGTGCTCCCTCACTGACACTTCAATCACCTGCCCTGCCTTATTTCCCAAGCGTAGATCACGTTTTTACACCTTCTATAATAGGTGTAATAATCCTCATACTGAATCGTAAAATTATCTTGCACACACTTAACAAATTCCTCTCCATCCAAACCCTTAACACTAAAGCAGTCCCAGTCTACATGTGGAAAGTTAAATCCCCTGCCATAAACACCACAAACACCATATTATTCTTACAGATAGCTGAGATCTCCTTACAAATTGGTTTCTCAATTTTCCACTGACTATTGGGGGGGCGGGGTCTAAGTACAAACCCAATGTGTTGGAATCTATTAATAAGAATTTTTTTTAATAGTATGCTTAGAAGAATTTGGAATGTTTATAGCAAGTCAACAGTGTTTTATGAAAGAAAAATCCTGTTTGGCACATGTTATTTGTGATATTTTGAAGATGTAACTGACAGGTGAGATAAAGGTGAATCATTTGATCTTCTGTGCTTGGATTTTCAAAAGACATCAATAAAATAACACACAAAAGTTCGATACACAAGGTAAGTGTTCATGGAGTTTAGGGTGATATAAAAGCATGGATAGATGAATGATAAATGGAGAGAAAGTGGGGAGTAGGGGTAGATGGGGCATTTTCAAGTTGGCAGGCTGTGATCAGAGGAATGCTGCAAGGATTAACACTTGGGCCTTATCTATTTATAATTGTCTGGAGGTTTGCTGAGACCTGCAATACTATGTGCAGTTTCATATCTAAGGAAGATTACACTTGCATTGGAGGCAAAAGAGTGAAGGCTCATTAGTTTGGACCCTGGATCAAAGGGTTTTCCTGTGATGAAAGACTGATTAAATTGGATCTATAATCTCTATATTTTAGAAGAATAATAGGTAATCTTATAGAAACATTCAATAGTATGGAAGGGCTCAGCGGGGAGGAAACTAGGAGATTTTTTTTCTCCCCTTACTGTGGGATCTAGAACACAGGCAGAAGACCAAGAAGTCAATTATTTAGAATTAGATAAGGACAAGTTTCTTCATTCAAAGGTTAAAAGATTCATCCCATTAATCACAAGTCCAGTGGATGAAGGATCATAATCAGCAGGGTTCCATTCCCAAATAACCAGCAAAACAACAGAACTTACGGCATCACATTCCGAAAAGATCTCATGATGCTATGGAGCCATAGAACATTGTGGTCTGATTGACATTTGTGATATCTAAGGTATTCACTACCGCCACAGAGGAATGGATATTTATATTCAATCATAAGGTGTTGCATTGGTACAGGAAAGATGTGCAAGCATTGGAAAAGGTGCAGAGTAGATTTACCAGGATGTTGCCTGGAATGTAAGGAAGGTCTTTCGAGGAAAGGTTGAGAGAGCTAGGGCTTTTCTCTTTAGAAGGATGAGAGGTGACTTGATAGAGGTATACAAAATGATCAGAGATATAGATAGAGTGGACAGCCAGAGACTTTTTCCAAGGGTGGAGGTAACTATTACGAGGGGGCATAGTTTTAAAGTGAGTGGAGGTAGATATAGGGGAGGTGTCACAGGTAGGTTCTTTACTCAGAGAGTGGTCGGGGCGTGGAATGCATTGCCGGAGAGGGTAGTGGAGTTGGCCTCATTAGGGGCATTTAAGCAGCTATTAGATAGGCATATGGATGATAGTATAAGGTAGGGGTGGAGGTGAGAGAGACCTTAGGTTTAGGGTAAAAGTTTGGCACAACATCGTGGGCCAAAGGGCCTGTACTGTGCTGTATTGTTCTATGTTCTAGGACAACCATCATCAGCAATGCAAGCTCAGCAATTCCAGCAGGAGGTTCATGGCAGACAAGGAGAATGGTGGAGGATAGGCGGGGGTGAAGGACAAGGATTTTCTGGCTGTTTTATCATACTAAGGCAAAATTAAAATTGTTCTACTGCAACATTCTTGAGGGGAACCTGACTATTGTGAATGGGAAAGTGCTCTGAGATACTTTAGATATTGGATCCACTGCGGTGAATGTCTCTTTAATGGTGCAGATTGCAGGTCAATGCTGTGCTAGTGCCTCCGCAGAAGTATTACAGACATCATCACAGAGAGGGTGGTGTTGCAGTGGTTGTGGGAGGAGACTTTGATGCCTTGTGCTTCCTCCTTTTCTGATAGTCACTGTTAACTGTAGAGGGGAGGAGAAAGAATGTGTTGGTGAAGATGCACAGTCGCTTATGTGTAGTACTGCCCGCACATCTGAGAATAGTAGTCAGGCTTCTTGCGACATTTATGTTTCTGCATCCGTGCAGCATCAGTCATGGTCATCTCACTCTACAGCCTGCTCTTTGAAAGGATTGAGGATCCAAATATCTAACACCCCTCCACCAGTCTGAGCCTGCCTCTTCCTGTTGTGGGCTACCATTTCTTGAATACAGAGAATGAAAAGATTGAGTATGATTGTAATGAGTGCACGAACACTTTATGGACATGCAAGGCCATGCCAGGTCCTGAGCACTTCCCAGTAAGTGATTAGAAGGCATGCTGCCCAGGAAGTGTTTAGAAAATTGACAGCATGAGATGTGTGTCAGCCCTTCAGTGCACATTATCCATGGGGAGCTGTGTTTTGCTGCAATCAGCCTTTATGACATGCTGGCACAATTACACTGAATGATGCTCCTGAGACAAGTGTCACTTACTTGCATTGGGTAGCTGGTGCTGCTGCTTACTTTTGCAGAACACAGGAAATCATCCATCCTCTACCTCCACTGTATTTGGGTCCTTGTGTAGGGGCCTCTGGCACTGACCTGCACTGCAGCCTTGGCTCTGGCCAAATGAGTCTGATGGGAGAGTTTTCTGCTGCCATTTCTGAGGAAGAGGGCTTTTCCTCTTTCCTGGATTACCTGAACAAGACTCTCTAATGAGACATGGCTAAACTGCAGTCCGTTTTCATCTGATCTGAGGCATCACCGGGGGAATGGGGTAACTAACACAGGCTCCAGTGACACTTCAGGGCTGCAATGATTAAAAATCTGTAAGGGTGACCTCTAAGTGTGGTGTCCAAACCTTCACCATAGAAAGTGCCAGTGGGGCCAGGAATTTCCTGTCTGTCCACCCCATTCAACTTACACAATAATTCATTTGGATAAATAATGAGCTGAAAAAAAACCTTGTGATTATGCAAAAAAAAGACATATTATTACATAGTTTGACACATCGGAAGCCATTCTTAAAGTCCAAAGTGGAGAATTCCAGCCTGTATTACCACGATGATGTCACAAGCATTCCTCCTCCATGTGCACACATGGAAGTGCATTCAGACCACGTGTACATCCCCTGAAATATCTGATTATCCTGTCAGAGCATTCGGACTGAATGGACAATCAGCAGACTCAAAGGTGAATCAATCTGGGCAGTAAAATAGTTCCCATTGTCAAATCCTTTGGGAAAAGAATGCATAGCAGGGAGCGATACATGAAGCTGCCAGCGCTCTTGCTACATAATCTTCCCCCAATTCTTAGTCCTCATGATAGCCCTCTTCCTCCGTATACAAAGTGTGCTCAGCACACAGCTGACCCCTTTGATTCATGTTTCTTGGGCTGATGCATACTGTCAGGCATCTCCAGATCTATTTATTGAGGTACAAAAACAGAAGTTGCTAGAAAAGCTCAGCAAGTCTGGCAGCATCTGTGAAGAAAAAAATCAGAGATAACGTTTCGGGCCCGGTGACCCTTCCTCAGAAAGGGTCTGAGGAAGGGTCACCAGACCCAAAACATTAGCTTTGATTTTTTTCTCCACAGATGCTGCCAGACCTGCTGAGCTTTTCCAGCAACTTCTGTTTTTGCTCCTGATTTACAGCATCTGCAGTTCTTTCAGTTTCTCTCTATTGAGGTACCTGTGGTGTAGTTGTAGCATCCTGATGGCTTGTTACATAACAAATCTGGTGGTCATTCTTTTGGTACACGTTTAAGTGGATGTGGGTATGTGTTATGCACACATTATTCAAGGGGAAGTCTTGTAAGGTATAATGGGATTCAACCTTAGGCTTCAATTTTCATTCCAGGTTTGCATGTGCAAAATAGGGAGAAATCTTTGTTCAGTAAACCTGACCTCTAAATATGACCATCCACTTTCCACGTTTTCAGTCCAAGGACTTGGAAATTGGCCAAGTGATTGAGGAAAAGCTGAAGAGACTGCCAGTGAGAGATAGTAGGAACTGCAGATGCTGGAGAATCCGAGACAACAAGGTGCAGAGCTGGATGAACACAGCAGGCCAAGCAGCATCATAGGAGCAAAAAGGCTGACGTTTTGGGCCTAGACCCTTCATCAGAAATTGAGTCGTGCTGCAAAGATACCTTGCTTTGTGGCTCGAGCTCTGTCTTCAAAAATCAAATTAAAATACTAAAATATAAAGGTTTCCTCTGTCCCTCACCCTGCACACCTGCATCTCTCTCAATTCCATGCTTCATCTATGCCAACACTTAAGGCCCTGTACCCATCGCCCTTGGTTCCTTGTAATTACTTCGCTAATGTATGACCTTCTACTAATCCCTCACGGCCCATGATATCTTATGAGCCTCTTTGGTGCCTACTTCAATCATGTTTCCCTCTTCACCTACCTTGTCAATTCAGAGTATACACAAGTTTCCATGCACACAGGAGAAAAAAGTAAAATTTTATCATTTGAAGTTTTATATTGTATACTGCACTCTATTGAGAAAAGCACTTTCATTCAGAAATACACATTTTGCTAATTATTGACTCTAGATTCCAGACACCAATGGTTCCAGCATCCATTTGAACCTCGGCAGCTGATCACTCAAATGGGCAACTGCCTCCAAAAAACGTGCATGTGCCTCCAATCTGACCTCTAAGTGGATGGGTTACTTCGAATTTCCATTATCTTCCATCATTTTCAATGCAATAGAGACGGTCAGTATTGTGATGAAAATTTTGATCCTGGCTCAACTTGTTATGAGAAACTACCAACCCAGAGATGTGTACCAGCTCTCCAACTGTGTACTGTTCCCAACTTATCAAATTCCTAACAAATGAATTTGTGTTTTGCTGATAAACATTCTCATACTTGTTGTTTTTCTACTATGTAAGCACATTCGGATAAACCACATAATAATTAAGCGATTTTATTGTATTTCTACTGGGCATCAACAACATGCATTGATCACGTCTTAATTGGATAACTGTCATCTCAAAGGGGTGATCTATTTAATCTGGTATGAGCTGTAAAAATCTAGGGAGCCTTGGCTGACACAGAACGAAAGCAACAAGCCATCTCCCTGGAAAACATTTGCAGTGTCACATGAACTGCACCTTTTCAAAATGGTAGTTCTTTCAACTGCCCATAACACCAGCATGATCAGGACAACTTATTGCCCCTTGTATACAGCCATTAACTTCCTAGACTGGTGAGAACCAGCTAGCTGAGCACCTGACTCACTCCGGACTGGAGTCATTTTTTAGAAATACACATAAGCTGCATTTCGTTATATTATTACATTGGTCACCTATAAAATGCTGCACTTATATGCAGCAGATTATGATGTTCTGCAAACATCTCCTAAGGATACCTGGGAGGAACCAGAGGCAAAAGACTTTAAGCACAGTGACAATGCACTGGTCCATTCGGTAGGAGGATTCAATTATCAACAATGTCCTAACAGGATAGCTGACCTTCTCAGGGAATGGTGCTCAGGCATATCCGTAGCCAATATCATAATTAACCACTTCAGAGGCTCAACTGGGTTGAGGAGGGGAGGCTCCGTCTAGGCCTTGCCCTGTGCCCTGTAGTTTTGCTGACATAGAAGGGCAGGAAGGCCACAGAAGGAAATTTACAGACCCACTGTCAGCAAGCCACCAGACAACACATTGTAAAATTTGTTGCCAGATTCAAGACGTGGAAATGTTATCATTAACCCAAAGTTTCAATCCTGAATTCTACATCCAAGACGGAAATAAACATCCTTTTCAAATAATTAGTTGTTAAATTGTTAGGTTATCTGTAACCACTTATTCTCTAAGGCCAGTCAATTATTGGAGGAACAATCTTTGCATAATTGGGTAAAAGATTTAAATCAATATTTATCCTAATGTCTGTGGACAACGAACAGCATTACTTAGAATTGGCCCCATATACAATAGAAGAAGCATTTCAGTGTGAAAATATACATCTATTATCTATATTCTTATGATATAAAGTGCTTATAACAACAGTATGGCTTGGCAATAGAGTTTATAATAGAAACATAGTAATCAGCAATCATTTTGTTTTACTATTTGGTTTTAACAAGGCTGAGTTTTGAAGCTTTTACAATTTCACGGGAAAATCAAAAATGACATTTTTCATTGCTTAATGTAGCTTGAACACCAATGTTGGAATCTATTTGTGCAATGAATGGTAGACAACAACAATCAACGACTAGGTATAATGGATAATGCAAATAGACAACATCTACAAGGTCTGGTTTCTATTTATGATGGCTGATAGGATATACATTTCTGTCCATGGTGTTAGGGAAGTACTGAATGAAAATGCATAGTTTAAACATTAACACCAATGCTCTGTGTCTGCTACAATACAGACTTCTAACACAAATCATGAAAATATATTAACAAACAGCAGATAAAATGCTATATCTCAGATGGATCCTTCTACTGAAATGCTGAGGGCTGCAAGCAAGATGTCTGTTTTCTAAAAACATAAGAAAAAAAATACAAGAGTAGGTTATTCCTGTCTGTCATTCGATGAGATCATGACTGACATTCTATTTCAACATCATTGTCCGACAGAAGTCTCATATCCGTTGATGTTTTTCACATGTAGATCACAAAATCCCTACAGTGTGGAAACAGGCCCTTTAGCCCAACAAGTCCACACCAACCCACAGAGCATGCCACCCAAACCTATCCCCCTATAACCCACCTAATCTACACATCCCTGAACAGTATGGGTAATTTAGTATGGCCAATCCACCTAGCTTACATATCTTGGACTGTGGGAGGAAACCCACACAGACACAGGGAGAATGTGCAAACTCCACACAGACAGTCACCCGAGGGTGGAATCAAACCCGGGCCCCTGGCGCTGTGAGGCAGCAGTGCTAACCACTGAGCTACCATGCCACTATGTAGCGATTGATCAATACCAATCTGAAACAAACTTGGTGACTGAATCTCCACATACTCTGAAACAGAGTTTCCAAAGATTCATGATTCTCTGCGTGAAGAAATTCCTCCTCATCTCAGTCCGAAATGGCCTACCCCTTATTCTGAGGCTGTGTCATTGGTTCTAGATCTCCCAACAGTGGAAACATTCTTCATGATTCTACCATGTTAAGTCTTTTAAGAATTGTGTATGTTTGACTGAAATCAGCTCTCACAGTTCTAAGTTTCAGAGAATAAAATTCAAATTCATTAATCCATCCTCATAGCACAACGGCTCCATTTCAGGAATTAGTTTGATACATCTTTCTTGCAATCCCTCTATGTTGATTAGATCTTTCTGTAAATACAGAGACTAAAACTGCTGTCAATACTCTAGACGTGGTCTCACCAAAGCTCGATACAATTGCTGAAAGACATCTATACAAATCCTCTTGTAATAGAGGCTAACATACCATTTGTCTTAGAAATGTCTTAGAAACAAAATGTTAGACAAAGGCAAGCCAAATGGATGTTATCTACTTGGTCTTCCAGAAGGCCTTTGACAAAATGCTGTACAGGAGGCTGCTGAGTAAGATAAGGGCCCATGGTGTTAGAGGCAAGGAACTAGCATGGATAGAAGATTGGCTGTCTGGCAGAAAGCAGAGGGGGGATAAAAGTGTTTTTCTCAGGATGGCAGCTGGTGACGAATGGAATAGTGGAGCAAGGGTCAGTGTTGGGAAAACAAATTTTATCCATTGATGATCTAGATGAAGGAACTCATGGCATTCTGGCTAAGTTTGCAGACAATACAAAGATAGATGGAGGGACAGGTAGTATTGGGGAGACAGGGAGGCTGCAGAAGGATTTAGACAGGTTAGGAGTGTGGGCAAAGATGTGGCAGATAGAATACAATGTGGGAAAGTGTAAGAACATGCACTTTGGCAGGAATAGAGATATAGATTATTTCCTAAATGGGGAGAAAATTCAAAAATCTGAAATGCAAAGGGACTTGGGAGCTCTGGTCCAGGACTGTCTTAAGGTTAACTTGCAGCTTGAGTCAGTAGTTAGGAAGGCAAATGCAGTGTTGACATTTATTTCAAGATGACTAGAATATAAAAGCAGGGATGTACCTCTGAGGTTTTATAAGGTGCTGGTCAGACCATATTTAGAATATTGTGAACAATTTTGGGCCCCATATCTCAGAAAGAATGTATTGGCCCTGGAGCAGTCCAGAGGAGGTTCACAAGAATGATCCTGGGAATGAAAGGCTTAACATATAAGGAATGTTTGAGCACTCTGTGTCTATACTTGATGGAGTTTAGAAGGATGAGGGGGGATCTAATAGAAACTTACAGAATACTGAAAGGCCTGGGTACAATGGACGTTGGGAAGATATTTCCATTAGTAGGAGAGACTAGGACCCGAGGCCACAGCCTTAGAGTAAAGTAAAGGCCCTTTAGATCAGAGATAAGGAGAAACTTCTTCATCCAGAGAGTGGTGAATCTTATGAATTCATTGCCACAGAGTGCTGCAGAGGTCATGACATTGAGTATATTTAAGACAGAGCTAGATAGATTCTTGATTGTTAAGGAGATCAAAGGTTACAGGGAGAAAGTGGGAGAATGTGGTTGAGAAATGTATCAGCCATGATTGAATAGTGGAGCAGAATCGATGGGCCGAATGGTCTAATTTCTGCCCTTATGACTTATGTCTGTATGGTCTTAATTATTTGCTTTACCTGTACGTTAACTTTCAAGATTCATGAACAAGGACACCCCAGTACTTTGGAAGCCCAACATTTCTTAATCTCTCATCACATAAGACATATTCTCTGACCAAAAAGAATAACCTCATGTTTCCCCGCACTGCATTTCATGCTGTGTTGTTTTTGTCCACTCACTATGCCTCTCCAAATCCCTCAAAGCATCCTTACATCTTCATCACAAATCAGACTTACACATGTGTTTCTGTTATCTGAAAATTTGGAAATATTATGTTTAATCGCCATATCTAATCATAGATTTAAACTGTAAATAGATCTGACCCAAGCATTCATCCTGCAGTATCATACGAGTTGTGGCCAGCAAACCTGAAAATCATCTATTTATTCCTAATATCTTTTTGTTTTCCTGTCTGTTAACTAGTTCTCAATTCAAGGCGGTGTATTTCACCCAATCCCTTGTGCTATAATTTTATTTACTAACTTCTTGTTTGGGAGCAACTCCAATGACCTCTGAAAATTTTAACATACCATATCCATGGAATTCCCTTAACTGCTTTCCAAGTAACATCCCTCAACAAGCTCCAACAGGTTTGTCAAACTGAAGTTTCCTTTTACAAGTCCATGTTGACTCTGAGGCACTACTGTCTAAGTGCCCTCTTAGCACATACATTATTAGCAATTCTAGTATTTTCCATATGACTGATGTCAAGCTGACAGGTCTGTAATTCCATGTTTTCTCTGTCCTGTCTTTTTTTTAAATAGTCAGGTTACATTTGCTACATTCCAATCTTCAGGAATCATTCCAAAATCTGTAGATTTTGAAAGATGCCTATTAATGTATCTATTTGACTACAGACATCTCAATCAGCACTCTTAGATGGTGATAATCAGGTGTAGTATATTTATTTAAATCCCAAGAATTTCTCTGGTACTTTCTAAAAAAAAACTAATATTTATATCTTGCATTTTGTGCCCACATGAGTCCCTTAATTCTCTATCATTTCTGGAAGGTTTTTAGTATTTTCCTCTGTGGCACATATAAAGCAATTATTAACTTTCTCGGCTATTTCCTTATTGTCCACTATAATTTCTCCTGATTCCACCTGCAATAGACATTTGTTTTTGCTAATCTTTTGTTTTTCTCTTTAACATACTGATAGAAGCTCTTACAGTCTGTTGTTATGTTTCTTGCTAGTTTATTCTCATGCTCAAATTTCTCTTTTTTAATCTTGTAATCAGTTTGAGCATATCAATAATGTTTCTAATGCGTTTAAAGTCAGACTTTTTTGTATTGATTCATGGTATGAGGACACTAGTGGTAAGGCCAACTCTCATTACCATGCCTATTTAGCTTTGAGAAGATAACTGTATGGCTTCTTACACAATTTCAGCAGAAATAGCAGATTATCTTCCTTAGAAAACAGTAACAAACCATAGATATTTATCGAAGTCTTGTGGTTTCATTGTCACTATTTCTGATGCTAGCATTCTCACCCAAATTTTAATTAATTTAGTTTTACTTTCCTGGCTATTTTCGAACTTGTGGCCCAAATATTCCATTGTCTAGGAAGTTGTTGGAGTATTATAAATTGTTGTTGTGCACTGGGACCATGTGGAATCTCTGACTCTGTAGGAATTGCCCAGGAATTTTCCCATGTTCAATTCCCCTATACCTGGAATCCTCTGAATATGTCCATTAAAGTCAGAGAAATCTGAGGATTCTAATTCATCTAAGCTTAATGATCTACCCAGGAAAGTTTAGAGGATTAAAAATATAGTCTAGCTCTTGACACATCATTGATCCTCCCAACCATAACTCCACTCATCCTTTATGTCCTCTGAATTGACACCTTGCAGTCAAGACCTGAACTCCTGTCCAGCCCTATTGGACCTGACACCCAGATCACTGCCTGGCCTGGTCCTGCTGAAGCTGACACCACCACCCCAAGCCCTGCTGGAGTGTAAACTACCCTGCTTGTCTCACACAATCCTGCTGAATCCGATCTTCACAAGCCCACTTCCCCAATACGTGGTCCATCCTAATCTACTCTAAACTCTCACCTTGCAACCTACATCCTCACCCTAATCCTACCCCTTAATGCACCTGCAATCTTACCCCCACCTTACCCGGCTGGTACACTGCCCACCTGACCTATAAACCTCTCACTTACCTACCAGACAGACTATCCAATATGTGCCCACCTAGCACCCCAGCCCCTCACTTAACTTATGCACTTAACATTCCTCAGTTACTGCCAAAGTGTCCTTGGGAGATTTAATTCCTGAACTGTGCCAGCAAGTGTTGTGAAAAAAGGACATGTCTTGGTCTGTAACACTACTCCTGGGCTAAGCGGATCTCTCTTGGTTAATCTCCAGTGGACACATTTGGGACAGGACAGACTTGGAATCTAGGCTGGAAATATCACTTGCTGGTAAGTGCTAATTTTAAAGATGAACACCATCAATTGAATCTACCGCTGGTAATCAGAATGACCAAAAACTGAGTTCTGAGGAAGGGTCACCAGACCTGAAACGTTAACTCAGATTTCTCTCCATAGACACTACCAGACCTGCTGAGGTTTTCCAGAAATTTCTGTTTTTGTGGATAAAAATTAAGTTCCGTGGAACTCTGATCTCTAAACTGGGTTCAAAGAATCATTGTAGAAGTGATGCACTATTCATACTTACACCACTTTTGATTTGAACTAGTAGTCAAAAAGATAAATGTAATTGTTCAATCACTACAAAACTATAAATTTGTCAGCACACAATGCATTAATTGAGCACATGGTTGCACTCAGTTTAAGTGGGAATATTAGAGATGTTTCAGGGGCGGCATAGTGGCTCAGTGGTCAGCACTGCTACCTCATAGTGCCAGGGACCCTGGTTTGATTCCAGCCTAGGGTGACTGCCAGTGTGGAGTTTGTACATTCTCCCTCTGTCTCTGCATGGATTTCCTTTGGGTGCTCCAATTTCCTCCCACAGTCCAAAGATGTGCAGGTTGGGTAGATTGGCTATGTTAAATTGCCCATAGTGTGTGGGGATGTGCAGGCTAATTCGGTTAGACATGGGAAGCAGGGTTATGGGGTGGGTCAGGGAGGGATGTTCTTCAGAGAGTTGGTGGGCCAAATGGCTTGCTTCCGCATTGTAGGGATTCTATGATACAGGAAGAACCAAAATGTTTGGCTGAGAGAAATTAAAGTTGTGCTGCCAATAGCATGGAAACATTATCTGGAGGGAATCCATTACAGTGCTAATTATGAAAAGAGGTTTGACGGTGAATCACTGTTTCTTGATATGAGACTCTTCACCTTTTATAAACATTCAATATTCTACTCTTTCAGTTTCTGAGGACAAAACATCTAAAGTCAAGCCACATGACTTTTTATTTATTTTGTATGAAGTCATCAATTGTATGACCAACAATTAAATAACTGCTTTCCACAACAGCTCTGCAGACGAGTAATATAAAGTTGCACTTTCAGACTTCATCACTTGTAAATTCAATTTTTCTGTTAGAGTCATGATGGAAAGTAAGAAGCATCCACAGTAACCTTTAAAATGGATAACTTTTCTTCCTACAGAACACACTCCATAAACCTAACACTGCAGCACAGTTTTAGAAACTATGGGTGGAATCTTTTCAGGTTTGAGTGACATGAGCTACTGCGAGATGTTGCAGAATCAGGCAAGGCATGCGGACACGCCTATCTCAATGTTAGGAGCATCTTACAACATTTGTTTATGCTTTTCACAAATGGTGTGATGAGTTTCTCACTAGGCACTGGTGTGTTGCCAATTATGGGGTTTATTGCTTGTTTAAGTGCCTTGTTGACAGACCAATCAGTTCAATAATATTTTGCTTTCCATCTGACCAAACATGACAAACTAATTAGACAATAAGAAAAGTCGACACTGGATATCTAATGCAATCATGCTTACTTTGAACAACCTCTACATTTTGTTTGATCAAACTGCAGCCAAGGGCATGATGCACAAGCACCAATTGCCACACCCTTCATCCACTGACATTGGCATCTAGCATTTCCCAACTGCTCATGACCGTCATGACATCTCTGTAAAATGCTGGCAGCGCACTCTGAAAGCATAGACCTACATTGCAAGTACACTGGCAACTAGAATTAGAAAGCTGCAGCAGATATAAATTAAGGACAAGCACAGGTCCCCACCTCATGGCTTGGATGGACTGCATTTTAGGGCTGTTCTCTTGCTCTCCTAGCACTCACTCAGTTAGCACCTACCTGCTTGCTTACACAATCCATGCCTTGCCAATTAATTCAGTCACATGACCAGGCAGCTTGCCTTACTAGTCAGGAGTCCTCAGTTATGGGGGCATACATCAAGCTGTATGGCAGTATGCTACATCAATCTCACATCTGCATCATTTTCCAGTCGTTTACACCGCAAACACACTGCATGAGCTAAGGGAGGTGATGGCCTAGTGGATTTATTGCTGCAATGTTAATCCAGAGACCAAGGCAATTTTCTGAATACCCATGTTCAAACCCTACCATGGCAGATGGTTGAATTTGAATTCAATAAAAATCTGGAATTACAAATTTAATGATGACTACAAAACCATTGCCAATTGAAAAAATCCATCTGACTCACTAATATCCTTTAGGGGAAGAAAGTGCTGTCCCTATCTGCTCTGGCCAACGTGTGACTCCAGACTCACAGCATTGCAGTGGGCATTTCCATCTGGGCAATAAATGCTGGCCCAGAAAGTGATACTCACATCTCATAAATGAATAAAAAAGAAGCTGGCAGCCAAGTTTTAGGGGAGTGGTCAGTCTACTCCAAAGTTCATGGGGTTCTCATCTATCCTGGCACAGTAACTCAAGGACAGCCTCAGATACCAGTCCAGGGGATTAGCCACAATGATGTGTGCAATCAGGGTGTTCTTGGTAAGGGGGTCTGTGCCATTGTAATCCAGGGAATGGGTCACAGTGAATCCTGTGCCTCCATTGTGGCCAGGTTAATTAATTATTTTCCTTCATTGTTAAATTACCTCACTTTCTTCATCACTCTCTATGCTCCAATTCTTCTAAGTTGGACTTTGCACCCCCTGCCGATTAGTTTGAGTTCATGGACGGATATTTTCCTCCTGAACCTTGTGTTAGGTCTCATATGCATTGTCCATCCCATGGTACCTTAATTTAGTGCTCTTTCTCTATGTGTGAGTTGAAGCAGTGAATGATTGCAAAGTTGGACATTGCAACCGAATTTTATCTCGGTCTCTTTCAGCTCCTCAAATGTACTCAGTGCAAGTCCTGAACAAGAAACCTCAAAAAACAATAGTCTTTTCCTCCGTCAGCTCAAGTACATTGAGGGTATTTATAATACCCCATGAGTTAAAGTTAGACTACCCTATTTTGATGTGCCAGTTTTCTTTGGCAGATCCGTGACATTGTTATCCAGGCTAATAAGGAATGTTCTTGCTACTTTAAGTCAGACATGTTCACTAAGACCATGTTTATTGCTGGTTGCACATTCTGATAACGTTTGTGCACTGCCTTTATTGGAAGGAATAGATTTGGATTAACAACACATCATGACATGATTGAGTGCCTTTTCTTTGGCAATCATCAAATTTTACAAACTTGACCTTTCAAAATATGAATAACAGAAAGATATTAATTGAAACATTTTGACTATTTCAATATTCAATAGAACCAATGGTGTACTTTTTCTCTTTTTAGAAATTAGTGGACCTATCATATTCCTATATCTTTTGTCCTAACTCAAAACTTCAGCTTTTGCAATTTTTCTAAATTCCTGACATAAAGCAGTTAATATGGGAAATCAGTAAAGCCACATTGGCACAATTGAACATAGTATTTGAGGTTAGAGTTGTAACATATCGGTAGGGCAGTGCAGAGAGTTCTCCTTTGCATGTAACAGTGTTAAAGCCAAGATGAAAGTGCAGAACATTGTTAATGGTAGAAAAATGATCTATTGCCCTTTTATTGGCAAAGCTTTCTTTAATAAGCAAAAATAGTACCAGAAAAATATTAAATTCTTACAACAAAAGGTATTTAACTTTTAGGAGGAAGCTTGATGCTGGCATTCAACCCTTAATGAATTAATCAGCTTCTGTGGATGCAATGGAATTGATCAGTTGAATTGTTTCTCATTCAACATCTTCTTCTGTGCTCATGACAGGCTGTCCAGATGATTTTCTCTGGCTTTGCTCATTGCTAATCTGGGAGTTGAAACTTTGGTGTGATGTATAGCAATTCTGTTTAATGTTCCCTGTCCCTTTAAGACTCTGTGGGGGAGTGATTTAAATGGGTACATCTAAGGCCAATTAGAGGATAATTGGCCCTGCTAAGGGGAATTTATCACTAAACGGCTCCTTATAAATTCCCAGCTCCTTTGTTTGGGTAGAAGCCAGAAAGTCAAGGTCAGAAAAAGAGGATGAGATTTCTCTTTTTGATGCCTTGTTAAAAAGCAAGTTTCAATTGTTTGATTCTATCTGCATACCATTGGTTTAATCCTATTCTATTTAGATAGGCAAATCACCAATGATAGCTTTTAAATAAAATGCTATGAAAAGTGCCTCAATTTCCTGCAAGAGATCAAATTCAATTTTGTGATGTTTTGAGAAGGACAGGACATGAAAAAGGATATTTTATGGTGCATGTCATAAGGAAGACACACTATTCCAAGAAACTCTGCATTATTTGACATGATGGACAGTGTTTGAATTGAATACCCTTGCCTATGGTGAGTATGATGACAGAGGATATTTAATCTGCTGGTGGGATGATGGGTGTGGGACCATAGCACTTCCTATCACTGCCCTGTTGAATCCATGGCAATATGATCCAATTAAGAGCCTCATCCTACTGCTGCTGATATTCACTCAGGGGCGGGCAGAGGAGTTATCATGTGGGAAACCCAAAAAGAAAGTGAGCAAGT
Organism: Rhincodon typus; assembly: GCF_021869965.1. NCBI lineage: Eukaryota > Metazoa > Chordata > Chondrichthyes > Orectolobiformes > Rhincodontidae > Rhincodon > Rhincodon typus. The sequence goes on from NC_063345.1 coordinate 38,845,446, forward strand.
CTGGCTGCACCTATGGAGAGAAAGCAGAGTTAATGTTTAGGGTACAGTGACCAAACTGAAGAAGAGTCACTGGACCTGAATCATTAACTCTGCTTCCACTCCACAGATACTGCCAGACCCACTGAGTTTTTGCAGCAATTTGTTTTCGTTTCTGATTTCTAGCTTCTGCAGTTCTTTGGATTATTAAGAAAGTGAGCTCCCGTGGGTGTCTGTCATTCAAAGGAACATGCTGCCTGATCAAGGGACCCAGATTGGGAAGACAGGGTAACTAAGTGTCAGCACCACTCCTTACTGCTGACCCTGCCACCCCACCCTACTTCACCATCATTCACACATACTGGGCTTTTATAGGAACACAGGAATCAGGAGCGGGAGTAGACAATTCAGCCCTTTGAGCCCACTCTGCCATTTAACACCGTCATGGTTGATCTTATCCTGGTCTCCACCCCATTCTCCTGCCTGCTCCCCATGGCCCTTTATTCCATTTTCCATCAGAAACATATCTATTTCTTCCTTGAATCTGTTGATTGATTCTGCCTCCACTGCACTCTGGGCCAGTGAGTTCCACAGATTCACAACCCTCTGAGACAAGTAGTTTCTCCTCATCTCAGTTTTGAACCTACCTCCTCTCACTCTATATCTATGATCTCTTGTTCAAGACTGCCACACAGGGAAGATCATCTGTTCACTGTCCACCTTATCAATCCCCTTAAACATTTTATATACCTCAATCAGATCCTACTGCCCCCTTCTTCTGAACTCTAGAGAGTTCAAGCCCAAGCTATTCAACCGCTCTGGTATGACAGCCCTTTCATTCCCTGGAATCAATCTGGTGAACCTCCTCTGAATTGCCCGCAGTGTCATCACATCCTTCTTCAAGTAAGGAGACCAAAACTGGACACAATACTTCAAATGTGGTCTGACCAAAGCCTTACATAATTGTAACAACACTTCTCTGCTTCTGTAATCCAGTCCTTTTGCAATAAACACCAGGATTCCATTTGTCTTTCTTATTATATGCTGCACCTGCATACCCACTATCTGTGATTCTTGCACAAAGATGCCCAGATCCCTCTGCACTGACATACTTTGAATCTGCTTCCCATTTAAATAATTTGTCTTTTCATTTTTCCAGCCAAAATGGACAACTTCTCACTTATCCACACTAAACTTCATCTGCCAGATTCTGGCTCATTCTCCTTGTCCATCAATATCCATCTGTAAACTCTTTATTTCCTCCTCATAGCCTGTTTTCCCACTTATTTTAGTACTGTATGTGAATTTTGCTATGTTATACTCTGTTCCTGCTTGCAGATCATTTATATGAATTGTAACTAGTTGAGGCCCAACAACTGAACCCTGTGGCACCCCTTTAGTTACAGTTTGCCATTCAGAGAAGGACCCATTTATCCTGAGCCTCTGCTTTTTGTTAGTCAGCCAATCTTCTATCCAAACCAATACTGTACCCTCGTCTGCCCCCTCTGAATCAAACCTTTTGGATCAGTGTTTTATCTGGCACTTTGTCAAAAAGACTTCTGGAAGTCTAGATCCAGCACATCCACCGGATCCCCATTATTCACCTTACTGGTTACATCCTCAAAGAACTCCAGCATGTTTGTCAAACATGACTCACCCTTCATGAAACAGTGTTGACACTGGTGAATTGAGCTTTGTTGTTCCAAGTGTTCATTTATCTCCTCCTTTATGATTGACTCCAGCAACTTCCCTACTACAGAGCTCAAACTAACTGGTCTATAGCTTCCCATTTTTTGCCTATCTCCTTTTTTGAATAAGGATGTCACATTAGCATGTTTCCAATCCAGTGGCATCTTTCCAGAATCCAGGGAATTTTGGAATATCATAACTAATAAATTCACTATCTCCGCTGAAACCTCCTTTAATACTCATACCCAGGGATTTATTTGCCTTTAATCCCATCTGTTACCTTAATGCCTTCTCCCTATCTATTGTAATTTCACCAAGTTCCTTTGTAGTGACTGCACTTTTTAGGAATAAATTATTATCTTCTACTGTGAAAGCAAAGAGAAAATATTGGTTTTGTGCCTCTGACATTTGAGTTTCCCATTATTACCTCACCATTTTCATCTCCTAAAGGGCCAACATTTACTTTCATTATTCTCTTCCTTTTTCTGTACCTGTAGAGGAGTGCTTATGTTTTCTCAGCAGGTCTGGCAGCATCTGTGCAGAAAAAAAATCAGTTAATGTTTCAGGTCCGCTGACCCTTCCTCAGAACTGATGGTGGGCTCTGATTTTTACTGCACAGATGCTGCCAGACCTGCTGAGCTTTTCCAGTAACTTTGTTTTTTTTTCCTGATTTACAGCATCCATAGTTCTTTCGGTTTTTATTTTGCTTGTGTTTTCTGCTAGTTTCCTTTCATAGGTCATCTTAATTCTTTTGATATTGCTTTTAGTAACCCTTTGCGGATGTTTAATCCTCCAGAGTGCCACTAACTTTTACAGTATGATGTTCTCCAGGTTTTGCCTTTGTCTTCCTTGTTAAGCCATGGATGATTTTTCACCTTTTTACAATTCTTCTTCCACTAGGAATATACTTTAATTGAGAAGTATTTAGTACTTCCTTCAGGATTTACCACCGTTCTTCAACTGTCCTGCCCCTTTAATATTTTTACCCAGTCCACTCAGGCCAACTCCTTCCTCAGGCCTGTAAAAAGACCTTTGCCCAACACTAAAACTCTTGTGTGTGACTCTATCTTCACTTTTACAGTCCAAATTTGAAACTCCAGAGGATGAAAATGGTGAGGTAATAATGGGAAACTCAAATGTCAGAGGCACTAAATCAATATTTTGTCTCTGTTTTCACAGTGGAAGATAGTCATTCCTTCCAAAAGGGTCCTTAAATACAAGCCCATTTATCTATCCTTCCTTGTTCCATAACACCAAATTTAAAGTAGCCAGTTCCCTGGCTGACTCCATGACATGTTGCTCTAAGAAACAATCCCTCATACCTTGCCAAGTTGATTAATCCAGTCAATATGCATGTGCAAATCACCCATAATTACCAATTGCCCTCTCAAGTCCTCATTATTTCTTGGTTTATGCCATGCCCTACTTCAGAAGTATTGTAAATTACTCCTACTATTGAGTCCCCGACTACCTCTGCTTGCCTGCACTTCGATCCCCATGCTGCACAATAGACCCAGTTGTGGTGCCATAGTTCCGGCTACTGCTGTTGTCATTTTGCTGATAGACTGTCCCCTGAATAGTACCTAAAACAGTAAACCTGTTCGAGAGGGGAACAGCCACAAGGGGCTCCAGCACTGACTGCCTACCCCTTGTGACCATTACCCATTTCTCTGCCTCTGTTGAATCCCCTGTTGATGACCCTTTCTGCTTCCTGCATGCTCCTAAGTGTATCCATCTGCTGTTCCAGACAATCAAAATAGTCTGTTAAGAGCTGCAGCAGTACACATTTCCTGAAAATGAAGCCATTTGGGACCATCGAACTCTCCTGCAGTTAGTCATAGAGACTTAGAGATGTATAGCATGGAAATAGACCCTTCCATCTAACTCGTCCAAGCTGACTAGATATTCTAAATAAATCTAGTTCCATTTGCCAGCATTTGGCCCATAGCCGGCTAAAGCCTTTCTATTCATGTACCCATCCAGATGTCTTTTAAATGTTGTAATTGTACCAGCCTTCATTCCATACATACCATCTTCTGCATGGAAAAGTTGCCCCTCAGGTCCCTTTTAGGTCTTTGACTCCCCTACCCTGGGGAAAAGACCTTGAATATTCACCTTATCTATGCCCCTCATGATTTTATAAACTTCTATAAGGTCACCCCTCAGCCTCCAACACTCCAGGGAAAGCAGGCACTGCCTATTCATCATCTCCCTACAGTTCAAACCCTCCAACCTTGGCAAGATCCTTGTAAATCTTTTCTGAACCTTTTCAAGTTTCACAAAATCTTTCCTGTAGCAGGGAGACCAGACTGCATGCAGTATTCCAAAAGTGGCCTAACCAATGTCCTGTACAGCTGCAACATGACCTTCGTATATTAAATCGTATACTCAATGCACTGACCAATAAATGCAAGCATGGAAGTCGCCTTCTTCACTACCATGTCTACCTGCGACTCCACTTTCAAGGAACTATGAACCTGCGCCCTCGGTCTCCTTGTTTGGCAACACTCCCCAGGACCTTACTATTAAGTACATTGTTCCTGCCCCAATTTGCCTTTCCAAAATGCAGCACCTTACATTTATCTAAATGAAACTCCATCTTCCACTCCTCGCTCATTTACTCATCTGATCAAGATCCTGTTGTACTCTGAGATAACCTTCTTCACTGTCCACTACACCTCAAATTTTGGTTACACCTGCAAATTTACTCACCATAAATCCAATGTTCACAACTAAATCATTCATATAAATGATAAAAAGCAGTGAAAACAGCATTGATCTTTGCTGCACACTGCTGGTCACAGGCCTCCAGTCCAGAAAGCAATCCTCCACCACTACCCTCTGTTTCCTACCTTATAGCCAACTTTGTATCCAAATGGCTAGTTTCTCTGTTCCAAATGATCTAAACTTGCTAAGCAATCTACCATGCAGATTTTTGTCAATTGCTTTCTGAAGTCCATACAGACAATATCCACCACTCTGCCCTCATCAAACTTCTCAATCACTTATTCAAAAAACTCAACCAAGTTAGTGAGACAGGATTTCCCACCCACAAAGTTGCCACGTATCACAAGTAGAGCACCTGTGGGATCTAGGGGACCTTCAGCATTAGCAGCCACTGCCTCACCAGCGCAATTGCTACTGGCCACTGACTGGGCAGAAGTTCTTGGTTGGCACTGCTATGACATTACTTTAAAAAGGAACATGCCAAAGAGCAAGTAATCAGGATGTAAAAAAGGCTTGTTCAACCCTTTTACATAGAGTGGGGGAGGACATTTCAATTTTTCTCCTGATCAGGGTATTGGTCAGCCAGATTGAGAAAGGTAAAGCTTGCCACAATAGTAGAAAAATTTCCAAAGTCATAAATTCATAATTTACATGAATAATGAATAAAAGTAGCCATTAAAATGTGCCAATCAGGAGAGCTAACTAATGAGACATTTTCTTGTCTATTGGTTATGAAGCTTACTCTACCACAATGCCACCAAAACCCTGTAATTCATTCACCCACACAAATTCCCAGTCACATACCCATTCAGCCTCCCTTGTCAACAGCCTCCCCCAGCTGATGACCTGACTGTATTTCCTGCCTCCCTGAGCTCGTGTCTTCCAGATACTCTATTACATTTACCAGCATGGCTCTGGGCCTTGGACTAAGTTGCTGATGATATGCTGCTTCTCCAATCACAATTTTTTTCCTCTCGCACTTTTACTGCCAATCAGCTCATCAGTGAACTGGAGCGTACAACTGATCTTTCCCATAACAATAATTGCTGAACCTTGATTAAACAGTCCTGTAATGTGCCTGCAAAGAAACAGAACTTGCGTATAGTTTACGAATCCCGGTAGGAAATTGGTATGTTTGTGTGAGCAAACACAGAACAATAACAGGTGGGACAACAAGGTGCAGGGCTGGATGAACACAGCAGGCCAAGCAGCATCTATGATGCTGCTTGGCCTGCTGTGTTCATCC